>NC_051283.1:24250810-24892060 GCF_015220745.1 Sebastes umbrosus
ACAACAGTAGTCACTGATTTCCGACTTTCACATTTCTACAGTGTTCAACTGAGTGGGCTTGTTGCCTAAACCTAAGGAGATGTCTGAGAGAACGCAAACTTCTCCCATGTGCCCGGGCCTGTCGTTCTCCTTCCTACAGCAACTTCCTACCTGCTCTGCTCTTTAGGAAATCACTTGCTAAGACTGAAAGCTTGACACAGCATGACATTTGCATAATGAAGCAGAAATAGGTGAAGAAATGTATAAAGAAAAGAACACAGAGATAAATAAGTTTGGGGAAATAAATAAGGGGGAAATGCTAAGGGAAAATCAGGCAGTAATAAATAAATGTTTAAACACATAAATAAATACATACATTTAAAAATAGATATAAAATAAATAAAATAAAAATACATGCAAAAATTAAATAATTAAAAAAATTAAAATAAATAAATAATACATAAATAAATAAATAAATAAAAGTGGAAATTAAACAGAGGAGTAAATAAATAAGGGAAGTATTACAAAGGTAAATAAATAAAAAAGGTCATTAATACATTTTTCAATTTATGTCACATTTTATCAATTAATAAATGTATTTTTTTATATTATTTTTTGCTACTTTTAATGACATTCATTTATCGAGTCATTTATTTATTTTTTATTTTGGCAGGTTCTGTCCTCCATATACAGTACTATGACCTTTTTATGACTTTTTTGACATATACTATGACATCTTTTATGACATTTTAATGGCATACTATATTTAATTTTGTTGACACACTATACTATGTCTTTTTTATGTAGCACCCCAACACGCTATAGTAGCTATAAATAACCTTAAACTAAGATGAAGGGGTGTTTGAGTTCGGTTTCTTAAGGTAGCTACCATAAAGGTTTACCTGTTATGGGTGAAAACTATATTACCCTAGTGATACACAATCTATTTACACTCACAATGATGTATTTTAAATAACTGACCCCAGACAACTTCTCTGAATGAAAAATAATAGTTTACTGACCGTTTTTAGTAATGTACAAATAATATTTACCCTTTTTGTTCAAAGAAAAAATAACAATTATAACACACTTTATGCCCCTTTAAAATCCCAAAAATACACACTTGAAATATTAGACCAACACTTAAATCATCAGATTATCTGAGCAATTAGTTAGCAACACTTAAATTACCTGGCCAGTTACTGGCAAAACTGAATTGTCTTACACACATATACTTTAACAACACACTTAAATCAACTTAGATTCCCTTTGAAAATCCTATTTCTTCCCTTTTCTTTTTACCACTATTCCCCTATAGGAAATAAACAACTTCAGATCCAACACTGAACTCAATTAGACTCTAAACATTTCTGTGGGCCCACACACACACTCACACACGCACGCACGCACGCAAAATAATAACAGTAGCAGGCCTGTACGTTGCTCGGGTGCGGTGCGGCCGCCCAAATCTTTATCCTCAGCGAACAAAGACGTGAAAAGTCCAACTTACAGTTCGAAGTCTTCCTTGAAGAAACAGTTCGTAGTTCGGGAAAAACAGTTCAGGTCCGAGAGATGAATCCAGCGGCAACGGAGACGAAATCCCCGTCACGAAGCAGGTGTTACGGTTTATCAGGCGACCCTGTTAACTGGCGACTTTCAGCCGAATGAGTCTGTGGTTGTCGTAGTTACGGCAGCTGTTGAAAGCAGGAAGAGAATACGTAGCTGTCCTCGTGACCGCCTCTTTGTTTAGTATTTCATTACAACGTTTAAACATACCGGATTCGTCTTTGGAGCTTTGGAGTCTTGTTTGTGGAAACGTGTCCGCTATATTCTGCTCGCGTTTGAAACGTTGCTTGTTATGATGAATATGTTGAAATCAGGAAGAGCAGCGTCGCTCTTCCTGTAAGCTAATACAAGTTTCTAAATACACATATTCGTCTTTGGAGCTTGTTGTAGTAAACATGTGTCACGTAGAAGAACTCTTCATCCCTTTAAGAAAACAAAAATGAATAAAAATGTCAGGTTTTACGGGATTTGAACTCATACCAAAAATCACAGCTTGTGAGACAGACGGAGGTTTCCTCCAATGCGCCACCAGCACTGGGATGGTCACAGGTGAATGTCATTGGGATGGTCACAGGTGAATGTCATTGGGGTGGTCACAGGTGAATGTCATTGGGATGGTCACAGGTGAATGTCATTGGGGTGGTCACAGGTGAATGTCATTGGGATGGTCACAGGTGAATGTCATATTCATCTCAAATATCATCCGCTAAGTAGTCACTCTGAGACGCAGAAGGCAGCCAGATTAACTTGAGACCACACTGTCCGTGTGTACAGAGTAACAATATAATGAAAATATAACATGGACAATCCATATGTCAAAAATGGATGCATATATTGTGAACATAACATCATGTACTCCCTGCAGTATTCTCTGCCTCTTCTCCCTTTGTATAAATAGTATGTTTTCCCCTTGAGAGGGTCATATGTTGTGCAGATTGATTGGCTACAAGTGAAATTTGTTTGCCTCTCCTAAATAAAAATAACTTGAGTGTTTGACTTCTGTGTTGTTGTCTGGGTCAATTCTCAATCCAGTGCCTTTTTGGTTTGAAAACATTTTCTTTATGGTGCAGCTGATGCGAGATCTTCAAACTTCAATATTTCCACGTGAATACAACAACAACAACATAAACAGACACTTACTTGTGTTGTAAATCAGATGGTGTGAAGTACACGGACAGTGTGGTCACAAGTTAATCTGGCTGCCTTCTGCGTCTCAGAGCGACTACTTAGCGGATGATATTTGAGATGAATATGACATTCACCTGTGACCATCCCAGTGCTGGTGGTGCACTGGAGGAAACCTCCGTCTGTCTCACAAGCTGTGATTTTGGTATGAGTTCAAATCCCGTAAAACCTGACATTTTTATTCTTTTTTGTTTTCTTAAAGGGATGAAGAGTTCTTCTACGTGACACATGTTTACTACAACAAGCTCCAAAGACGAATATGTGTATTTAGAAACTTGTATTAGCTTACAGGAAGAGCGACGCTGCTCTTCCTGATTTCAACATAATCATCATAACAAGCAACGTTTCAAACGCGAGCAGAATATAGCGGACACGTTTCCACAAACAAGACTCCAAAGCTCCAAAGACGAATCCGGTATGTTTAAACGTTGTAATGAAATACTAAACAAAGAGGCGGTCACGAGGACAGCTACGTATTCTCTTCCTGCTTTCAACAGCTGCCGTAACTACGACAACCACAGACTCATTCGGCTGAAAGTCGCCAGTTAACAGGGTCGCCTGATAAACCGTAACACCTGCAAACCGTCCTCCTCACGTAGCGAGCAGCAGCTTTCCTCACGTAGCAGGCAAGCGTCCTCCTCACGTAGCAAACAGTCTTCAGTTAGCAACGCCGTCCTCGTGGCTAGCAACTTACTGACGTTACCATAGCAGCGACACAGCTCACACCAAACATTCACTTAATCCACTGTGATGAAAGCAAAACGGTGTGATAGTTCACAGCTACACTTTTCTACTGTTTACATAAAACATTCACCAGGCTATCAAACCTAGCCTTCTTCCCACTCCTTCGTTCTCTCTTCTCCTACGTCTGTTCTCCGTTTTCCCTTCTTCTCCTCTCTCTTCTCCGTGTGTTTTTCTCTACTCCCGCCCCCTACTGGTTCTCTTCCTTAACTGCAGCCAATCACCACAGGTGTCATTGACTGATGATTCCAGTAACCAATCACAACAAAATAGTTGAAACTAAAGGCACAGTCTGTGTATTTTTCACTTAGTTTAAATCCACTGTTTACCTTAAAACAATATAGATCTATTTATTTTGAGCTACTCATTAACACATTTACATCCTACCTTATTTATGATTAGATTACTTTTTAATTAAACCTTTGTTCTTTCTTTATTAAACTAAATTACTTTCAGTTTAATTGCTTTACTGCATTTATCCACCTAACTTTATAAGGCAAACTTGTTTTAGTCCCTGACTGTTTTTACACCGGGCTACATTTACAACACACTGTATTATGTCATTTTTATTACATACTATACTGTGACTTTTTTTCATTTATGGCATACTATAATATGACATTTTTTATAGCATACATTCTTTTAAAAACAAACATTCAAACAGAGCATGTTAAAAAAAATGAAACAAGGCGATGTCGTTATCATCAAATATGAGTTTATTTTTTTTATAAATCATTCTTACAAAATTGGCATTTATCTATTTCATTTGTGACCTCTATAAAAGTCTTCTGTTAATTACAAGGTAGGAGGGAGGAGAAGGCATCAGGATAGCTGGGCATGACCGAGTCCTTACAGATCAACAGATATTACTGCCGATTGGTAAAGTGATACAGCTGATTCACTGATAAATAATCCCAAACAGGAAGTGGTCATACTTTGTCGCCTTAGCAACAGTGTCCAAACACAAAGATGAAAAATGGGGTGTTATTATAAGGGAATGGAAGCGGTGACTCATCCAGTGTATGAAGGCAGGGCTCTTCGGGACCCTGCATATGGTGCTATTGCTGCCCGTCTACTGGAAATAACAAGTCTAGGACAGACAGTGCTCGGCATGTTGAGAACTCACATGTTGATAAAAAGGCACAAATCAAGAACAGACTAGTTTCCAGCACACACGCCGTTGCCACTATAAACACCAACTGCCTGGCACATTTTGGGTAAACCTTCCATCTGTTTTGAAGCACACAATGATAACTTGCATAATGTTCCCCCTGATAAAAATGACAGGCGTTTTAAGCGGATGCAGAGATTTTCCTCGTGGCCAAAATCACATCCATCACACACTCTCTCTCTCTCTCTCTGGTCTCCGTGATGTACTGTACAGCACGCCAACTGAAAGATGGAGCAAGTCTCAGTTGCCAACTTATCTGACCTGAAACGGAGCTTTTGAAAGAGGCAATTTAAACACAACTGTGTCACAGCCTCAGACCCATTATTGTAATGCATGCGGGGAAGATGTTATAGCAGAATCTGAAAATGATTCCATCTGGTTCAGAGGACCCAGCTGCTTATTATTTTCCATGTGTCAGTTGGCGTAGTCTTTATTGGGACTTTGCAATTTGACTCCCGCGGAGAGCCAAGATAGTGCGGCCCAATCCAATTCTAGATCACTGGTGGATGCAATCTTTAAGAGCTAAAACTATACAACTCTGGAAATGTTATATCTCTCTCGGGGAGTTCTGTGTGAGGAAGAGTGTGATGTATGTTTCGCCGGAAAAAACAATGCAGAGCGAAACATAACGTGAGCTGTATATCGGCATCTTTGTAGATTAATGTGCACAGCGTGTAGAAAATAAACTGAATAAATACCATTAACTCCCCTCAGCGATGCAGGGTTAGTCTTACAGTCTCGCCGCGTCGTCTCAAATCGTACACTGTCTCTTTTTTTTCTTTCAAAAAATAAATATATGCCTATGTACAGTGCTGAGAGTCGCAGGGATTTGAAATGGGTGGTGTTTTTTCTTTTTTTAAATATCTGCAAAGCTGGGGGACGTGGTTCTCTTGAGATGATACAGTGATTGAAACGATCAGACATAAAAGGCTCGATATGGATTCAAACAATATGGTTCTCTGAAGATGAAATAGGGACCAGATGCAAGACCAAGTGAGGAGTATGTTTTTCCCGGAATCACGTACTGTAGATGAGCGAACATTTGCTGTTGTGACTCCACATTAAACAGATCATAAATCTCTCCCGGCAAACAAATAACACTCCAAACTTGAAGTCCCAGACTGTAAATACAAACAAGATATTTAAAGCAATGACGTGAGGAAAAAAAAAAAAAAATAGTCCTGCTGTGTTTGATATATGCTGAAACAGAATAGATTTGCATTGGTAGCATTTGGATATGACACTTCGTAGCATGAACGACACCTTGTAAAGGCTTTACAATACATTTTATATGAAGTATTTGTAGAACGAAAACAAATCAATGAAAAAAACCTCAAAGTAAAACAGTAATTGAATGTGTGACGATGTTGATGACGGCTACTGATTAACACACACACACACACACACACAGTACAGCTTTGGCTGAGACATTATGCTGAATGCCTGCCCGACAGAAAGGCCACTAAAAGCACGTTGCTTCATTTAAGTGTCTGCAAACTAAATGTGAGAGTGGACTGCCTATGCTCTCTGCCGCATGCTGCATGCAGACCTAATGACAGCGTGTAGCAGCTCCGCTACCAGACAGACATTTTCCCAGACAGCCTGCTATCTCTTCGAAATGATCAATTAATGTTTGAGATAGTTATTTTCGCGTTTTGATCTGGTTGTACAATACCAATAAGTAGGGATGATAATTTTGAATTTTTAACCGACTATTAACCGTTAACCGACGAGATTAGTGCGTCGCATGCAGCGGTGCTGTGGTGCCTAACAAGCCGCCCAGCTGCAACAATAAGCCGATGCACAAACAGGTTAGTCCATCCGTCCGGGAGAGTAAGCAGGCATGATGCTGCGTGCGTTGTCGTGGACACATGCAGCCAATTTTCCAGTAAAGCTGGGCATACACTGCACGATTTTAGCCCGTTTCTGGCCTGGATTTTGAGCTGCACGACTGAGGACGGCGGTCCACAAGCTCTCGCACAGTCGAAGCAGAGCCACGAGCCGATTCCCCAACGTCGGCGCCTTTTTTCAGCATAGCTATCATGATCACAATGTACAATAGATACACCTATCGTAAAACGTAGCTAGCTTACCTCCAATTCTCTCTGCCATACTGTCCATGCACAGTGTGAGCACTCAAATCGTGAGCTTTGGCTTTACATCGCAAACGATCTACTCGTACAGTAGGAGTAGGAATTACACAACAACATTTCTAAAAATCGTACAGCGTATGCCCAGCTTAAGTCTCCACCGCATCAATTGGTTTAGCTGCGAGGTTGTCAGCCCGGTGTAACGTTAGCGAGTGTCCGACAGACTGTGTGACGACGGCGAGCATTAAGTTACCAATAACGTTGTAGCTGTGAACGTAGCAGTGCAGCGTGTGTACAGTTAATTTGTCGGTGCCGTGTGTGAAATCGGACTCCGGCTACTCTGAGCTGAGATTCCATACGGAGCAGACACTTTCACTTTCAGTTTGTAGCGTCCGACTATGTATCGATAACACGCCGCTGATACACGAATATTAACTAAATGGGTTTTAGTTCTGTAAAAAAAGCAAAACGACGGTGGGTACGTAATGTAATCGGTGTGGGCCCGACCACCGTGTAACACCGACTACCGCGGCAAGCCTACTGTTAAGGTGGACCAGCTATTCTCCATTAAGTGACAAGCCGCTCCTCTGAGATTTGCTCAGCTTTTATTTCATTTTTAATATTTCTCTTAACCGTTCGACTGCATTAATCAGTCAAAATTCTTAATGCCGGTTAACGGTTAATTATTAACATCCCTACCAATAAGGTAATTTAAGGTGCAAAGTGTCAGGCGGTTTAATGTTGATACGATGGCGATGCGAGCAGCTGTTTTAAGTAATGGAAACTCAGGGGAGGGTGTGCGCGAGGGAGGGAAAAAAAAAAAAGCTGTCCTCCCAGGGCTAGCATAAGCCAGAAGGTCATGTTTGTGGGTCGTTGCTTCCGCAACATAATGGCCCATAATGTTCAAGTGTTTCATCAACAGCTTGTCCCCTGGGAATAAAACAGCACTCCAAATGAAATAGGTTTACCTAATTGAAGCCCAAACATATCTCTGCCTGACAAATGGAGGAGAAAACCTTTTGTCAATTTAATGGCTCCAATATGTCACGGGGGGGGGATGGTGGCAGGAGAGCCGCGTTAGACTGATAGAATATTTCAACCTGAGAGCATCTAGGCATCTCAAACATGTAGGCAACGTGATGTGCAATAAACAACTCTAAAGGCAGACCCTGATGTCAGAATGGCACTGATGCGCTCAGCGTTAAAAATCTCTCTACAAGCACTCCTGTGAAATGACGCCGGACGCTGGTCGCTAAAGACCTGCTATGGTCTTTAAATTTTATTCCGCTCCTCCCTGTTAGGATAGAGCTCCGAGGCTGTGCAGGAAGAAATAAATGGGCGAAGCGAGTTTGGGTTAGAATGCAACGTTCTGCTCCATTTCATCCAGAAATGTTCATTTCGCTCATTCCAACGGGGGGAAAATGTACTCCGCTTGAGCTTATGGTTGGATGAGCCAACTTTTCAAGGCTCTGTACGCACACATGCACACATAAACACACAGAGAGAAGAGTGAAAGTGCAGAGAGTTTGAAGGGAGAAATAAATGATGATGAAAGGAAGTGAAAAAAAAAAAAAAAAAAGATGCCGTGGCGAGTATGAAAGGAAAATGGGATATGAGACGAGATGTTTTTCTAACTTATCTTAGTGATGACAGGGACGCAGATAGACCATTATAAAAGCATATCAGCACGTCAAGGAATGAGCCAAGGATAAGACAGACGGGATGTTTTCGGGCTCAAGGATGTGCGTCAATAGCCGAGAATTTCGAGAAATAATGGCTGCTTTGCTATAAAAACATGGTCAGGCCTCTGTAATAACAGGTTGGACACTGCTGTTTACCTTTTCTGCCTCGCGAACGGAAATATTAAACTGATGACGCTCTGATTTCAAACCTCTCAGAGAGGAGAACGGGGTCAACAGAGAGCTGATTTGTACAGAAATCAAATCAACTAAAGAACAGGGTTTCCCAGGCTATAGAGCAGGGGTTTTGGTAGTCCAGTATTACGTCCTGATGCAGACCGGGGAGGGTTGCTAGGGGCGACCAGTAGGATTTACGGTGGGCGGGGTTGCGATCGTGGACACCTTCCCTCTTCTACCGTCCTGCACATGTGTCGAGAGAGCAGGAAAAGTCAATGTCGTCCTTGTTCGTGTTGTACAAAAAAATATTCTATCCAAGAGTTCTCGTCGTCAGTAGTGTGCGCTGCGTGTTTGCACATATGCAAAACATACAGTACTGTTTGGCATGTCCATCAGTTTGTGTACTCCTCTTTGTCTGTCTGTGTTTGCGGTTTTTGTTTGCGTTTTTCACATCCAAACGCCATCTGCTTGTTTCCAATTCATCCCTTACCGCGTCAAGTCCTGGCAGCAGCAGCGGCGCTGTGGTCATTGGCAATGTGCTGAGTGGAAGACAGAGCTGTGTCGCTCGCTGTCCATGCTGCTGTAGTCTTACTGCTCCTTCTACTCTCCACAGAGTCTCTCTCGCGCGCCTCCCCCTGGGTGGGGTCTCCCCCGAGGGGGCGCCGGTCCTGTCAGAGCCGCTCGATGTCCCTGTATTTCTTGCGGAGGATGGAGACCTGGTCCTTGAACAGGACGGGGTCCAGTCTCATCTGGGAGTGGACCAGCGGCATGGCGCCAAACCAGCTGGCGAACTTGTTCATGCAGGTTTGCCGCTGGGCAAAGTGGTCCGGATCGGCCCAGCGAGAAGCCCTCGAAGACTGGGAGTGAGGAGGAGGAAGGAGGAGGAGGAGGAGGAGGAGGAGGAAGAAGAACAAGAAAAAAGGAGAGGTAAGACAAAAGAACAATTTGAGAGTCATTACCACAGTGTAAAATTATAGTTTTAGATCAATGCGTTTAACCTCTTTTGTTCTCCACATAGACTGTTTACCTGCATTCAACCGTGATTGGTCAATACTACTCGGACTACATTTCATACATTATACATACATCTGCATACAAATGCAGAATCTGTTTATAGAGAGCATTGGGTACATGGAAAGATTGTGGAGAAGCTCAATTCATTTTGAAAAAATATAAGTTATTACTTTATATATCGACACATTTGTGTTAAGGAGAAAAATAAACAATTGACATAATTAGCTAAAAATAATGGATAAACAGTTGACATAATTAGCTAAAATAAGGGATAAATAGTTGACACAGTTAGCTAAAAATAAGGAATAAACAGTTGAAATAATTAGCTAAAAATAATAGATAATTAGTTAAAAATAATGGATAAACAGTTGAAATAATTAGCTTAAACTAATGGATTACCAGTTGGAATAATTAGCTAAATATAATGGATAAACAGTTGAAAGAACAATATCCACTTTTAGGCTGTACTCCTTTAGATCTGCTTAAAAACAAATTGCTGTGAATAATTATTATTGGAACGTGATAAGTGGTGTTGATGATGATTTCATTAAATGAAAAAGACTGATAATGACAATCATCTTCATTCTTTCATTCAATCATAGTCATAGTTGAGTCACTGTGACAAGAGAAAACCATTACTGACTGACTGCTGACATTAATGTTTCTCAATAAATCATCAGCTGGATCATATTCTATATTTGGGAGACTGGAGTCCGACTAGAAACTATGACGTAAGCCATAAAAAACTGACACGACTCCTTTCTGTGCTTTTGGCTCTCTGCTGTACAGTAAAGTGACTTGTGCTGTTTACCCACGGGTCGTACCGAAGGATTTTAAGAGAATAATTCATGCTGTTCATAAAGCAGCAAGAGTTCGTTCCAGCTGAAAGGCCATGACACGCAATGATGTTGGGAAGAAAACAACGCTGGCTTCAGCATGAATCACGGTTTATACAAAGGACGATACAATAAAAGTGGATTGTGTAATAAGTCTAAGATTGTTCCGAGTTCAATCATATTCTTTAAAGTGTTTTTTCTTGAATGCAAACCAATTCTCTAAACTGGCAGCTCTTTTAAAAAGCGCTAATGAGTCATTTAAGTAAAGAAATGCCATAATAAATTAAAGAGGACCTTTTGCTTTTTCCCTTTCCTTTAGTGTGTTATATAGTTTTTGTGCATGTAAAAGGTCTGCAAAGTTACAAAGCCCAAAGTCTACGGCAAAGGGAGTTACTCTCCCCTACAGAAACACTGCTCCTGAACTGCCTGAAACGCCTCGCTTGAAGTACCGCCTTTTCTTTTGTAACGTGGTGATGTCACCAAGTAACACATTTGCTCAATAGCTGCCTAGCAGCTAGTTTGGCATGCCCTCAAACAAAGCTAGTTAGGACGGAGCTGGAGTGGAGTCCGAAGAGTTTAGTTTGGTTGACCAATCACAACAGAGTGGGCCAGCTGACCAATCAGAGCAAAATTGGGCTTTTTAATGAGAACATTGTTATGAATATTATATTCCATTTCTGCTAATAGATCCCCCGAAAAGTTACACACTGTTCCTTTGAACGGGCCATTAGGACTTCCGTAAGGTTGTGATGTCACAACTATACAGTCATTGGTAGAAGTACTGCTAAACTCCCTAACAGTCCAACCCTAACGCTGACCAATCAGAGCAGACTGGGCTTTTTTCGGGAGGGGGGCTTAAAATGGAGCGTTTCAGACAGAGGGTGAGAAGAAGTGCCGCAGCACAGCCGATATAGGAAAAGTAAAGTGTTTTTTGAACACTAAAGCATGTAAACATGTTCTACTAGAAACCCGAAATACAAGTATGCACCTGAAAATAAGCCTAATAGGTCCTCTTTAAAAAAATAACACGGATCCAGTCATACAGAGAAGGGATTCAACACACTCTTACCTGTCCCATCATTGTCTCCTTGTACTGTTTCTTCTGTGTGACCTTGATGGGCGGCAGCTTGGTGACAGCAGAGACCAGGAAGTTCATCAGGATGTCCTCACAGTTGGCCAGCTGGTCCACCATGCCCTTCAGACTTGTGGGTAAGTAGTTGGTGTACAGGTAATGGTAGTACCTGCAAGAGAGGACAGAAAGGAGTTAGAGACACAGACACAGTTAGAGACTAGCTGGTGAACGTAGCGGAGCATTTAGCAGCTAAAAAGTCAGATATTTAAATAGAGTAGATAGAGTAAACTTTAAGGTCCTTGAGGGGAAATTTGTCTTGGGCACAGCACTACAGTTCATTGCTTTACATATAAACATCACAAAAAAAACATGCAACTGTCTTAAAACATAAAAGATTTTTGACATTGACAGCACGGCAGCTTAAAAAACAACCTGTAAGAATTAAAGTTCAAAGGTTCTAAGTGCTAAAGTGCTTGTGTAGTTATTGCACGTTGCTCTATTGCGCTAAGATTTAGCATTAGAGTTCAACAGCTTGATGGAGGCTGGAACAAACAATAGCTTCGAGCGGTTTGATTTGCACTTTGGCACACAGTCTTCTTCCTTCTTTCCCTCAGGAGTTGTTAGAGACCAAAAGCAGAGCTATATAGAGCAGATATTAGACTGTGAGCCAGATGGACAAAACCACGACTCTAAACTAATGATACCAATGTGTGCATTCATCCAATATTTCAAGTACATTTTGTGTACATATGTGGCCCAGGGTGTCACACAAACGCCTCTAAGAATAATTAAGAATCGAAAAGTGAAAGCATTTAAATGGAAAATGAAGCGGACTGACTTTTTATGGCCTATTTTCAAAATATTGCAAAGTTGCACCAGATATGATGTTATTGGGTCATTAAATAGGTGTTATCGGTCGCTATGAGCACCATAGATGTGGGTCAGTAGGGGCCTACTACGTTGTGGTAAGTAGTAAAGTGAAAGCGAAACATTCTAAGATGTAAAACTGAATAAAATGTTACTACAAACACTTTAGGATTAGGCAACAAAAGCAGTAACTGTAGGTTTAAGCAACAAAAACTACAATGTCTTGAGGTTTAGGCAACAAAACTACAACTTCTTTAGGTTTATGCAACAAAAACAGTAACTGTAGGTTTAAGCAACAAAAACTACAACTTCTTTAGGTTTAGGTAACAAAAACTACTATTTATTTAGGTTTAGTTAACAGAAACTTCAACTTCTTTAGGTTTAGGTAACCAAAACTACAACTTCTTTAGGTTTAGGCAACAAAAACGTCAACTTCTTTAGGTTTAGGTAACCAAAACTACAACGTCTTAAGGTTTAGTTAACAGAAACTACAACTTCTTTAGGTTTAGGCAACAAAAACTACAACGTCTTTAGGTTTAGGCAACAAAACTTACAACTTCTTTAGATTTAGGCAACAAAAACCTTAATACTTATGAACACAAATTCAACTGAATGTTATCGGTTTGATATTGATAAGCCTAATATTGGGTGCAGTAGGCCCCTATTGACCCATATCTATGATGCTTATAGCGACCGATAATGCCTATTTAATAGCCTGATAACAGTCTAATCAACTGAAAAACCGCACGTCTGTGAACAAAAAAACAGGTGGTGAGATTCAATTTCAGGTTTTTTTTCTTCATTTCCTTTTCACTTTTCCCAATTGCACACCTTAAAGTGGATATTGATTTGCATTTTTATTCTACTCTAACGATGCTGAGTATGTTCACAAACTTTCAGAAGATTGTTGTTGGATTAATGCCTGAAAATGTCACTGTGAAGGTGAATAATTCCACAGTTTCAGATGGATAAAGAGTAGCGTATGTCACAGAGAACTGTGTAGATGATGTAATTTAAATGAAGCACAGATTTTAGACACCTTTATGTTCCAGGTTGAAGCCTTTGAGTGGAACTCTGAGTTCATCAACAGACTGATTGCTCGAGTTTCCCGGATGGATTGAACGACCGAGTTATTGAAAGTGATTAAGCGTTTGGCTGCGGTGATTGGCTGACTCCAGCTTAATGGACCGCTCCCATCACAGCTGAGTGAAGCCATATTAAAGCTGACAGGGCTGTAGTAAAACTAAATGCGGGAACTATGAAACGCTGTGTAGCAGACAAATTGACATTTTTTGGATAAAACATACCCAGTGTCAAAACACTGGTTTCCCGAGGCTGTGCAACACTGAACATCACACCTACTTTTATAATCTACAGATCACTGCATCAAAGTGTTGTATCAAAAGAAAGACGACTGAACACTGGAGAGCAGAGCAGAGCAAAGCTGTGATCCCCGTATAACAGAAGGGGAACAGAACAGAAGCAAGAAACATGAAAGGAAACAGCAGAGCAGAGCGAAACAGTGAGCAGGTAAACAGCTGCACTGGAACCGAGTTTTACAGATCAGAAGACGACAATGTGAAGCGCGAACTATACCTGTGGTAGATGGCAGCCCCGGTCAGCACCATTGAGTAATCGTTGGTCCATTTGGACGTGTAGCCCCAACGCTCCTTGTTGCTGTCCCAGAAGTGGCTGCGAGCGGGGTAACCTACGATTCGCTCTGGAAAACTCTGCCAGACCGTGAAGGCAAAGTCCACCTGGACAGACACAAATACAGATTTTAACATATGATGATGCAGAACATGATATGAAATTCATCTGTTATGAGTTATAACTCATTTACTCATGGTTAATAACTCATTTACTAATGCTTTATATCAGTTAGAAGCAATTAAGAATAACTTTTGGATTTGTCGGCTTGTGAAAATCCCTTTAAAAAATGGTGTTTATCCTCCTTCAGCAGGACACTAGATTTATCTTTCTAGATAGGTCTTTAGTTCACCAGGACAGTGGCACCGACATATTTTGTCTGACATACCTCCACAGCCCTGTCAGATAAACTCAATCATTACCCGGCTTGGGTAGGTATCATTGGAGAAACCAGCAAGAGTACGCTAGATTTTCAAAATAATGCAAACGCAAAAAAGTGTTGCCATCTCTTTCCTAATGAAAGAAGCCAGCAGTACCAGCTACAAATGTCGCTAAATCTGGAGAGAAAGTTGCAAAATCTGCAACACTGACAGTCCGTCCGTTCAAAGCTACTCCCCCAAAATTACCATTATGAACGTAAACAACGAACATGGCTATTGTTAGTAAGCACAGCTGTCAAGCCAGCAGCTTGTGGAAGACTCCGGTGACGCGCAATGAGTGCACGGGCAGGTAGCTTATTACTGTCCTGCAACCACATATATTACATTTTTTTTAAGATTTTTCTGTCGGAGCACTTTATTTATTGATTGCTGTCGGCATATAAAGAGAATTTCAACAAATATAACAAGAAATGTTTCTAAAATACATTACCCACCCTGGCTTTTTAGCAATCTACTTCAGCTGTTTAGCCATTACTTTGACCTATCTGGGCTTTGATCTATTTATAATTAACTTATTAACATTTATAACTAACTCTATAACTGACTTGATGGCTTATTAAAAAGTGTGAAACTCATACGTGTTTAGTAATGGGTTGCCAACATTTATAATTGCATTATCACCAAAAAGAAAGGATAAACGCCTGCCAGAGGGATTTTACACAACCTGGCAACCCAAAAGTTCCTCTTATATACAAAGCATTAGTAAATGATTTATTAACCATTAATAGAGCTATTATTTCAATAAACACAGGAGTATTCCTGAAGATATTCTGTGATTTTTACATTTAAAGTAGGAGAAGAAAGAACTCCCACACACTGTCCTTTTACTTGCAATGAACTTTATTGAGAACTTTTCGGGCCTCAGACCTTCATAAATGTTGTATTTCTCAATAAGGTTCACTGCAAGTAAAAAGACATTAAGAGGGAATTCTCTCTTCTCATGCCTGTGGACATTTCCTCCTCACTACAAGAAACTGAAGGTGTGCATGAACCTTCAGAGTTTCCCTTTATGGCATGAAATAGTTTCTTTGAAATGCAGAGAAATTCAATTTAGTTGAGATTCATTTTCTATTTACAGTATGCATTGTGTGAGAAGGAAAAACAACAAAGAGGGAAAGAAAGAGACAACAGGGAGAACTAATAAAGGAAGTGCACACTCAAATATGCCATAGTGAAAATACAACAGAGGCAAAAGCTCATCAAACACAAAGCAGTCTGTCCTATAAGCAGCTGCCTGCAGCCAACTTCTGTGGCGGCGATCAAAGCATTCAATCAAATAATTAGATGAAAACATCAAAAAGGCCTCACCTGCTCCACAAACAGCCCGTTCTGCATTACACCGCATATAACCACACTATACTACACTAAGAGGGTGCTTATGTTAATGAATACTTATGTCAAAATCCACCATAAAGCACAATACACCATTTTTTATCTCCTCTTCCTGCCAGAATTTGTGCTTACGAACAAATCCCGAAGGAAAAGAAGAAGAGCTCCGACTCTCATTTGCTCCTGCTTATAATGCAAGAGAAGGTAGTTGAATGATAAAACATTCACAAGGACAAAAAAGATTTCAATGGTTGAACCAGTATCAAAAGGAAGTACTGCTGGAAGTATGGGCATATTGGACCAAAAAACAAACAACACCATGGAAAATCAATCAGAAGAACTGGATGCTACTTTGTATTTTATTGTGAAGGACAACTCTGCTTCTCACCATCTTCACTTAAAGGAACAGTGTGTAACATTTCAAGGGATCTATTAGTAGAAATGGAATTTAATATTCATAGTCTCTGTCCTCGTCTCCTTCTTGTCTCACAGCTCAGTCTTGACAACTGTGCTACTATAATGCATAAAGTTGGCGGTTTACTGGTTGGTTCGGGTGGTTGAGGAACGCATATTTTTACATGTTGGGTGGGCGGATTGGCTCTCATTACGGACTAGTGGGTGTGACTGAACCGTGCATCATTATGAGCAGTCAGGAGGACTCAAACTAACTGCAAAGCTGCATTCTTGATTATTCAACCTGTGTTTATCCATCAGATAATGATAACATAAAATTCTATGTGACATTAATTTGACTAAAATGACAGAAATGTTCAATATAATTTCATGACTAAACAGGACTAAGATTAGATTAATAAAAGATAGCTGACAAAATTAAGAGCGATTACATCTTCACTAAAAATGTAATGACTTTTTCGCTGACTAAAACCGCACTAAAACGTTTTGAGTTGCCAACGACTAAAACGACTAAAACTATAAAAGATAAAAATGACTAAAATGTGACTAAAACTAACGAGCATTTTCGTCTTAAGACGAAGACAAAATCTAAAATAGCTGCCAAAATGAACACTGGTACAAACCAAACACCGGCTCTAGAGAGAGCCTTTTGCATTTTTATGTTACCCGAAGGCCGCCGTTGTTCTCTGACGCGCTTTTAAAACTGCATTAATGTTAGCGCAGAGTGCAAAACCCTGGTACCGCCAGCTGACGTCTGACTTCCGTTGCTTCTAAAGTAGTGTTATGAGCGAGGGGAACACAGTTACCACGGATTTGCACTCGGCGGCTCGCGTTACCGCAGTCTTTGAAAGGGAGGAGTGAGCGGAGGGGTACTCAGTTGGTTGCAATCTGCAACCACACCGTTAGATGCCGCTATATCCTACACACTGTACCTTTAAGGATGAAGAAAGCAAAAGAAAATGAGAAAGAAATGCATTACGTTCTTGTTGAGGGGCTATTTTGGAGGGAATAGGAAGGGTGTATAGATGGAGAGACTGTTCAGAAGTCTGAGATGGTAATTTTGGCCTGAATTTCTTTTTTTAACTTGTCCTGGCATTGATGTTCCTAAAACTTATTGTTTGTGTTCACGATCCAACTGTCTTCATGGAAGAAACACGGGTCGATTAGATTTTTTTTTTGGGGGAGGCTGGATTTTCGCCTCAGTGCCAGGCTGCTCTGCCTTGCCATCTTGATCCTCCACACAAACAGCCTTTATGAGATCTAATTCTACACTGTTCAAAGCAGCATCTGGCTTCCCATGGTGCCGCGCCAAAATGTGTCCCCGGGAAAAACAGGAACAGTCCCGACAGCATGTGGAACAAAAATGCCCATAACGGTGCTGCTCACGGTTAGGGAATTCAGGAGGTACGGTGTGATTACAGGCGCCAAAAAACATGAGGTGGAAGATGGAATGAAAGGCAGACGAGAAGAGGGGAAAGAAGTAAGGCACTGGGAGTAAAAGTTAGAGTAGTTTAAGCGATTTAAGAATCGAGCTGCAGAGCGATATCTTGAAAACACCAGGGACAAACAGAGAGAGAGAGAGAGAGAGAGAGAGATAAAAAAAAAAAATTGAGAGAAAATGCAATCAGAGAGTTGCTTTTGGGACGTAAAGAGAGAATTTGGATCTTTGTTTTGTCTCAAGAGAACCAGACTATCGGGACAGAGAAGAGGCAGATAGAAAGAGAGACAGACAGAAATTGTATTATATTACAAGATACCTCTGTGGTGGACAACACTGTGTCTTCATCCAGGCTGAGGACAGCATCGGTCACTATGGTCTCGTAGGGCAAGAAACGACTGCTCATCACCTGTAGAGGGAAACAGAGATCACAAAGGGTTAACACCGCCATCATTAAAATGAGAACATTGGATTCCCCTCTTCAAACAGCATTCATTTGTGATAATTTGGTCGCCTGGAACACATTAAAAAAAGGCTGAAGGAGCAAATGTAGATCTGGGAGATGTGGAAAATGTCTGAAAAAGGAGTAAAGGAAGAGTAAAAAAAAAAAACCTTCTCGTACATGTTGTCCCCTTTTTTTCATTCAGCTGCATTTTTCTTTGCGAACTAACAGTGCGGAGGTGTTTATTCACACAGATGACAGTTTCCATTGAATGTTTCCATGGAAACATTAATAACTCTGACATGTCGTCCTGTATCATTGCAAATTGTTTTGAGGGTTTTGTTTCAAATGTTGGCTATTTTTTTTATCTAACATCTGGGAATGGTTGAATTTTTAATAATAAACACTTTTTCTTTTGTTGACTGGTCATTTTGAAATAAATCTATCCATCCATTTTCTGCCACTTATTCAGTTTCAGGTAGCGGTGAAAGCAGACTTGCGACCTTAACACACCGGGGGTGTGATGAATAAACAACACCAAAATGCAAAAATACTCACCTGCGAATACTATATGTCCAAGGCTTTTATTGTGAAAGGTAAGAATGGAAGGAGTGGCTCTGGTCTGCGCTCTGAAAAAAGTCCAATATTTACTTTCTTTTTAGCTCTGTTTTTGGTCTCTACCAACTTCTGAGGGGAAATATCTTCAATGCTCAGCCAGTTAGACTGTTATCAGGTCATTACATGGGTGTTATCAGTGGTTATGAGCCTGGTAGATGTGGGTCATGGGGGCCTGCTACACCTACTAGTAGGTTTTCAATCAGTGATTTACATGGGTGATAACCAAAGAGTGGAATAAAAGTAGACAACAGCGCCCTCTAGCGACCGTAGTAATTATGACAGGAGCAAAAGAAGAAGTCTGGCAGTATAGATGGCGTGAAACTCCATAAATGGTGGAGGTAGGGGGTGATGGATGGGACACAAAACAAAGTACTTTTTTTTCTTTTACCTTTTCGCATAATGTGTGAAACCAACAATGTGTAGTTGTCTTTGTGTTCATGAGCTTAAGTTTTACTTTCACTTTTCAATCAGTTTTACAACGTGTTGCTTTTAAGTTTCGCTTTTACAACGTAGTAGGCCCCTATTGACCCACATCTATGAGGCTTATAGCGAGTGATAATACACATTTAATGAGCTGATAACAGTCAAATCGGGTGCAATGCTCCACTATGTTCACCATGTCGTCGTTTGGTGCTGGTAGGTAGGCGTACAGTCGCTTTTTTGGGGGCTGCCAATTGTCGCCAAAAATACAGCGCTACAGTATGAGAGCGGTGAGAGGGAATGAAAACAGTGTGCTGAAAGATGCTAAAATGAGATGAACTGCAGAGTCTGCCTTGTGAGTTCATCAATCACGTACGACCCCTTTCACATAAAAGTAGTCATGCGATCCATAGTTAATGTAAAAGTATTGCTTATAGGCGCTTTAAGGATGAACCAAGCTGACACCTAATATTCTTTCAGTCACTAAGCTCATGAGTTTTAAATTAGATCGACTGCTAGAGCTTCACCTTGAGACAGATTTTTAGAATAAAAACTATTCCTGCTTCAAACATCTCCTGCATACATTTTTTATGATTCCTTACAAATTCATGGGAGACAACAAGCCATCACATCAACAAACAGCAGCGCACAGCGAAAGAAGAGAAAAGCCAATATCCTACGCTTTACTGCACGCTGCCCCCCCACTGGTTTCAACAGTGATAGAGTGCGGATACAAGTTTCCATTTACTGCTGCAGGGTCGTCTTTCTCTTTTAAATCAATAACAACACATGAATTCAGCCAGACGCATACAGCATGAGTCATGTGTCCTACATATGGCACAAATTTACCTTTTTCTCTCCACCGCTGTTAAAAGACAGAATGCGTGTATTTAACGGCAAATGAAACCAAACTGTATAATCCGTGACAGTCCTTGAATATTTACTGGAAGCAGAGGGAGAGAGCGGTGGTGGCTGGGGCCTGGTGGGTGGATGGAGAGACCAACATCTTGAGGATATTTAGACGGGAAGTCTTTTGGTCTGCTGCTGTGATGAAAAGCGCTCGGATGAGAAAAAACAGCGGCTTCTCGTTGAGGAAGTGTGTGTGTGTGTGTGTGTGTTATAAACTGCATGTGTGCTCGAACTCAAACAACCTCCCACACAAACAACAAACAGCTCATGATGCATAGCTTTAAGACACACAAACACATCCAGATACACAGCATTTACATAATACACACTAACAGCCTGTTATTCAGTTATTCAGCACCGCTATGAAGGTCAGGCCTCTGAGTATAATACTTGTTCTTTTAAAACGCCACCTGCACTGAAAAGTCTTCACATTTACATTTAACAATAGTCAGTGTCTGTATAAACACCTGGCATTGTATGCCTGCTGCGCTCAATGCCGAGTGACCTCACTCTCAACGGGTCTTCATCACTCCTACAGCCGAGGGCAGCAACAAACACCCAGAGAAATGCATGACTCTACTGTCGAGCCGTGTGAAGTCTGCTATCCATTATAGTGCTGCAACTAATGATTACTTTTATTATCGACCAACCTTTTAGAGTATAAAATGTCATAAAATATTAAAAAAATGCCCAAGGTGATGTCTTCAGATTGCTTATTTAATACAAGCAACAGTTTTTCAATTATATTAGGTAATAATCTCAAATATGTTCTTTCAAAAGAAGAGTGTGTAACAAATAGGGGGGTCTATTGGCAGAAATGGAATATAATATTAATAAGTATGTTTTCCAAACACTTAACTTTTCCTGCTTGGGCCGGAGTCGATAACGTTACCACCGCTCTCTCTCGCTTCACCACTCACTTCCCACGTACACACACGCACTCTACTCTTACAACAACTGGCTCTAGAGAGGGACATTTGTGTTTTCACGTTGGTCGCTGTAGCAATCCTACAAGCTACGAGAGAAGTTGCAATCTGCAACCTCACCGCTAGAAACCGCCAGATCCTAAACACTGTTCCTTTAAATAAATATCTGTTAAGTAACTATCTATCGCCGAATGAGGTAACACAATGATTGAGCCTGTGGCTTGCTGATGAACACCCTTGCATTGACAGTATGGCAGCAGTGGTTGGTCCGCCAGGGAGGGTAGGTGGAGCTAACGCAACAAACTCGCTCTTCAACTCACTTGTGTGTGAAGCGGTGTACTGTTTTCTGGCGTTGCGAGTAAACGGTTACTATGGCCAAATAAGCAAAGAAAAGAGCGACGACTACTGACGACAAAACTTAAAAAACAAGTGCAAGTGAGATCCAAAAACACACCTGCGATTACCGCCAAACGGACATCTTCGAGCCAAATCACAACCACCTGACTGACTGTGGCTAAAGAATAAAGATGTTGTTTTGAATTATGAAATATCTAAAGCTGTAAATAAGATATTAATACTGTTTTAAGGGCTTAAATTGTGAGACTTTTCCTATATAAAACAAGGATTTCCAGAGCTTAATTTTACATGTACATTCCCCCATTTCCTGCTCCCACCACCTCAGACAGCTGAGCCTCGAGAACGCTATTGGGGCTCGGTTAGTTGCCATCTACTCCCCCTCTCCCCAAAAACCCTCCAGAGGCAACAACATTAGCGGAAACTTTCGACTGACACCCGTATTTTAACAGAGTGGAGGAGCCGAGGCGTGTGAGTGACAGTTGTATTTACAGACGAAGAAAAGGAGAGAGAAAATGAGAGTCGAGAGGAAAGAGGAGAGGCGGCACCACGCTCTCATTTCAAGCGTCAGCATTACTGCTGTAATGTCCTGCGGGCATATAGAGAGAAACAAAACAATCCCGTCTCTGCGCTCCGTGTTTTCCTCTTGTTTTTCAGCAGAACGTGTCAGAGAGAATACCAGCGAAGAAGAGGTTGAGGAGAAAACAAGAGAGGACGCAGGAGGGGAGAAAGTGACAGCGAGACAAACAGCAAAAAGGGAAAGAGACAGAAAAAAAAGACAGAGAGAAAGAGAGGATGAGAGGCTGGTGATTCCAACCCCCAGATGGTTTGTAATGTTAGAAGTGCGACATATTAGCCTGGGGCTTCCTGGTGCTCACCAGGAATGTGAGCTCTTACAGCAGGAATCTGCCTCCAGCACTTCACCTCCTCTCTAAAGGACAGCAGCAGAGGAGGGAGATGCAGAGAGGAGAGGGGAGGACCACCAGTTTGTGTCAACTACATTAAGCGCTGCTGGGATTCTCACACGGCTTAAATCAACAGTCATAAACCAGCTTTTTGGCCACCGTGCCAGAGAGGCAGAGAAGATGACAGAGGGAAGGACAGAGGGAGGAAAAGAAGGTGCACGGTTAAAGGATGCGACTGGTGTCATGTTTTCCTGTCAACAAATCCAATGGCAAGAGCCAGACTAACAATGCTACCATGTTTGCCACTCTTAAAAAAAGGCTTAGTGATTTCCTAAAACAGACGGGCACTGTAGTTTTAAGCCAACTTTACTCAAACTGGAGTGAATAGTGCATTTGTGGGGGGACTATTTTCTGCTGTGGATTAATACACATTTGGTGCGTTAGTGAGAGTTCATGGCAGCAAGATGGCTGTGTGTGTGACTCAAACTGCTGTGCGAGGAAAAATGTGGGTATTGTCCAACCTGGGTCTTGTTCTCAATTTGTAGAGCAATTAGCCACAACCTGCTTTTATTGTGTACTGGCAGTTGAAGAAGAAAAAATTAAACAGCATGTGCAGATGAATATGCAGCTAGTTTGTCTGGCTGGAAATCCCTACGCTGTTAGCAACCAGAGCTGATCCATGGGTCTTATTTTTTATTTTTTAGTCAGATTCGGACAGATGTTTGAAAAGATTTATATAAAATTAAAGTTTAAGTAAACTAAAAGGGACTAACATCATCACACATGAGTACAATTGGGCTCATTGGATCCACAAGAGTCTCAGCTTTACAGTGATACCTAATTTATGTAATTCCAAGACTGTTTAGGGACCCCAATGTGCAGAAATATTCAAAAACATCATTTTAGAATAGGCGAAAATAACACATTTCTACTGCATGCTTTTTGCTCCAAACTGCATGTGATTATCATAAAGTGGGCATGACTGTAAAGGGGAGACTGGTGGGTACCCATAGAACCCATTTACATTCACATATCTTGAGGTCAAAGGTCAAGGGACCCCTGTGAATTGTACCAATTTTTCCTCACCAATATTTAGCGTAACTTTGGAGTGTTAATTTGCCTCCTTCCCGACATGCTAGCATGACATGGTTGGCACCGATGAATTCCTTTAGGTTTTCTAGTTTTTATATGACACCAGTAGCTTCAATACCTTCATTCTAGGTCTAAAATCGAGCCCGCTACATCCTCTGAAAGACAATAAAGTCAGCCGAGCTCCCCGGCGCCCTCAAGGAGTTGAAGAGATTAAACTGGCCGTTGTGTCATCTTGTGCCGTCTAGTGTTTGTAATTTTGTGTTTTTAGGGTTTGTTGTTGTTGCATTCATTTTATTGTTTTATGGTCTTATTTTTAAATAATTGTTATTCTTGTGAAACACTTTGTGATCTTGTTCTAGGAAAGGTGCTATATGAAATAAACTTTAATAACTTTACCTATTTTCATTTCACTGTTTTTTTTTACAGGAGTGGATCTTTTTAAACTGACTGTCACCCAGATTTTAAGGCACCATGCATCCAAAAGTTATGTTTCCTGCTGCAAGATGCAAGAGGACACATTATCCTTTAAAGCGAAAAAAGACACAAACAGGCCAACGTTGCCTGAGGCGAGGAAGATATATGAATTGAAACAGAATTAAGTGAGGAAGTGAAGGACAGGGGGTTGCAAACACTGAGGTCATGTCCTCTCTACTTCTTTCCGGGGGAATTTGGAGGATCTTAGAAGCCTGTAGGGAAGTTTTAATTATACACATGGTGTTTTTTTTTGTAAGCTGAGTCTACTATTTTTAGTATGTTATAATTTAACTTCATTTAGGTCAACAATAAATAAATAAATACATACATAAAGGATTCAGCTCTTTTATTCCTGGCTGTGAGGAGGCTTTGAATCTGAATTTAGGCTTTCGTGTTTGGAAATACAATTTACAGAAAATATAATTTAACTGTTGACTGAAGAAATAAAATATGGGGGCATGTAAATCATTTAAAAAATGAGGGGGAAGGGGTGCATTGGGGGGAAACTTGGAGTCAGTATGACCTCTATTTTTTTTAAAATTCTGGCTACAGCAGAAAAAAAAAGGCAAATAAAGAGGAGGAAAGTGAGGACGATGCAGTGATAGAGAGAAGCAAAAAAGATGAGAGGAAGAGAAAATGATGAAGAGGGGAAAAAAGAGAGGATCTGTGAGTGAGGAAGGGGATGAAAGAGAGAGGGGGATAAGCAAGAAAGTGGCAGGAAAAAAGGCAAAAGGGATGAAAAAGTCTCCCCCTCTCTTCCTCTGTGGGGTGGAGGAACACAGCTTGGCTCGCCACAGTAAACACAGAACGAGCCACAACCACAACAAACCACAGGCTGCCTGGCACACACACACACACACACACACACACACACACACATACAAACACAACGCCAGTACGCTAAGCCTGTTCTGCTCGCTTTTCACGGACACACAGCGACACACAGAGCCCTCCCGCTGTGATTGACAGCTTGGGAGAAACCACTCAGAGCCACGGGGAGAGGTAAACCATAAACCCAGCCTACCGCCGGGTGACTGACACTGATGTGAAAACCACTTCCTCTGATTGGCAGGTGAAGTTAAGTTCTCACGAGCGGGAGGGGGGGGAAAGGACGGCGTCGGATGAGTCTGATGTCTTTTGAATACAGATGAGCGACCAGATCCTGTTTCCTTATCCCTAAAAAACTCAAAACGTGAGCTCGGAGCGCTGTATAAAAACGTGCTTGGGTCAGCGTTTTCGAGGCAAATAATCACCCTGTGTGACCACGTCTGACCTTTGACTTTGTCGAGGAGAGGTCACCGGAGGTCAAGAGAAACACAGCAACCCCTTCAACAGGGCAGAGTCTTCAGCCTAATAACCAGGTTGTCATAATAAATGCCACTGAAGCATGCTCAGGGCTCAGAGTTCTGGCTGGAGGCTTAACTGAACATGTGTCTCTTATGACAGCGTCAGTCAGAAGGAAACAAGATATCTCAAGACTGACTGAGAAAGCTGACGAGAGAGAAAGCTGACGCCCACATGTGAAACTCAAGCTGTGTATTGACATGAATCTGGCAATACAATATGTATCATAATACAGGGGTTACGATTCAATATATTGCAACATTATTTTTATGCACTTTTCCTTTTTTCTTGAGTCATATTTGAACCTTTTTTTCCTGTGTATTTGGAAATATTTAGTAAAAAGATGTGTTAAAGGAACAGTGTGTAACATTTAGGAGGATCTATTGTCAGAAATGGAATATAATATTATTAATAAGTATGTTTTCTTTAGTGTATAATCACCTGAAAACAAGAATCATCGTGTTTTCGTTATCGTTTCAATCATTTTTCAGGGACAAAATGCTTCTCAATTGTGAGAATTTGCTGCTTTCCTCTGATTTATATGATTGTAAACTGATGAATACTTTCGCACAGAATGCAAATATTATGCAGCGAAAAAAGCAACGCAATTTTTTTCGGAACAAGATCAATTTTCTGAGCGTTAGCACCGTGAATAAAGGCGTCAACTGATCACGTTGTGCCGAACGGGTTCAGTTGCACCTTTAACAACAACACAGAGGCTGCATAATCCGAACCAAGACAACAAACTTTATTACTTCTTTCAATCTTGACAAAGGCAGCGCAGACCACATCCACTCCTTCTGTTCTTACCTTTCACAATAAAAGCCCTAGACATATTACATTCGCAGGCGAGTATTTCACATTTTGGTGTTTATTCATCACGCCCCCGGTGTGAAAGGCCTTTAGTCGAACAAAACATACACACATTTAAAGATATCACGTTGGATATTCTGATGGACATTTGTTAATTTCTCACTTACCGTTTATTCTTTACTTTAATCATAATTAAATTTGTAATGAACTGAAGAAAATGACAAAGTCTCTTTGGAGAAATTGTTGCAATATGCACTATAAATATACACAATAAAAAATGATATTCACCATTTTCATTTTAGAGACCAAACATCGATACTAACAGGAAAATAATCAGCACATAATGAAAAATAATCTTTACTCGCAGCCCTAATAAACGTAGAGTTCAATATAGATTTTGTAATTATGTCTTTTAAACGGCTGCATGGATGTGAGAGGATCATGAGTTATTAAACACATTAAGAAAAACCTGAAACATGATTAAATCAATGCTGTAGCTCGTCTTCTGGGCATGTCTTTATTGTGCATATTTATAGCTGCATATTGGAACTCAACTGTAACTTATTTCTCCGGAGAGATTTTGTCACTTTCTCCAGTTAATTAGATATTTAGTTATGATTAAAGTAAAGAACAAACAGCATTAAAAGTAAATAAACGCTACCACGCATATGCACTTACCCATTATTGCCTCCTTATCTTTCCCTTTGCATTAGCCTCTCAGCAATGCTTTTTTTCTCTTCTCCAATGTATATTATTCCTATTACTGAGCTTTAATTAAAACCACACAAACTGTCCTTTAATGGAATCAGTGCAGCACAAATCGAACCTCACTATCTCCCAGATACTCTCACACTGAATGAAATGTGTTAGGTACAGTAGCTTTACAGTGAGACACTATATACATAAGATGAGTGATTAATAATGACAGGGATCACATGTTTGAGGTAACTGAGAGGAAGTGTGCTCACCTTGTTCTCTCCCTCGATGACGATGACGGGCACTGAGGTGGCGGGCCAGCGGTGTTTGGCCGGGAGAGGCTTGTCACAGTTCCACAGGACAATGATCTAAAAGACAGAAGGAAGATATTTATCACCTGCAACATTGTATTTTAATTTGATTTCCTCTAACCAAAACAACTCGCAGCGCACTTCGCAGCTTGTTGAACAAGTGACATTTACGCGACCTACGGCCAGCAAATGTCACCTTATTACAGGCTGATTGAGTGTTAAAGAGCCAGAAGGGCAACTGAAGTGATAAAATATTTCCAATTACATCTCCAGAATGGTTCGTACGACTCAGCCCGTAACCAGTCACGTCACATTGTCAGCTTTCATTTCAAACTACGACGTGTTGCTGAACTGATTTTCCGGCCCACATGATCTCCCGCTCCGACGCCAACCAGATGATGTTTTACATGAGGGACTCGTGTTTTATATGACTTAGACATGCAAGTCAGCTGACGTGGACGTGTCACATAGAGTCAACCTTCCCCCGTTCACTGCACTTCCACGGCAGACCTCATTAATGTTTGATGAGGAACACACACATACACACACACACACACACACACGACACGACTCCTGGCTGACCTTACACTCACGTTTACATATCTCAAGTCTGATCTCATGCATCTTAAATTTGGTGACATTCACTCAACCCCTCCGCCAAATGGCTATTGTCCAATCACAGCTTAGCAACCGTTACTAGACATGGCAGGCCTGTCGAGCTTCGGATTTGTCTACGTGTTGAAGCATTGCACACGGAGCTGTAGTAGGAGCATTTCTTGGTATTTATAGAGTTTAGAAGGTGGTGTGTGTGTGTGTGTGTGTTTTTTTTAGCCTTTTCAAAAGGAATGGACTGAACAGTGTGTTTATCTGCTCCAACATACTGCAGATTGTTAACATGTGTGGCTAACAAGCTTACTATAGTAGTAGCTGAGCATTACTTCGAAAGCCAAAAGTTAGCATATCATTAGCTAACTAAATTAGTTTGTAGGATTACAGATTATGTTAATATTAAAAAACAAGCTGCAGTCAGGACTAGCACATCCACTGTGTGGAAACCGATCCTGGATGCTATCAAAGTTGAAACTAACTTTAGCAGCTCTTTATGAACACACTGCTCTTTATTGGATTTGGGGACATTTACACTCTAGCAACTGTAGCAAATGAGATAGCGCTACCTTTGCTCAATCTAAAGGTTAGTCCTCATCCTAAAAGACTTTTCTCTTGTGATTTTAAAAGTGAAAACACTGTTTTCAGTATGTAAGCTAAGCAACAACACAGGGTTATGTTAGAAAGAAATAACGTATTATACTTATAATACTTATAATAAGTCTATCTAGTGTTTCACTGCAACGCAAGAACAACACTGTCTTTATTTACAGTGATCATCAGCTGGTGATAGTTTATATATATTGCATATATTTTGCATATCAAGTGCATATTTAAGCTGCTTTTCACGATATTCTCCTTTTAAAACGAGTCAGGTGGAAACATTAAAAAGTCAGCTGGAAACTGCGTTTTCAAACAACTCGTGCAACTAATGTTAGCTGAATTAGCTGTTAACAGGTAATAAGCCTGCCAAAAAAGGGTTGACATTTCAGTCGATAAAATGAATGGTTGAAATAAGAAGCTGCTTTTGTCTACTTCTGAAATCAAAGAATCATTGTTTAAAAAATTCTTAAGAATCTCGAGTGGTATATCTGCCTCTGTTATTAATGTAAAGTACAATTTCTAGAATGGAAATCTTGACAGGCATAGCAACAGTACCTAAGGGGGGCGGGGCTTAGCTACTGTAATGGTCAGTTGTCAAAGGGGTGTGAGAACTCCCCCTTAAAAGGTTTTACATTTTAAATAAAAAATCACATTACCTGTGGTTCTGCATAATACACAATGAGTATGTCCCAGTTCAATGCTATATAATACTTTAAAGTGTACATTCATGTCGGCAGTCTACTATTTGTGCAGTCTCTGTGCAGGAAACCATGTGAAGAATGTGAAGATGGATTGTAAATCAAATGGAAACTTCACAACAACGCCCCCCAACCCAATTTCAAATTTCAAAAACTTATCAAATAGCTGGTGAAATATGTATTTCCAAAGATTTATTAGCTTGCTGTTTCATGAGCGTTGCCTGGAGCTGCAGCACCACCATCTGCCGCGTGCTTTCACTTCCAGTTCCCCCATTTCCCATTGTGCAGAGCATTCTGGGACGTCATGTTGTTCAAAACCACATTTGAAATTTCAGCAATTTTAGTATGCATGCTGGCATTTATTAAGCAAATGTACTAAACACTCAAAAAGAGAGTGGTTTATTGCATCTTATTGTTGTTTATTCTATACTACATTGGTACAGTCATAAAATTGAGGAAATTATTCAATAAATTGAGACCAAAAAATGACAAAGCAGAACGCAAACATAACTAATATTAAGATATTTTTATCTATTAGTTTGCCTGAACCCGTGGAGTATAAAAACCCAATTAGTGATCAGGATTGCGATAGAAACACGTAATCAGCATCCCATCCTGTAGTGCTCAGTTGCTGCGTGTCAGCTAACATCTGCACCTGCTGAAATGTCCTTGAACAAGTCTGTAAATTAATCCATCCCAGCTCCGCCGTGCTCCCCGATGGTGGCGAACCACAAGAATTTCCCTGAAGGGATCAATAAAAGTTTCACACGATTCTGACATTAACTACGTCAGCAGCCGTGTCCCCTCTGGGACTCTACATCCCTGACTCGACCTGCCAAATTATTGAGCTTGGAGCCATTTGGATGTCTGTGTTAAGGTGTTTGCCTTGTCACTATACAGCAGCTGTGTGGAAATATGCCCTAAAAAAGAAAGATGACACACAGCTGTTTGATGAATGGACAAATTAATCTGGTCATTATAAGCCTGTACAGATAAAGAGAAAACAAGCATCATTCATGAGGCTCAATCGGGGCGAGAAAGTGTTTGTCATTGTGAGATAACAACAGGTATACGGTGCGGATCTCGTAGCTGAGAAACGTGTTATTCCACCCTTACAGGGGCTCTATTCCTTGATTAGAAAGACAGATGGTGTCTCTGTCAGCCCACCAGCCCTCTCAGGGTGCTGCTGGTGGCATGTGTGTATGTGTGCCGGCATGTGTGGAGGAAAATGGTGAAGAAGCTGTTGGTGTATCTGTAGCACGAGAGGAAGAAACGCTTCCCTCGAAATGCACATGCACGCGGCGGGAGGTCCACTGTGTCAGAATGCGCCTCAAAAGCTTTCTTGCATCCAATTTAGCCTCCTCCACCCTCCGAGTTCTTTCATTCTCTCCCCTCCATTCATTTATTTATATCCCTTTCCTCAGCAGCCTCCTCTTTCCTGTCCGCTGAGAGTGGAAGAAAACACCCCGGCTGTGTACCTGGCTCTCCACTCAGCGTGCACTAGACTGAAGAACGCACAGAAGCACTTACATCAAAATTAAGAGGAAGGCAGAGTTTGCTCGTTCAACCTGCTATTATGAGAGACTGGTTGGCTGAAAGTGTAAAAATAACGAATGTGCGGTTTGGGTTCAATCAAATCAATTGCTTGCTCAGATTCGTACTCCCTCCTATTTTCTGATCGAGCAATTGTGAATTTAAATTAATTAATTTAATGCTAACCGCCGTCATCAGCAGATAAAGTTTGCTCAGTTGTCATGAAATGATCCATGTTGACTAAAAAAGTTGAGTTTCACCGTTCATTCTTGACCTTGAAACAGCAGTTATCTATCTGTCTATCGATCTATCTATCTATCTAAGTTCTTCTTCTTACAGCATTTTCTTTCTCTCCAATTCTTGGACAGTATTTGAGTATTTGCACACTGCGTTACGTATGCTTACACCTGCCCTATAGTGTTTGGGTGAACTTACCAATGCTAATACCTGCCCTTAGTGTTGGCAGGTGTTACCTATGCAAATACCTGCCCTTATATAGTGTTTAGGGGGCGTTACCTATGCTAATAATAAACAATCAGCCACACGCCTCCAATTTATGATCAAGTGGGATTCATCATTCAGCACACCTGGGTGAGAGCAGATTTGGATGGTTAAGAACGTTTGGTGCATCTAGAGTTAACTTCTAATCTATTTTTTCTCTTAACAGAAAATTAAGATATAATACAAGAGAAATTTAAAAGAATGTTTCTGCATGAGGCCCAAAATAAGGTATTGAACAATGTATTTGATTTGGCATCAGGACTGGAACCAATGTATCGTATCGGCACTAGTATCAAAACATTTCAAATAATATCCAGCCGAACACGCAGGAATATGAAGAGAGTCGACATGGTAACCGCTCACATGTACACAAATACACACATGTACAACCATCCTGCCTACGCAAACACATACTTTCACTGCCCAAACAATCACACTCATACATACACATAATAACTCACCATCCTGTAGGCTACAACACACAATCCCAGACACGCACAGCACTCACACGGAAACTCATCCCTCCTACACAAAATACAAACTCGCTTACTCATACACTCTGCTGGCCAAACAAACAAACAAAGACACACACACACACATACACACCCACACAAAAACCAAGCCATCGGGGAGCAAATTCCATTTCATTTCCCGTGCTGGTAAGGAGCAAGCAGGGGAATCAATACATGCCGTCTCCAGCTGTGCTGAAGGGGGTTTCGCTGCCATGGAGACAGATGTAGCGCTGCTACAAATTGCTGCTCTAATTCAATCCACCGGAGTTAACACACACACGCACGCACACACAGATGGAAGATGAGCGCCGTTGTTACTCTGGTTGGAAAAATGTGATCGCAAATATGAGCTGCTTAATGGGGCACAATTTGGGGAGTCACAAGGTGGAGATCAGTGGAGGATTCTGGGGATGCTGCAGTAACCAAACAAAAACACATGAATAAATCTTTTACCTGTGAACAGTACTGGGACTTGGCAACAGCTACCAGGAGCTTGAGTATGGGCTGGGACTGGGACACCAGAGGAGAGACGGCGTGGATGACCGCTGTGAACTTGGGGTACGGTTTAATACCTGGAACACAAAGAAAAAGAAAGACGGTCACTCATTAATGCAGTTTAACAAATCCAGAAAACAATGCTGGGCTGGAACACGGCGTGCCGACTGTCAGCCACCGATGCAATTTCAGGCTCTTTGAAGAGAATAAAGCTGACGGAGAACTGAAGGCTCTCATTTACAAACACTTCATATCTATTTTCAGTTAAGGATGTTACTTGAAACGAGTCTGTCAGCAGTTCAAAAATATAGACGATATAATTGTCAGGGATGTACGTTTTTCAAGCCAGTCTTAAAATATTCAACAACGTTAATGTGTTTTGAAAACTCCAAATCTCTTGATCGCTGAATATTTCATTTTGGAAACTCTTCAGCTGTGTCTGGAACCCAATGAACAGACGACTAAGTGCTGACGTGACTTTAAATTCAGCCCGACTTGATGTTGGAATAGAGTAATCGAGGCTGAAAATGAGCAGGAAATAAGATATTGAGCAAGACGGATCATAGAGGACGTTCAACTTTTCCTAATTTAAATCTAATCTCACCCAAACCAACAAAGCATGGCGCGGAGAGGAGATAGCATTAGAGGAGTCTCCTTTCCGCCACTGAACAAATTTTATGATGAGGAATATACGCAGTCTTAAAACTTGCTAAACTATCCCTGAATATGTAATGAAAAAAGTTAAGAGTGTGCGGAGTTTTCAAACACCTGGGATGTAAATTTGTAACAAGCTCATAAACAGACCTCCATGAAACATTGAACAAAACCTGGAGCAGAATTACTGTCATGCAGTTTATTTTAAATTTTGGATGCGCATGCTGTTTTTCTGTCTTTAGCGCATGATTCTCTGAGGCTTTTTTATCACATCCTGTATCAGCACATTACACATCTCACCAGTTTATAGCAGCACGAAGAGGCTAGTTTAGGACAGCTGTTGGAGGCCATTTAAAGGAGACATATCATGCTCATTTCCAGGTTCATACTTGTCTTTTGAGTTCCTACTAGAACATGTTTACATGCTTTAATGTTCAAAAAAACACATTATCTTTCTCATACTGTCCGTTTTATTCACCCTCTTGTCTGAAACGCTCCGTTTAAACACCTGTCTCTTTAAGGCCACCTTCCAAAAAAGCCCAATCTGCTCTGATTGGCTTTGTGAGAAAAATATGGTGAACTTTTGCAAAGGTAGTTCTCAAGCTGTTGGCGATATATTCTAATGAGCCTGCCTGTGACATAGGAAGGGGAGCCAAATCTGAATGGCTTGTTGAATCACATGATTTTCTGATCTTGGCAGCCCACAAAAAACTGACTGGGTTGTCTTATTTCACAGTTTGTGAGTTGGTAGGCACTCCAGATACCCAAATGCATGAGCACAATTTTTCATGATAAATTCAAATTCATGATATGTCCCCTTTAATACCAACACTGGCCAAAAGTATGTGGACATGTTTACATACTTTTGTGTACTTTTAGAAAGAGGTTGTTTTTCATGGTGTAGTTCCAAAAATAAATTCTTAATTCTTAAAAATTCTTGGATTGTTTCATTCGAATAATTGTTAGAGGACAAACTATCCAACATTTTACAAGAAAACAGTAAAGATTAAAGTCTGAAATTAAAAAAAAATGTTACAGAACTTTGTCCTTTCTTTTTTATCTCATTAATCATCCTCAGATTTTTATTCTAGACAACAGTGTGCTTCCACCTTTATGGCAACAGGCTGTGTTTCATGTCTCAACATGACAGTCAGCCCGTGCACAAAGCCAGGTCTGTCAAGAAACTGTCCTCCCAGTTTGGTTTCTGAGTTTTGGAAGAAACTGACCAGCGTTACACAGAGCCCTGACCTCAATACTGTCCTACACCTAAAGGGACAACAGCCAGGCCTGATCACCCAGCAACAGTGGCCGACCTCACTAATGCTCTAACGCCTGAATGGGAGAAAAATCCCTGCAGACATGTTACAAGATCCTTTACAGAAGAGTGAAGCCTGGTGTAGAAGCGTATTAATGCCCATGGTTTTAGTTGCATTGGCAAGAATCTGGCAATACAATACGTATCATGATACCAGCCCGGTCGCACGAAGAGGCATGTGAATGAGCAAGGTATTCAGCTGGCAATAAGAACGCCGTTCTTGCTTGTGGCACATCATTTGTACGCCATGTAGTCTGTACTGACTGACATTTAAAAGCATCCGTGGAAATATGCAACGCTAAGAGCTAGTGATTTTGTGCAATCTGAGCCACTGTCTGCCATGAATCTTTGCATGTAAACTATTAATTAAAAAGCAATAGTGTATTTGAGAATCGATACAGTATCACAAACATAATGTGTGTAATAATATCTCTACTTAGACCTGCCTTTATCACAAGATGTTATTAATGTAACAAAATTGATGAGATTTTTTATTATTCTCGAGTATATATTTTGTTATCAGCCTCAAAAATCCAGTAACGCTCTGCCTCTAAATGAAAAGTCCATTTAACTAAATCCACAAAAACAGACTCTGCTCCCGCTGAGTGTGTCTGAGTGTTAATACGCCTGATGAGAGCGTGTGTCTTGTTATTGGCTCTTAGAGAACAAGAAGAAGTGTCAGTTGGAAACCAACTCCACTGCTTTGATTTTACTCAATTACCCATCAGCGACGAGCCACCTTGTCTCCTAAAAACCCATCCGTGTTTAATTGCTTCCTCTTTGACAAACAAACAAAGTCGTGTAATCCATGCCTGTCGCCGTGCCCATCCATTTTAAAAATCAGCCCTCCACTCCGGGCGCTCCATCAACTGAAAGTGTGCGTTCGTGCTGTCGCCGTCTGTGCATATGCACGAGTGTGTGTGGATGTGTTGTGGCAGCGCTGGATGATGATGGAGTGAAGGAGTGAGGGATGGAGGGAGGCTACCGGGTCACAGATACGTCGCGGGGGGAGAACTCGGCGCTGCTGAACCGCAGCGGGAGGAATTGGCCTCGCCGCAGAGGCGGCACCGGTAGCAATGCTGACTCAAAAGCCAATGATGGACGGGGCTGGTGTGTCAGCACGACTAATACAAACATCCGTCAAAGGCCCATTCCTCCACTCCACTTGCTGCCACATATTGGAGGAGGGCAGTTGATCACGGGTGGAGGCCATATTTCAGACAAGCTGCAGCTGCACCAAAATCTACTGGAAGTCTTTTTTTCTTGTGCCAAAAATGTTGACAAAATATTTGATGCTGGGAGTGACGGATGATGAAGAAACTTTTCTGACCAACCTTTATGGATCAGTTCATTGTTAAACAGGTGTGTAGAAGCATTACGTAACAGCACTTTGTACGGTTTATGATGTGTCTCTGCTTCTGTGTCTGTGTGTGTTACTGACCCAGTGTGGCGTAGTAGAAGGGGAAGTCTCCCAGGTATCCAGAGTACTGCGGCAGGGCGAAGAGTCCCCCAGGGTGGCTGTTCCACATCAGGCTGCTCCTGGAGCCGTGCTCCAACACGCGGTCCTGGATGATCTGTACACAGAAACAGTAAGAAACACATTTTAGACTAACTCTTTAGAAACATTATGTTTAATTTATATTAAGTATCGAGGCTGTTTCCACCAGTTTTTCAGTTCAAAATATTATTTTTTTCCCTCTAGATGAACAAATGATCGTCTTTGCTAAATTATAAATAGGACGATAGGACTCTTTGTAATTCTACTACTGCTGCTTCTATCTACTCTGTACATAAGGGACCTATTCTTATCTGTCCTCAAAGAGTGATCTCTCTTTCTCCTTTTTTTCTGTTAGGTTGTTTTTGTGTGTGTGTGTGGAGTTTTTCCTTTTCCGAACCGAGGATCTAAGGATAGAGTTGGTCGTATGTTGTAAAATTTTGACTTGTGATTTTGGACCGCATAAATAAACCTGACTTGATTGACTAAAGATTATCCCTCAATAAAGTTGTGGACTTGCAAGAGAGACAGCTAAAAACTGAAATCAAAGGCAAGGCAAGTTTATTTATATAGCACATTTCAGCAACAAGGCAATTCAAAGCGCTTTACATGAAACATCAAAAGCATCAAGACAAAAGTGCAAAAGAAACACATCATAAAAGGACATTTAAATACAATTAAAAACAGTCATTCAAAATCCAAGAGAAGAGAAAATATAAATAAGCTAAAATAGAATAAGACTGACAGGTATAAAATACAAGAATAAATATTACAGTGCAGTGTAAGAAATGATTTAATAAAAGGCAGAAAAGAAAAGTCTTGAGCGTTGACTTAAACAAACTGCTGATCTGCAGTTTTCTGGGAGTTTGTTCCAGCAGTAGAGGCCGAAACATCCTGACTTTTAGTTCCCAAAAATACTGGATCCTACAAGTTCCATAATGCAACTAATAGCATCTGTTCGTTTGACCCTGAGAGGTTAAACTCCATCATACTCTTGTGTTGTCTAGACAACTACATTTATTGTAAAATCCACAGCTTCATTTCAAATGTTTGTTTTAATTTCGAGTCGGGCTGCACGATTTCGAGAAAATATCTAATTGCAATTACTTTGATTGACATTGCAATATGATTTGCGATATTAGAGAGAATGATAATTTTTCCATCATAATTGTAATTTTCATTAAAAACATATTAAAATGACTATGGTGGGATTTTAGCAGGGATTTGTGCCAAACAAAGATGTTTTCTTAAGCCTGTAGAATATGATGAGTAGGCCAGATTGATTTCCAGTAATACATTCTACATGTATACATACATTTGCATAAAGCAGCATATTTGCCCACTCCCATGTTGATAAGAGTATTAAATAATTGACAAATCTCCCTTAAAGAGACATTTTGAACAGAGGAAAAATGTCTGATTAATTTGTCATTAATCGTGTTTAACTATGGACAATTATGCGATCAATCGCTATTAAATATTTTAATCGATTGACAGCCCTATTTCATACATTATATTCCCTTTCTGCCAATAGATCCCCGTAATGCTTCACACCACTGGCCCTTTTAAGGACACACAGTTTGTTGCCAGGATCAAACTGGTGTCATTTTAATTACAGCAGGGTCTCTGTATTCTTCAGGCCAGCCTGCCTTTTGTGAGACTTCCTTTTCAATTCAGCTAGTTCAAACAAACAAAACCTACCTCTGAAAAAATAACGTTTCACTCAGATCTCAGAGGACTCGTAAAAATCAGTGTTGATACATTGCGTTGATAAAGCAACAAACCTTTCAGATTATGGAGGGTGAAATATTAAGGATTTGATCGATGAGCCTTGCGATCACACCTTAAAAAAAACACTGCAAATTGAGTTTTCACATAATAACATCAAGAAGCAGATAGTCGTAAATGTGAATGAGTATCAACACGGCTAATGTCGCAATAACCCCATTTCAATTCGGAATGATATTCAGAGTATTATTCAAAACCCAGCCGGTGAATTAGAGCAGGTGTTATAAAAGTGAGTCTGCGGGCGTTACATGAAAGTCAGAAAGCTGGCTGAGCTTTCCAAAATGTTTGCTTTATATCACCTCAATAGCAGCTATTGATCGTGTCAAGAGTGAACTGCTGTGGCACAAAGCTGAGGTAAAAAGAAATCCATGTTATTGTGTAATATTTCATCTGGAGACAAACCGAACTAACTCTTTCTTTTGTAAACGGAGCAGCAAGTCAAAGGCGTTCGTGGCGGTCAGTCACACAGACAAAAACACATGACTCGGTCAAAACCGAGTGCATGGCTGGACCGTGTACGGTCAGTCTGTGAATTTGTGGCTAAATCGTTACACAAACAGTCAGCGGTCATGTCAAGGTGAAATCCAGCGGTACATGTCCACCAGGTCCGGCGAGGACACTAGATGACGCGCTGCTGCACTCAACTGGCTGTTCAATCAGTGACGTACTCTATCGTTGAATGCACCTGATTGGTCCCTGGTTTTCTGTTTGCCGTTTCAAACAGGAAACAACGTGGCGGCCTGCTTGTAAACTTTCTGTTATTTGCTGAACGGGTTCATTCAAATACAGACCCTCTCAACCTCGCCGCAACACTCCCACCATGCATTGGGCGACTGCTTCTCCTGCTTTCCATAGGAAATGAATCAAAAGCGTTGAGACGCCCTCCGTCACCGGATCTGGTGGAAATGCGCCGATAGAGGAGCACTCACGCCGGTGAGTGGAACCTCTGACACGCGCCCCTGAAAACGTAAACAAAGGACTGTTCCCACCTCTTCATTTTGAAAGAGCAACGTCCAATGAGGAAACTCCAACATTCGGCCGACCAATCGTGTAACTTCATCAATCACTCAGTGACAGACGTTTGCGTTGTGAGGGCTGGCCCTCTGCGGTCCAGACGAAGTCATCAGCTGTATTTAAGCACCAGTTAGCCCTGATCCTGACTGCTCTGTCAAACGGACAGACGCGACCACAGCCACTATTTCCCCCGCCAGCTGCGGCTCGCTGTTGGCCTCCACTGATCAGGCAAGCAGAGGAAAGAGATATTGCTCCCGTGCCCTTGAGCCATGCTAAATTGCTGCAGTAAAACAGACACAGGTTTGCGAGGCCGTGTTTTATTGAATTGGGAGGTGACGGCGAACTCAAAAAGGACGGATGTACGTGCAGAGAGTCATGTGGGTGACGGCTGAGCAGCTGATAGCTTTTCAAAATGTAAAAAAAAGTTAATAAGATAGCCGGAGGGGGCTTACTGTAATAATATTGACGAAACAACATAAAAATTCATCACAGGGAGTAAAGAGGAAAAAAAAAAAAAACAGCACCGGGTGAGTTTTTTTTTTTTCTTTGTCCCTGAGGGCAGTCGATAACCATTTGCCTCAGCCGAACAGATTAACTCGAAATCCGTTAACTTCTCTATAAAAACACAGCCCACCACCTTAAAAAACCCCGAGCCCCTTACACCTTATGAGGGGCAATTTTGCTCGCTTGGCTGCGGCTCCTCCCCCGTCGGCGGCCCTCAGTCGGGACATGATGGACGACTCAATCTCACCTCCGAAAAGCCACAATCAACCAATTAGAGCATGATAGATAAATCCTGCTTCTCCGCGAGCACACTGCGAGCTCGCCTTTAATAGGTGGGTTTAATAGGTGTACCAGCAGCACGGGCCCGGCTATATTGACCTTGTGATTGGTCGAAACGCGGTCGCTTCCTGACAGGAAACACCGCATGATAGGTTGGACTTGTGTTTCCCGCTTGCTTGCCATCTCCACACACACACACACACACACACACACACACACACACAGTTTGGAGTGGATGTGGGAAGTCAATAAAAAGCTCTGTGAATGTGCACGAGGAGATTCAATCTGTCAAGATATCGGAGTGTGTGCATGTTTCTGAACGTGTGTGTATCATCACAGATCTGCAGCGAGGAGGAGGAGGAAGGAGGAAGGAGGAAGGAGGGAGGGTTGCAGGCTCGACAGGATGAATAAACCATGTCGCTCGTTATCTCGGGGGCTGCCACGGCAACACCATTTACATATGTCACCCCTTCTCCTCTTCACCCTTTCTCCCACCACTCTCCTCTCCCCGTTTTTTTTTTTTTTTTTACAGGACAGTCAGTCAGGATTAAGCGTTTAGCCCGCCACACACAAACACACACTGAGTCACAAGCTCTTTCGCCGTGTCACCTTGCTCTTTAGCGCGGAGTGACAGCGTGTCAGCAAGGTTATGCCTGGGTGGTGCCGCGTGAATCTGGGCTGACGCACCTTGACATATGGAGATGTGTTTCTGACTCTGTGTGTGTGATAGCGCACGGTGAGACGGGGGGGTTAGATAACAAACAGAGCAGACATGTAGGGCTAGCTATAAAATCTGACAGACTCTAGATACTGAAGCCACGGCACATTGCGTGCCGAGCGCGTGGGTGCTTGTGTTAAAAAAAAAGTCAAATTCAGATGTAAGATTTGGGAGGTTCTACTGTAAGTAAGATCGCAGCCTTGAAGGGAATCTCGCTCCGGGGCTTTAGCGACACCGTGAGAGAGGGAATTAAATGAAATACTTGGGTGACAGGGGAAGCGGGAAGAAGAAGACATTTGTAACATTTGGGATTGGATGGATCGTTTTTTTCCAGTCACATTTTTTCTAAACTGGATAGTTAACAAAAGTGGATGACAAAACGAGGTCAGAGGAATGAGGGAGGCTTCTGAACTGAAAATAATCCACCTGTATCAAACACTTTTTGTAGTTTTGTCCTTCACCAAGAACAGCAGCGGTGGTCGGCATGGATTGGATGGATTCCAACAGTGACCAGTTTTCACGGTGGGAGAAAAAACTATTATAATCATCTTTTAAAACTAAAATGTTCCAGTCCAAGAGTCCTGCTATGTGGAAGACATTAAGCTTTGTGCCTGTGCCCAGAAAGCCTAATGCTAGGGCACTAAAAGATCTCAGGCCTATTGCTCTCACTTCACATATTATGAAATGCTTTGAAAGGGTATTCCTGGTGCATCTCAGTAGGCTGGTTTGTGCCTACTAGGATCCAGATCCATCTGGAGTTATCTGGTGCATCTGTCAGAATAATGTTTTTTGACTTCTCTAGTGCTTTTAATAAAATACAGCCTCATATTTTAGCCAACAAGCTTCTTAATTTTAACCTAAATAGTTCCATGGGTCTTGGATTACCTCGCATGTAGATCTCAGTATGTGAGGCTCCGTGGCACGGTGTCGAACACCATCCCCACCAACACAGGGGCGCCACAGGGTACGGTTTTTATCTCTGTTCTTATTCACATTGTAAACCTCTGACTGCAGCTTGTGACAAATTCTCTGTGAACATGTGCTGAAAAGTCCTTTTTTTGCTCTCTGTAAACGACACTGTCCACCCTTCTATTTTGCTTCTAGCCTTGAACCAAAGAGACCAGAGAGAGAGAGAGAGACCTGAGAATACAGCAAAGATTGCAGAGAGTCTGCTGTGACACCGCAGCCCTCTGAGAGAAAGATTGATGATGGAGGAGTAGGAGAGAGGAAGGCAGAGAGTGTGTCGTGAACGCTCACCTCCAGCGTGGTCAGCACTATCTTTTCCACCGAGGAGAAGTAGGCCTCCCAGAGGAACTGAGTCTGCTGTCTGAGGGACAGGATCTTATCCTGGTGGATGGAGCGCACCGTGGTCGGGATCTGCAAAACGACAAAACAGCAGTCAGTCTTCACTCAGCACAGATCTGGGACCTGAACTGTAGTGACAGGAAGATTAAAATTGGTCCCAGAGATACATTCATCGACAGATAAACACATTAAGGAGTGGAAGTCTTGTGAACTGAAGGCTGAAGCAGATATTGCAGGTTTTCTGGAGTAGTGGACAAAACTATTTTTAAGTCATTTAGGTCAAGTCCAAGTCTCAAGTGTTCTCAAATCACTTCTCGAGACAGGTCCGAAGTCCTTGAGGGAAAATCAAAGTTGAGTCACAAGTTTTAATAAATAAACTGCAAGTCAGTTCTCTGAATGCTGACCATCTTGCTTACAGCGGTGTTACTGAAGTTACTGAAGTGCTGTAGTTTTCATGGCCGAGACCAAGTCCTTTTAAAAAGATAGGCCTAACAATGTAATATTAAAGGCGTGTTTCCATTTAAGGCCTAATTGTTGCTGTCTTATGCCTCGTTCACACTACACAACCCTAGCTCAAAGCCCCAGATCAGAGGCAAATCGGCATTGGCTCGCCGCTTGAGCTTCATGTGTGAGCCAGGCTAGCTGTTTTCAGTCTTTTCTAAGCTAAACTAAGCTAAGCTTTTAACCCTTCACTCGTCATACTGTGCATCTATTTAACAATTTAAGCAAAATAAATTACAAAAAATCTATTTCTTTGTATTTTTATATCAAAGTCCAACCCTCTTTTCTTCCTGTAAAACACAATATGGCGTGTGCTTACGTAAGCTAGTACCAACCAGTTTCAACCAATAAAATCATGACATCCATCCATCCATCCATCAATCTGCAACTATCTGCAAGTATCGCGCTACATCCTAAGCCCTAAGGATTTGATTTAAATCCCTCTCGTAACTGTACACCGCTCAAATATTCAGTTTCACTGGGGAACTCTCACAGAACAGAAGCTAAAGACGCTCCAACTTCCATTTCACTGGGACTTTAATGGACAGATATGAGAGTGGTGTCAATCTTCTCATGTAACTGTATTTTCCCTAAATGTCAAACTTTTCCTTTAAAGTCTAAAACTCTGGCAGCAATCTTGTCTGCAAAGTCTACCAAATTTCCTAGTATAGGAGTTAAAACATGCTATTTTGAAAATGTACAATCCCAGGGGGAAAAAAATGAGCATTTGCAGACATACATTTAAGGGAAAGAGGCGCACAACACAAGGAAAAAACTAACAGCAACAGCAACTATCAGTCATCAAAGAGTATTAGGGAAGAAAAGCTAAAATGCTGCAGCAGCCTTTGGTGAATGCTTTTGTACTTTCATTTGAAGGGCTGTGTAGTTTAATCCCTATGTGAGTTTATTTGTCATAGTAAAGGAGGGGATAATGGCAAATAAACACGTTTTATCCACTCTTTAGTAAATACTGCCACATCCTGCTAACTGGGAACATTTTTATTGAAGAAGTAAATATACGTACATAAATATGCAGTATATTCCAAACATTTTCCCTGGTTTCAAGACAGAGTAAATACTTTGAATGTTCAATACGGGTATCCCACATTAAGTGAAAAAACATACATTGATATACTGTATGTACTGTAATATGAAACGTATCATGATACAAGGGTTACGATTCAGTGTATTGCGATACTGTAAGCAAGGCGATATATTGCGATTTTTAAATCTAATAATAGGAAAACTGTCATAGTATAAAGAACACACCACCATATGCATAAAAACTGAGTAAAAAATGTCTGAAAAATGATCTGAAATCAGAACAGTGGGATCTGCATTTGCATTTATAACAGTCCCTGTAACATCCAACATTATAGCACTATTTTGAGAGGGCGCATACAGTTAATCTTTGCATAATTAAACTAAAAATCGATAGTGATTTTGAGAATCAATACAGTACCACAAAGCGTAATATTGTGATACTCTAACTAACATAAACCCACAGATATACCCAGGATGGCTCAGGCACTTTGGTGCTGCACAGAGTTATAAAACTCAATGTCAAACAATATTATTACACACTTTCATTCAAATTAAGATTTAATGGGCATATAATTACTTTTCCCCCATGAAGTTCAAGCAATTCCAGCCAAATCCATTTGCTCGTTCTATTTATTTGCCCTCTCATATAACAATGTGAGGCTTTGAGTGGCATTTCAAGCAGTCAAGGACTTGGTATGCTGCTTGCATTTTGTTTAGTTGTCAACCACTTCACTAGAAAACAAAACAAAACTGCATTTGGGGAATAGAACTGTGTATAACTGTCTGTGTATAAGATATCGACAGTCAGAAAAAAGGGTTTTGTTTTCAGCAGATGTGCTGCTGTTTTAGTTTTCAGGTGATACACAGAGTGTGCGGTTTCGTGTGAGTTGCCGTCTTCGGGCTGTTACCTGCAGCAGGAGCCTCTCGTCGCCGATCACCGCGGCTGTGTTCCAGTCGATGATTTCGGAGAAAGGCAGCTCCCAACCGTTACTCAGCATCACCGGCACACATGCAGCCTGATGCACACACACACACACAGACAGAGAGGGAAGCTTGGACATGATCCTTTACAAACACAATCAGAGCTACAACTAAATCATGCAACATATTGATCTGGATTATTAAAGCTGCTACAAAGCGGCTCTTTTCATATAAAGGCTGTATTATAATTGATCAGTTTGTCTGTGACCCTTTGTGTTCATGTCTAAATTGCCCATATGGCAAAAATTTGATTTTCAAGCTTCTCTGGTGTAATGTGGACATAACATCATACATAAAATCACTAGTGAGGCTTGGAGCAGCCAAGAAGGGAAGTCACACAACAATGATGCACGCAGCAGAAGGCCCATTATTGTCTTTATAGATGCCAACTTTATCAGCTGCAGACTGCTTCAGCTGCTGTTTCAGAGCAGGAATCTTATCAAAAAGGGCCAAACTTTAACAACTGAGAGGGAAAAGCAGCTGCCTAAAATAGCCGTACTACAGATTTAATCACAAATTATTAATCCTAATTATATGAGAAGCACTTATTGCAGAACTTTTTTGGGATGTATCCTGACAAATGCTCCACTTTGTTCACCAGCTAGTCGCAAACTTTGTCTGCCTGCTGTTTGGTGCTGGTCGGGGATTTTTCAGTGGCTTTTACCCTGAAAACAGCTGCTTGATGTTGGAAACTATTGATGAAAGCAGTGGGAGTGAACCAAAACATTAAAGCTGCAGGTCCTAAAACCCAAACAATAAGCTTAAAGATGCTAAAGAGCTGAGGGGAACTGCTGCGTCTGTTGATAATTCTCATTGGGTTCATCACTTCCAGCCCTATCACATCACACAGTCATTTGACCCATTGTTCAGATAAAAAAAAAATATTTGTGCAGCTTTAATTTAAAGGTACAGTGTGAAGGATTTGGTGGCATCTAGCGTTGCGGTTGCAGATTGCAACCACATGAGAATCCCTCCACTCACTCCTCCCTTGCGGTAACGTGAGCCACAGAGTGCAAAACTGCGGTAAGGCTGTTAGCCTCACTCAGAGGCCATCCGTACCATAATAACACTACTTTAGGAGCAACAGAAGTCAGACCGCGGCTGGCGGTACCACAGTTTTGCACTCACATTACCGCAGTTTCATAAGCGTGTCGGAGAACTACGGTGGCCTTCGGGTAACGTAACTTCAGGTAACGTAAGCCAATGTTTGGTTTGTCCGTTCTGTAGAAACATGGCGGACTCCGTGAAGAGGATCCGCTCCCTATGTAGATATGAAGGACTCATTCTAACGAAAACACAACGGTTCTTAGTTTCAGGTGATTATACACTAATGAAAACATAGTTATGAATATTATATTCCATTTCTGCTAATAGATCCCCTGAAATGTTACACACTGTTCCTTTAAAAAAACAAAACAGTGCAGCCTTGGTGTACAAATATGGGCTCAAATGTAAAACATACATACATATTGCTTGGATCATTGCTACAGATCAAACATGAGCTGAACACAACGCAGCTTAGCAATCAGATAAACGGAAATAAGCTTGAACATACAATCTAGATAAGCAGGCAGGCAGCATATAGTCACAGATAGTGAGGAATTCAATATTACGACGACTGATATGGATATGAAAAAAAAATCCATTTGTTGGACAACAGATTCCACAGAGAGTCTAGTCTGGATTTATATAAACCAGGAAACATGTATTAACTCCGCTGTTACGCTGCTGTGCGAAACCAGAAACAAAAATAATTTCTTAATGACGTGCTTAATAGTTCTGTTTCTGATTCTCTTTGTGTTTATTTAAAGGGGCCGTACACATGCCACGTCTAAAAACACATGGAAAACGCCAGCTGTGACGCTTTTTTTTCTTTCCAATGTGCTTGGGAGGGTTGCGCTCCTGTCACGCCTGCCGTTACTAAGCAACCAAAACCTGCGTGCTGCGATGACGATGATGATGATGATGCGGTAATTTAGCAGGAAGCCTCACTGACTAAACTAAACAAATCAAAACAAAGATAAATGCATTTCGAGCACCGTAAATCCATCACAGTAACTTTACACTCTATTTCTCTGTGTCAATTTGGCCTTTCAACTGGATGTTGTGACGTCCTCGGACAGAAAGGGGGATGCGAGTAAAATAGTCTGTGGGACAGATGGTAAAGGTTTGAGTAGCCCTGCATTAAAATGATTACACTCTCCTCTATATATTATAAAGAAAAGATATCTGCCGGCTGTGATTGGTTGTTCCTCGTCACATGACATGCGCTGCAGTGTTCCAAAAATGTGGAAAAAGTATTTTTTATCTCCGGCAGAGCCGTCCTGGCCCAAAAAATAGGTGCATGCTCTTGCGTTTGAGCGCACCTGCTGCACGTCTATATGGACTTGAGCGAGCAAAAAAGACGCGTGTATGGCCTCTAATAGGTCTTCTTTAAGTGAGCACACTCACTCAGTGTAAGGCCTTTTCTTTTTTTTTACAGCTGCACCTGTTAACGCATCAATAATATAACGGTAACTTCAGGTACTGGAAAGTTAATTACACAAAGGAGGCGAGCAGGAGGAATGATAAAGAGAGGAGAAAGGGGAATTAAAAGAGATCAAAAGGCAGAAGAAAGTGGATAAATAGATGTGGAAAAAAAGATGAAAAGAGGGGAGGCAGTGAAGCTGAATGTGACCTTTGGCAAAGGAGTGGCAGAGGGATGGAGGGATGAGAGGAGAGGTAGAGGGAACAGCTGGTGTGTGTGTGTGTGTGTGTGTGTGTGTGTGTGTGTGTTCGTTCGTGGTGGGAGTTTGATGTAATGACGGCCCTGTCACTCCCAGGTCATAAAGGTGTCAACTCAACCAGAGCTGGCCCTCGGGCTCTGCTGCTGTCTTCTCCACAACACACACATTCACATTCACACACACACACACACACACACACACTCACAACACAATCCCATGCATACAGATATATATACAGCCACATAAACAACCTCCAGGCACACACACGCACACACACGTACACACAGAGTTGACCTCTATTAGCAATTGCTTTCTCATGCAAAGACCAAAGCCTGTAAATACTCTCCCTCCGTCTTCCTGTAGACGGCGCGAGTCGATGGATGGAGTGAGTCAGACAAATGGAGGAAGGAGAGGAGAGGGCATATTTCCCTCCTGAGTGAAGTGTGCTGGTGTGTGTGAGTGTGTGTGTGTGCGGCAGCTGATAGTGAGATAAGCGCACTTATGTGGGTGCACTCTGTGGACGGTAAGGAGAGGTAAAGGACAGTGCAGTAGTAATGCGGAAGAGTGCAGTGCAGTTATAGAAATGGATGAACAGGGGAGGGAAAAAAGAGAGAGATGTGAAGTGTGTAGATTTCAAGAGGTTTGAGTGAAGTGGAGGTAAATGCAGATCCAGTAGGAAATGACTTTAGATTGGACAACTTTACCTCACTGGTTATTATGGTCATATGGTATGGTGAGGTGTTGCGGTACATCATGTGTGGCAATTTTAACTTTATGTACACTTAACCTTCACAAACTATTACACTTGGAAGAGCAAAAAACTCCAGATTCTATCTTTGTAAACCATTTTAATATTCCTACATCACTGCGACATTTTTGAAACTGGAGTGCATACAAAACAGAACCAGTCAAAAGAAGAAAAACATGAGCAATTTTACCTTCTATGTGGGTGTAAACTTGTTTCACTGTAACTATAACTAAAGGGTGCTTTTCACACCTATCCCACCTAAACGCAGGATTTTATGATAGCAGATATGTGATTTTAGCTTGATTTCAAAAGCTAAACTACTAATAAATTCATCTGGGGATCGTGAAACCTATTTATGCAATGCAAGGTAGGTCAAAAGTTGTTAAAACTGCTGTGCTTGTATCCGACTCCGGGTAATTTCTCAGTCCATTAAAAAGAGTGCGACAGCGATCCCACAGTAATAAGCACCTCATGTGCATGTCCGGCGTTTGCACAAGTCATCTGGGAGCCCACAAAGGGGCTTTTGTCCAGTCCTGTCTCTACCTGGTCTATTAGTTATGAATATTATATTCTATTTTTGCTATGTTTTCATTAGTGTATAATCACCTGAAACTAAGAGTTGTGTTTTTGTTAGCTTAGAATGAGCCCTTGATATCTACATAGGGAGCTGGTTCTCTTCACGGAGTCCACCATGTTTCTACAGTAGACCAGAACGACAAACCAAACACTGACTCTAGAGAGAGCCTTTCGCGTTTTTACGTTATCTGCAGGCCACCGTAGTTTTTCCGACACGCTTGTGACACTGCGCTCACGTGAGCCACAGAGTGCAAAACCGCCACCAGCCGACATTACCACAGTCTCTTGGAAAGGGAGGAGTGAGCGGAGGAGCACACCACTAGATGTCGCCAAATCCTACCCCCTTTAATAGTAAACTCCAAAGATCTGCCTTTCAGAAGAGACCAGGATCATTCAGTCATGGGGGTGAGAACTACATAGAAATTGTTGTACAATTGAAACTGCTCATCTGACACTTGATCGATATGATTGTTAAACTACCAATACAACACAGATTTACATTTTTTCCAGAAGCCCTGTAAGCACTGTTTTTTTTTTTTATTTTCACAAAGTCAGGCGACAACTTAACAGTTCATCTGCTAAATTCATTCACGTGTTACAATATAAAATACAGTTTAGAGGCAGGAGGAAGCAGTTAATCTTCTCAGTGAAGGCTTTGTTTGTTTATATTAATTACACCATTAGTCTGAGAATTAAGGTGGTAATGATTTAGGGATCCTTTAATGCTAAGAGTAGCACCATTAAAACAAATGCTAAGTGGGAGGTTCGGAGTGTGGGAGGGGAATCCTTTTCTCCCTGGTAATATTGCTGTAAGGCATGAATTTACCGCATGTGCAGAGCTTTCTCATAATGGGATGTGTGTTTACAGTATGTGTGTGTGTGTGTGTGTGTGTGTGTGTGTTGCTTGTTTACCTGCAGCGCCTCGAGGAAGCGAAAGGAGCCCAGGCGTCTGCCGCGGGGCACCAAGCAGAAGGTGGAGTTGTGGAGCATCTCCTTGTAGTCGTACCTGCAGAGACACAACACACACACACACGTGATGAGTTCACTGACATAGGCAAGAACGTGTTATTTATAGCAAGACACTTAGAAGAATGTGTGTAATTAGAGGAATACATACAGTGCATGCATCATTGCTACTTGCTGTAATGAGCTATATAATTGGACAGTATATCACAGTTGAAGAAAATTGCATGCTAAACACGGCTTGTGAGCTACGTCTGTATATATATATACGGTCATTGTTATAATATGCACATGGATATACACACATTCACAGGAAGCTTTTCACAGATTTTTATGACATAAACCTAAACAGGCAAATCAGGAACACACACAAATCCTGATGAAAGATTTCAGCAAATTCCAAAACCACCCATTCCTGTGGTTTTAGCTTTGGCTGCTGTGAAACTCCACTGTGTCTGTTGGTCATGACTCAAAAGGACAATTCCGGTTTATTACAAGCACAACCTTGGGCGATACAAGGAAGCAAGAAACACGACCTGCCCGACAATGAGACAGGTTATAAAGAAGCCCACAGCTTGGTCAGAATATCGAAACTTCTATAGTGATTCTCAGAGACGGGATCGGGGATCGCAGGACATTTTATTACGGTCGCCTTCCATAGTCTTTTATTCAAGATTGATATCTGCAGTACACCTTTGAGCCACATGAGGGAGCTTGCATGTTCGTATTGTTCTGATAATTGTAGCCAGCACTTATAACATTGAATCTAATATGAAAGGCTAGCGTACATTCTGTTGTTTTACTGATGAGAGGAAAAAAACAAGAGTTAGCTCTGCCTTAGTTAAATGCATTTATTGGGTCTCATTTATTCTTATTCCTTTAGTATGCTATATTTTTTTTGTGCATGTAAAAGGTCCGCAAAGTCACAAAGCCCAAAGTCCACGCCAAAGGCACGTATGCACCTGATAAATAAGCATAATAGTTCCTCTTTAAGTATTAAACATGTATATGTTTTCAATAATATGCATAAAACCAGTTGGGATTTACCAAATTTACTGTATATCTCTTTGAAATGACTGGTTAACCTATTCAAGTTAATATGAGGTGATGCAGAAATGGCTGTAAAAATGGTCAGGAACGTTCATTTACGCACAGATTTGCTCTTCTCATGGTTTATAGATATAAGACCAGTTGTGAATTGGGTCGTGATGGTTTGTCATTTTTAAAAAAGGTGCAGTCCCCAGAGAAAAAAGTTAGTGAAACACTGATCTAAACTGCTTTATTTGAAGGTAAAAACTGAAAGCAAGTACACCCAAAATGTCTGTGATAATCCATCACTATACAGCCAGTCTGCTGGGTCAACTTTGATCTGGACATTTCCTCTGTATAAACTGATGGATGTTTACAATGAACAGTTTGCAGAATAATTCTACCCTTCACCTTGGTTTTTCTCCTCCAAATATGTTTGGGTAAGCTGGCGTTTGTTTGCAACCTGTCTCATTTCCTGCAATGTCAGTCTGACTTCTTTTTTAATGATGTGGCCGCATTCCCAAGTCTCTGCAATTAACTTTGTGAGCACAATGTTATTATCACCGATAGAAGCGATGGCCAAAACTAACAGAACAGGATCCAAATTGTCAGAAATGTCATAAATCTCCCATTTCACTTCTGTTTCTTTTACACCTAACAGCCTCTCCATCCATAAACTCCATCGCATCTCCCTCGTTCTTTCTTCTCCTCCCACCTCTTCCTATCTCACAAACCATACGCTCCTCTGCACTCCCCCTCTTCTTTACTCGCTACCTTCCTCAATCCCTCTATCTCTTAAAGCAGGATGCTGACGCTCCCTCTCTCCCTCTCCCCTCCCCTCCTTCCCTCTATCTCTCCAGTGAGGTGTGTCTTATTGCTCTCCAAACAGGGTGATCAACCCTGCCAGGGGTAATGAGCTGAGAGTGACACCTGCTTCCACCACACAGCTGGCTCTCTCTCTCTGTGTGTGTGTGTGTGTGTGTGTGTGTGTGTGTGTGTGTGTGTAACAGGGAAAGACAGAAATGGGGAGACGGTGTGTATCTGTGCATCAGTGTGTGTGTTTGCATGCATGCTGCTTTTCTATGTGTTTTGACAGTTTTTGCATGTACTGCTGAACACAAGCGATGGTGCCACGCATGTCTTTAATATAGTATTTACTTTCTCCTCCGCTGACCCTTCACCAAGTAACCGAACGCCACGATCTCACGGTTTCTCTCAATTTATTTGCTTCTCCTGTCCTCTTTCCGTCTTTATTCCTTCTCCGTCTCGCTTTCTCCAAATGTGGACACAGCAATGTCTCCCTGCGTGGATTACTTCTCTCTATCTCTGTCATACAGACACAGAGTTAATAATAAAAGCCACCTAAACGCTAACATGCCAGCCGACAGCGCAGAGCCAGGCGTCGCGGGGTTGCCGTGTTGTTAAGTCAAATTATTCTCTAATTTTTTTTTTTACACATTTTCATTAATAAATGATTTTCTAAAAAAGGGAGTAGATATGTTTAAGTTGTTTTTATGTCACCGTGCAGACAAAAGTTTCCTGCTGCGAGGAGACACAGATCACAACAACTTCGAGTAAACTATATCTTCTTGCAACAATGAGCTCAGAAAATGTGTTTTACTAAAGAAGAAAAGGGAGAAAACTCAGGAAGAAGCATAACTAAGATGGTAATTATGCACCAAGGTAAAAAAACAAACAAATACAAAAACAAACATTTAAGCGTCTATACTGCCAATAAAAATCTATTTATATACTTTTTTTAACAACAGCTGTTGTTGCCTGTTGGGCTTCAGTCTGCCATGTTATGATTTGAGCATATTTTTTTATGCTAAATGCAGTACCTGTGAGGGTTTCTGGACAATATGTGTCATTGTTTTGTGTTGTTAATTGATTTCCAGTAATAAATATATACATATATTTGCATAAAGCAGCATTTTTGCCCACTCCCATGTTGATAATATTAAATACTTGAAAAATCTCCCTTTAAGGTACATTTTGAACAGATAACAAATGTGATGACTGCGATTAATCGCGATTTAATATTTTGATCGATTGACAGCCCTATAAATTATGCATTAGGGTAAAAAAACAAACACTTAAACTACATTTAAGCATCTGTGCTGCCAATGCTTTTTTCTAAAAATCAATTTACATTTTTGTATTATTCATTTCTTAATAGAGCTGCAACATTGAATCGATTAGACTAAATTATTGATGATTAAACTATTGAATTAATCACCAACTATTTCAATAATCAATCTGTTTGAGTGATTTTTTAAGAAAAAAGAAAAGTCAAAATTCTCTGATTCCAGCTCCTTAAATGTGAATATGTTCTAGTTTCTTTACTCCTCTATGACAGTAAACTGAATATCTTTGAGTTGTGACATTTTGAGGACGTCATCTTGGGCTTTGGGAAACACTGATTGACATTTTTCACCATTTTCTGACATTTTATAGACCAAACAACTAAACGATTAATCAAGAAAATAATCTTTAGTTGCAGCCCTATTTCTTAAATCTTAACTTTTAAAATAAACAGCCATAAAAAAATGACACCAATGATTTTTGTTTGAAAAACAAAATGAAAGAAAATGGAAATAATGAGCCATAAGGGTGTTTCAGGTTGGGGGTTAAGAGACTCGTGAGGCAGAAAATCATTTCTCATTTAGCCATAGTCTATAACAAGGTGAAGGTTACAGGAAACACACACACACACACATTCTGTTGTATTGACGATGCCGTGGATGTACTGTAGCTTCTACAGGCGTGTGACACTGATTGCTGATGCTGCCTTCTGTGTGTGTGTGTGTCTGTGAATATGGACCGAGCTGACGGGGCAAAGCTGGAAGCCAAGCACTACGTCTAAACACACACACACACACTTGGTGGTGATTGTGATTGCTGATGTTTTGCCGGCGAGATGCAGCCTCGTCTCTTCTTTAGCCAAACTCTAATGAAGTGCGGGAGGGAACATGACAGCCTGCGATAAAATCCCACCCTCATTCACACCTACATGCATAACGTTCTGCGCGGCACATAACACGGTTAGCACACGCGCATAAACACACACAGGCGGGCTCGCATAAACACACACGCGGCGCGAACAAGCGACAGCTGCACGCCCTCACATTGACGTTCCGTCACCTGTCGATGGAGACGAAGAAGCTATCTTAGCCCATATTTCCACACCAGCTGTCTGCCTGGCCGGTGTCTGTTCGGGCATGTGTGTGTGTGTGTGTGTGTGTGTAACAGCCCACAAAACAGGCCGACATCTGATGGCAGTGAATATCAATGTGTGGATTTAACATGCAACAGCCCTGTAAAGCGTTTTATAATTACAGCGCTTCTGTGTGTGTCACATCTTCTGTCGCCTTAATGCATATCTTTTCTGTTTCTATTTGACCTGATCTGCCATTGGAAGAACAACTTCTCGGTTCATTTTATAACCAATACAGGAACATTTATCTCAAGTCTCTCGAGCAAATCGCTGGTTCACAGGATGCAAATTTTGGCGAGGTGTCTTCCTGAAAAAGCGCCAGTACAACCCTCCCACATGATTCACCTGCTGTGTGCATCTTAACCTCACCATGACTCGGATTGAGCCTTAAAGCGGGGGCAGGCAGAATATTTCTTGGCATCATTGGGCAAAAAAATCCATAATAACCTTTCACAAATTGTAATTCAAGTGTTCTTAGAGAAACTTCTGCACCTCCTGTTATCAGGCTTTAAAAAAATCTAGTCCATGACGGGAGACTTTGGCCAATCACAGCTCATTTCAGAGAGAGAGAGCGTTCCTATTGGCTGCTCATTCAACGGAGGCAGCTGTCAATCACTCGCCAACTCCAATCAAACGGTCAAACTAGGCAGCGCTGATCAAATATGAATCAATATTCTGTTACTGTAATGTCTAAACTTTCTAATTTTACAGCTAAACAGTACACTACAAGATGATTCTGAAGACATTTGAGGTGAGAAATAGGCATTACAGTAACAGAATATTGATTTATATTTGATCAGCGCTGCCTAGTTTGACCGTTTGATCGGAGTTTGCGAGTGATTGACAGCTGCTCAGAGACGTCAAGGCTCCAGCTCAGCTCTGATTGGCTGTTTTCCTCTGGTCTATTGAAATCTTGCAGATGCCATTAGGAGCAGCGGAGGACACATGATTTTTTTTTTTTTTGGGATTACCTGCCTCATGCACTACTGTCAGGATATAGCGACCGTTTTATAAGAATAACTTTTTTTAAATCATATTTGCTCCAACTTCCCTACTGCTGTTTTAAAGAGATGAGTATCTTATAACAAGGGAGCATAAGTGGTTTAGAGATTTGAATGAGGCGAAGAGGTCGCAGGAGGAGGGATGCCCCTGCCGCGTAAACCCACCTTCACCTCCCTTCCTCACACCTCTTCCTTCCCTCAAACCTCCCGCCGACAGCTTGCTTTTGCTATCTTTTATTCCTCTTCTCTACCTCTTCCTCTCCTCCCTTTTCTGTTCTGTCTCACAGCAGCTCTTCCTCCGTTTTGTCCTTGTGACCTTGAGCTGGCGGAGGGAAACCACAGCTGAGCTGCGAGCCCGCAGGCTGTGATTGTGTGTGTATTTATATTTTTCTTCTGTCTGTGTGTGCGCGCCTTTCCATTGTATATATGAGTGTGTGCACGTGTGTGTTCGGTGAGAAAGAAACAGAGCGAGTCTGTGACAAAGGTGAAGCGACGGCCTACTGGAAGGACCGGCTTAAACAGCAGAAAACAAAGTCGGCGTGCAGAAAATATGAAGCGGGCAGAAAACGAGGCTCGGTGTAATAAAGCGCGGGGGATGACCTCTGCGGGTGCATCCCCGGTGTTTTGTATGCGCGCGAGGGTGCGTCCGAGTGCACGTGTCAGCATGTCGACAACTGTGAAGCGGTAAAGAAACACTTCTCCGCCAGCCCCCGATGGCAACGTCCTACACGGTTGCTGTGGCAACCTGCCATTAAGGGCCTTCACTTGCAGCAACTTAATTGCATGGGATCGGCGCTTCATCCACACAGACGAGGGGGTAAAGAGGAGAGGGATGGAAACTGTAGTTTTTAATAAACACACTAACTAGCTAATGCTGTCCACACTGCTCCCTCATGGCTCAGTATGGATCAGTGGTGATACCATAATGAAAAACGACTGAATTGACCCTTCCCCCTTAGTTTACGATGATAACAGAAGCATATATATCATTCACTATTCGTCGGAATTTCAGAAACATTGTTTTTTTATTCCACAAAGAAGAAGATAAAAGCCTCGGCCTCTCATTTCTAGCCAACAATCTTTGATTCTTGTCATCTCAACAAACAAAACTTTCATCTATAGCTCACTCTTTAATGTCTACTGCTGACTCGTTCGAAAACAAACAACCATGTAAGAGGTAGGGATGTTCATTCAAAGCAAAAATACTATTCAAAAATCTGGGAAAAAAAAAAAAAAAAAATCTCGAGAATTAAACTGGGAATTAGTGGATTATTATTCGAAAATATGGGATGTGAATGTGGACGTTTTTGCATTCGGGCAGAGAAAGTGACGTAGTACAATGGTGGATGGGTCAAACAAACACAGGACTTTTATGCAGGAGACTGTTTGTGTCCTGCGTAAAACCAAAAGTAAACGGGGACTTTATGCTTTTTACATAATGTTGCTTAACGTCACGCTGTTTAACGTCACGCTGTTTAACGTCACGCTGTTTAACGTCACGCTGTTTAACGTCACATCTTCAAATTTGGCACAAACGTCCACTTGCACTCAAGGATGAACTGATTTTTGCGACAACTATTTCTGACAATTTCACACAAATATTTGGCAACAGTGTTGGGAAGCCTCCTAAATAAGGAGCATTGCAGGATAGCTAGACACCCTTTATTATATTAGTGTATTTGGATACTTACCCATAAAAAAGCTATAACATGTTTGGAAATGGAGGGTGAGGCCTAAACGATAAGTTTGGGAAATGTAATGCTGTCTAAGGTTAGTTTCGTTGGGGTTGCTAGAGTGTAAACTTAAAATTAAAAAATAAAGAGGGGAAATAAATATTACTCTGATCTGTCTGAACTGTGATATAGTAAAGTCATGGCTCCCAAATAGTTGTCTTGAACACCTGTAACCCCATATATAAATGTAGTTAGCTAATGATATCCTTGGCCTTGGAAGTAATGCTATAGTATTACAGTACAGACTAGTTAGCATGCTAGTATTTGCAGCTCACGTTAGAGCAGACAAACACTGTTTTGACTAAAAAGCGCAATATTTCTCTGTGAAATGTGGTGAAGTAGAAGTGTAAAGTAGCACAAAATGAAGTAAAGTCCCTCACATTGTCTTCAGTAGCCTATAGTACTACATGTACTTTGTACGGCAGCCCAGATTCCCAAAGGTGTGCACTTGGTGGGCTGCCACCTGGACTTTCTGGTGCCATGTGGGCACCCAGCAGGCGCCTGAACATGAAGCTTCAGGGTGATGAAAACACAAAACCGCAACCAGCCTGAGTGTCTTCCAGGGAGCCGGGAAAAGGAGATCCAATTTACTGCTTATTGAGACTGTTGTTACATTAGCCTCCTGGACCTCTCTCCTGTCTCCCCCTGCCACCCTCTCACTAATTTCTTTGTCTTCCAAAGTGGGTTTTGGTACGTGTCTGCAAGAGTGTGTGGACCAACGGGTGTCTGGAGGTCTGGAACTAAATCCAGGGAAGTGTTTTTTTTGTACTGCATTGTAGTGTGTGTGTGCTCAGGAGGTTTTGTTACAGAAAGAAAAAAAAACCTCTAGTAAAGACTTTGACTCATCAAATTATTAATTTATGATAAAAGAAAGCTCTAATTTCCTCTCACCGTGTCCTTCTGCACACATGGATGAAAGTGAAGATGTAGCTGTTGTACATGAAAGATGATAAAAATGATTTATCATTATGGATGTCACGCCACAGATGTGCTCATTTGTCTAGTAAATAACTCCCAAACAGACTTAAGGACAGATTCCAGCAGTCATTAAACAGGAACGTCGGCGTCCTCCCCATAAACACAAGTGTCTAAGTTGAAGCATATTGTTGCGTGTCTTCCCATGAGAGTGCGACAGATGTGCAGGCTAAGCGAGCTTGTGAGTAAAAAGAAAGGGGGACATCTTTGGCTCCTGACTAACTGAGATAGAGTGTGTTTGGTGAGGGCGAGTGTGCGTGGGTTGGGGGGGGGTTGTATCCACATATGCTTCTGTGTGTGTGTTTGAGGATGATACGATGTGTGTGCACATGCGTACAGCGACAGATATGAGCTTTAGAGAGGAATCAGCAGCGTGTGACTGGAACGCTTGTGTGCTCATGTCCCCTAACTTTCGCCCTCTCTACTTATTCCCCCCCCGGCGGCGGCGGCTATGTGGAAAAGTATGTGCAAACATCTGTATAGTGTGCATCCAGATGTGTGCCTGTCCATTTTGTCCCATTTTCCTTCTTCTTTCCGCTGCCTGCTGTACACTCTGCAACTAATTCATTAGCCTAATTAGCGCTCATTAGCCAGCTTATGCTAGTTCCAATTAGCATTCTAGCATGGAGTGACCCAGAGGTCCGCCTCGCCAAACAAACAGGCATTCTGCGGTCAAACCCGTGACGGCCCTCGGGTCTGTCCACCACGCGGGGACAGTCTGATTGCACTCACAGGACTGTTAGAGAGTTTGCCCCGTTGTAGCCCCGTGAAGCTCAGTGGGTAGTTCAACATATAAAACACAGCTGAGTGGAAAAAACGATGTCACGGCGGCTGGTTTGACTGGTGGTGCTGGCCACATTTAAGGAGTTATATGTAAAAATGTGTGGCAGCAGAAAAGGCAGCACGGCAGTTACGAGCCCACCGAGGACAAAAATACTTCTGGAGCTGTAATGTGCATTGGATGAAAGTGTCCACATATGGTACAGTATATTTTAACATGACTGTACAGCTGGCCTAGAGCGGTGCTTCTAGTGAATTTGTGGGTCGAGACTTCTGGCATTTTTCTAACCTTTATTTGACTGGCAAAGCTTTATGAGATTAAAAATCTGGTTTTCAAGAGTGTTCTATACGGGCTTAGAAAGACCACAACAACACAGGGTTAGACAAATAACATAAGACACATAACACAAAACAAGACAAAACCGTCAAGTCAAAACCGAGTATATGGCTGGACCGTGCTCGGTCAGTGTGTGAATTTGTTACTAAATTGTTACACAAATAGTCAGAGGTCATGACTATAATGTTAAATCCAGGGGATCTAAGGGATGCGCTGCTCCACTCCATTCAAGAGGTGAGGTACACTATCATGGCGGGCTGCTCATAAACTTTCTGTTATTCCGTCAAAACAATCCACCAAAATCTACTTCTGAAAACATTTTAAGCGAGAAATAAATTAATCTAGTTTCATTTTAGAACTAGATCTCCCAGTTTGACAGCTTGGTCCAAGTTCCATGAACCGGACATGTCGCGCTGGACGGGCTCATTCGCATAAAAGACTGTTCCCCGCCTTTTGGTTCTGAAAGAGCAACGGCCAATGAGGAAACTCTTAGAAACACTCGGCCAACGGTCCAGCCAAAAATGCATTACTAGACCAGGATTAACAGACACAAAATTGTACTTAACTACTCCGCCGACCAGTTTACATCCATGTCGGTTCAAAATATCATCACTTCATCATTTTATCCTGTTACACATTTGCGTGAAATTGTCAGAAATATGCAAATTAATTCTTGAGTTATGGCAAAAAATGTGTTTTGTGAGGTCACAGTGACCTTGACCTTTAACCACCAAATTGTAATCAGTTCATCCTCGAGTCCAAGTGGACGTTTGTGCCAAATTTGAAGATATTCCCTCCAGGCATTCCTGAGATATCATGTTCATGAGAATTGGTCGGACGTATGTAGTACGGACGGACAGACGGACAAACAGCCCGACAACATAATCACCAATAAGGAAAATATGAAAGACACTCTAAAAACAAGCCAAGTTCTAATGAACAGACAAGCTGAGAGCAGTCTGACACCATCCAACAATAAATTAATAAAGCAAACACATCCAGATTGTAATGCACCCCGTTAACGATATTAGCCAGATGAGAGTGCATTACAGGTGGACAGCTGTTGCCACAGGTGTGGCAGCAAACAAAACAAACCGAGGACGCACCGGGATCTGACTGCATGGCCGCATCCCAACATTGGTCCTCTAGTCTGCATAAGTGGAAGTATGAGTTTCTGCACATTTCATCAATGAAAGTGTGAAACAATTAGCAGCAACAATTGCAAACCTCAAAGAGGTTGTTTGAGTGTCAAAAATAAGTATATTGATCCCTGCGGATGGAGCGTAATTAAGTGTTGATGACAGTCTGTGATGTTTTGACTCTGATCGCGAGCTTTCAGAGACAGAAGTGGCATATGTGCTTATTTGCATAATGAGCAGCGAAGTGAAAGCCAAACACAAGTGTTCGCTAGAGACGCATCTGAGAGGTGTTTCTGATATCGGGGTATGAACTCGGAGGTCCGCCTTAACTGGATTCCAGCAGAACACGGATATATCCGTGTATAGGATCTGAACAAGGGCTTAATATGACAGGTCTTTCTGCCCCGTCAAGAACAATTTCTTGAGGGGAATCGCTGACTGATAGGTCCATGGTAATATCTGTCTGTAATAAATGTCTCTTTCTAGCTCTCTTTGCACTGTATTTACACAGGGAGAGAGCGAACTACATTCAAATAACAACCCTCAAAACAGTGTTCATTTCGTTAATGAAAACTATGATGAGATATGTTTATCAACGACCTTTTTTTCCATAACTAAGACGTGACAGCTCCGACGTCATTAAACACTAAACGGTGATGAAATCAAACATGCAATATTGTTGACAAAAAAACAAGACTAAAATGTAGCTTAAAAACAAAATTAAGAAAGTAGTGCAACACCGGGGACTGAAACTGTGAAGAAGGAGACCAACAGACTGAAGAACATGTCACCTTGCAGCACCGCACTGCACAGGGCTGCGCCGCGAAGACCTTAGAATATTTCCCACCGAAGCTTCGAAGCCCAAAAAATGGCATTCGGGACAGCCCTACTTTACAGCATACAGCCCATGGGTGTATTATAAGATAATAAAAGTGATGAATTACAGCCAATATATCCATTATTACAGCCGCATACATCTAGCAGGAGGCTGCAGAACCAGATATGTCATATGAGCGTGTAGGGCGGTACAGTCCCGTGGGTCTGATGCATGTTCATTAGGTCGAGGAAAATAACTCTGGATTCAGCTGTTAGTTAATTTTACAACTTTTAGGACAAAACTCCTTGCGTTTTCAGTCCAAAATGGCGGCAGCACTTACGCAGCGTCATCCAAAAGGCACCGGAGTTTCGCCTCTTTGCTTCTATACTCTTTGACTAAAGTCAAATAACAACCTCCGATACATTTTCAGACACATAAACTCCCCCCTTCGGCTTCAAAACTAAGAATCAAAAGCTCTGTTACATTGTGAACTTGATACAGGTCGTCTCTATGCTGGTGACCTGCAGCTTGCCTTTCACAGCTACCACTGTATATACATTAAGTCTCCTCACGTTGCCGCTAATAAATGAACCATACTTGTCGGATTTTGCCTGGAAAATCCCGTTGACTCAGTGTTGCAGCTTGAATTCAAAAGTAAAAGGAATTCCTGAGATGTCACGCTAGTTTGCATAGCTGCACCGGATCCATATTACTATTCAAATGAGAGCCGGGGCAGTAAGTATAGCTGCAGGTGGAGGGTGTGAACCACATTAAAGCCTACACAAAAAAAACACAACATGTCCACACACAGAGATAGAGCTCATATACATGCAGGCTCACACTCTGGTTCGCTCACAAGAACTTCTGAATCAGTTCAAGTTCAGCAGGCTGTTCTTTCCCTCCAGCTACACCCCCCTCGCCCTCCCCCACCACCACCTCCGCCCCTCTCACACGTGTAAGCCTGAATATTTTACAAATACCCCGATAACAAGAAGTCTTCCTGCCGCGATACTAATTCACTATGACGGCTTTATCCTTGCAATCTTTTCAATTTGTCCTCTCGGATTTTTTCCACTGCCAACAGATGGAGGCAATTTTTCAGCTACATTTAGTGTCTGCGCGGTAGTCCCCGACTCACACAGCTCTCCAGAGGATGGAAGTGAGGTCGGTTTCAAACTAGGCGACACCTATTCCAGACACGTATCCAGGAATATTTGGGCAGGGGGATTTGTTTTTTCATGGGCAGCCAGGATCTTCACACTTGCACACGCACGCATACACACTTCAAGTCGGTGATTGGCTGTGTGATCTCGCAGATGAGGGGGTCCGGACTCCGTGGATGTTCGCTGGAGACCAGCTGTGCCTCGCTCTGCACTTCCAGATGGCCCTCGGGACGCCTCGCTGTGCATGTTACTGTGTGTGTCTGTGTGTGTGTGTGTGTGTGTGTGTGTGGATCCATATGTGTGAGACAGTCTCAGATTTAGACATGTCAGCACATGCTCTGCGGCGGCCTCTTTTTAAACACTGACACATTTTGTCATCAGAGCCACTGAAACGAGGAGGGCAGGGGAGGCCGGAGTTACCCCTCGCCGAGATGTCCTTTCATCTGACACACTGACACACACACACACACACACACACACACACACACACACACACACACACACACACACTCAGACTCAGAGAGAGAGAGAGAGGAATGCTGAAATCCGTTCCATCCACATTAGGGTCGCTGCAGGCTCTTTCATGACAAATCATTCTCCAAAATCTTGAAGGGTCTGAGTAACGCACTCGCTCTCTCTCTCACACACAAAACAAACACATTTAGACACTCTTGAATCGTCGTTATTATGCATACGCTGCACACACACACACACACACACACACTAACCCCCGCTTATTTGCAAAGCACCACCGACCATTATCGGGGTCCCATCTGCCGGCAAAGACCAGTTCTACTCTCCTCCAATAGGTGAGCAGAGACTTAATCGCCTCTAATTTCTTGTCTGCAAACACAATTCTAATGTATTCCCTCTGAAGACTCGTCTAAATCGAGAATATAAACCCGGTCCTGGAGCCACCTGGGTCCCCTCAACACAGAGAATGCTAAGAACCAACCCAGAGCAGCGCCATGACTATCACCGTTTCAAAACACACGGCCGAGCATTGTCCGAGTTATTTAAAAAAAAAAAGGTTTATAGAGTTGCTACGGTCAAGAGAGTTTAGTTGTTGCAAGATGGGATGATGTAAACTTCAAATCAATTAAAAAAAAAAAGTGACAGTGACTGGAGTTATGCAGTTTTACTGTGATTCTGATCTATAATGTGAATATGTTTGTCTCTCTCATTTGGTGGATACTTTTAAGATTTCAAGATGGGAAGTCAGAAGTGGCAGACACAGTGAAATAAAACATACATTTTCCAAGTTTTAATCCTAGTTATGTTTGATGGTATGTTATTCTTTCGCTTGGTACATGCTAAACATATGTCAGAAAGTATTAATACATAAAAATTTCCTGTAACGTGTACAATTCTCTGATGTTTCACCCTGAACTCGTGATTTTATCCAATTGACCCTTCCCAAGACCCGCCCCTTCCAGTGGACCACCGTGTGACCTTATTTCGGAAAAAAGATGAACGGCGAGAGACAAATATTTCTTTTATCCCGTTTGAATTGCGCCATGAATCACACATATGATGTTTGTCAATTTAAAACATAATTTTGCAGGTCAAGAAAGTTGCAGTTTGTCGAAGCATCATTCAGTTTTGTGTGAAACTGCTCAGTGAAATTAATCACTAATTTTTTATTTGTTCAAAATATACCTTGAAAGGGAGATTTGTCAAGTATTTAAAACTCTTATCAACACGGGAGTGGGCAAATATGCTGCTTTATGCAATTGTGTGTATATATCTATTACTGGAAATCAATTAACAACACAAAACAATGACAAATATTGTCCAGAAACCCTCACAGGTACTGCATTTAGCATAAAAAATATGCTCAAATCATAACATGGCAAACTGCAGCGCAACAGACAACAACAGCTGTCAGTGTGTCAGTGTGCTGACTTGACTATGACTTGCCCCAAACTGCATGTGATTATCATAAAGTGGGCATGTCTGTAAAGGGGAGACTCGTGGGTACCCATAGAACCCATTATCATTCACATATCCTGAGGTCAGAGGTCAAGGGACCCCTTTGAAGATGGCCATGACAGTTTTTCCTCGCCAAAAACAGTTTGGAGCGTTATTTATCCTCTTTCTCGACAAGCTAGTATGACATGATTGGTACCAATGGATTCCTTAGGTTTTTTAGTTTCATATGATGCCAGTATCTTCTACAACCTAAAAAAACGCAAGTTGTGTTAATGCTTTTAGGGGCGTTAAAAGAAATTTGCGTTATCACATTAACTTTGACGGCCCTAAATGATATGCATGTTGTTGTAACCAGCTTCCAAATATATGTGTGTAGGATGGGTTTTCTATTGTCCTCTCTTTCCCGCCATTATGATAAAAACGTTTACTGATATATATATTGAATAGCAAGTGTATTTCAGTTACTGTATACTCCTTGTTCATTCAAAATGGATCTCTCTCTCTCTCTCTCTCTCTCTCACACACACACAGACAGACAGACACACACACAATCATTTGAGAGTGAGTTTGACATCAGCATCAAACACAGAGTATGTCAGCACCGCACGACACTGGAGAGCAGCATGATGTCTGAGGCAGTCAATGCTCCCAGGGTTTGTGTGTGTGTGTTTGAGTGTGTGTGTGTGTGTGTGTGTGAGAGAGAGAGAGAGAGAAAGAGAGGAAGTACAGCTGTCAATCACGAGCAGAGAGGCAAGCAAAGCGATACGCTACCCAGTGGGTTCATCAGTACCATGTGTCAGTCACACCCCGAGATCACATTGATTGTCTGTCGGCACCCATCTGAGTGCGTGTGCGTGTGTCTGTAATGTGTGTGTGTGTGTGTGTGTGTGTGTGTGTGAGAAAGTAGTGATAGTGAAGGGGGCATATTTGGCCTTGAGAGAGAAATATCATGGGGAGTGGGATACAAAGGACAAGGAAAATAATGAGAGGGAGAGAGAGAGAGAGAGAGGACGTACCGTCCACAATGATGCAATTATGATTCAATTTAAATTCCTGCATCAATTATGCAAACATATTCAAGAGTCATGTCAAATATTGATAGGCTCTTCAACTTCCCGAACTGCATTCATTAAGGAGCCCAAACTTAAACTGGACTCTCTCATTAATCATGGATAGATGTCAGCTGGAGGTCTACATTCAAATTCAGCCAACACTCCCCGAGCCTCCATACCAGCAAAGGCTATGCTATACACCTGTGTGTATCTGTGTGGGGCCACATTTGTCTGCTTATCTGTGTGTGAGTTGCCACTGACTGACCTGTGTAGGGAGAGCCGCTACGTTGTGCAGTTTAATATGGTGGAAAACCGTGACTGAATGCTATTATTGCATGAAAACGGTCAGATGTAAAAGGGCGGTCAATTGATTTAAATATTTAATCACAATTAATCATGACTGTCCATAGTTAATCGTGCATTTTTTATCTGTTTAAAATGTACCTTAAAGGGGGATTTGTCAAGTATTTAATACTCTTATCAACATGAGAGTGAGCAAATATGCTGCTTTATGCAAATGTATGTATATATTTATTGGAAATCAATTAACAACACAAAACACTGACCCTCACAGGTACTGCATTTAGAATATAAAATATGCTCAAATCATAACATGGCAAACTCAAGCCCAACAGGCAACAACAGCTGTGTGTTGACTTGACTATGACTTGCCCCAAACTGCATGTGACAATCATAAAGTGAGCATGTCTGTAAATGGGTACCCATTTTCATTTACATATCTTGAGGTCAGAGGTCAAGGGACCCCTTTGAAAATGGCCATAACACTTTTTCCTTGCCAAAATGTAGCAGAAGTTTGGAGCCTTACTTAGCCATCGTCCTTCTACCAATGGATTCTTTAGGTTGTCTAGTTTCATATGATGCTGGTACCTTCACTCTAGCTTTAGAACTGAGCCCGGGACAACCTAAAAATTGCAAGTTACGTTAATGTGTTAAAGAAATAGTGGTGTTAAAACAAATTTGCATTAACGCGTTATAATCTCGTTAACTTTAAAAGCCCTAAATAACAATAATTATTATAATAATTATAATAATAATTATTATAATAATAATGCATTAGCCCTTGTGTGTGTCTGTATTCTATTGTGTCTGTGTTGTCTGTCTACATTCCTTTGTATCTCCATTATGTCACCACAGGGAACAGCCCCTTCGGCTACAACCGCTGCATCTTAGTCACATGACACATCTCTGAAGGGCTAACCTGGTCTCATATGACCGAATTTAGGCTCCAAAGCTGGGTGGGGTCACGGCGCACCGGTCAAAGGTCACTCCGGTCCCCACCCCGAGGAACAAAAGGGAGGACTAAGCCTTTCAGTGAGGGGTCTTGGTGGCTTAGATTTAGGATGACAGGGAAAGTCATGCTGTCTGTCTGTCTGGGTGATTGTGTTCTCAACATAAGGGCTTATATGTCAGCGCATGTGTGTGTGTACATGTACCTTTACTTTATGATATGCAGCTTATGTCTCTGTCGGAGTCCAAAGTGGTGAGAGTTCATGTTCGTGGCAGACCACATATGTCTGTGTGTGTTGTAACTGTGATGATGAACCCAAAAGTGCAAACCCACTGCCCCGACTGCAGGCTTCCCCCGGAGCGCTGCACTTGGCTGGTTGGTGTGTGTGTGTGTGTGTGTGTGTGTGTGTGTGTACGGGGGAACAGCTGTTCTTCAGCGCTACACAGGGAGGTCAGGGAGAGACACGGACGAGCTACAGCTGTGGCCCCGAGGCTTGTGGGAACTGTGGCTTGAACAACATGGGAGAAGAGGAGGAGGCGGCGGCAAGAGGGAAGGATGAGAGAGGAGGAGCAGAAGAGAAAAGATTCAACGGGGAAAAGATATATTTACAAGAAGAGACGACTGAGTGAAGCTGCAGAGAAAAAAAAACGAGAGACGAGGAAACGAGAGGCCCCTCTGTGCTCGAGTCATCTGCAGCCACAGAGACCAGCGGGATACGTGGACCGCGGCGTGTTTTGGCCACGAGATCATCGCACGGGATGAATAGCACGTATCTGATCCATCCCAGGCCCATCAACCACAGCCACTTAGCATTCTGAGCAAAGCCCTCATGTTTAAGAAAATTAATCACGCTTATAAGCTCGTAAACAAGTCGACTTTCCTGGTAGAGAATCACCCCGCCGGCCGAAGACTGCAGAGTGACTCGAATAAAGACCCGCTGTTGGAGATAATGCTTATTTCGGGACAGCACATAATGTGATAAGTCTGAGAAATCACTTTATAGTTTTGCACAGACAATCATGAGCTGCGGTTGAGAGCAGAGGGCCCCGGCTCCAACAGAGAGAAACTAGCGGCGGAGAGGGAAGGGAAGCTGACAGTGAAAACTAATAAGCCCCGTGCAACGGGAGAGAAATGGGCTCATCTCTCCGAGGCACCAAGAAAAACTATCGGAGCTGTTGTACACCATTTCCAAGAACAAAAAAACGCCTCATCTCTGCTGAAACCCAACACTAAATCCCTTCTGCTTGACAGATTCGGAGAAAGAATAATATCTGCAGCAAGAATAATATTTGCAGCCTGCATTATAGAAGCATATGAAAGAATAAGGAAAGAGATGGAACTAGGCCAAAAGCCAATTTATGGCTTTTGTGGAAACCTTTACAAAAAGAGAGAAAGTTGATCAAGGTGCTACTTAAAATCCTCTCTGAAAACCCCGCTCATACTCTCACTTGCGAGCCTCAATTAAACACCGCCGATTGCCATCTGTGAGGAAACTGAAAATCATTAAAAGTCTGCAAAGATTAAAAGCAAGCGTGGGCGTTAAAAAAGAAGAAGAAAGAAACAAGGGAGGGAAAGAAAAGAGAAGAGAGGAAAGTAGGTCAGTTATCAGAGATGAATGTGAGAGGTGACCTTCGTGGCGAAAAGTTTGACTCTGAGCTTTTGGTATTAACCCTCTGGATCAACTTTACTGTCTTTCAGAGGCTGCAGCAGGTTCAGTGAGCTAGAGTGAGAGTATAGATATCATATGAAACTAGAAAAACCTAAGGAATCCATTGGGACCAACCATGTCATACTGACTTGTCAGCAAAAAGGTTAAATAACGCTCCCAATTTGGGCTCCATTTTTCGGCAAGGAAAAACGGGCATGGCCATTTTCAAAGGGGCCCCTTGACCTCTGACCTCAAGATATGTGACTGAAAATGGGTTCTATGGGTACCCACGAGTGCAGTCTTGGAATTTCATCAATTGGGTATCACTGTAAAACTGAGACTCTTGTGGATCCAATGAACCCAGTTGTATTCATGGCTGATGATGTTAGTCCCCATAGGAGCCATTTCATTGTAGTGAGACCATTTTTTGAAACTTGACCTCACTGTATAGAATGACCTGTCGTGACCTCTAGGATAATCACAGCCTCATGAAACTTTACAGCCACAAACTAGAGACGTAGAGCATTCAGAGGATGGGTGGCTTTCCTAGGTAGATAGACAATAAGGGGGTTTCTGGGCAGTTTACACAACAGAAGTGCTCGCCACCCAATTGCCAAAAAATGCAATTCTTGCAGAAATCTCCAAACGTCTAAAGTTTTTGAAACCAAATCACAGCATGGCTTCTTTTATGGTGTTCCTCAAGGTCTTGGTGTCTTAATGTGGTATTTTGGAGGGATTATTGATCATTTTTATCAATTCTCGAGTGGTAAAACAATTGTTAAATTTAGCACCAAATCTGTATAGCAAATGGTATCAACCCAAAAATTGCTGAAACCACTTATGAGACATAATAGAGCATGGGGATGGCCATCATATACTTGTATCATAATGTTCTAAACCCTTATACACATTCACAATTTATTTTAATAAATGTATTAAACATGATTTTTTAAAATTTGATTTATGACGAGAACAACTTGATACACGGAGCTGAGCTACATCTCAAATTAATCCTCAGGTTCTCAGCTTTCAGGTGATGTACACCACTTCTATATTACATCTACTGCTGACCTAATAAAGACACAAATGGGTCTATTGTGGGTCTCAAAGGGTTAAGTGAACTCTGTAGATGAAACAGATAACGTAATGCATGCAAGGCTGCAAAGAAGCTGCATCAACAATATGTATATGACATGCTGTATATATGCATGTGACGTTCAGTGGGATTGGTGGCGCTCAAGTGGTTTAGGGGGGTTAGATTCAATAAACAGTATCCTAGCAACATGCCCTGACATATGAGAGGGTAGATTTCCTGTAACTGATGAACTGATAGCCACAAATGTTCAGTGTTCAGTATATTGTATGTGTTGAAAGCTTGCTTGGGGGACACACAAACAGAAAGAAGATGTATAGACAGGTCAGTTTCTATCCATAGAGGCTTTACTCAGATCTTTATACAAGAGCGCTACAGAGGATGATGCGCATGAGGTGGCTCTTATCGTTGCGTTCATCTCATATCTGTTTGTGCTGTCAAAGCCGCGGCGTGTCTGTTGTCATGATGGCTCTGCACCAGCGCCAAAGAGATTTTTCTCGACATTGACTGTGCCAGAGTGTCAACAAGTTCACATACTCTTTTTTTTTTAATGCAACCTGGATTTAAAAGAAAAGCAACTTTAGCAAAACTAACGCAGGATTACTGCCGGGGAGAGGATGCAAAGAGATAGGAAATTCTTGCTAAGAGAAGTGTTTTAATTAAGCAGATGAAATGACAAGATTACGGCACGCTGTACTACTACCTTGTTTTTGTGTGAGTGCCTGATTACATCAGAAAATGGCACAGCAAAATTAATTCACACATGCTCTTGAAATAAGGAGTGTTGAAAACTGAGTGACCTAGTGAGTACTGGTGAGACTTGTACCATCCATTCCTGTCTCATAACTGACAGCCAACCATGCTGCATCTCAGTTTAAGGCTGCAACTAACGTTTATTTTACTCATAGTTTAACCAGCGGCTTATTTTTAACAATTAATATATTGAAATTTTGGGCCTTTAAAATGTCAGAATAAAGTGGAAAACTGCCATCGGAGCGCAGAAATTTTACAATTAACTTTCATGAACTGAAAACACAGTGTTATTGAGACCATAAACTCATGTTTACAATGTTTACTGAGGTAATAAATGAAGTGAGAAGTAGGCTCATTTTCTTATAGACTTCTGTACAATCAAACTTCTTTTGCAACCAGAGGAGTCGCCCCCTGCTGGCTGTTAGAAAGAATGCAAGTTTAAGGCACTTCAGCATTGGCTTCACTTCTCAGAACTGGAGGTTGCCCACTGGTAAGTATCACAAAAAGAAAATTCCCACAAATGAGAAGCTGGTACTGGAGGATTTTTGGAAATTATCAAAATAGTCGCTCTACTTCAAATAGCTTGTCTTGTCCAACCAAAACCCAAAGATATTCTGTTCATTACGTATCATAGCAGACATATTTAACCCCCATGAGTTGGTTTGATTTTGTTCTGAAATTGTGCTGTTTTAAATGCTGGTGTGACTGAACCCCAACGCAGGTCATGCAGTGCAAACCAGTCATTGCGTTGTGAAAATAACTTCAAGATATTTGATTACTATCAAACTCAACAGCTTTTCAAAAAGTTCATGCCCTTTGAACAAAAGCAGTATTCTTATCAAAAGTCCTCTTTTTTCTAATATAATACGAACGAAGCAAGAATGAACATGAAGAGGCCGTTCTCGGTGAGAGTCACTGACTCGACGAGTTTAACGATACATGCTGGAGGACGTCGGAGCTTTGGGACGTTCCTTCACATTCCTCTCTCGTTTTCTGACTTCTCCAAATGATGTCTCACTATCTGCATGTCTCGGAGTATCTTACTCAGGGTGAGTGTCTCTCCTCTGTGGCTGCCTTTATAAATATCTGTCTGTCTGTCTCTCTGAGATGAGATGAGGACAAGGGAGGTGAGCGGTAACAAAAAAAAAAGAGTTTTGACAGCGATGAATGGGTGAGCCGTGGCCAAAAAACCCTCAAAGATCTTAGGGAGAAGAAAAGAAAAAAAAATGTTGTCACTTTCACCTCGTATCTCAGCTTACACATGGCATTCACAAGTGTCTCACGAGGGGGGAAAGAGCACTCCTCTCTCAGTGTGGATAGCGCAGAGACATTTTTAATGCCAGGCATAAATGGAGCGAAGGATTAATCGTATCTGGATACAATCTGGGTACCGGACAAATGTGAATCTGAGGTGTAAGAGGGGGGGGCCTTTTAGTCTCTTTCTTTTTTCCCCATTGAGAAGCGCCGCTCTCACGCATTTCTGCGGTGCAGCAGAGCGGAGAGCCAGCCTTCTCTTCTTGTACCTGTAACAGAGGGATATTGTTGCAGCAGAACCGTGACTTCAGTTACCGAGCATTCCTGCCTCTTCATTTCAAAGACGTTAAAAAGGTAAGGCGAGGCGGGAGAGGGGAGAGGACCAAATGGGTACAAAATAACAAGGTGCAGAAAGGAGGGAGAGGAGCGAGGAGGGAGGAAATATTAGCGCCGATTACAGCGTGACTTTCTCAACTCGCGTGTTTAGCAGATAATTAAAGACTTTATTTTTACACCGACACCTCGACACCGTGGGCCCCATCTTACACCCGGCGCAAAACTGTCATTGCTAATTTCAGACCGTCGTAGTGGTCATTTTCACGCCTACATTGTGTAAGTACTCGCACCCATCTGTGCGCCCATGGGCGTGTTGGTCTTAAAATGAGGTGTGGTGGGGGTTCATTGTTGGTGCATTGCTATCTTGAGGCAGCAGAAAGCGATTGCGCCATTGACCAACAAAAACCTGGTCTAAAGTCTGGCTCAGTATTTTCCTGCTATTTAAAGGGCACATTATTCAAATAGTAAGATGCGTTTACACAGGCAGGTTCACAACACACGTGCACTCTGCTTGTTACATACACAAGGACGCGCAGCAGCGCTCTTCCTCCTCAGTTAAACACAGTGTCGGCACGAGAACAATGTTTTTATTTATGTAAAGGAAAACACAAAATTCAGGCGGCAGGTGACAATTCAGAAAATAATGAAGTAAGGCTCTCTGGCATTCTGTTTTGTTGGCTTGACCGCCGTGACCAGAGCAATCACGGTGCACACACGCCTCTGTGGCTTCTCCTCTCATCGTCCCTCTGTGTGTGCGAGTGTAGACGTAGACTACTTCAAAGTTTGCGGGCCCTCTCTCCCTGAACAGCGGCATTTTGAGGCTGATGGATCGGCGCGTTACGCACTGCCAGTGCCCTGCTGCAAGTCTGTGCCCCCCCTGAGTTTCATGGGAAAGTAATAAAGTTTTCATTATTTATTAATACATGTTTAGCCTGGTGCTTATTATCATATAATGCATTTTGCTTCCCCCCCGTGCCACCTGCAATGATTAAATAGGTTATCGGTGCATTTGCTCATATGCTCAATGCGCCGATGATGTGCATGGGCACCGGGCTTTTAAAGGGAACGGGAGATGATACTCTGATTGGTTTAATTCCTGTTACGCCCAAAACACACCTATGATTCATTAAGAGACTAAATACAACCCCTTTGCCCATAGTGCCTTACTTTGCGCCCAGATTATGCGCCGCTTAACTAGCAAAAGTGGAGTTGGACACGTCCTAAATGCACTTGCACCATGCAGTATAGACCATGCGCTTTAGATCCTTTAAATAGGGCCCCTTATTTCGCAGGCACACACACATACACACACACACACACACTCAGAGGCACCACTTCTCTTAAACTCAACAATGGTCGTCCTTTCCTCCGGCCAAAGAGAACAGATGAGGAAATAATCTGGCCGCTTTTTATCTGACTCAGCGAGAGAATGTCATCTCCGATCCGAGCGTGCGATTCTCTCCAACGGGACGCCAGGGCAGCGGCTGTGTGTTTGTTAGTCACCCGCTCTGGCGATGGCACGCTTTCTACTTCCTGAAAGTCATAACAATCCCGCCAATGCTGCTGCATTAACCATCCGCGACAAATGAACCTCCGTCTGGCGAACGAGTCAGAAACACACACACGGAGAGAGCCGGGCTACGGTTTGATACATGTTATATTCACTCCGCTCAGGCAACAATTCTGTTAATGTGCACACACATATGGGACATATGGGATTGCTTGTCTTAGTTTAAAACATTGTATATTCATTCAGGAAATGATTTCATGAACACACAATCTCTCTATTACATACACATTTCCCCCGTCCCATACACACATCCAGAAAAAAAAGGCAATTTCAAGAGCTGGGACACCATTTAATCCCACAGTAATGGATTTACCTCCGACTGAGAGTCCAATTACCAGAGCTATAAATGCTAATGGTAGTGCTAATCATAACAATGGCGTCATGGTATAAAACCGCTAGCTAGGACACGGTGCCTGGTTCGCCCCGGCAACGGCGCCGCACAATTACAACTGAACACATAAACCGAGCGGCTCCAGCTGATTTAATCTGCTCTCACAACAACTCCTGCTTCTCTTCTCAATACTTCCTCCTCGGAAAACACGCTTGACAATCTCTCACCTTCTATTTTCTCTCTCTTTCTCCAGCTCTACTCATTTAAAAGTCTATTTAAAGCTTCATTGTTGATTTTCTCGGCTACTTGGGGGCAGCAAAACAAGCTGGAAACACAACACGGACATATTATCGGTCGATATGGCTACTGTGTTAGCAAAGAGCTGCACATCCAGCAGATTTGTATTAACAGAGCATCACCTCTCACATTATACGTACTAATTTGATCAAATGTAAATATAAAAATATTGATTAGTGCAGCTTTAAAGTTACGATCCTTCAGATAATTATTGTATCAAACCTCGTTTTGGACACTTTTTAGGGATGACATTTTTTCCAGTAATAGCAAATCAGTGTATTTGCATTCTGTAACTGCCTCTATACATTATAGTAGTTTCCTTTTTACTGGCGGGGTCCACCTTTCCCGTGCAGGACTAAGGAAATTATCAATGCATGTACTGGATTGAAGGCAGAAGACAATAAAAAACAGTGCGTGCAGTATAACGGATTATAACTTTATATGAGGTCAATCAGAAAAATTAAAATATAATCACCCAGATCTAAAGCAGGGCAAGTGGGGCCCGTGGGCCAAAATTGGCCCACCTCAAGGTTAGATTACGCCTGCCAGATGTTTCTAGCGGAAAAAATATATATAATTAATTTGAAAAAAAAAAATAATAATTGCTGTTTATGCTGTTTTATTTTTTTGTGAGGTTAAAATGCTCTTTAAATATGTAATATCTACCTATCCATTATTTTTCAGAATCTGAGCACGGTGGGCAGAGTGACACTTTGTGCAGGAAATCAGTTTGGTGCGAGCGAGGTAATAAAAAAATGGAGAGGCAAGGGAACTTGGGATCCTTCTACTATTTTGCATCTTAACAACACAATAGATTTTTGTGTTTGGCCCGTGGCCCACCACTGAGTTACAGTTTTGCACAAGTACTGCATTTAGCATAAAAAATATGCTCAAATCATAACATGGCAAACTGCAGCCCAACAGGCAACAACAGCTGTCAGTGTGTCGGTGTGCTGACTTGACTATGACTTGCCCCAAACTGCATGTGATTATCATAAAGTCTGTAAAGGGGGAGACTCGTGGGTACCCATAGAACCCATTTACATTCACATATCTTGAGGTCAGAGGTCAAGGGACCCCTTTGAAAATGGCCATGCCAAAATTTTGCGCAAGTTTGGAGCGTTATTTGCCACCCTTCTCGACAAGCTAGTATGATATTGTTGGTATCGATGGATTGCTTAGGTTTTGTAGTTTCATATGATGCCAGTATCTTCTACAACCTAAAAAAACGCAAGTTGTGTTAATGCTTTTAGGGGCGTTAAAAGAAATTTGCGTTATCACATTAACTTTGACAGCCCTAAATGATATGCATGTTGTTGTAACCAGCTTCCAAATATATGTGTGTAGGATGGGTTTTCTATTGTCCTCTCTTTCCCGCCATTATGATAAAAACGTTTACTGATATATATATTGAATAGCAAGTGTATTTCAGTTACTGTATACTCCTTGTTCATTCAAAATGGATATCTCTCTCTCTCTCTCTCTCTCTCTCACACAGACACACAGACAGACAGACACACACACAATCATTTGAGAGTGAGTTTGACATCAGCATCTTCACTCTAGCGTTAAAATTGAGCCTGTTGCACCTTAAAAATTGCGTTAATGCGTTAAAGACAATAGTGGCCTTAAAACAAATTTGCGTTAACGCGTTATCACATTTACTTTCACTGCCCTAAAATTTACGTAACATTTCCTGATCAAACTCAAACTAAGGAAACTAATGAGCTAGTGTTTTATACCGGCTGTATCTTGTCAAAAAAAACAACTAATTTCCAAGTCCTGAATAACACTAAATAAAACACAAGCAGAAGTGATTAGTAGAGGGCGGGGAGTGTTGATCGATTTAGCCTCTCTGATAGTGCAAAAAAATTAGTTTTGGCTATTTGGAAGAAAAAATGTTACATGATAAAATAAACAGCAGTGCAATCCTCAGTGTGTGTCTGGTCATCAATCCAGCCTGGATCTCTCTGGCTCACCTCCCATCCTCAATGTTAACTGGGTCATCTGTGGAGGAGGCATGGCACTCTCCCGAGACTTGCTCTAACTCACATATGCACACACACACACACACACACACACACGTGCCTTCAGTCGGCGAAGTTCAAAGAAGCCCAATAAAACATTTACAACGTGGTAAAGCCTTTTTCTCTTCCCCCACCCTCCTCTTCCCTCTCAATCTGCTTCTTTGGCTTGTTTTGCATCTTCAGTCTCCCTCCCATGATTCTCTGTGCTTGTTACGAGTCTCACCGAGTCTCGTCCGTTTCTTTCTCTCGGCTCTGCCAATGACCCTGGGTTAAACACATTTAATTAGCGCTCACAGGATCTACACGCCCCCTCCTACTGGCGGCTTAGAGACGAGCCCCTTGGACTGACCAGCTCATGCAGCGTGTGTGTGTGTGTATAGTGTGTATAGTGCATGTGTGGGTTTGTTTGCTTTACAAGTTGAGATGGTGCAGTAGTAGATGATGTCAGATATCTCATGGGCACATACACACTTTCCTCAGGCTTGATAATTACACTGGTCTGGGCCAAGGTCTTGCGGCGCTGAAAACAAACGCGCACACACACACACACACACAGAGCTGGTGTGAGACAAGCAGCACTCTCCTCTCTCTCCTCAACCTTAAGGCCTTCTTCATTCCTCGCATTACAGCACACAGAGCCACGGTGGAGCCACTCGCTTTGAAACGTGCTGCTTCTGTCGAGTTTCTGCTGCGCCAAGACACAGCAACATATCTTACACAGCGTGGGTCAGGAGTGTCAATATATATACACCAGCGCATGGTGGTCTTTCATGTTTTTGACAGTGAGAGTGAAGCGGTTATCTGGAGAGGCACATTCAATATGCTTACAGAGAATATTCAAAGGAACGCGGTGGGCCTTGGGTGCCTGCTAATGAACAGCATACAGTGCGGTGAGACGGACTACGGAGGTACAGGAGCGCACAATGCAGCAGGTCAGAGTCTTTAATGGTGATGAGCAGAGTGTGTTCACACTCCAGACTGGTGGGGGTGGAAATAAAAAGCTCCTCCAGTGATTTTACACACTAAGTTTAATGTAGGCTACTCCTTCCTCCTTGAGCTTGAGACTGACCCTGAGCCACAAGGGTAGAATGAAAGATGCTATCAGGCTGCATTATGGGATTTGTAGGATTCAGCATTTGGCGGGGGATAGACCCGAACTAGGAGACTAGGGATAACACGATACCAGAAATTTAGATTTTTATAAAAAAAAAATCATGGTCCTAATAAATTGAAAGATGTTTCCTTTAGAGAAGTATGTAATCATAGGAAAAATAAAGTTCAATAGCTAAACTTCACAATTCGTTCATACAATTCAACATATATGGAGAACAAAGTTTCCAATAATAACGAATTAGTTCTTTCAAGACATTACAAACCCCATTTTCCTTGTAATTTGTAACAAATTAAATAGTTCTTTCAGGGAAACTTCTAGGAAATTAATGGGAAATTATGGACCATGAAAACAAAGTGTTACCAACAACATGGCACAAGCTTACAGAGAAGACGGAAAGACATTGAGTCGTTGCGGTGGCGAGAAATCCACCAATAAACAGTACAGCAGACTTTCCCCTGAGGGTGATCAAGACGAAAACAGGAAATTTGGTTCAACAAAAAAAACACAACTGTTTTTCAGAAAAAAACAGAAGCAGCATTTTGTGTCTTCAAATCAGAATTAAACTTTCATGTTTTGTTTTTTTTGCCTTCGCGAGGAAACCAGAGCAGCAAAACAAATCACCCTCACTTGGTTTCGAAATGAGAAAAGAGCAATTTACCAGACACGATGAGAGAAAATAAAGCTGTGGCGCTCGGTTTGAAAGCTGATGCAATCTACCTTGCAGTGGAACATCTGGGGAAATAAAAAGGTCACACAGATTTATATTTAGATGCCGCAGGGAGAAATATGCCTCTCCACTCCGCTCTGCACCCGAAAGCTAACAATGGCCCCGCTATGAAGAGCCAAATTAATGTAGCGTTAATGGCAGCCCACTGTACGGCTAATGGCTCCTGGTTTTGTTTCTGTAAGCAGTCTGACATAAGCTAATGGTACACTCTGGTGAGCTCAACACATGTCAGCTTTCATGCTAGGAAGATAAAAGCTCTGTATGCTAATTTTTGTATTTGCTTCTTCCTTTGTGAGATCTGGGTCTCTCTTTAATTTTAGTTATCACAGGGCAGCCGTGGCTTTTGGAGAGCAACCCTCTTATCTCTTATGTGACCAGGGTATTAGCAGAGAAAAACATCAACCGGACCGCCACAAAGTACATCAGTGTGAAAAGGTTTATGAGCGTTAAAGGAATAAGATAAGATAAGATGATAAGACGGACCTTTATTAATCCCCGGAGGGAAATTCAGGTGTCAAAGCAGCAACATCAGCAAACAGAGTGAATCACAGGAGAGGTAAAGGTATACAAAAATTCTAAAGACAATAATAGAGATATAAAAGATACAGAGTGAATGGGTGAACATAGTGTGTACAGTCCGTCAATAAATAAATGTAGTATGTACAATAAATAAATAAATAAATAAATGTAATATGTACATATGTGCAGTCAGCAATAAAGTGGTATATAGGATGTATAGTGTAAAGTGAGTGTAAAGTGCGCCAGATAGTGCATGTTTAAATTTCTTAAAAGTCCTAATAGTTGTCATAAGGGGGTCAGCCTTGGTTGTGGAGCCTGATGGCTACCAGCATGAAGGACTGACCCAGGCGCTTTGTGTTGTGCCGAGGAGGGATGAGTCTGTGGCTGAAGGTGCTCCTCATCTTGACTAGCTCATCATGGAGGGGGTGGAAGGGGTTTTCCAGGATAGCGTCCAGCTTCCTCCTCATCCTGCCCTCTGCCACCACCTCCAGACCGTCCAGCTCAGATCCAACCACAGAGCCAGCCTTCCTCACCAGCCTGTTCAGTCTGTCGGCATCCCTTGTGTTCATGTTACCCCCCCAACATACCACAGCAAAAAAGAGAACACTGGCTACTACAGACTGGTAAAACATCTGCAGCAGCCTATTGCATACATTAAAAGACCTGAGCCTCCTCAGGAAGAATAGTTATTATTGGATATTTTGGAAAATACTTTTATTCACTTTCCTGCCGACAGTTAGATGAGAAGATTGATATCACACATGTCGGTCACGCAGCCGGTTAGCTTAGCTTAGCACAAAAGCGACAGTGACAACAAGATGACACTTTAGTTTTTGTATAGCCCCAACCAATTATATTTAAAGGCCCCATATCATGCTCATTTTCAGGTTCATACTTTTATTTTTTTGGTTTCTACTAGAACATGTTTACATACTTTAATGTTTAAAAAAAACTTTATTTTCCTCATGCTGTCTGCTTGAATATACCTGTATTTACCCTCTGTCTGAAACTGTCCGTTTTAGTACATTTCAATGGAGTTGCAATGGAATGGCAATAGAATTGCATTGCTAGGCAACAGCTTGGGTCCATGTTTACTTCCTGTCAGCTGATGTCATTCACATACACTGCAACAGGAAATAAACTGGGACACATTTAGAATGTTTACGCTTAAAACTGTGTAAAGGGTCTAAATATTGTATATTTGTGACATCACAAATGGACAGAAATCCTTACAGCTTGTTTCAAATGCAGAGGTTCTGAATACGGGCTGTGTGTATTTCCCTGTGGATTGAGCGTTTCGATACTTTCACAGTATTCATATAGGACTTAAACCGGCTTTATAATATAAAAGCCTTTAAAGTGTCACTTTTTTTCAATATGGGACCTTTAACGTGTTAATTAGTGAGATTTAGAGGTGCAGGTAGGCTCGGCGGCGGCTCACATTACCGCAGTCTTGGAAAGGGAGGAGTGAGCGGAGGGGTTCTCAGTTGGTTGCAATCTGCAACCACACCACTAAAACTCGTCAAATCCTACACACTGCACCTTTAAAAGTCAATCTTCTAACTCTCCGCTAGAAGGTGAATAAGTGCATTTTCCAAAATGTATTCCTTTAGAGTGTTTCAGGGTGAATTTATCCTTCAATGAAAACGCTGTAAAATATGTTCCACTGCTGCAGTTTTCTCACATTAAACACATCTAAGGCGTATTCATTAAAGCAGAGCAAACACTTACTTCCTCAGATTTAAAGCTCTGCCAGTATTTGTTTTTACTACCGACTGTGCTTCATTTTCACATTCTTTGATGTAACATTACCCTTTCCTGTGAGCTAAGGGTAATGCTAGCTTAGAAACCGATAACTGACATTAAAGCCTTGTTTAGCTGTAGGTACACGAACATTAGCTATTTGCTGATGGCACTGCCTGGCGTTAATGTCTTTCCTCTTGCTATGGAAGCCGAGACATCATCAGTCTTCTTTATGACTATTTGTGTTGGAAATCGAACTCCCTCGGGGACACTGATGCTTGAGAGAGAGAGAGGGAAAATAAATAGCAAATATGCAGAAAGAGAACGAGACCAACACCACAGGGACTAGACTGAGGAGAAAGCCAGGGAACATTTCAGACAAATACAGGATTAATTAGGGTGCATGAAAACACCCGAGGGCGCCCACAGGGTCTTGCTTTCCTCCTCTGCTTCGAGAGGCTTAGAGGGTCTTCTCCGCTATCTCTCCAGTAAAGGCCTTGTAGACCGACTGTGATTAATGCTCGACACTTGCTGGTGGGCCTCTTTTTTGCTTAAGATCCAAAAGGGGCAAACTGTTAACCTGTGATTGAGCTGCGCTGATTCATCTCTAATAAGTCAAAGAAGGTAATCCACCTCCCAAGATCCTTGGGCAAGGCAGCGCATCGGTTCATATCGGTCGGATGGATTGGATGCTAGTGGAGCGCTAACCCTGTCAAAAGCACCATCTGTTGGCCGTCCTTTATAGGATGGAAGGTTCTCCGCTGACAGGCAGGGAGGTTTCATCTTACTGGCACCATGGGGTGGAGTGTGAGTATACGGGAACGGCGGAGGAAATTAATCTGTGTTTCAATATTTGTACGCTGCTGTGTGCTGTTGTATATGGACACCTGAGGAGCTGTAGAGGATATTGGCCAACGCTGATTCGGTGTTGCTCTGCCTCGAGTTTATTACAAAGCACCATGGCATAAAGAAATGTGAAATGAGATGCTTTTTTTTATAGACAGCCCGAGCCCTCGCAGAATATAATGAATAACAAACAGAGTTTTAAAAATACAGCAAAATGTAGTCTTATTATTATGTTTTTTTAATAAAGAGAACCTATTCTTCAATTTGGAGCTTGAGCAGTTCACCAGTCAAGGAAGAAATATTCAGATCTTTTACTAGCACTAATAACACAGTGTAAAAATCCTGCATTCAAAATCTTATTTAAAGACAGTTTGGATGTTTTTGAAGTGGGGTTGTATGAGGTACTTATTCATAGTATTATTCTGCCTATGTTTGTAAAGCACTTTAGTCAGCTCACGAGTGTATTACCTACAGTAGATGATAGTCGGCACACCCTCAGTTTGGAGAAGCAGACGTTAGTGCACGGAAGCAAAGCAATGTACCGCTGTGGACGGGGCCGGCAGCAAGACGTATTTTAGCCACTTAATATATGCCCTCTTCAAAGACACCAGACTCAATTGAAATAACCTGTAATGTACCTCGCAGAACACGGGAGTTGCTGGTCTACCGCTGCCTCGATCGGTTGGTTTATTTGTGTTATTGTGTGACTTTGGCGAATCCAAACTAACCACAGTCACACAATAACACGAAGGCAGCAGTAGACCAACAACTCCCGTGCTCTGCAAGGTAAAATTACTGTTTTTTTTCCAATGGAGTCCGGTTGCTTTAGTGATAAATAACGGTTTCCTTTGCTCCTCGCCTGAAACATAGACTGTATAGCTGTAATCTTAAAAGTAACTAGTAACTGAAGCTATGTAATGAGTAAAAAGTACAATATTGTCCTCCAAAATGTAGTAAAGTAAAAGTATAAAGTCGCAAAAAATGGCAATAATCAAATAAAGTACAAGTACGTCACACTTGTATTCAAGTGAGTGAATAGTTACATTCCACCACTGCAGTTAAAAGATAGTTCACATGAGGTAACAAAGCAACAAGGGATGTGATTATTGCATATTTCCGTGCATTAAATAGATTACGTGGTAATCCAATTACATGGTAATTCTATTTGGAAATTAATTAAGTCACTAATCAATTTAAGTACAGCTTAAATGTGATGAGAAGACATTGAGTGATACCTCCAGTGCCACACTAGGGGTTAAAAACTACCCATAAGATCGACATAAATTCTGTATGAAGAACTCCCGAAAGGTTCTCCTGTATAGTCTCTATATTTGCTTAATTGAGAACATGCAGTATAAGAATACGACCATGGAGCTCATTTATCAGAGTGTCCCTTCATGTAAAAAGTTTTATAGCTACTTAATTCACCAACGCTGGTTTTACAGTTTGCTCATTTGTTCCAATTCTTTTAATGTATCAGACCAAGGTCAGCCTGAAATCATATCATGAAAAAGCCCCCAATTTGTGTCCAACCGGTGTGTGTGTGTGTGTGTTCACGTGCACAGACAGTATCCATGTCCGCACGTGCACATCCGATTCCCTGTGCGTGCTGCTTTTAACAAAGCTCCCAGTCAGCTTTTCCAGACGTACTCTCAGCATGACACAGTGGGTGCCGCCTGATTCATGATTCACCGTGTTATGACAATAACACTGACTTTTGGGGCTGAACAATGACTTTGTATGGACTTGGCAGATATCTGGAAAAAAACCCAGGTTCTCCTAAAACAGTACACACAATGAGCTCATCTTTGAAGAGGGGGCTTTAAAGTGAGTAATGCCAGCCTCCTCGGCTATGCTCATTACAGCCGAATTAGGCCACGTCGTCGCGGTAAGCTCCAGTAATCAGACTACCTCGGCGGCTCGGCTTAATTGGCTCATCACTCAGCCGACTCTCACTCGATGCACGTTCAAATAGAAGGGACTCCTGTCATTTATCTAGCGCTTGAAACAGCAAAAAAAAAAAAAAAATAAAAAGGCATGTTGTTTTTCAAAAGGTGTCTTTCATGATCTTAAACAAGGCAACAGTGAATCTGGGTCAAAGCAAAGCCAGAAAAGAATACGGATATTGTAGTCATCAAGGAGGTTGTTATATTGCTCATGTTTTAACCACAGCTACAGCATACCAACGTATCCCCAGTGGAAAATATTCCCCCCGGCTGTATTAAAGAACAACCCAAGACACTTGAGTTAAAATAACCTTCAGCTGCGTGTGTAAAAGTGCTGCCCACAATTCAAATGAAAAGTGCTTTAATTCATTCTCCTCATCCAACTCAACCTAAAACAACCTTCTGCAGCAACCATTGGAAATGAAGGAGCTCAAACAGAGCATTTCAGACGGAGGGTGAAAAGAGGTGTTGCAGCACAGCTGTCATGAGAAATATACGTGTTTCTTAACATTAAAGCATTTAAACATGTTCTAGTAGAAACCCAAAATACAAGTCTGCACTTGGAAATGAGCATAATAGGTGCCCTTTAACACCCACACACTTAACCTTTATGACAAATTTCAGCCTCGTAGGTGGAAAACTACAGTCGCCAGAGGGTGGGGAAATTTTTGTGGGCCGACTGACAGACAGAGACCTTTAAAGCTGCCGGTCGCAGCTAAAAAGTAAAATTAACGCGATATGCGAGTGATGTGTGATTCCAGCACTACTGCCTGTGCATTCAAATAAATATACAGGGCCCTGTCAGGGGACGCCACACCACGAGAAAGAAGAAACAGGAAACAGATGAGCGAGAGAGATGGAAATCACACGGACCGAGGGCGGAAATGAATGAACAAGAGTGGGAGAATGCGATAGAGGCCAGCAGTTTTTGTTGGCCGGTTCGGGCCTCTCTGTGCCAGCCTCTCTGAGAAGCTCAGATATCCATCAGGTCTGCCTCTCTCTGTGCTTGACAGCGGGTCTACAGAGGGTCCTTTTCAAATCAGGCCTCTCCTACCGCTGGCACAGCGCCAGATAAAAAGCCCACTCTGAAGGGGATTCCTCGGCCCGCAGACCTCCGCTGGGAAACGGCTGAGACGGACCAATGAGCGCTTTTGTTGAAGGGAAGAGCAGGGCACGGCGGTCAAGGAGACAGACAGACAGAGAGGAACTAAACGAGGAATGAGGGGGAAAAAAGAGGAGAAAGATGTATTAACGCAACACACACACACAAACAATCTCAGGCAGCGAGACACAAGCTCGATAGGGGGTCCTGTGGGGACCTATTCGACATTTGTTCAATGCTTCCTATAGACATTTGTGCCACGTATCTCAATGCATGCCTTTTCCTCCAGAGGGGCGACACCGGGACTCACACTGGGAGCTGGGATGTGATTAAGAGCTGCAGCTATGCATTCGGTATTTAGTTGAAAGAAAAAGAATACACCTCAGGATCTGTGACCTGGTTATCAATGAAGTCGAGCAAATAGTATCCTGATGGAAAGGTCACTTTCACACCTGTGGTTCAGTTCACTTCATGGTCCGAACCAAAGAAACTAAATGATGTAGTGTTGCCTTTTAGTTCTACTTTGTTTTGTTTTCACACTGACTCAGTATAAATGAACCAAGAGTTGAAGATGAAATTCAAATGGACTAACAGGTAAGTCGTTTATTGGACAGCTTTGGCGACTGTCATCCTGCATCAGTAATACATGGTTTATTACAGTGATTGACAGAAAATGTGCCGCACTTCACTGAGCCTTATACTCCTTTTTCTACAGTACCGCAGGTACCGTCAAGGCTCGAGACTAACGTCACCCCGAGGACGATAGAAAATGTGTTCTGGAAGCAGTAACCTCACTATTGATAATGCTACATTGAACAACAAATCTGTGTTGAAATCAGCACGACGAGAGCTAGTTAAATTTATCTGTTAGCAATTGGTAAGCAGCACAGTCCTGCACCGAGCCAACAGCTAACGTTAACGGTAGGTACGATTGATTTACGTTATGATGCATTCAGGCTCTATTCAGTAAAAATAGTTTTGGGCGAAAGTAAATTACAATTCTAATGTTATCATGACGCGTTCAAATGTAATCTTGTAAAATGTAGTTTCTTGATGAGAAACTTGAATAATTCCAGTCGTTTGAAAGGAAATGTTTTCACAGCAATATAAAATAGATATTAGAGATGGAATTATGACCTCTCTAACTTCCTAAGAAAAAACAGTATGCAAACGGTAACGGCTCCTTCGCATCGAAAGGGGCCAACTGAGGTGGTTCGGGCAACTGATCAGGATGCCTCCTGGACGCCTCCCTTTGGAGGTTTTCTGGGCACGGCCAACTGGTAAGAGGCCCCGGAGTAGACCCAAAACACGCTGGAGAGATTATATATATCTCGTCTGGCCTGGGAACTACAAAAACGTTGCTGGGGAGAGGGACGTCTGGATCTCCCAGCTAAGCCTGATGCCCCCGCGACCCGGCCCCGGATAAGGATGGACGTTGAAGTTCATCAGATTTATTGTTTTACTTTACTCGAGAACTGTGAAATTTCAATGATATTGGTATGGACTACTACATTTCTAGTATCGTGACATCCCAAATGCAACATACAACTGTAATAGTACTTCAACTTTTGAATTCAGTTGTTCGCAGCAGATATGAACCACACCACAATTTGCTTAAAAGTGGACCAAAGTGCACTCCTTTAAGCTGTATCGCTGTGGTTGATTGGTCTGCACCGGCGTCACAATAACAGAATAACACAGTTCGGCCTAAAAAAGCCAAAACAAACAGGCAAATGCACCAGTTTGTTTGAACAGAACTGAGCAGATTATTTGTGAAAGCACACCGAGACGCCAACCATGACATCAGTGGAAAAATTGAAGGTCAGTGTGTTTTTCTTACTTTGTGAAGTTTGGAGATATAACAGACATGCTACACTTGCATTTTAGATAAAGGCCCCCTGACCAGAAGCATGGTTGTCTGTCACACAAAGCAAGGCCGGCTGATTCGGGGAGTCATTCTGAGAGAAAACTAGCCTTTGCTCGGATGAATGACACCTGTAACACTGCTGTTAACAGCCGCTCTCTCCCCGCGCTGTACTTATCAAGCTTTTCGGAGCAGCAGTGGAAAGCCAATCTGGCATCGCTCACCACCCTTCTCCCGCTATCTCACTCAATGTGACTTGTCAGGCAGCCCTGATTCTCAGATGAGCCCTCCCAAGGGATGACAAACGGCACTTGTGTTGACTGAAGCACGGCGAGCCTTCAGCTGTGCCACGCTTGCTAAACAGGACGCCCCGATATCCGCTCGCCGCACTCGGGCTACTTAGCAGTCAACGCGGCTGCGGGGTTGCTTCGGTTATCTGTTTACGTCGACCAGCTGACAGCCGGTTATGCCGGAGTTAGCTGGGCGACACAATTGGAGGGAATATTCAGCAGCGTTTTCTCCATAAGCCCCTCGAGAGTGTTTACTTATCAGCGGGCGCACACCCCTATCAACAGCCTTGCTCCAACGCACCGCGAGCAGAGGAGTGTCGGGAGGGAGAGAAAAAGACGAGGGGAGCGAAGGCGGGAAAAGAGGCTCTCTGGAAGGTTTTGATATGTACTCAGGCAACATACATGGCTACTCCACCGGCTAATGCTGCACTCCTTGAACACATCTGTGTGTGGGACAGGAGGGGGGGGCCCGGCTTATGAGCTTCGGGGAGTAAATTCCTCGCTCTCTCTTGTCCCTCGAGACCCATTCTGCTGCCTGTAGATAAGTGTGGAATTCAGGCTTGGTGGCAGGCGTGCCGAGGTGAAACGGATGCCGCGGCTTCGGCTCAGGCGGACCCGCGGTGATAACCGACCGCCGGCCAAGACTGAGGCCTGCCAGCGTGCGCCGACCGTGGAAGCTTAGGAAACAATATTCTTACGACGAGACGGGCAGAAAAGCAGCCACCTATTGTGAACTACACAGGCCAAAACAGGAATATACAGGCTCTAACAATGTCAGGATGATCCTGTGAGCTGTGTGGGCTTCATTACTTGTGCTGGCCGAGCCGGCGCTGGCGAGATATCCCCTCAGCTACTGAACACAATGCAGCGAGCACTGCTGTCTCCTCTCTATACATCTCACACCAAAGCACAGTCACTTCTAATTAAATTTATAGTAATGGGACGGGTTGGCTTGGCAGTGCATTGTGAGTGTGTGTGTGTGGTACAGTGGGAAAGACGAGGGATCAACGCACAACTGAAAGGATTTGACGGCAGTTGTCCCTCAGCGATAGAGCCCACTGAGGAAGTTCAGACACACCGATGGGGGAAAACAGAACCTTCCTTCCTATACAATAACAAGCCATAAAAAGAATCGCTATAAACTCATCCTCGCCGGTGCGGGAAGCGGCGATGGCGGTTTACATTACGTCTCTGTGAGTATTATTCCACAGGCAGCATCAATTTAAGCATCAATTGCTTATTTACACAGAGGTACATGAGGATGAAGGGCAACGCTGTGAAAGCAAAGAACAATATCACAGAAGGTGTTTTAACAAAAAATAAAAAGGACAAATGGTGACAGAAAGATGATGAAAATAAAGGAGCTAAATACAGAAGCAAAATGTCATGGAGCTAACACAAGCCCTGTCATATTCTCTAATTCATTACCAGCTGCGACAGCGTGTGGCTGGTATTGTTTTCACCTTGAGAGTTTGTGTGTCATCATGGCTGTCTGTCTGTGGACAGATTTTGTCACCGCAATAGTGTGCAACATGCAGTCATAAACCTTTGTAGGTGTATAGATACATTTTGAGATCAAAATGATGGCAGAGCTCGAAGATGGGTGTGGTCCGAGCAAGGAAGTAGGGGGTTAGGAAGTGGGGAAGTACGTAGTTGTATGCCTTTGCCAACCAGTCAAGTTGAGGTTTACATCCATGTCTGTCCATAATGTCATCACTTCATCATTTAATCCTGTTATATTTGTGTGACATTGCCATAACTAGCATATGAAGTATTGAGTTATTGCCAAAAATGTGTTTTGTGAAGTTACAGTGACCTTAACCTTTGACCGACAAATTCTAATCAGTTCATCCTTTATTAGTCTAAGAGGACATTTAGTGCCAAATTTAAAGAAATTCCCTCAGGGCGTTCCTCAGATATATACATAAAAATTCCATTCTGAAGTTACTAGAGCAGCACAAAAAAAGTAATAGTTTGTATTCCTAAAGGCTCATTACTACTCTACTACTCTACTACTCTACTACTCTACTACTCTTCTGCAACATGTGCCAAACTATGCCACCAAAAAAAGCAAATTCCTGTGCATTTGTTGCAGCGTACACTTGCAGCATGACTAAAAGTGACTCTGATTTGAGGCGCAAACGTGATTCTCTGCAGGGCACACGGTGCTTCCACATCCAGCCTCCAGTCAAATGGGAAAGAACGGCGCTTGCTGCCTAAACGCTGATGAAAAACAAGGCGGCGTGGGAGACCGAGCAGCCACCGGAGCAGGGTTAACATGAACGAGAGCAGGGGGAGGCGTGTGGGAGGGTGAGTGTGCCGCGGTAGAGGCCTGCGAGTGTCGCCGCCGCCACCTCGACCACTTTGTCTGACTGATGAGTTCAAACGGGACATGGTAATAGCCTGTCTCCAACATTCCCCTAACCATAAATCTCTCTGCAAGAAAAATGGGAAAGCAATCAGGTGGGTTTTCTGTGCATGTGTGTGTGTGTGAAAGAGAGAAATACGGAGTGAAACCAGACAATAAGAGCATGCAAGAGAAGGAGTGGTTGTGTATTTGCCTGAAATTACACACACATACACACATACACAAAACGAGGCCACGAGCATTTACTATACGAAAGGACACGAGATGATGAGTGGGCACTCAAGCACTTGAGATATGAAGCTTGTTTTAGTGCGCATCAAAAAATGAAGCTGTCGTTCTGGCCCGGCACTTAATATGATTAAAGAGTGAGAGACAATAGAGAGCCTTGCCCTTTTCTTTAAAGTAGTTAAACCATTAAACAGGGCAAGAAGAGTTATTCCAGAGAGACTTTTGGCAGCCAGAGCGGGTGGAGAGTGGCCAAAGATTTAAAGCTTTACGGTCAGAGAGATGGAGAGATGGAGATGGAGAGAGATCCGCCTTTGGCCAGGAGCGGATGTATCTCAGAGCAGTGCCTGAGTATCGATCAGACCCAGACCCTTTCCTGTTTATCATTCAACGCGTCACCGTGACAGGCATTAATAAATACCTCCACACTCCGCTGTGTCAGCCACTGGGAGGCTAACGGAGCAGCTAAAGGTGCTGGAGTGCACACAATATGGCATGTTTACATCTGTGTGTGTGTGTGTGTTTAAGTCCACGATGTGTGCACGGCCTCGCCATCAGCTCACGCACGCGGGGCTCTCGAGAGACTAAGATGTAGGGCCTCATCAAAAGCACAATGCGGCCAGTGTGCTCGGTGCGCCGCATTCAGCCGTCAGCGCTGTGCGACAGGGCCGCCAGGTCTGCCAAACAGACTGCTGCAACACTGTGGCGAATGAAGTCGGAGTTTATTGAACGGGGAGGGAGGGACCGGGTGGAGAGGAAGGGAAAGGGGGGAGGAGAAAAGAGTGTGAGAGGGAGATAAAGAATGAGGGGAAAAGTTCATTATTCACCGCGGTGAAAGAGCGAGAAGGAAGGGAAAGAAGGTGAAGGAGGGGAGAGGCTCGACGGACTGCTACGACCGCCGAGGAGAGCGTGTTAGGGGGGGTAGCCAAGCTAGCGCTGTAGCGCTAGCATGTTTACTGCCAGCTCACCACTCTTGGTTGTGTGGACTATTACAGTTTTATCTCATAAGACCAGGGGTTCCCACACTTTTACATACCAAGGCCCAGACGTTAGCATAGCATTAGCTTATGGCCGGGCCCGCCCTTTTGCAAGATGTCTTAAAAACCCAATACTACGACAAATATAAAAAAAAATAAAAACAATTAGAGCTGTCAATTCATTAAAATATTGAATCGTGATTAATCGCACATTTTTTTATCACTTCAAAATGTACCTTAAAGGGAGATTTGTCAAGTATTTAATACTCTTATCAACATGGGAGTGGGCAAATGTGCTCGCTTTATGCAAATGTATGTATATATTTATTATTGGAAATCAATTAACAACACAAAACAATGACAGATATTGTCCAGAAACCCTCACAGGTACTGCATTTAGCATAAAGAATATGCTGAAATCATAACATGTAAACTGCAGCCCAACAGACAACAACAGCTGTCAGTGTGTCAGTGTGCTGACTTGACTATGACTTGCCCCAAACTGCATGTGATTATCATAAAGTGGGCATGTCTGTAAAGGGGAGACTCGTGGGTACCCATAGAACCCATTTTCATTCACATATCTGGAGGTCAGAGGTCAAGGGACCCCTTTGAAAATGGCCATGCCAGTATGCCAAAATGTAGCGCAAGTTTAACCTCCTTCCCGACAAGCTAGTCTGACATGGTTGGTACCAATGGATTCCTTAACTTTTCTAGTTTCATATGATCTAACTTTAGAACTGAGCCTGCTACAACCTAAAAATCGTAAGTTGTGTTAAAGCATTAAATTTGTGGCATTAAAATGAATTTGCGTTGATGCGTTATTATTGTGTTAACTTTGACAGCCCTAATAATTTTTCAAGGGCAGTTGTGTCATGTGCTTCATCACTATTTACCCTCTTCTACAGTACAAGTAAACTCGGCTAGCAAGGCTACCGAAATTAGCAGTCCATGCTTCTTCTCCGAGTGAAGAAGCATGGACAGTGTGAAGCTTAACAAAATGGTAACGACATTGAAAATTAGCCTTTACTAACAGCTAAACAAACCACAGTAACTCTCACACACACACACACACACACACACACATCCTCCTCCTCCTCCTCCGCCTCGAAGGGGTGAGGACAACCTGCTCCAGTCAAAACAGCGGACGCCATGACCGCAAAGTTTCCAGCGACCGGCGTGGGAGAGAGTGGCGACGGCCTTCAAAGCTTTGTTTGCCTGCAAACAGTCCGCAGAGAGCAGACCAAACACCCTCCCAGCGGCTGCCATAAACAATCAACAGACCCCCACGCAGGAGAGAGGACAAGGAAGGGAGCGAAGTGTGTTTTGGAGGAAGGACGGGATGGCGGGATGAAGAGAGGGATGGAGAGAGAGTGCTTTTGATCTTTTGGCCCGTGATGGCGACACCTCTGAAATATCAACTCCAAGCAGGGAAACCGTTGCCCTTTGCATTCAGTTTATATGCAAATGCGCCCAAACAAGTGGGAGTAAGTTAACCATGCATGAGTATAATGTGCAATAACACCGTCTATTTTATTACCGTTGTGTGGGCATGTAAGCAAATATGTATGTTAATTGAGGACCCTGTCATTTCCTCTGTGAGCTATGAAGGTTGCTAATTTGCAAGCTGTACACAATACATGCATACAAATACAAATAGACACCGCTGCCTCGCTTACAGCAAATCCAAAAACACACACACTTATTTTGTTTTCTCCGGCACGCACTGGAAGGATTTTCTGGTGAATCTCAGGAGCATCGCTGCAGCCTGCCCATCACTGCCCATGTTTTCAGATGCAATCAATTTGAAGCTCACAACAAAGATCCCCCCCAAAACAAAGAAAAAGCTAAAAACATTGCCCTGAATTATTAATTCCCCACACATAAAATATGACCCAGGGAACCCGGCTCGAGGAATGACAGACAGATCCAGACTCACAGCAGAGAGAAGAGAGTCGAGAGGCGTCGTAGGAGGATGCGATGATGACAGTTATGAGTTTCAGCAGGTTATATTGAAGATGCAGTAATATAATATATTGATTGAGCTTTGTTTTGAAAGGTGGAGAAGAGATTAAAATTCATTTTTTTAAAGAAATCCGCATATATTCTATCCTTGGTGTCTTGCTTTGCCCTGAAGGGGTTTATGCAGTTGGTAGCACACCACGTAAGTTGAGAGCAACATCAGCTCTATAACAATAACTTTTAGTAACTAAAAGGTTCCTTCAGCCCATTGTTGTCTGTGTTTCCACAATGATCTAAAGATGAAGATTAGGCACATTAGTCCACTGACATATGAAAAAGGAATGGCTGTTTTTGCGTGCGACTGCAATGGCCAGGCCGGTCTCAAAGCACCCCGCCAGTGGCTCCGGCACATCTCCGAAAACGTTGCAAGACATTTCCAAATAGGCGTTATTTGGATAAACTAACCACATATTGGGGATCTATTCTAAACGGTTATTTTCTTGCCTGAAAACATATTAAAACTTAATAAAGTAACATATTAACAGCTTTTAGCCTGGCTTAAAATCTCACCTGAAAAATCTCGCCAGTCTCAAGGCAGCCCGTCAGCCGCTCTGCAATGCCGTACTGTGCATTGCGAGTACTTGACCAATCAGAAATGTTCAGCACTGCAAGCCCCACCTCAAAGTTCCTAAACTTTAGGAAAGTAGTACACCCCAAACAGGGGCTTTTGGGGGATAAAATAATGTCCACAGAACTTAATTTAGACCCTGGTCCCTGTGGTCAAAACACAATGAGTTCCTCTAAAGGTTCCTAGTTCCCTAGGGAAAGTTCATGTGGTTGAAAAGGGGCTAAATACTGCCAATATCCACAAATACTGTACGTCCAAAAACACATTTAAAACCATGTACAATAGCTACACTATAGTTCTAGATTTGATTCCCCTCCACAAAACGTGTACAGCGTTCAAATATCCCGTTCAACTTCTCAACAGACACAAATTTGCCCTTCCGTTCAGTTTCCTTTTGTCTCTAAGAGTTTCTTCTCCCTCTCTGTTCTTTCCTTCTTTACGTTTGAGCCGATAATCTCTCCTTTTGGCAGACAACGAAGGATGAAAGTGTCTCTTTATTCAGTCAGCATCTGAAAGAGGTCCATGAGAGGCACGACGGTGGCCCTTTGACAGGAACCCTGCCTCTTATTTGCACATGTGTGCGCTATATGTTAGAGGGCTGTTTGTGGCGTCGTTGACATGCCGAGCATGTTCGCTCTGCCCGCCCTCGCCAGTTCTCACGCCCCACCCAACCTCTCGCACATTTTACACACCACATACACAAGCTCGCAAGAAGAAGAGGAAAAAGTTTTCTTACCTAGATGATGTTGATCGAGGAGGATGACGGGCGGCACCGGGAGAAGGGAGAGAGAGAGAGGGGGAGAGAAAACACAAGGAGAAAGCTTGATTAGTGTGTGAGTTCAGCACTTGTAACCTCTCCTACGGCGAGTTAAGCTGCTCTCTCTTGTTCGGCTCAAACAGGTTGATGCCGGGAGTATGCCTTAACAAATCCACGGCGCACTCCTCTGGGTAAAACACCCTCTCCTCCACTGCTTATTCTCTTTCCTCTCCTTTTCACATTTCCACCGTCTTACCAAAGAACAGGCTAGCTCTTCCCTGTTTCATTTTGTTATTCTCTCCTCTTCTTTCTTTTACTCTTACCGTCTATTCCCCCTGCAGCAATTTCATCCTCTCATTTCCTCCCCTAATCTCCTACTGGACCTTCACTTTTAACCCCTCTCCTCCTCGTGCTCTCCAGCCTCCTATTTTCTGCTCCCTTACCACTTGTACCATACAGACAGAACACCCCCTGTGGGAAGCCGGGAAACGGTGAAAGCCCCCAATTAGAAACAGCGAAACCAGCATGTGGGCTTCCTTGCAAGTGCTCCACATGACAGAGGTGACCCTTCGGTACACCTCGCATTATTTTATTCCCTCCCTATCCTGTCTGCAGCCTTCCAAAAAGGTTCACATTTACTCCTCCCTCTCACTACCCCTCAGGGGGGGATGTGCATCAAAAACCCAGAGGCACGGGTCAAATACGAGGGTGGATTGGGAGTGGGCTGGGTGGAAAGCAGAGCGTGGGCTGAACAGATAAGCTTAAACCCCAGAGATGGTAACCACAGGAAATAAAAAATGTGCTAAATTTTGTGTTTTTTTTAAGAATGAAATCCTCACTTCCCAGCCTGTTCCTTCCTGCTGCAAAGACGACGTTGCTACTTGCCCCGAGCATCACTGAGTGCAGTTATATGCACTATGGCAATCTCATTATTCCTCACTTTCAGCAGTAACCTGATTTCAGAGACATGTAAGCGGGAAGCCTGGCTTCCTTTTACAGGTTAAGGGATTAAGAAAAAACCTTGTCAACACGGACAGATTCCTGCTGGAGAAGCCTGATTACTTGGGCATATACTGTACACCTTAATCTGGTTTCTATAAGGTTTCTTTAAGCACATGACTGGAAAGAAAATCAGGGGAAGAGAAAGTAGTAATGTGGCTGCATATTGGGGCTATCGCTTTTTATTTGAAATTCAAACTACTGCTTCAAAGTGAAAAAACTATATTCTGTATATATATGTAACATGCCATGCCTTGCAGTCCAGCGATAGGCATTCGCCCTCAGTAAACTAGGCATTTGTTGTACTCATTGTTACTGCAAGATGGAGGAAAGCGGCGAGGCACCATGAATTAACTGCAACATATTTTACGATTAGGCTACGTGGGTTGAGCTCAAGGTAATTAAAGGGGCCATATCATGCTCATTTTCAGGTTCATACTTGTATTCTGGGTTTCTACTATAACATATTTACATGCTTTAATGTTCAAAAAAGACATTATTTTTCTCATACTGTCTGTCTGAATATACCTGTATTCACCCTCTGTCTGAAATGCTCCGTTTTAGCGCCTGTCTCTTTAAGACCCCCTTCAAAAAAAACCCAGTCTGCTCTGATTAGCTTGCGAGTAAAATATGACGCACCTTTGCAAAGGTAGTCAAAGAACGTATATTACCATTGTCATTTGTTCGTTCCGTTGCTTAAACTTCACAGCAATCCATTAAATAGTTGGCAAGACATTTCACTCTGAAGCACCATCAAAGTTAGAGGATCATCAAAAGTCATTAGGATTCATCCTCTGGGGAACATGAAGGTTTGTACCAAATTTCGTGGCAATCCATCCCATAGTTTGAGATGTGTCCAACCAACCGACGGTCATCCACAATCCTAAAATCCTACCGCAACTAAACAAATTTGTATTGAACTCGTTAGTTAAACTCAGCTTCAAGTATTTGAATAACTCTCTTAAACTGACATGGTCGTATAACTATACTAATCAGATTTCTTATAACATTTTATTAAAAAAAAACACCTCAAGAGATGATAATAACTGGTTTGACAGCAGAATGTATGATGGAGGGAAACAATCTCATTACTAACCAGCTTCATGTAAACTGTGGTTTTAGAGCGATCAGTCTAAAAAAAGCACACGCTGATTAGAAGATAAGAGATTGTGACGGCTTTTGAGAGACGTGAACATGCCTGTCGACGAGTAAACAGATGGGTGCAGCAGCAAAATCTGAACATATACATCTAACACAATAAAGCACTTCCTCTTTTGTGGTTTACAGCAGAGTTCCTGTGAAAGATGATCCGATGACGATGTGAAACTCATACACGCAGCCTTGTTTTTATCTAGAGCAATTACGATGATAATTATATGTTCATACTTTATAGATTTTAAATGTTAAAACACGGCATCTTTAACACCAAAACCTCTTCAGGGACATATTAGAGCTCCTTCACTAGCTCTCTCTCCCAAACTCCCAACAGTCTTTCCAGGAACCGATCGCTCCTTACTGTAAATATTGCTAAATCTCTTCTTGGCGTTGGCAACGACAACTTTTTTTCTGAAGAGCCCTAAGCCTACCAATTACTGTAAGTTGAGGACACTTAGCAGCAGCCTAAGGTCTGAAAGTCCCTTTTAAGTCAGCCAGGCAGCCGTTCAGTCAGACATTCAGTCAGCCGTTCAGAGGGCCTGCGGCGACGGGAAAATTTCCTGCGGTTAAAACAGGAAGAAAGAGAGAGAGTCAGCTTGCTGAGGAGGCTAACACGGCCTCATGTGGCTTACAGCAAACCCATCAGATGACAAGGAATATGCACGGCGTGTTTGGTTTCTGTCACATGCCGGAAGAGTGTGTCTGTGTGTTTAACCTGCGTGTGGGTACTGTGTTGTGGTGAGCAAGTAAACACAGAACTAAGTGCTAGTGTTGCTTTTTCATTTTCAGGAAGAACAACCAGGGATTTTCCTGAAAGCTTGAAGAGGAATTAGGAAGGAACCGCAGACGGTAATAAATTGTGCTGATGAATAGTCCATTGACAGATTTAATAATGTCATCTCATTCATCAAGCAAAAATGCCAGCGATTTGATGAATCCATTGGATTGGAATCCTGCATATAAAATGTGGGATCTGCTGATTTTCTGTGCTATAATTTCAATATAAATTCAATATATCTGGGGTTTGGACTGTTGTTTAGACAAAACAAGCAATTTGAAGACGTCTTAGGCTCTGGGAACTTATAATATGTCTCTATAAAGTGTTATAAAACGGTTAAAGTATAATTCGTTTGAGATGGTGAAACCAGAGGATGTTTGCCTGACGATTAACCTGTCATCAAAATGGTTGAGGATTCCTTTTCCGTCAAACAAATGATCGACTAATCCTACTAAGCTCTGCTACAATGAGAATAAATATTATTTACCGCCTAGATAATGGTCAAAATCTAGAATTCAGAATCATCTGGGCATCTATGGAAGACGGAAGCTGCCAAAATAAAAAAATAATTAATAATTAAGTAATTAAATCACTCGATAAATGAATAAAGAAGCAGACACCGTTAGCTAGCTAGCTAGCATTTAGTCATGCATCTTGACCCCATGATGACATGTGGAGTAACAGCCCCGTCATTTGAATTATGAGGCAAAAATGCACAAAGAAATGTAAAAAGAAAAGAAAACATAAATAAATAAGTTTGGGGAAATAAATAACGGTTGAAATGCAAAGGGAAAATTTTGCAGAAATAAATAAATAAATACATACATTTAAAAATATATATAAAATAAAAAATAAATACAAAAACAAATAAAACAAATAATAAATAAATGCAAAAATAAATAAATAAATTTAAATTTAATAAAAATAAATACATAAATAAATAAAAGGGAAAATACAATACAAAGATAAATTAAAAAAGAAGCAAATTTAAACAGAAATACCAATGTATGTCACATTTTATCAATTAATTAATGGCTCATTTATTTTTATATATTTAATGACATATTCATTGAGTCATTTATTTATTTTTGGCTGGTTCCGTCCTCCATAGGCATCGGACTCTTTGGATAAAAGAAAGGCCGCTGTCTGACAATCCTACAACTCCAGGCGTCTCCCAACAGCAGCAAAACCTTTAAACAAGTCACACATTATTTCCACTGTGACAGAAATCATACGACACCACCAGCCTCCTGTATTATGCCTCCCATAAATCTTTGCGGCGCTGGGAACAGCTGCATCGAGTGCTGAACGACGAGCAGCACTACTGCTTCGAGGCTTTGTTAAATGCCACGCCGCCGAGTGCAGAACGCATTGTAGGAAATTCATGGCCACTAAATATCAAGCTAGCTTCTGTCAATTAGCATGCGGGGAATATATTAGACAGAACAAAGCCTAAAGGAGCCTTAATGGGAGCCTTAATAGTTTTGCTCTTTTGAAATGTGTGCTTGTCGTGTTTATTAGGGCTCTTTGGTGGTAAGTACAGTGCTGGGTGGTGGTAAAGAGGTGCACTCGTCACACAATTCCCCAGCACACCACCTAAAGCGTCCCGAGGGGGGAATACGCGCCGCCTAAATTCATGTTGGTGCAAAGCAAAAGAGAAAAGAATATGATTCGAAAACAAATAAAGGGCAACGCGCTTTCTGAAAAGGTTACACAGTTATCACCGAGGTTTCCAACCAGTTTTTGTCAGAGTGTGTGAGGCAGAGAAAGGTTGATAGTTGTCGGGTGCTGGCGTAGCCCCCACCCCCCTCAGGTGTTTTGACATTTTAAGTGAATTTAAGCGCGGCGGTCTTCTGCTGCGACCCGACGCCGCGGCGGCCTCCACGCCGACAGCAGCACCAGCAGTTGTCTCCCACAACCAGCCCTGACATTTTGTCTCCACCGCGAGTGTGTGTGTGTGTGTGTGCTTTCATGTGTGTGTTCATATGTGCCTGTTCGGGAGCTGACGTGCTGCACTTCTTCCTTCCACCCACCCACTTTCTGTAGATAATGTAACACATGAAACCTGCGCACACTCAGGTGTCAAACCGCAGAGGGAAGTCTGCGTGGGCTGCAGAATGTGAGAGAGAGAGAGAGAGAGAGAGAGAGGAAAAGATGGAGAGGAAATCAACCACAACACAACGGCTATGTCTTCCAGTAAAGCTCAGAGCAGCAGAGCCCCGCACTCAGAACCTGGAAGAACAAACAGGAGACGAATGCCGGACCTGCAGTTATCTACAGGCCTGTTAGAAAACAGTGTTTGTGTTTTCAATTAATTACTAAAACACACAGCATTATCAGATCAGACTAACGCTTTCCCTTTTGTAACTACATAATTAGATTAGTTTCAGATTAACTGGATTATTTTCCCCCACTGTAGTTGCACAACAGCACGAAATGATCACAACCGCAGAATTTTAATGAGCTGAAACCGGAAAGTAGCGATGCAGTTCACACACACTCAGTCGCCCTTTGACCGACATTGGATCTCTTTATTCTCATGCAGTAAAGCATCTCCGTGCCCTTTCACCCAGCAGCTCACTGTATGGATGCTTTTAGCAGATGTTCCTGTGGTTAAAAGGTGCACTGACGAAACAAATACCTTGTGTCAAACAAAAAAAAGTCAAAATTCTCAAATGTAAATGGTGTCTAAACACAAATGGCTGAACAGGACACTAGTGTATTTCTGAGGCAAGTGTGTGTTTTGTTTGTCTTAAGCTTATTGTATCGATGTATATGTTGATCGACGAGGAGTTATTTTCAAAATACAGGTTTTCTCATTACTTGATTTAATGTTTATTATGGCATAGTTAAGTTTCTTGTATTTTAGATTGTTGTATAAGCTGATTTTTTGTATGTTTGAGTCTTACTTTTTTAAAACCTCAACTTTTATATATTAGTTTACTGCAGAAAATGGCAGAAAATAATGGCAAAAAAATGTCCACAACTTTCCGTTTTTTTTTATTTAAAACACAAACTGTCTCATGAAAAAAATAAAGTAGATTTTGAATCTGACCAAACATTCAATGCCACAGTTGGCATTGAATGTTTGGCAGGTTTGAATGTTTGACAGGTTTTGGTACTCCAGCCCAGTCGCACCAAATGGGCTATGCCTGACACGGTAATTTGTAAGTCATCTTGCGTGCAATAACAACGCCTTTGTTGCTTTTGGTGTGTTATGTATACGCCAAGTAGTCTGTACTTAGTGCAATGTAGACACGTTCGCGTAAATATGCTACGATTAGAGCTAGTGACGTAGTAAGAAAGACTGCTTAATGTGGGGGGTGGGGTCCAACAAACACAGGGCTTTCAACCAGGAGACCGGTGTTGCCAAAGTGTTGTTGAATTATATTGACGTTACATTAGTGACGTTTTCCCGTATTTTACTTAGTTAACGTAGTAATTTAAGTCCAGCCAAGATGTTTTTCCTAAACTTAACTAAGTGGTTTTGTTGCTTAAACATAACTGTGATTGTTTCACGGTAACGACGTGGCTCTAAATGACACACGAAAAGCCTAAACCGCGTTAACATAACACGCGAAAATGTTGTTGCAATTATACGCCTTCCCATGAGATAAGGTTGGGTGCTCTGTGCTACCGACAAAAGCACATACTCAGCACTGCAACAAAGCATCAAACATCTGTTTTTTAAGTAGTTGAGAAACACAACTCAAAATGCTGAATCTTTCATCTAAGTAGGTCATTTGAACAGCAGTAATATGTGAGGACACAACCTAGTTAGTGAACAAGCTGGACGTTACATTTGATGCAGCCTTTACTGCACAACTGCCCGTGGAGCATATTCAATGTCATTTACATACAGAAACATCAAACGGTTATCTGTGTAACGGTCGGAGTGAATGCTGTTGCTGACACCTCAAATTTCCCGCTTGAAGCACATCAAAGAAATGTCATATAATGTATGACCATTATTGCTTCCATTGCATTTTGGCCTCAAGGTTTCCACGAGCAACAGAGCGGCTTTTCCGAAGCTGCTGTCAGAGTCACAATGATAATAGCGTGCTGCGGGGTGCAAACCAGCATTTAGGACTGCTACATTTAATGTGGGAAGTTGAACGTACTCTCCCGGGCTCGAAAATGGTGCTTTCATATCTGTTGAAGCTTCATAACTTGAATGGTTTGTTAATGAAAGACAGCCTCGCGTTTAGAGCTTTGTTTATTGTGTTGTTTGCTCGTACAAAGACTTGAAGTTTTTCTGTGATATCTACAGAGATCTGCACCGGCGTGGATAACGAGGCTGCCAATTAACTAGTCTTCCACTTCACCTCCCTGCTAGCGCTAAAGATTCTGGGGGCAGATACACCTCCCATTACATCCCATCACAGTTAGGTTAGAGTGATATTACAGCATCAGAAGATTTAGCAGCGTTCTTCTTGTGCTCTTATCTTGTAAAGCGGGCCGGGACACTGAAACACGGAATTAGTCTCCAGAAATTCTGTACCAGCTTCTCATCACTCTTGACCTGTGGCCTCTTTTACTGCACCTGATCTTTTAAACCCACAGCTACCTTGCCCTTTGAGAGATACTGTAACACTTGCAGGGAAATAATAACACACCGCAGGTCTGCTACTTCCTGTTCCGTGTTCATGATTATGGTAAATGCAAATGATTAGTCTGCAAAACATTCATATAATATTTCAGACTGGAGTGTGTCTCTGGTGCCACTCGTAAAAGAGTGAGTTATCGTATCACACTGTCTGTATCTCATTCACTCATTTGCAAACACACAGAGGGAGTGTGAAACTATTGCACTTTTAAAAAAACAGGCTGACAAAGTGCTTCACAGTTACAAAAAGATGCTAAAAGCCTGAATAAATACAATAAACACAAGCAAAAAATGTTTTACAAATAATAAATATATGGAAGCCCTGAGAGGCAAGTGAGAAAAAAAAGTTTTGGTGATCCATTTTCTTAGTCTGATCAGGTGGGAACCTCCGGGTCTGAAAAGTGAAGCCAATGCTGAAGTGCCTTAAACTTGCCTTTCTTTCTAATATCCAGCAGGGGGCGACTCCTCTGGTTGCAAAAAGAAGTCTGATTGTATAGAAGTCTATGAGAAAATGAGCCTACTTCTCACTTGATTTATTACCTCATTAAACATTGTAAACATGAGTTTATGGTCTCAATCGCTAGTTTCAAGTCTTCTTCAATACAGTATGATGTTCATTTAGTAAATTATGGTCCCATTTAGAATCAGATAGACCATAAAGCAGGGGATGCTTTAGGGCGTGGCTACCTTGTGATTGACAGGTTGCTGCCACGGCATTGTCCGGTCTGGGAGTTGTCCGTGTTTTCGTTTTACAACTTTAACAATTTCAAACTGTGTTTTTAGTTCACTACAGTTAATTATAACCTTTTGGGCGCCTAAAAATGTCTCATTGTACTTAGCTCAACCCTCGTGTCACGTCTGGTTGCAAAAAAACAAGATGGCGAACTTGAGGCTTCAAAACGGCAGTCCACAAACCAATGGGTGACATCACATTGACTACGTGCACTTCTTATGGTCTTGGTGTATGATCTAAATTGTTTTCTCTCTTGTGTTTATGACTTAAGGGCAGGTGAAAAAAGGAACTGAAAGAAACATTCATGTTTCAATTTCTCCATGACCTCTCATAAACAAGGTACATATTTTGTGTGTCAGCAAGTTCTGTAAATTAAAAACATGACACATAAAACACATTAAAAAAAGCATGAATGCGTTTAGTCCTATTTGGAGTATGGCCCTAAGGCCAAAATGAGTATAACAAAAACAAAACACTTGGAAAAATAACCCTGATAAAACAAAAAAAACATCTGTTTCACGGATGATTTTTTTTTTAAAAGAAACTTAAAAATATTATCTTGCCAAACTTTTTTTTTTCACCTAATCTTAAGTCATTAACAGAGGAGAGAAAACACTTTAGATTAGATTTAGAAAATGGATCACAACAATTTTTTTTCTCACTTGCCTCTCAGGGCTTCCGTACAAATCAGTGTATCAGGAAGCATCAATAACATGCAGCTAAAATAATGATGGTTGAATGGTTAAAATAGCTAAAAGTAAAAGCTGAAACAACAATCTTCTGCCACTCGGAGTGGTAGTATGCATATCATTAATAGCTACACCCAGGGAACCCCTGCAGAATAGACCTCACTGTTGTGTACTGCGATGCCTTCAAGGATCGACAACCACAGGCCCTGAGAAAACCCTGACAGACTGAACAGAAACTTCTCCACGAGAAATTCCATCCACGCAACAAAGACGGCAAAGGTTGGCTGATTAACATCAGAAAAGAACACTGGCACTGAAACAGAGCCGGCATCTGTAGTCTGCTTAAAATTGCAAATTGGGCCGAGGCCTTTTGAAAGCAGTATCAAGTCTGACACTTAATTATTGTGTACTTTACATCTATTTATTTGCGAGTGGGAGTTTGGCAGCGAGTGGCCGATCTTAATCTTGCCAAGTGTGTGTGAGTGTGTGTCTCTGCACATCCTCTCCAGGCCTGTCATGCTATTGGAACACAATAGCCAACGCAAACAGGAAGTTAAGCTGGGCACTTCCTGTGTTTTTCAGACACTTCCTTTTCACTTAATTTTGTTGCGTGCGTTGCCGGCATCCTGCGGGGGGTCAGTTAGTGAGCTCCGTAGGGAGAGTTGCTATAAAAACATCAAACGGCGGCGGCGGCAGACAAACAGTCGACATCATGGGAGAGAAGAGAGATCGCTCCTACCCTGATTACAGAAGAATCAGAGGAAATCAAAGCTTCGCCAAGTTAGCCTGCATCAGCAGCAGCAACCGCCATGAGCACCTGACTATGTGGGTGTGTGTGTGTGTGTGTGTGTGTGTGTGTGTTCCCTGCTTAGCTGTCAGCCCTCAGACGCCCAGAGAGGGAGAGGTTGGCTGGTGTTTTCAAAGAAGAGCCGTGTGTGCGTTAAGCTGTTGGAGATGACCTGACCTGGATAGAGGCAGCGGCTGAATAAATAAATAAGTCAACCGCCACACGCTCACAGCCCTCACACCTATGTATGTGTGTATGTGTGTGTGTGCGTGTGTGTGTGTGTGTGTGAGAGAGATGATTATCGATGCAGACATTTTCTATGCATGAACGAGTGGGAGTATGCTTGCCGGGTCAAGATCAATGCACACATTAGGTAAAGACACAGCATATAGAGTATGTGTGTGTTCCCTTTCAATGCATGTCTCTGTGCCCACACATACATGTTCCTTATATCTACACAATTTATGTTGCTTAGTGTGTGTGTGTGTGTGTGTGTGTGTGTGTGTGTATTTCTGCTACCGAAGGGGCTTGAGGGCTGATATTAATGAAGCATTTCTCTCTGTGGAGCTCCGTCAGTACAACAAGCCCCTGACGTGATTAATAACTGCCTTGCTTCCCCTGTGTGTGTTTGTGTGTTTGTGTGTGTGTGCATGCTTATGTAAGTAGCCCACTGTATGTCTGGGTGTATGTGCTATATATGATGCAAGTGTGTGTGCAAGTAACTTATTAGAGCCTGACTGATACATTGGCCTACATTACTGATATTCAACTTGATCACATTAATGTATTTGCCCACACCACTTTGTTTAATGTTTATTATAGTTTAGCATTTTTTACACATTTTAGTCGTATTTTTGCGCCGATCCGACTTTTCCTCTTCCGATACCTGAGCTCATGTTATTTTCCCCCGATCCCGCACCAGTGCTCTCTAATCCCCCACATTTAAAATCTGTTCCCCACACCGCGTGGAACTTATTGGGATCATTTTAATGCAAGGTAACATAAGGTAACATGAGATTGCTGTGGCACTAAAAAGTGTCTCAATGAATGTATCTAATAGCGGAAACACAGGAATTTTACAATGACATTGACGAAGGAACGGGCCGATGATCGCGCATTCTTGATTTTATATCAACTTTAATACATACTATCTGTCAGATTTGCGGTCATGTTTATAAGTTATTGATACTAATTTGTTTAAATTCCAGTGACGTTTACTGTTAAAAGCAACGGTTATATTTACGGGATCCTATTCAAAAACATTAGGCGATTATGTTAAAAAACAAATATGGGCCAATATATCATCAGATTATTATCAAAATATAATACAATCAATATTAGTCTTAAAAATACAGTTTAATACTTTTTATATTCCCTGAACCAAACCTAATTTGATTTACTATATATATATATAAATTAATAAAAAAGATAATAATAATCATCATAATATTATTAATATAATATTATTATGATGATTATTATTATTATTATTATTATTATTATTATTATTATTAAGTATTTTTTTTAATTTAAAGTAAAGAATAAAATAATTAAATATAGAATTTTGTTACTTAAATTTCTTAATCAACTTGAACAATATTGCTATTTTTATTATTATAATAATTATTATCATTATTGTCATTAGCATCAACATTATATTTATTATCTTAATATTTGTACTGTTTTTTTTATTTAGTTTTGTATATACAGGATATAGAGTAGCTATTATAGAGTTGTTTAATACTCCTCTTTGTCTTTCTTTTTTGAGACCTAACTACTGTAAGGGATCACAGTATTAGCAAAGGCTCTTGCCTGTGACTTTGTGCTCATGAGGGCCAACGGAAAAGCCCAAGTCACCGTTAATGAGAGGAGTGCATTAGCTCTTCCTGTTTATGGCTCGGTGCTCTGCCAACCACTCTGCTGCTGCTCCCCGTCTAATAAGCTTTGTATCGGTGTTGCCTTTCTCCGCAGGACGCCACAACCCCTTAAAGCTTCCGGTCGTAATGAGCCAAATGGTTTAATGCAACCACCAAACAATGATACAAAGCCAAACACATCTATTTTACATGACAAGCAAGATAAAGGCACCGCAAGGTTTGTAAAATGGGTTTGTGCCTCGCATAATGCGCATAAACTAAGTAGGTGGCTGTAAACGCTGTCGTCGCCAGTGTATGTGTGCACCCGCATTATCTGCTGAGCTTCCTGCAGCCGTGCTTAGCAAGGTGCTCATCATCCATCTTCATTTCCCAAGGTGCCAGCGCTTGTGTACGTGCGTGTGTTTCTGCAGGGAGATTGAGCGAGAGGGGGAGGACATTCAGAAAAGGTGCGATTGTTTGCAACTGTTAAAGAGATCCATTACAGCCTGCGTGGTCTCACCTGATAGGATGACCTCCACTCTTTATGTCTCTGAAAGTAGACATTCTACACGCCCAGTTTGCGAGACGCCGTTTGATGCACTTAATTCATCCTCCCCATATGCCTGTACATTAACTCCCTCCGATGTGAAACGCCTCGCTGAGCCATAAGCTCTCGCCCCGCAACAAATCAACCTCACGGACCATATGAGCGACTCAAAACTCCGTACTGCCAACAGACACACGGATCCTCGTAAAAAAAATAAAAAAATAATAAAACAAGCAAAAGCCTGCCAGCAGAAACAGAATCAAATGGACAGGAACCAAGGCACACATCACTAGCTTCTCTTTCCACTCCGTATCACACAGCTTCCGTTGTCTGACTAGAAAATTGTCGCTTCTCATCCATTTTTCACCCTCCCCGTCAAACTGTATCAGCCTCTCCGCTCGCCTAAGGCGGCGAAAATTAATTGTGTCTAATCATGACTAGTTTCCACAATTACCAATTGTAGAATATTAATGGATCAGCAAGAGTGAAATATCAAGTTTCATGCTGAAGGTCAAACTAATCACCCTCATGTCTGATGCAAAAGTGCAGTTGTTCTTTTGAATTAAGATGAATTATTCTGATTGTTGATAATAATAATAATAATAATAATGAGCACAACTACAAACAAAAACAATACGGAATCACAATCACATGAATTAACACAAGCTGGTTTTATAACGAAGATAAGTTTTTCTATTGGGAATAAACGTGTTATCAGAAATGTGTGGTATTAACTGTCAGTGACATACCGTCTTAATTCACAGTGCAACTCATCCAAAAGAACACTGTTAAAAAAAGGAAAGGGCAGTGGTGCAAGAGTAACATATGGCCTGTCTTGGTTGGCTGGGTTTGACCTCTCCATCAGCATTTTTATGAGATGTTTCAGAGCAGATCTAAATTTGATCTCACTTTATGAGTAAAGCAGGTTCCGAATGTTCCAATACTGGTGTCAATACGGTGCCATGCCATTGTTCCAATAGTCCGAAAAATGTCCCATTAGACCAAAAGCTCATCCGTTCGTTATCCTGATAAGAAACGGCCATTGTTCTGAAAATACAAACTCTCTGTACTATAGAAGCAACCCTTATACAGAATGAGTGATGACATCGGACCTTCCTGTTTGCAATTGTTTTTTTCCAAACATGGCAAAGGTATAACCGCCCTACTCAGCCTCTGGTTACTCATCCTGCCTAAATGTAATCAACCCAACCAACTAAGGCAACGAGTAATAACAGTCAGAGTGGTGAGTCATGCCTTTGCCAGTAAGAAAAAAAAAAACCAGGAAGGTCCAATGACGTCATTCTGCACAATAATTAGTCATTTGCTGCTGTTGAAGCAAATGACTAATCATCATGAGACACGGAGAGTGTGTATTTTCTAGATAATGAGCGTTTGTTTTCGGGATAACAGGCTTTCGGACAAATGCGCTTTTGGTCCAATCGAGCATTTTTTAGACTATTGGGGTTTTCGGAATAATGGGCCGTCTGAACAATGGGCAGTCCCTGTCGATATGATACTAGAGTTTTGTTACTGATGCCGATTATTTTTTCAATTAATTATTTTGTCATTAACATAACATAAAATAGTGAAAAATTCTGTCAACAATTTCCAACCAACAGTCCAAAACCTGAGGATATTCATTTCAGGCGCAGAAACAAACAAAAAAGCCACCAAAACCTCCCATTTGATGAGCTGGAATTAGACAATATTTGGTGTTTTTGCTTGGAAAATTACGTAAATGATTAATTGAATCAATTTTCTGACATTCGCCAATTTATTTTTTGATACGTAGCCTTGAGGAACATCAACAACTTGTGTTATAAATTCAGTCTTTTCATTTAACAAAAGACGTCAAACTTCACAAAGGTTATAACTTCGACCTTAAAAACAGCCACTGACTAAACCGTCTGCATAAAGGGAGATATAGTAGCTGTTCTGGAGCTCTCAATCATGTGACAGAATTCTAACCAGCAGTCTAACGTTACTACATTTTGAGACTACCAAATGTTGTCAATGCCTGGCGCTAGAGACACATCTCAGTCAGTACAAAAAAATAATAATTGGGGTATGATACCCCGCCTTATTTATGACTACTGAGAGCTTCCAGTCAAGTGATATCTCCTCATAAAATCTTATCAATTAAAGACATCTGATACAGAAACCAGCTTTTCTGTAGTTGAAGTTAGCGAGAAAAATGGAAGCTGCTACAGAGACTGAGATCACTTTCATGTTACTTACATCTCTACAAGGGCTGATAGGAATTTGGGAAAATAGATATCATCCTCTTGTATTCATTTCATCATGATACACATCTGTTTGCTGACCAGCAAAAAGTGAAAATAGTCGTTCTCTGCGTGGTCTTCCAGGACCAAGTGACATTCTCCGACGCTGATGCACTGCTGCTGCTTTACCGGGCACACAGCGAACCATCAGTCTTTATAAATCATTCAGTTCTCCTGCTCTGCCCTCCACACACAAACTCCGGAGGACACACCGAGAACACACACTAAAGTACACACACACCTTGTTCCTCCCTTTCTCCTGCAGAGCTTCGGGATCATTTAGAGTTTACGTAACCACGTGCACGAGAACAAGATTCAGCCCAAACGAGAGCTAAATCTTTAAAAAGTCCTCTTTGGTTTTTTTTAGCCCTTGAATAGCTTGAATAGCTTGTCCTGGGGAGATGCCACACAACCAACATGACACAGACTCAATCATGAGAGGAATGATATTGATATTTAAAGAAGTGATATTTTTATATTTATTTGAAAAAGGAAATTGACACATCACAATATTCAGAAACCCGCTTTGTTAAAGCTTTTATATTTTTCCATCGCCGCTCTTCCGCGTGCCAATTAAATCCCTTCTGTAATAAAAACCCTTTGGTGCACATGAAGCGATGCGCATGAAAGTTTCAGCTGCAGTTTGAAAGGGAAGCTGGAGAGTTACTACGAGCAGCAGCAGCAGCGAAGGGGCCGCTGTGGTCGAACAAATTACAGAGAACAGAACAGAGACAATTACAGAAACTTCCTCAGACTAATACTCGTATTGCGGGAAGTGTCATGTGCGAGAAGACCACAACAATAACCACAAATGAGGAACTTGAAAAGCAGCGTTACTTACATGCGATACCTTGTAAGCAGCACCCGAGAGCAGAGCTGAACGTATCACTTAACAGTGTGAATTACAAGCTTATGAGATCATGTTCTCGACTGTCACAGCTTGCTTTTTGCTTCTTTCCTGCATATCTTCAATACTGTTTCTGGAAAATGGTCAAATGTGCAGCATGTGTTCACTTTGACCTCAAGGATTTTTCTTTTTAACCTGTGGAGGTGTTTTGCCATTTTGTATTAAAAACTAGAGCTGTTAACGTGATAACGCGTTATCACAAATTTGTTTTAACGCCACTAATTTCTTTGACACAACTTGTGATTTTGAGGTTGTATCAAGCTAGAGTGAAGATACTGGCATCATATGAAACTAGAAAAACCATTACCATCCACTAGGAATCCATTGGTATCAACCATGTCATACTAGTTTGTCGCGAAGGAGGATAAATAACACATGCCGTTTGTGTAAAGTTATAGTCAAGTCAGCACACTGACAGCTGGTGTTGAGTTTGCCGTTTTATGATTTGAGCATTTTTTTGATGCTAAATGCAGTATCTGTGAGGATTTCTGGTCAATATTTGTCATTGTTCTGTGTTGTTAATTGATTTCCAATAATAAATATATACATACGTTTTCATAAAGCAGCATATTTGTCCACTCCCATGTTGATAAGAGTATTAAATACTAGACAAATCTTCCTTTAAGGTACATTTTGAACAGATACAAAATGTGTGATTAATTTGTCATTAACTATGGACAATCATGCGATTAATCACGCTTCAACATTTTAATCAATTGACAGCTCTAATAAAAACCTTTCATCCTCACTTTTTTTATGCAATGATGGTCTCACGCCACTTCACAATGCCCGCTTTAAAAACAAGAATCAAACAACGACGGAGGGGTTAAAGGTCAACTCTGCCGTTAGTCTTGAAAATAGAAAGATAAAAGAGGACGAATTTAGCAGTCATTTGGCCTGATTAGGGCTGCATAGGGAGACAAGTGGATCACAGTGAATAATTCATCAACTCCTTTTAAAACTCAGCTGGGACTGAAGTAAATTTAAAATATTCTGTGGGGGGTCGGGGGAGAAAAAAAATTCAAATCTGGGTATTTTGTGAGGATGTAAATCATTTAATAAGTTGTCAAGTCGAAGCTGTGAGCTGAGAGAGACTTCGTGATGAGGAGTGTCATCTGGGGCGGGATTAAAAAAAATGTTGTCGAGGAGGGGTGTCTGCTGTCGGCAGCGCGGCTGTTGTGACCCCCCCCCTCCCCTGTGGTCACCTTGTATTTAAATAACATTGCGGCCCATTGATCTCCAGGGAGGAGAGGCCATGTTGGCTCCAATTTAGACTGCAGAGGAATGCTGGAATGTCTCTGGCTCTGGGCCAGCAGCCTTTTCCTGGCCCGACCTTTGACCCCCTGCCACTGCGAAGGCTGTACGCAGGCTAAAGTAGGCGGCGACCACCTGCTCTCCCTCTGATCTAATGACCTCGCCCCCCTGGCGCGCCAACGCAGACACCAACCTACCGACACAAACTCCGTCCCTATTGTGCTCCCGCGATCGACTCCAGCCACAAACACGCGCGTGGCAGCGTATGGACGGAGTCACGCTCTGCGGCCGTGGGTAAACAGATGAGCTAAGGGCTGACTGCACATGTCAACACACACTGAGCTGCCTGTTCCAGTGAGGGCATAAACACACAAACACAGATGAACGGCACCTGACTGACTCTCAGTGCATTCAGGGATAAAAAGCATTGTAAAACAAGCATCATGCATGTATGCATGTGCGGAGACGCGTGGTACATTGGACATTTACAGCCCTCGTCTGGTAGCCGTACATAACATCATTACGCCATCGTCAACCCGGGTTAATGTGAAACTTGGAAGCGGGGCCTCTATGTGTGTGTGTGTTATTTCCTTCATCCATAGCCTTTTTTCCATGTGACTCGCGAGGTAGGAACGCTGGAAAAATCAAGCTTCATTACATCATCTGGCCCGTGCTAACCTCAGCCGCTTGGCATGGCTGAGAGAGCGGCTCGGGGAGCGCCAATGTAAAGGGAACTTGGAAGCATTTTTAAAAATAAACGTGGAGCGGTAAAATGACTAATCGGTGCGGAGGGTAAAGCCGGGCAGCGTGACCGAAGGGGGGAAGAAAATAAACTCTGGAGCACGGCCGAAGTAATCAGACTGAAAAGGGGCCTTTATGCCTCGGTGTGCCAAGTCTGCAGAGATATATGCATGGGGGGGGGGTGGGGATAAAGAGAGAATATGGAGGTGGAGATGTAGAATACACGTGTGACAGTGTGTCAAGAAATAGAAAAAAAGTTGCATATATGTTAGGGCTGTCAATCAATTAAAATAGTTATTCGCAATTAATCCAAATTAATCGCATGTTTTTTATCTGTTTTAAATGTACCTTAAAGGGAGATTTGTCAAGTATTTAATACTCTTATCAACATGGGAGAGGGGAAATATGCTGCTTTATGCAAATGTATGTATATATTTATTATTGGAAATCAATTAACAACACAAAACAATGACAGATATTGTCCAGAAACCCTCACAGGTACTGCATTTAGCATTAAAATATGCTTAAATCATAACATGGTAAACTGCAGCCCAACAGCAACAACAGCTGTCAGTGTGTCAGTGTGCTGACTTGACTATGACTTGCCCCAAACTGCATGTGATTATTTAGCCTCCTCTGTGACGAGCTAGTATGACATGGTTGGTACCAATGGATTTTAGTTTTATATGATGCTAGTATCTTCACTCTAGCTTTAAAACTGAGCCCGCTACAACTTCTGAAAGATTGAATAGTGGCCGGGCTAAATCCCGAGTTGTGTTAATGCGTTTAAGAAATTAGTGACGGTAAAAAAAACACGTTATTATCGCGTTAACTTTAACAGCCCTACAAGAAACAGAAAAGAAGTTGTGAGAAAAACAATATTTATGTGTGAGAGAGAGAGAAAGCAATGAGGTAGGGCACTTATATGGTGGAAGAAATATGTATATGTGCAAGCGGGAGTGACAGCGACGGAGTGCGAGGTAAGATGAGAGATAGCAGGCAGATGGAGTTAAGGAGGAATGCGGATGAAAATAAAAGCGTGTAAGAGGGAGTCGAAGGGTAATTTGAGATGATGACAGTGCTTCCTTTCCTAACTCTAGTTCTGGGTACACAGATAGTGAAATGTAATGCTACACTCGGTAAGTATAGGCAACAGTCTGAGTGAATGTATGGCTGCATGGGTGGTGAGGAAGTGGAACTGAGAAGCAGATCTGTCAGGAAAAATATCTTCTGCATTGAGGGGGAAAAAAAGCCTGTGGTTTGGCTGATTGGAAACGAAAAAAGTGTCTTCAGCTCTCAGAGAACATACACACACACACACACACACCGGTAAATACAGCAGCACCATCCTTGTGAAAGCGGGGGGATAAACACAGGGTATTCCCTCATCGCCCCTGGCTCCCGTTTCTGTCGACGGAATGGAAACGGGAGAGGAAGTCTCAAAAAAGGAGTGCGAGAGGGAGAAAATTATAGATCTCTCTGTCACTGTCTGCTTATGTCATGAAAACCGTCCGACCACATGGCATTAGCCGCGATGGTTCAGCGCACTCAGACATTGAGACATGGCATTAGCAGCATGTGAAAGGTTTTGCTCGGCTACGTCACAGCAGGACAAAAAAAGGAAGAATAGGGGAAAAAAAGGGGAAACAAACAAACCAAAAATTCAAAGAAGCGAGGAGAAAAAAAAGCCAGGCGGGCTGGTTTTCACTAAGCGGTGAATTAAAAAGCATGCGAGCATTGTCGGAAAGAGAGAGGACTAAGCGAGGGAGGGAGGGGAGACTTCCCGAAAAGATGACGGTGTGGTCTTTGAGTGTCTTAACCGTGCAGTCGCTCCCACCGCAGATCAAAAGGCAGAGAAGTGGCTTGGCTCTCGGCGGCATTAAGTCACGTTAAGCCCAGACGGAGGCCATACACATGCTCCCACAAATAAAGCTGGCTGGGATTAGACTGACAATGGCCCACAGTGAGTCACCGGCTTTCAAACAAGGTCAGACCACAGTCACACAAGCAACGAGCGCGCAGGGAGCAGAATGGGATGAGCTGCTTAAGGTGCGCTGGATTTAATTCGCCCAGCGTAATGAAAACCTTTTATGTTTTTTGTGGTTTTGTTTCATTGCTTCCTTTGAGGTGAGACGTTTAAACATCCTGCGCTGACGTTGCAGCGTGGCCTTTATGTAGCGAGACGGAGAAGTAAAGGTGTGGAGGAGGTCAAGGTGGAGGGTGGGAACGCGGCAGATCTACATTTAACCTTCGCATTCTTAATTATTAAAAAGTGTTTTAGCTGCCTAACCCTGAGCATACCTTAAAGATTTCACACCTGGTTGATGTTGCGCCACTTGTGGTTACCACGGTAACAGGCAAATGCAATTTACTAATACAGTAAAAAAATCCTTCAACAGAAGAGCAACTTGTGAGTCTGTTTCCAGCGCAACCAAACATACAGATGTTTTAATAAAGAGGTCTGTAAAAAAATCACTGCAACCGCGACCTGACTTCATTCTGCCGTACGCAGTGTGAAGTTTCCATATAACAGCAGCACACAGTGAAAGGAGGTGGTTGGAGGCGTCGCCTCTCTCTCTTCATCTAACAGTTTGCTGTGGCTGCTCCTTCTTGTTACACTTCCTAGAAAGAGAATTACTGAATGTAAATACATCTACTGGATGTTTCTGGGAAAAAAATATGCTAACCGTAAACTCGCCTGCGAATATTATATATCTAGGGCTTTTATTGTGAAAGGTAAGAACAGAAGGAGTAGATCTGCGCAACCCTGGTTCGGACTACGAAGCCTTTCGTGTTGTTGTCTCATAAATATAGGCGCAACTCAACCCGTTCACCACAACGTGATTGGCCGATGCCTTTAATCGTGGTGCAAAAGCTCAGAAAGTGTTCCAAAAAAAAAGAAATGGCACTTTTTCGCTCTTAAACAGTTCGAAAAAAACATATTGACGTGCAAATGAATTGCACATAGAAACCCAACCCCGGTGTGTAAAGGCTTTAACTTTAACAAATTATATCAAACCATAACCACCGTCTTTTCCCTCAACTTGAATTTTAAAAATGTTTCTATTAGAAGGAAAAAAAAAATAATAATAATTAAAATACTGTTTTGTCTAGCACACACCATTACCCCAACACTCACATCCTGGTTGAGTCTGCATGGTCTGAATCCTGCTACTGCACACTGAGTTTAGATCGGAGCTTTAAAAAGGGCCTTCAGAGACGTTGGCAGGTGATATAAAAATTCACTTTAAGAGCATTTTATGAATGGCTGTGAAGGCAGACTGAGGGTCACTGAGTCACCGAACAAGAGAAAAGAGAAAAATCACACAAAAAGGTGTCAAACTGTGTTCAAGTTAATAAAGAAATCTTTGCAAACTCACACACACAAAAGGTGCCTCTGGTGTCACCGGGCTGTCAGCCTCCGCGTTAGACACCCGAGCATGGCAACACATTTGGACTTGCCAACACTACCTGTCAGCACCAATATAGGCTTTAGCTCGCACACTGATACACAAACGAACATGTGTACGCCGACAATAACGCATGCACACACGCTGCCCTGAACACACAAAACAGAGAGCGTCGAGCCGGCGGAGGGTAGCACGGACGGTGGCTTTAAATATCGACGTGATGAAAGGGCGAGGCTCCGCGGATTCATAGCAGAGAAAGGATGGAGGGAGACAGACGGGGAGAGAGTTCAGAGAGGGGAACATGGGGAGATCAAAGGGGTATCTCAGAGTCAATCCCTTGTTGGACTGTTTGAGAGCTGGTGGCTGTCAGCAGGCATGAGAACAAACACAGACAAATGTGACGCAGGCACTGGTTTACATGCAAAGCTTCGCCGCTGTACACTCCTGAGTGTGCACACAGAGAGGCAGACACGCAAACACATCATTATCGCAGATGAGCGTACAAAAATAAACGCAATCAACGTGCTGGTTTCCGAGGAAATCTCTCCCGTGTTTCCTCTCTAATTTACATCCATCCATCTCCTGCATCTATTCCAGTTTTACTCCACACACACACACACACACACACCTCTTTACTGTCCCTAATTTAGGGTGCTTTTATGTAAAGTGTCTGAGTACAGCGTCCTTATTTAGCCTGGGTGGCTCCAGTGGGAATCACATCCCTTTCAGTGGCACCTTTTCCTGAGTTACACAGAGTTTTATTATAGCGTGAAGTTGTTGGGTCACCTGCTTAATTCCGTTTTTTTTATGGTTAAATCTCATTTAGTGTGATCTCCTTCTTGCTCAGGTGACATGAACGCATAATGAAATTAGCGGTTGTGATCGTAGCAGAGAAGCAGCACAGCAGATTACAATTGATCATTTGAAGTTGAAATTCTGGTCACAACACTACAACTGATGCCTTTCGCATTACATGTATTTGGATGTATTGTTAATATGGAAATATTGATTAGAGCAGCTTTAAAGCTGCAGTTGGTAACTTTAATGAAAAATACTTTTTGTCATATTTGCTCAAACTGTCACAATATCCTGACAGTAGTGCATGAGACAGATAATCTGGTTCCTCTGCCTCCTTTTAGTGCTCCTAATGGCATTTGCAAGATTCCACCGCGCCCGAAGAAAAACAACCAATCAGAGCTGAGCAGACTCTAATGCAGCTGTCAATCACTGCTCGCAAGCTCCGATCAAACTAGGCAGCACTCATCAAGTATGAATCAATATTCTGTTACAGTAATGCCTATTTTCTCGCCTCAAATGTTTTCAGAAACATCTTGTAGTGTACGGTTTAGCTGCCTCAGTGTTGAAAACAGTCGTGAAAAAAACAAGCATCGCCCACAAGCTGGAGCAAATTTTCTAATTTTACAGCTAAACAGTACACTAAAACAGTGATTCTCAAAGTGGGGTCTGGGGACCCCCAGGGGTCCGTGGTACTCTGTCAGGGGATCCACGAAATAATTTGCTATAAATTATAACATTGTGGTGTATCATTAGAAAGTACATATCTCCAGATGGGGACCATTTGAGCCAATAAAACAAGCATGTCGTGTCCATTACTCCTACCCACGTTAGCTCTGGGCCAATAGAAACTCACGAATCAGTCACTTCACTCTGGGCGCAACAAACCGTTCCCGCTGCTGCTTAGCTTAACTCATTAGCCAGCTAGCCAGCCGGCAAGCCTGGAGAAATAGTCCATATTGTCAAGTGACACTATCCCCAAACTAGCTAAATTGAGAAAATATGACGACAGTTATATCGAGCGACAGCGACGGGAGACCAAAATGCGTCATGTGTCTTCAGGTGCTACCAAACAAAGCCATGAAGCCGGCCAAGCTAAAGCGAAATCTGATTATAAAGCACCCGGAATATCATGACAAAATAAAGTGGTGTTAACATGATTAAAAATGAAATGTGTTTCTGTTTGTCACTATCAAACAGGTCAATACATAGCTCCAAAGGCACCTAAGAGTACAAATTTTGCAAATGCCATTAGGAGCACTAAACGGAGGCAGAGGAACCAGATTGTTTTACAGATTATCTGTCTCATGCACTACTGTCAGGATATAGTGACACTTTGAGCAGATCTGACAAAAGTTATTTTTATTAAAGTTACCAACTGCAGCTTTAAGCCAACTGAAAGCGCTACGTTAAGGTTCAAGAAATATTGTGTCCTTGGTTGAATATTGTTACAGTTAATACTGACTTAAAGATGATTGCATATCTGGCAAAGCAGATTGGCAGTATAGAAACACACTGTGTAGGAGTCAGGGTTGCAAACTGTAGCTTGTATGTGCAAAGTCGTGTTTTCTTTTTAGTGTATTGTTGAGTTTTCAAAGAGGTCAATATCTCATCTATTCAAGTGAAGTAAAAGCTTCAAAATCACTCAAACTCATCCTGTCTTGGCAGGATAACAGAAAAGACATCCTTGTTACGTGTTGCATCCTCTCCTTCGCTTTCTTTAAAAACGTCCACACAAACAATCAATGTGAAAGCTGACATTTCCAACCTCTCCTACTGGAAAACAGTTGCAGATTGAACCAAGTAATTCAACAAAGAGGTTTGCCGGGGCCACGAGAGCAGCTATCGCCTGGTTTCATTTGCTTTTCTTTGTGTGGCTGACGTTTTTGTTTTCCTCCTGGCAAGAACGTCACCTATTGTTTCTCCGTGGTTGTCCGTCTCGCACCTTCCAATCCAATCTGTGTGAGACGGTCTACTCAGCTGTGTGTGGAGAGAGGCCGGTTCTATTCTTGTTCTGTGCCCACGTCCCATTGACTGGGCAAATAAATGAGGTCATTTATTAGGGGTGAGGGAAAAAAATTATTCAACTATGTATCGTGATTTTTTTCTTTTTACAATTTTGAAATCCCTTTTTTAATGCCAGTATTGATGCATTTGCTTTATTTGAGTTTATACGGAGTTAGAAGGAAGTTACCGCTTTTATTGTTGTAGTCTGAGTAATGTGACGTCACATCCATAAAGTATGGAAACACTTTGGGTTTCACACATTGCTAGGAAGAGCAGAGCTAGACATCACGGCTAAAGCTGCATGCTAACTCTGTCATGGACAGGAAACGTTATCGTATCGCGGTAACATGCGGTCAAGCCAGCCGTCACTCATCTCTGCGGTCAAATCGGCCGACGCTACACATGAAGAGCACCGTATACTGACATTTATGTTAAATGCATTCAAACGGCCCCAACGGAGCTGACCATGGATGTATAAAGAGAACGGAGCTGACGGGAGAGCTAGAGACGCACTTGGCGAAGTAAGCGGAAGTATACACATGTGACTACATCCGGTTTTCAAAATAAGGTGTTAACAAAAGGGAACTGTTTATACAAAGTACATATATGGAAATAAGATTGATTGGATTATATTCACCAGAAGTATAAAACATTACATGTCCCTTATGAAGTAAAAAGAAAATACAGCTAGTTTGTGAGGGAAATGTATTCATTCTTTGATTTTTGAATTGCTGGAAATAAATGTAATAAATAATGCCTGACAATGACTGACATATTTGACTTCAGGAAATCTCAGAATACATACATGCTGAAAATTAAACATTTTAATGTATTAATTTAGATATTTTCCAAAGTAAAAGTGTATGATGAATAAATCGTAATATCGAATCGCAATACTTAAAAATCATAATACGTATTGAATCGCCACCAAAGTATCGTGATAGTGTTGAATCAGGAGATAGGCGTATTGTCCCAGCCCTATCATTTATCTTACGTACGCCTCACAGATACAGTACACGGAGTGGGGGAAAACAAATAGTGTTAACAGCTGAACCGTGGCATTTTTCATGAGACGAATGACCTCCATGGGAAGCACGACTCTGACTTGACTTTGTTTTCTAGCCTGCTAAGAGAGAGATATACAGCAGAGAGCAGGATGTGTCCTTCCAGGATACTGACCACATGTTTCCCCCCCACTGCTCTTCGCTGGCCACTTTTCCTCTGGAGGATTAAACCATCTATGTGTGTGTGTGTGTGTGAAGAAGTTGGCATTGGTTGATGGGTTGCAAGGCAAAGAGCTTCCCCCTGCTTTGTAGAAGTGTGGTTGGTTTCCCTCCCTCACACACACACACACACACACAACCATTTTCAATCCACCAGACACACACTCACACTCACAACCACACAGGCTTCTCTCAGTCTAAAGCAGAGATGCATGCTGAGAGACACACAGTGCACATATAAAGCATCAGGCCTCATGCTGTTCAGGTCTGGGAGGAATAGCTAGCAGCAGCACAGTGAGTCTCTCATAACGTTAAAAGCAAAGGCTTCTCTGCAGATTCCTCTGTTATACTCATCACACACAATCTCCTCTCCTCAACTCCTACTACACATTCATAAACGTCAAAGTGGACACTATAAAGATCTACTTTGCCGAGGACTCTCTGGGTCTAGTCGGAGCAAAATGATGACAAACCCTTAACATTAAAAAGGTCGACAATATGCCAGAGGCGATGCGTGTGCTGCAAGAATGATGACACCGTCTTTGCTTCTCAATAAAAACAGGACCGGAATCACTCCTTATTCTCTAGATAGTAAAAATAAATGTATAAAAACTGAATTTGTGGCTTGCACACCCCTGTGGACCACTCGTGTGGGGGAAAAATATTCGGATGAACCTCAATTACAGCGGATTTCTGCCTACAGAAATACATGTTTGACGAATGAAATCCTTCGTTCCAAGTGATGAAATACCTCCAGGTATAGCTGCAGGTAGCTTGCTGCTAAAATATCAATCTTATTGTCTTATTAGCAAATTCCATTCCAATCTGGTTTCTCAACACCTAAAATTGTACGACAAACAACGCAACGACTACCTCAACAACCAAATAAAGGACAATATATGGCTTGAGATCGCCCAGCAGCTGGGATACAATGAAGATGGTAATGTAGCTCATATGCATTTGCTAACATTATATGTTGGGATAGCCACAACAGCTATCAAAATTTGGGGTCCAATAAGTTTATGTATTGTGTAGTTAATGTTAAGGCTGTTACACACCGGTGGCGTATTTTTTCTTTCTTTTTTTTTCGTGCGATTAATTCGCATGTTAATCTATTTTTTTCGAACTGTTGACAAAGAATACGAATATTACGCAGCGAAAAAGTGACCTAATTTTGTTTTCCGGAAAGAGGTCAAATTTTCGGCGCTTTCGCACTGCGAATAAAGGCATCAACCAATCACGTTGTGTGTTGTTGTACCAGATCCATTCCTTCCATTCTTACCCTTCACAATAAAAGCCCTTGCCATAAAATAATCGCAGGTGAGCATTTTCGTGTCGTTCATTCATCACATCCCCCCCAGTGTTTTAAGGCCTTTAGCCACTTATACCTTTTCTGTCTGGATAGTTTTTTGTTATGTGTAGTGGACATGGACACTATATAAAATCAGGGACACTTTTTTGGGTGATGAAAATGGACCATGGCAACATGGATAATTTGCAGCGGACCTGGTGTGCATAGGATTTCCCGTGTCCAAATTCTGAGTGTGGATTTTATGCACTAGATAGTGTCCATCACATTTCTGCTTACAATCCCAATGCAACACTTCACCTGTCAGTGATCTCAATTCACTGTTCACTGAAGGAGTAATCTACTGAGTATACAGTAAGTGGTGAATGAGTGAATAAGGTCATGTCATTTCAGACACGGCCTCTGCGATTACTTCCCTCATTCAGATTCAGTTCTTTGAACTTTGCCTCGCAGACAAGGTTTTGAAATGCGTATCAGTGTGTCATATTGCCATGACAGCCGACATCAGTTAATAAGGCCAGAGAGGGAGTCATTGGCTCATTACTGATCCCCGCGGAGGAGGCTTTTCCTGTTCTGTTTGTTATGTAACTAGGCGATTTATTAGATCACAATTACAACATGCAGATTGCGGAGCTATTTTCCCCCTCATTCCGCACTTGTGACTGAGAATTGGGATACGATATGTCTCCCTGAGATTTTTTTTATGTGGATCAAATCAAGTTGTAGTTGAATCACAAATGCCTTAAAGCGCCGGAGATGTGTATATTTTCAGTACAGGTGTTCTACTTGCAGTTGGAACTTAAAGGGATAGTTTGGGTGTTTTGAAGTGGGGTTGTATGAGGTACTTATCCATAGTCGGTGTATTACCTACAGTAGATGACAGTCGGCACACCCCCAATTGGGAGAAACACACAGGAGTTACCCTGACTACGGATAAGTATCTCATACAACCCCACTTCAAAACACCTGAACTATCCCTTTAATCTCTTAAAGTCCAGGTAGTAGTGAAGAAATTTAAGCACAACTATTAAAAGCAGTGACACAGCCGATTACTTCAGTAAGTCGGAAGATGAATCAGAGGGGTGGAGCAAAAACCTGCATTTCCTCGAAAAGTACACTCGTCTTTCTTCCGACTCCTGTGAGCCTGAAGAGCCCGAGGACCGGTTATGCCAAATTAGCAGGAATTGAACCGCTAACCACAGCGGTGTTAAGTGCCCTGCTCTCCCTCCAATTATAAAAACAGAACCTGAAAACATAATATCCACATGTGCGCACATAAACCGCACCGACCCCAGCGTGATTTCTGCGCTAATCAACACCCGACCCCACGAGTGTCGACGGGCAGAAACGGGGGGCCCCACAAGGCGCCACCATCTTCCTAACTACCTATCATTACCACCTCACCTCCTGGATATTTCCTCACCTCTCTCTCGCTCGCTCTGCCTCTCCTCCGGCAGTAAAGCAGCCATGCACAGAGGCTATGTGTTTGATCTCCTCTACCCATTTGAGGAGTGGTGCTGGCCTGCCGCTTGCTGGGAGATCATGTGGTGAGCATGGACGTTAGGGAATATCCCAAGATGCCGAAAAAGCCATCAAATCATGGCTGCAAAACAAAAAAAGGGCAGAAGGAATATAGAGGCAGGGAGGAAAAAGAGGATGGGTGTCCAGGATGTTTAATAAAAACAGAGCAATACATGTGAGAGTGTGGTAAGAAATGTAAAGCCCGGAGGTGTGCTTCCTCCTGTTACCCTCTTCCCCCTCGGCCAACACAACCCAAACGCTCTTCAATGCGGCAGAAAGTAGCAGCGGATTCTCATCATTTCATTATCCCCAGAGATCCATTTTCCTCCGTCTCTGTTCTCCCACCGCCAGATACCTATACATCCTGTTCTAGCCCTCCTCCAACCGCCACCTGTCTTCGTCGCCTCTTCCTCGCACCTCCTCCTCCTCCTCGCTGCCAGAGTCCCTAATGAGGCTCCGTGGGAATGCTCTCTGGCTCCCTCCCTGAAGATAGACCTGTTCGCTTTCTGTTGTTTTCTGAGGAGCTGCTGGAACGGATTGTCTGCCGGCGCGCGTGATACCATATGGCCTAGCCGCCCCGGCATTCATGCAACAAACAAGCGCACACACACAGGCAAGAAAAGGATCTTGCATTTGTGATGCACGTGTTGTTCGAGCTCACGTGCACATGTGTTAATCTAGGAGGGAACATATGTGGGCACTCAATGATGTACACGCACATATGCACAAGCACACACACATTTAAATAAAAGGTAAGGAGGATGGACAAACGCATTAGTATCCACCAGGAGCTCAGCCTGTCACTGAAGCAGCACTTGTTGTTGGTTCTTTGCCATTTAAAACGTGGTGAAGTGAAAGCCTTTTAAAAGAGGGAAGCGTCATGCTTAGTTGATTTATTTAGTGCCCAAACAGCCTGAACATTTCCTGGGGCTGTGCTCAAAGTGTGCTGGCTCGTCATATCTGAGGCTACAGCACCATGTTGGGGAAGCACTGCTGCCACTATTGTTCTTTTTAGTCAAGTTCAAAGGAAATAGTCTGCTTGTAAGTCATGTTGAGTTGTAGCTTGCTGAGTCATGAAAACATGTTTACTCATGTGTTTTATAACTGGAATAAAAGGAGATTGACTGGTCTATATTAAAGGGGACATATCATGAAAAACACATACAGTACATTTGGGTATCTGGAGTGTCTACCGACCCACAAACTGTGATATAAGACAACCCAGTCAGTTTTTTGTGAGCTGTCTAGATCAGAAAACATGTGATTCAACAAACCATTCAGATTTGGCTCCCCTTCCTATGTCACATGCAGCCTCATTAGAATATACCGTCCACAGCTTGAGGACTAGGACAAGGTGCACCATATTTTTTTTGCAAGTCAATCAGAGCAAATTGGGCTGTTTAAAGACACAGGCGCTAAAAAGGAGTGTTTCAGAGGGTAAATACAGTTATAGTCAAACAGACAGTATAAAAATAAAGTGTTTTTTGAAAATTAAAGAATGTAAACATGTTCTAGTAGAAAACCAAAAGCGGGCTCAGTTTTAAAGCTAGACTGAAGATATTGGCATCATATGAAACAAGAAATCCATTGGTACCAACCATTTCATACTAGCTTGTCGGAAAAGAGGATAAATGACGATCCAAACTTACGCTAAATTTTGGCGAGGAAAAACTGGCATGGCTATTTTCAAAAGGGGTCCCTTGACCTCTGACCTCAAGATATGTGAATGTAAATGGGTTCTATGGGTACCCACGAGTCTCCCCTTTACAGACATGCCCACTTTATGATAATCACATGCAGTTTGGGGTAAGTCATAGTCAAGTCAGCACACTGACACACTGACAGCTGTTGTTGCCTGTTGGGCTGCAGTTTGCCATGTTATGATTTGAGCATATTTTTTATGCTAAATGCAGTACCTGTGAGGGTTTCTGGATAATATGTGTTATTGTTTTGTGTTGTTAATTGATTTACAGTAATAAATATATACATACATTTGCAGAAAGCAGCATATTTGCCCACTCCCATGTTGATAAGAGTATTAAATACTTCCACAAATCTCCCTTTAAGGTACATTTTGAATAGATAAAAAAATGTGCAATCAATTTGCGATTAAATATTTTAATCCATTGACAGCCCTAGAAAAAATAGATACCGCCCAAGCCTATAGCATGTCCCTCTCTCTCCTTTCATTTCCAGTCTCGGTCTCTAAAACTGTCAAATAAAAAGGCAAAAATGCCACACAGAGAAAGAAAACAACAAAAAAAGTCCTGTCTCATGGTATTAGAAACCAGCTCTGTGCAGAGTTTATGAATCTCATAAGCCTTCGAACTCATGGATCTCTTTCTCAAACTGCACTGGACGGGAGCAATTCGCTTCACCAACGCAGGCCTTATCGTTGTTTTGACACGGGGCAGCTTTCTGTCTATTCCAGCGTTAAATCTGACACCACATGAATCGGTTTTTTTTTTTTTTACAAAAGGACAAATACATAGGGGATCAGTAAAATACATGTTGACAACCAGCTGACAGCAGGATGTACAGTATCGTGATCCAACAGCACCAGAATTCACATGTTAGGGAGTCGGTACGGCTGCACTCATAACAGAATCTGGCACCACGCAGACCGACCGCGGAACGACTCGCTGCTGCTGCTGGCGAAGAGCTTAATGAGAAAATATTGGCTCAGTTGTTTCTGAATTGAATGGCAAAGATGTTCTCTCTCTCTCTCTCTCCGACAATACGCCGGTAATTGGATAATAAACTCTACCTTGATGGAGAGTGGAGAACATTGTGGTTTTTCCGTCTTTAGCGCAGTAAAGGTCCGAGCCTGATGGGCTTAACGGGCGGTTGTTGAGGATATTGAGTGCATCGTGATGGGTCAGATTCCTTCTGTTTTGTTTGCCCTTCTTTTTCTCTCACGTTCTCCCTCCATCCTTTCCATCTCACCCTTCAGTCTTGCTTTACCCCCCTTCTCCTCTCTGTCTCTGAGTCATGCAGTTAGCGAGCAGACTGTTTTGTCCAGGTCTATTTCTGGATGTCATGCCGTGGAAGAGAAAAATAAGATTAAAAAACAGAGGGAGAGAGAAAGAGGGACACTTCCCCCGCGGCTTAAGGATCTAGGAAACTTAAACCGTTTTATTCAAAAAAATGATACTCAGCAAAAAGGACAGTCTGTCACCAAGGCGATATAAAACATGCACAAACACACACACACACACACACACACACACACACACACACACACACACACACACACACACATTAAAAAAGAGCTATAACACCATAACCATTCCTCATCTCCCACACTCGGCGTCAGGAAGCCACTGACTGCATTACAGCGAGCCCACAGCTGCTCGCAGCTCGATCGATAACTGAACCTGATAACCATTTAACAAATTGATTTTTGAAATGGAGCTTTAAATGGATAAAGGCGGCAGACGCGCGCAGATATGCGATTGAAAATGAAACCATGCGAGCTTTATGTTTCATACTCGGTGCAATTTAACCAGGCTGGGGTTTTTTTTCTCTTCTTGTAATCATTCTCATACTTTTTTCCACCTCGCTCTGATAATCCAAAACTTTTTCGGGTAACCCGTCCAATTATTACAGCTTCTGTGACGCATGAAGTTTTGACACTTTTTTTTTGTCAGTTGAAAACATCAGAAATGCAGCATGTAGAGAGCGTTTTTTTTTCTGATGGAGTTATGTTCTGTTATATTCGGGGAGACAATTTATTCCTTTCATTGGCGCTGATGGAAACACACCTCATTTTCATTCCAGTTTTTGTGACATTTAAAAAGTGTGCTTGAAAAGTCACTTGACAGTTTGATGGAGAGGAAAAAAAGGAGCACAAAAAGAGAATTACTGAATAAAATGTAGGCAATTTAGAAAACGATGTCTTAAGTTCATTAGTCAGACTTTCAAAAGCATAAATCCTTCGAGCCTCTAAAACTGCTTGAGGCGGCTAAACCCCTCGGCGAGGTTCATCAGGGAGGCGGTAATATTGCAAAAGCAGATGTGAGAAACCATTGGATCGCTCGCTTTCAACATTAATTCCATTTTTCCCCTCTCATTCTTTGTTTTTAACCTTGGAAACCTAGATCCGTTCTCTTTATACACGTCGGTATATGGGTGATCTACAGACAGTTGTAGCGTCGGCCGATTTGACCGCGGCGATGCGAGTGACGGCTGGCTTGACTGCACGCTACGATACGACAACGTTTCCTGTCCATGACAGAGTTAGCATGCAGCTTTAGCCATGATGTCTAGCTCTGCTATTCCTTCAATGTGTGAAACCCAAAGTGTTTCCATACTTTACTGGATGTGTAGTGTTTACCACTTTGGATTTAACATGTGAGGGTGCAGGTCGTATCCACGCAGACCCTCCGCCGTTTTCTACTTTATCGTTTTGGCTCGCTGTGGCCGGCTGCTGTTTGTTTTGGTTGAAGGATACGGAACAGATATGACGTCATGTTACTCAGACTACAACAATAACAGTGGTAACGATTTTTTTCCACCACCCCATGTATCAGGTGCCCGGTAGTAGTAAGAACGGTCGAAACAGAAAGAAAAGAAAGGGTCTTTCTTAGTTTATTCTGGTCCTTTTTACCCCGAATAAACTAAGAAATACCCTTTATCTGTGAGTGCTGGTGATTTGTTTCATCTGCTTTGGACTCAACAGAAACTGTGGAACAAAGAGGAGTCATCCCCTCCCTCATGGATCATAACAAAACGCTCCGTGATCATCATTCCTCCCATTAGATCACTCCTGGCTGAGATATCCCACTGTCTATTTCACTCTTCTTACAGGTCAGTAAGTTCTCCTTCCTCCCTTGCCAAAGAGGTCAAGGGAAGTTCAGTTGTGCGATCCTATGGGGAGTAATCCCTCACTGGCTGGCCTATGCGTTCACTTGAAACCACCAAGGTGTGTCTGTGTGTGACTCATGATTTCACATGGAAACCTGAAGAGGGGCAGGGTGGCAGGGCGGGGGGATAAAAGAAAAGAAAAGTGTGGGATGTGTGTTCTCCTGGACAAACGGCAGCAACGGCAGCATTTTTCTGCAGGTCCCCGCGGATCATCCCAAAGCCCAAGAATGTGACTTCTCTTACGACGGCCAGGCTGAGCTTTGAGCTTTGATCCCTGACTGAAGAGAAAGTCGGATTTTCCGGCACAGTGAGTGACGGGCCGGCGAAAAAACTTTTGGGAATGGGAAAAAGCTGGGCGGTTACTAAGGCAAAAGGGATTGTCTGTGTGTGCGGGAGAAGAGGAACAAGGAGAGGAAGAAAGGGGGGGGGAATGGTACCACACATTCTCATTTTTCAACTCCCGTCTTTCCCCCTCCCCTCCTCAACCCTAAGTCATTTCTTTCTTGGCAACTGCCGGCTAAAAAGCTTTACTCAATGAGAGACAGAGGGGATGCGAAGGGCTGAGACTTGTCTGTAGTCTCTCTGGGGGCTTTTGCAGGAAGCACTGTACCAGAGACGGAAGGAGATAGATTCCCGGACAAGCGGGGAACAATGGCAGTGACATGGCATAACTAATTGATATGAGAAAGCTCCAACTTGGTGGACGGGGGTCAGGGCTCTTGATGTGGCAAGGCCCCGTCTCTCCCAAGCCTGTTCCACTCTTTCTCCTCTCCGGTCCCGCCATCCCCTCCACACCCTTCATTTCCTCTCTCAGCGTACATCCTTTGAAATGCTAAACAATCGGGGCGAAGAAGTCCACACCTCGGCTTTCCCCCTCGAGACGCCGAGCTAATTTTCCCCCCGGCACCGCGCTCGGTTCGCCCAGGCCTCTTCCCTCCCAGGAAGCTGGTGTTGATGGACGGATAAGAGCCAGAAAACCAGCAGATTAGGGCGACAAAAAAGAAATGAATTGTGTTTTCAATCATTGTTAATAGCAGAAGACTGGCAGCTTGGCATAACTAAAACATTTGCTTTCATTTACCAAGGACTCATTTATCTTCACCCCAATTAGATGATGCAGTTAATTTGCACATGAAACGATGCAGCATCTTGCGCCTGAATATAAACTGTAGATTTCACTGACTGACTCGGTCTGGTCCAACTGAAGCCGGTCTACATGTTGGATCTTTTTGTATACTTTTAACGTGTTTCTATGTGCTGTTTCTGCATGTTTCACCAACAAATCAATTTTCCACTGCAGAACAATTACTACTGATCTGAGCAGACTTGAAAGTATGTCATTATGTTATTGAAACTAAAACATTCCCCTGCAGACATTGAAATTATCTCATCAAGTGATTATGATCGCTGTGTTGTACTTTCCCAGCCGTAGTTACACTAAATATTTTCAGGTAGAGGATCCTGTAAGGCTGTTAATCTTTCACCCATTAACTGCCGCCATTTTCATCATATCTGTGTCTACAAATCGGGTTGTGCGTTTGTGTTATTGAGCGATTCCCACGCTGCTCGGGATTCTCAACAAAGAACAATCTCCTCAGTAATTTCCGGCTTTGCTGTGAAATATTAAAGAACCAGGACTCCTTTCATGTTTCCATGGGCAACCTATCCTCACATAACGGTTCATAAGATATCTTAAAAAGTTAACTAAAAGTTATTCCTCATTTTTCGTATGTTTTCTTACGAATGTCCTTCACAGGAAACAACTTGGTTAGGTTTAGGCAAGATAACTACTTACTTAGGTTTAGGAAAAGATCAACTTGGTTAGGTTTAGGCAACAAAGCTACTTAGTTACGTTTAGGAAAAGATTGACTAAGTTTGGTCTAGGCAACATAACTACTTGCTTAAGTTTAGGAAAAGATCAACTTGGTTAGGTTTAGGCAACAAAGCTACTTAGTTACGTTTAGGAAAAGATTGACTAAGAAAGGTTTAGGCAACATAACTACTTGCTTAAATTTAGGAAAAGATCAACTTAGTTAGATTTAGCCAACCAAACGAAGGATCGACTTAGTAAGACAACAACAAAACTACTTGCTTAGGTTTAGCAAAGAGTCGACTTGGTTAGGTTTAAGCAACAAAACTACTAGGTTGGGTTTAGGCAAGGGTTAGGGTTAGGGGTTAGGGTAGCCCTTACCCTTCTGGTTTCACACGGAGTACAAACACCAGTCTCCTCGGCAAAGATCCGGTGTTTTTGGACCCATTCATCCACCCCAACCTTCTCCCTATGCGCCGTGTGTTACTCTTTATAGTTCCTAGTTCACGATTGTGTGGATTACATACGAAGTGATTTTGTGGAATATATACGTGCTTTACTATTCGTAGGTATAGCTACAAACAGTGTTTGAGAACAGCCTGCCATGGGGAACATCTTTCCCCAGCTCACCAATTTATGCCACTTGTTTTTTTTTTCCTTTTCCAGGATACCAGTAATCATTTTAAAAGCTCTGCCTGAGTTTTGGTTCCTGGTTCGTAGTTACTACTTCCAATGAATCTGCAGTGTAAACGTTTCCAACTGTGTTAAACGTGTGCAGCATTCATTCAGAGTTTATTATGTTTAAATGACAGTTGTGTAGCCGCCTTCCTGACTAGTCTGAAAACAAGCGAGATAAAGAGAAAGTGTGGGTGAGTGAGATAAACAAAACTCAACCTTAATGTTATTTGTTAATTGCCTCGATATGGTTACATACGAAAAGATAAAAACAACCACACAAAACACTCTGAGAATCATCGCTATAGAGACAGGCGTCTCTTCTCGTCTCTTTGGCCTGTCTACTTCTCAGCACTGATTCAATTAAGGCAGTTTGTTGTCTTCTGATATGCGTTGTCAAACCGAGCGTTTTAAACCAGTCTCTGAAGTTCCTGCGACGGGGAGGAAACAAATACAGAAATGTGCTAAAGTTCCTGAGACTGTTTGGCCAAAAAAAGGCCCAATAATTTCCTCACATAGCTGGATTTCCTCTTTACAAATCCCCCTTGGAAATGTTAAAAGACTAAGATGTATTACATCTCGAGGCCACGATGCACGGGTGACATTTAAGGATGATACAGAGGGGTTATTATACCAACGATTACAGCCAACAGCACTTGAACTTGGTACTTGTGTTCCTTTTTGTTCCATGTTGTGAAGCTCTATCCTTGCTGAAGGCAGTAGTGCTGTTCCTCATTACCCAACAACTCCGCTCATATATCACGGCCTTCACATCAACACTACTCTTCTGAGAAAACTTTAATTAATATGGGCAGAGCAGGGGCGTCTGGTTCGAGTCAAAAAAAAAAACACCCCAGAGACAGAAACTATGATGTTAAATGAGGTCCGGGCGACGCCGAGGTTAGCGCCGCTGACCACATTGGCTGAAACAGCTGTTGGCCTGTGTGCTGTGTTGTGGTTTTACACAAACACTGTCACACACGCGTACAAATACATACGTATTTATACACACACACACACACAGAGCCCGCCTGTGTCTGTGTTTCGGTCAGGGGCAGAGCGAGCCTCTGTGGTCTGTAACACACATGCTCTCTGTTTATGTTGAGCTCGCGGGCCTCCTGCGGTCTGCCTCGCTCCGGCCTGACACAATCTGGCGTCCCGGCCAGCAACACTCTCCGTCTTTTCCCCGTCACATCACTTCAAAATACTTCTTCAACTCTTCACTGTTAAATCTCACTTCATTTTCTCTATATTGATTCTACTCTAAAACTATGTTCCTCTTTGTGTTTGGGCTGCAGACACAGAGATAACCGCGCTTTTGGTTATGCCCGGCGTTATGGGCTCACGGTGTGTGCGTCCTTCTCGCCTCAATTTATTTCTCTTTCTTGCCTCAACCCACTTTCTCACCCTGTTAATCTCTCCTTTCCACAATCTCCCCGTCTGCCTCCCAACTCTCTGTCTGGGCGCGTCTCATTTTGCGAGTCTATTGTTGGAAGCCAGTGAGTTTACGGGGGGGAGCCGGGCGGCCTGGAAACACAAGCGGGGGTCGGCGCGGTCGCAGCCGAGCGTGACGGATACAATAACCCCTGCAGCGGAAGCGCCCATGTGCTAAATTACTGCCACAAATGTTCTTCCATCGGGCTGTGGCAGGACCATCAGAGCCACTCAGCTATCTGAAGCCCTGACGCACTTTCCTCTTCCCATTACATAATTGCGCACTGACCAGGTGCGTCCAACGAGTCAAGCTCCACTTAAAAAGGTGGGATGAGGTTGATAGGAGGAGAATATAGGGGAGTGGAAGATTTAGACTGCTGGTATACTCCGAAAGAAACCAAATGTGTTGTCTGACTATGGCTGCAAGCAAATACCAGTATAAACATGGTGTCACTAGGTCAGTTTTTCTTGCGAGATATGAGTACTAAAACTAGTTTAACTCAATAAAAGCACGCCCAAAATGCACAACTTCTAAGCTACTTCATTGAAAGCATACAAGCAATAGTGTATAAGGGAGTTCTAAAAGGAAATATGCCTCTCCTTATTGGTAAAGAAGAACATTAAAGAGGACCTATTATGCTTTTGTGCTCTTTCTCTTTCCTTTAGTGTGTTATATAGTTTTGTTGTGCGTGTAAAAGGTCTGCAAAGTTACAAAGCCCAAAGTCCACGCCAAAGGGAGTTACTCTCCCCCACAGAAACACTGCTCCTGAACTGCCTGAAAAGCCTTGCTTGAAGTCTCGCCTTTTCTTCCGTAACGTGGTGATGTCACCAAGTAACCCATTTGAATAATACCTGCCTAGCGGCTAAATGGCACGTCCACAAACGAAGCTAGTTAGAGCGGAGCTAGAGCACAGTCCGTCCGAAGAGTTTGGGCCAGCTGACCAATCGGAGCAGACGTGTATTTTTTTAACTTTAAAGCAGTAAAAACCCAAAATACAAGTATGCACCTGAAAATAAGAATAATAGGTCCCCTTTAATACCATAAGTAATGTTTTGAACAAGCTTAAAATCAACAACTATATTTTTTAGCATATTTGATCAGTTTGATATAATTCTATGGTTTTTCAGTGACTTGTATAGAACTACAGACGCAAACCCAGGTCTCAGTGACGGTGTTAACTTTTGTCTATTTTACCGCACTTAACCACAGGACACGCGTGAGAAAGTACTCCAAACATTAAGACGTTTGTTTCAAAGAAAAGACCATCAGCCATTTCCCCTCATCATTCTGGGACGACAAACTCGTTCACCTTCCTTCCCGGCAGCCACAACACCTATTGTTTGCAAAGACCGACCACTTCACACTTCCCATTCACATCTCTGTAAAGCCATCCATTCAGCTGCTGTGTGGAGGAACTTGAACCGCACCCATATCACAATCACAATCACAGTGGCTGGAAAGGACATACGACCGCCAGGGTCACATATCTTGTGCACATCTCACAAAAACATTCAAATGATATGGGTTTCTGAAGCTGGGGGTGTATTTTTAGATGGAATAATTGTGGCCATTGTTATAAGTTGCAGTGAAACGTGGCACGGAAAAGGAGGAGGACGAAGCATAAGGCTGGCGCTGAGGCGTGTGTTGGTGCTTCTTAACAGCTAAATTGTCTTTAAATGTGACAATTAAAAAGTTACAATGTCCCTCCACAGAGTCTGATGGGAAAATCACTGATTCAGTATTCAGAGCACCGTGGGACATTTAAAATCTTTACTGCCACTGAGGGATTTAGTGGAGGCTGCTGCTAACATTGGGAGAAATTATTACTGATACTGGTGGTTAATTTCAAATCCACCCGTGGAATAAAAGAAGCAAAAGCCAAAAAGAAGTAAGGCTGCAACTAACAACTTCCTTTTTCTACTACATTTTCCTTATTGATTAAAGCAGCAGTAGGTAGGATGGGAGGAAATATGATTAAAAAAAGTTATTTTTATAAATGGTCACACTATCCTGACAGTAGTGCATGAAGACAGGTAATCTGAAAAAAATCATCTGTGTCCTCCGGTGCTCCTAATATCCTCTGCAAGATTTCACAGACCGGAGGAAAACAACCAATCAGAGCCGAGCTGGAGCCTTGCAGTCTCGGAGCACCTGTCAATCACTTACGAATTCCGATCAAACGATCGAACTAGGCAGCGCTGATCAAATATGAATCAATATTCTGTTACTGTAATGCCTATTTCTCGCATAAAATGTTTTCAGAAACATCTTCTAGTGTACTGTTTAGCTGTAAAATGAGAACGTTTGGTCTTGAGATCAGTTGAGGAAATACCAAGCACCGCCCACCAGCCAGAGCAAACTTTATCATGCTTACTGCCGCTTTAATCTGGCATCTCCATTAATCATTTGGTCTGTAAATTATCTGAAAATAGTGCAAAAAGTCCATCAAAAATGTCTTAGTTTTGTCTGACCAACAGTCCAACCCATTGATGTTCAGTTCATAATAATATAAGACATGATGAAAGGCACAACATTACCCTTTTATGCTCTTAGTGACCGCTGACATGTGCACTTGCTTATTGCCATATCGATTCATAAACGGTCGATGTGCTCCAGCCTTTGATTGGCTATTAACCGATCCATTAACATAATGTATTCAGATCCTGTTATGGCAGGGAGCTTGTTTGCAATGATGAAACTTTCTTGAGAAAGAAAACCCTCTCCGATGAGACGGGAAGTGCTTCATAACAACGGGGGGACTAAACGTGATTTGATCGCATACATAAAAAGGTCTCATGTACAGTTAAGAGGCTCTTTCACATTCACACGGTTCAGTGAGCAAACATGTGAGCAGGGCTCAGAGATCCCCGCTGCATTTTGTCACTTAAGACCCGAGCATCATCGTGGCAGCAAATAACAGCATGAATTACCATGCAGTAATGAGAAATGTCACTATGACTGAGAAGAGAAGAAAAGGAGCATCCAATGAGGAGCTATAAAAGCAACACACCTCCAAACTGTGGTGGGTGGCAGCCCGTGTTATAGCAGCAGTAACGGTGTCCAGCTGAGCTCGGCACAGCAGACAGGCTTATTCACTTGGATTTTCAGTCTCTCCGTCCGTGTTTATTTTGCGTGTATGCACATGTGCATCCATCCATGGCAGTAACACACTGATAAGGAGTGACAGCCTGACACATGTGGCCTTGATAAGGTTATGTTGGGTAATGTTATCTGACAATCGTTAACTAGACAGCGCGGTTACTACACAAGGGCTGATCTGAAGAGGAGGACACACTTAAGGGTCTGAACAGAAAGTAAAAATACAGTCAGTTTATGAGGTTAAAGGAAGAAAAAATGTGTGGCTTCTAAAAAGCACACAAACGTGAATCTGAAAGTGCATTTATAAAATATGCATAGCAATAATGCACCGTTTCCTGAGTGTACCTTGAGATAACACCATGAAGTGACGACTAATACACCACCACTGAGGACACATAAGCACATAACAGGGCTAGCTTTTTTTAAAAAGCAAGGGCAGACGTTCTTTAAAATTAAATTTAGAATAAATGGAAGCACTATAAAAGGAGCTATGTGTTAGTTTGTGAGTGAAAAGAAGCAAGCGGTGTAGTCACACACACTGGTGGAAGTGGTTAAATGAGCAAACTCCCAACATGTAATGAAGATGATTGCAGCCTTTTCGCCTCTGTAACCGTTCTATGGACTTTCAGAGGGCAGCGTGCCCAGAGCATGGACTCTGATCACAGCTGCTCACAGCAGCTCAGAGCTGTTTGTAAGGTATCTGTGCACCAGTAATCCCACACGAGGGAGGGACTGTGTGCATGTTACATGAGTCAGATGTGTCTGCCATCAGTTCAGACATGGTAAAAAATCTAACAAGAGGCTTCATAGAATGTGTTTACATGGAGCAACTTCTGCTCCGCAGTAATAGTTAAATTAGTTCTATTAGAAAACGCCTGACACGAGAGCTGCTGCAGAGGGAGACGTCTTTATCACCAACATCAACGAGGGGAAACAGACTCTGATCAAACTCTGCTGATACTCAAGATATCTAAGTTTTACAGATCAAGTTCATACAATGGATGTAATGAGAAAAGGAGATTCTTAAGATTTTTCTCTGTAGCTGGAGATTTCCTGATTTATTTAGGGAGATTTAAAATGGAAAACGCACAGCAGATCTGGCAGCTATGATGAAGCTCCAGCGCACTCCGTGATGACAGAGCTCTTTAGATCTACTCGCCCCGGCCGTCCCAAAAGATACGGCAGCTGGGAAATGCAGAGCAACGCATCTATTTTTTTCCTTTTTTTGGGGGAGAGATGTAGTCCGTCTGTTCCCGTTCCCAAAAAAACTCCCCTGTGTCGTCCTCTAAAAAGCTTATCAGCATCCAGAGATGCCGCCGGCTTTGAGGCTCATTTGGTCTCGCTTCATACTCCACATTAAATGCAATTTATTGAATAATGAATCTCCTCTGCTCCTCAGACCGTGTGAACTCAGTAAAATTCACTCAGCATTCGCCCCCCCACCAAAAAAAACAGGCCTTCAAGGTCACTCTCTGATCCTGGATGAAATTCAAATGGAATTTTCTCCACGTCAAAAAGCGAGAGCGCGGGAAGTCGGATGCCTCCGTGCTGCTTGGTGAAAATATTGGTGAAATCCCGAGGCTGCTACGAGGCTGTGCTGCGCCGTACGACTTACACGGGTATGTGTGGACATGCTACTTAATATGAAGAGCAAAAAAAAAATACATGAATAAAAACTCCTCTTGCCGATACATAATTCATGTTTTGTAGCTTCTGGGGTTTCCACATGAGTGGTCACAGTTAGAGTTAGCGCCGGGTTTCGGCCAAACAAGATGCGGGTGTGTACGTGCACGCGTGTTTGTGCGTGTGGACGGGGAGGAAGAAGCTGCGGGCGGGAGGTTTTGCCTGACGGCTTAAAAAAGAAGAACATTCACTGAGGAAAGCAGGGGGAAAAAGTGGGAATGGAAGGATGCTCTACTGAATCAGCACTACCTTGCTAAAGGGAACACATGCAGAGTATGCACATATGCAGACGCAGAAGCACAATTTAACACACACACACACACAGCTCAGACTGCAGAGTAAACGTAACACATACTTGTCTGGATTTCTGTCTGTCCCCTCGTCGGCTACAGTGCAAACACTTTGCAGATGCTCAGACAGAAAAGCAATCCTCAACCGTCCAGGCCAAAGACAAAACACACACTACGGGGTTCCTACACATTTTCCATTTCTAATTTCCATACTTTTCCAGACTCAAATTTTCAGACTTCTTTGGTAGATTTTTCAGACCATATTTGACTTTGTGACTCGGAGAGAATACTGTGACAAGATTTTACACAAAGTTTGCATCAAGCTCTCTTTTCCCATTTGGAATTGTTAACCAACTTTGTACATGGGATCGTCAAGCCAGCCCTCAGAAAACTTCCATTTACCCATTGTGGCTGTTCAGTCCACAGTTCTACGCAGAAAGTTGGACGACGTCCCACTGTCAAACATCTGGCACTGGAGGCAAAGCCGCTCTAGGTGAAAAACAATTATGCCGCCACTCTATAAGCAACAGAGACAAACTGGGACAGAAATCCATACTGGGACTTTGAGATGGAGAGGCCTTTTATGCGAGTGCGTGTAGGGCGCGAGCTGAACAATCTTTTGCAGTATTTTTAATACCAATACATTTTTTTGTGGTATAAAGAGAATCTAATGATGTTGAAGACCTTCAAGACACTTCATATTGGATGACACCTCCTCAGTTTGTAGAAACACGTCGCCACTGCAGAATCAAAACAAGACCGGCCAGGCAAGTCTAGGTGAGCTGGACCACTAGTAACAGTTTGTCATGTTTACGATGTAAATGACTGAGCCAATCAGATTTCAGTTCAGATTTCAATGCAGATTTGCTCTGTGCCGTCTGCCTGCAGTTACTGCTATTGGTTACTTTTTATTATTATATTATTTTTACTGTTATTTTTTTCTAATAATGAATGGTTTGCCCACATTTCGCTGCCCTAGCCAAAGTGCCGACCTAGACAAGTGCCTAGTTCGCCTATAAGGACGCGCCGGCCCTGGTTGTGACACACAGGCGTAGAGGCCGCTCTGTGTAAGAGTGAGCGTTCAGTCGCACGCCTTAGCCTACTTCTTAGCTTGCTTTCGACGACATCCAGGTTGTTTTGGCCCGCGCTCTCTCACACAGTGATAAACATTGTTGCTGCACTTGTTGCTCCAAACGCCATGAAAACCACGCTGCTGCTTGTATGATCTATTTATTTTTAGAAATTCTGAATGTTATATTTCAGAAAACAGAATAGAGGCAACAGTCTAGAAACAGACAAGTTTATCCATACTCTCTTTAGTTTTTTCCATACTTTATCCAGACCTGGAAATTACTAAAAATCAAATTCCATACTGCATAGGATCCCTGACACTATACCAGAAGGGTGAAGCAATAAATAGCCGGTATATTCAGAGGTTATTAGCTCATGTGCTCCTTAAGCTCCTGAGAAAAAAAGTCCCAGTAGAATATAAGTGTGTGTTTATAGATAGTAAGCTATGTAGCTGTGAGCAAATAGTCCCTCCAGTCACCAGATACCCCACAAACTCCAGACTGGGCCCACTAGCAAATAGAGGAGCTTCCTTTTACACACACAACTGTGTCTGGGGAACCTGAGGAGAATGTGACCTCTCACCTCAATATAGAAGCAATGATTACTGGAAACACTTGGAGCGCATCGCACAGTGGGCACGGCTGCTGATTAAACGCGCCCTCAAAATCTTGGGGCATCTTCTACAGATGTCACGCATGTAAGAGGGTGAAAAAGCGAAGTATTTTAAATTCATACACCGGCACAAACAAGCCAGACAAATAATGAGGGAAACAGGACTTTTGGACTACATTTTAAATGAATTGAATCGTGTTTGTCTGGTTTAAAGTGCCAGGAAGTAGCTTGTGATGAAAGGCGATAGGTACACTCCATACCCTGACAACGTACCATAAACCCTGGCTTATCCAGAGCACCGGAAACTCTCAGATTGAATTTCTTTTCATCCAGGTGATGCGGAGGCAGAACACTCGCCCCCATCCTCTGCAGACTTCTGGGTTCAAATCCAAAGTAGTGAATGCTCCAACAAACACAATTACTGCTGTTTTTGTAAGCAGGAAGCCAGTGAAAGAAGACCTGATCATTACATACCTTCTTAAAGGACGGGTCCATTATTTTATTGTATTATCTTTTTTAGGTTTTTATATCATTCTGTAGCTTTCCAGTAGTGTTCTTTATGTATCCAAATCCGAAAGTACGTATGTTTTAGCGTCAAAATGCTATTTTTCCAAGCACTTCTAAAAACCTTTTCCCATGTGACCCGACAAAGGTTTCTGCCTGATGACGCTGCTACATGTACAGTATATATACATCCTTATAGTCAGTGTATTACAGTAACAGTAACTTAGATAACGGTTGGAGAAGCAGACGGGAGTACTGGCACAGAAGCTAAGCAATGCACTGCTGTGGATGCCACGTTAGTTTGAATCCGAAAGTCACACAATAACACAAACAAACTTATTGATCGATCGATGCAGTGGTAGACCAGTAACTCAAATTACTGTTTTTGTCAATGGAGTCTGGTGGCTTTGAAGACAGCTAATTAACAGCTTCAATTCCCCATCGGAAATGGCTGTCTGACAGCAAGGTAAAGCGGTGAAAATATTGTAAATATAGCATACACTTGAACTGATATTGATATTTTTTTTTAGGTGGCTAACTGAAGCCGTTATATCGCTCTCTTCAAAGCCACCAGACTACATTTACAAAAACAGTCATTTTACCTTGCAAACGCGGGACTTATACATACAACCTGACTTAAAAAAATCCGAAATAACCCTTTCAGTTATTTCCATACTTAGCACAGCTAACATTGACTCAGCTAGCGCTAGCGTTCACATTATTCATAACCTTATTGATTATTAACCATTGGTCTACGAGGTAAAATTACTGTTTTTGTCAATGGAGTCTGGTGGCTTTGAAGAGAGCATAGATAACAGCTTTAGTTTCCCATCAAAAAGGACTGTCTGAAGGTAAAGTGATGAAAACATTCTAAATATAGCGTACACTTAAACTGATAATGAGTTTTTAAGTGGCAGCAACTCCCGTGTCTGAGGTAAAATTACTGTTTCTGTAAAAGGAGTCTGGTGGATTTGAAGAGAGCATGGGTAAAATACGTTTTTCCTGCTGCTCCCGCCCACAGCTGCATTACCTCGCCATCAGACAGCCCTTTCCAATGGGAAACTGAAGCCAATATATCGCACTCTTCAAAGCCACCAGACTCCTTTCACAAAAACATTTTATACAATACAACCCCACTTCAAAAAAGTCAGAACTAACCTTTTCCTTTCCAAACTTAGCACAGCTAACTTTGACTCAGCTAGTGTTAGCATTCACATTATTCATAACCTTATTGATTACTTTGGTAACCTACAGTACGTCACTGCTTTTTGCTGAAGTCTGAGAGGGCGTTTCCATTTTTTTTTTTAAACGGAAAAGAACACAAAAGGGACCCGCCCTTTAAAGCAGGTAATTCTGGCTAAAGCTCAAATAAAAACTCTGTATTTGTATTTGTATTTGTATTTGTATAGCTGTGGGTTATGTACACACCAAATGCTTTCCTACATTTGCAGTTGGTACAGGAAGTCTTAAACTGATGGCCTCGCAACATCTCTAACAAAGCAGTAGGATTAGAGTCAATTGCATTTCAACTGCGGCTGTTAATGAATATTGTTAACTTCCCTGATTTTGCCACTCATAACCAACATTTAACTGGCACAGCCATCTTAAACTTGTGTTGCTCCCGCTGGCTGGCTTGACATGTTTGTCTCATCAGTGACAACACACATCATTACAAACGGTATCTGTTGCAATCTTCCTATAGGATCCGCATGATGCATAAGCCGAAGCATCTAAAACTTCTCCTCGCTCCGCTCACCTGTCTCACTTCAGACAGCCAGAGAGCGCCGTGTCTAGCGAGCGAGCTGCAAAAGGCAAACAAGATGCAGACGCTTTGAAAACAAAGTGCTGCTGTCGTGTCACGACTTTCTGGGGAAATAAACACTTCAATTCACCCCTCACAAAAGAAAACACACCCCGTCGAGCTGCTAAACAAAGCGCTACACATCTTCCATCTTCCTATCCCTCCCCTTCGTCTTTCTGCTCTTTTTGGACGGGGGGGGGGTTTGCTTTGATGACAGGAATGCGGTTGGATAAGACACCACCAGTTAGGATGCAGCGGGGTGAAAATTAAACCACTGAAACGGGAAAAGCGTCCCAACGGCACGGCAATAAAGACACAGAAAGTGCACAGAAAAAGAAGCAGAATATAAGCTTACAAGAATATATATCTGACACTAGCTGTGGAAAGATGCCATCAAACCACTGAATCTCTGTGGAAATGACTCATACGACAAGAAATGTCCTTATTCCTAAAAATGGTTCCATCAGTGACGCAACGAGATTGTACAGAATGCCAGGGTCACGAGAAGTAACGCTGGCAAGCTTTTTCAGGACACTTTTCACATGTATGCAGAATTGAATAGTTGTGTATGTGGATTTTTTAGGCTGTGGGAGTTGGGAACAGCAAGGAGAAGAAAAGCCAGGACGAAAAATTGAAGAGAAGGCGAGTGGGCGTTAATTTTAAATATCCAGCATTACCACCAGCAGCTGCACTTTGTCCTGCATCGCCTCCCAAAAACAAGCCTTCTACTTAATCTGAAAAGGAGGCCTCCATCAAGCTCATGAATAAACACCACCAAACAAACGTGTCGAAGGAAACTGGGAAGAAACGGCGACAAAACCAAAATGAGTCTTTGCTTCCTCTCTCCGGTCAATCATACACCCACGCTCTGGGCATACTGAGACTCTCCTTGGTGAGACCAGATGCCTTCTTCCCTTGGAAACAACTCCTCCACCTCCTCCTCCTCCTTCCCAGTTAGATTTGGCTTAACCGCTGATCCGTGAAGTGCCGTGGAATCTGCCAAACCGGGGCATGCCTGTCGGTGGCTGGAGCTGTGAGAGCAGCCATTGTCGCCGTGGCATCAAAAGGGAAGAGGTGCACGAGGAAGAGAGGCCACAGCAGTATAGGAGGTTGATGGAGGGAGTGTAAAACACGAGGGAGCAAAAAAGGGGACCGTATGGGGAGGCTGTGGTGTCAACAAGGCACAAGCGCTGCCTCTGGAATACATAATAACACAAACAAACTAACCGATCGAGGCAGCGGTAGACCAGCAACTCCCGTGTTCTGCGAGGTAAAACTACTGTTTTTGTCAATGGAGTCTGGTGGCTTTGAAGAGAGCGCGATATAATGGCTCCAGCTCCCCGTCGAAAAGTGCTGTCTGACGGCAAGGTAAACCTATGAAAATATTCTAAATGTAGCGTTCCTCACTCCTTCAATTACCGTTACCACGAGCACAACAAGCGGGGCTGCAGAAGCGTAGGAGTCGAGGTTGATGGAGAGAGGGTTGAAACACGAGGGAGCACAAAGGGGACCGTATAGGGAGGCCGCGGTGTCAACAAAGCACAAGCATTGCCTCTGGAAAGAGAGCAAACTAAAGTCACAAAATAACACAAACTAACTAACCGATCGAGGCAGCGGTCGACCAGCAACTGCCATGTTCTGCAGGTAAAATTACTGTTTTTGTCCCTGGGGTCTGGTGGCTTTGAAGAGAGCGCAATATAACGGTCTCAGTTCCCCATCAAAAAGTACCATCTGATGGCAAGGTAAAGCGGTGAAAATATTCAAAATATAGCGTTCAACAAGCATTCAGACCAGCCATTGTCGCCTTTGTATCAAAAGGAAAGGGGTGCATGAGGAAGAGAGGCTGCAGCAGCGTAGGAGAGTCGGGGTTGATGAAAAGAGGGTGAAACACGAGGGAGCAAAAAGGGGACCATATGGGGAGGCTGCAGTGTCAACAAGGCACAAGCGTTGCCTCTGGAAGGAGAGCAAACTTTAGCACAATAGGACCCCTTTGGAGCGCCAGGGGGGCTAGCCCCCCAACTTTTACACCCCCGTGAGTGGAAGTCAAACCGAGCCATAAAGCACGATGAACCAGACAGGGGAAAGAGCCCTTCCATCAGCCTGCCAGATCTGCTCCAACAAAACCCTCTTTCTCTCCGCGAAGCCTTGGCCCCTTAAACGTTGAGCCGTGCACACATTCTTCAGTGACATAATGCTTTTTTAAGCTATTGCCCTCTTCAACTCCCCCCCACCTCCTCCTCCTCCTCCTCTTTACCCTTACTCAGATTTCCCCCCCTTTTGCCAATTACTATTTAAATATGAATACCAGCAGAGGGTGTTTGTTTTCGCTCCTGCGGCGGTGAGGAGTGAAGGAGGGAGGTCAGCGCGCGAGCTGACGTCAACGGTCTGCCGTCCCATTGATGTCCCGGCAGTAGGTGCTCCCTGAACGGCCTCTTGGGGCCATAAAAGCTGCCATAAAAACTAGCTACTACCACCACCACCACCACCACCACCACCTCTCCCCTTTTTCCCCCCCAGTGGAGCTGCTGCAACGCCCCGAGGGAGCCGGGGAGCTCGCAGGAGCCGAGGTCCGCGACAACTGCTGACACTGCCGGTGGACTGTGCACTAATGAGTCTGTGTAGTTCTCTTATTTGGCATCCCGAGTCCAGTATGTGTGCATACTCGGAGTGTGTCAGCGTCCACAGCAGATACAGGCCACAGTCTCGGCCCACTGCCCCTCATTGATGAGATAACTGTGGTCAGGTGCTCCACAGCCCGGGGACCGCAGAGTCATTCAGGAAGAGGGACAAATCCCTGGGAGCATTGGGACCAGCGGCAACCCCCCGCTCCCTCTTCCCACACACACACACACAACCTGACCTCTCATGCACTAACACACGCTACTCTCCACAGTTCAGTAGCGAAAAGATAACAGTCATATAACTCCAGCCTAATTCACTCACAGTGAAACCCGTGTTCACTTGACTGGTCACATGAGCAAACAAGAGGGATGAAGGGAAGCACAAACGTGTTGTTAAATCAGAAATTAGAGCCTTGCATAGAGCTGAGAGCTTAAAGGTTATATTACTCTGTAGCTTCCCAGTGGTGTTCCTTATGTATTCAAATCCGAACATTCAAAGTTTGGTCGCAGTACTATGTTTTAGCATCAGAATGCTATTTTCCCAAGCCCTTCTAAAAACTTTTTCTCACATGACCTGACGTAGGTTTCTGCATGATGAGGCTGCTACGTATACAGTATATATATACAGCCTTATAGTCAGTGAACCGGTGTGTACCGGCACGGAAGCTAAGCAATGTACTGCTGTGGACGCCATGTTAGTTCGGATCCGATAGTCATACAATAACATAAACAAACTAACTGATTGAGGCAGCGGCAGACTAGCAACTCCTGTGTTCTGCGAGGTTAAATTACTGTTTTTGTCAAAGGAGTCTGGAGGATTTGAAGAGAGCATGGGTAAAATACGTTTTTCTGCTGCACCCGTCCACCGCTGCTTTACCTCGCCACCAGACAACCCTTTCTGACGGGGAACTGAAGCAGTTATAGATGTCCATCCATGGCTCTTCAAAGCCACCAGACTCCATTCACAAAAACAGTAATGTTACCTCGCAGAAAACAGGAGTATTCACATTATCTATAACCTTATTGATTGCTTTGGTAACCTACATCAGTGCTTTTTGCTAACAGCTGAGTGGGCATTTCTATTTGAAAACCTCAGAAAAGAACGCAGACGGACCCGCCCTTTAAGTTTACTTGGAGGTTGACATTTCTCCGACCAGCGTGGAACAAAGACCTCTGACATCAACAAGCAGCTGCATCATTGTATTAGATTTTGTTCACCCAGAAACAACATAAGTTTAAGATAATACTTTGTACAACTTATCTTGTTTGATACTGTCAAGACTGTTAACGGAGCCTGGTGTACAGCATCTTTTTGGCCACTTTAGCGCAACAAGTTAAAACAGTTAGTTGCTAACTTTGCCCATTTGGTGCCATTGGGATAACGTAGAGTGGGTTTATCTGAGCTTTGTCACTGAACTAAGCTAAGATGAGCGCAGTGAGAGTGAATAGAAACAGTAAAGTTGCAGCCAAACTTTCACATTACATGAAGTCAATTTATCCATATAAAAATATTGATAAGAGCAGCTTTAAAGTGAACCATTTTAAATCACAATAGCGGCCAGAAAACTCCCAATTCAATATTTTCCTCAATGTGTTCAGCCTTGCATTAAATACCATTTATGAAATTAGCAACTGCATGTTTTCCATTAGAATTTTTTGGGGTTCTTAACTACAGTGAGAAACAGAAAATGAACAAATGTTGGTTCTCAGACTGACCCAGTTAATGTTGGATACTTATAGATTAACAAAAAAAACCAACGAAAACCAGGGGGCTGATGGCAAAACACTGCGGCAGCTGAACGTGGGAATGCTGGAATGACGGAGTTGGGAATGTGCGCTCAGAGCGACGTCGCCACCCTGTCTCAGCATGCCCCGTGCCACACGGAGAAAGAAAAGCAGAGATGTGAGAGATTTTTTTAATACTTCGTCTCTCTGCTTTAAAAAAAAAAAAGGACAGATGTCAGAACTCATCGTGCTCGCCAAACCCGCAGACAGGAGACGTATCTTCCTTTCATCCCTCCTCGGCGAGGAATTTAATGAGAAGCCAATCACGTGTCTGTCCTGATCATCACTTTCTGCCTCAGCCAGTCACGTACCTGTCTGGTTTAATTGAGTTCACAAGGACCCAATCAGCTTCTTTCTCTCGCTTTCTGTTCTGCACTGTCAGAGTCTTCCAAAAAAAAAAAGTGCGCAGCTGCTCTCTTACCTGTCTGCCTGCAAACTTTTTACATCAGCGTATCAGCACTAGTTAAGGATGAGAGAGTGACAGAAAGAAAGGAGAAGAGGGTTTACAAGTGTTACTGCTGTGCCTGTTATTAATCCATTCCTCTAAAACATTCCCTGACAGTTCTGGGAAGGGAAGGATGCCTTGTTATTCCTCACTCTTTCAATTACCGTTACCACGAGAACAACAAGCATTCAGACCAGTTTTTGTCCTCCAGCGGGGTGGAAGTGGGCAGCTTTTAATAGAGGGAATGAGTCCAGGGGCCGGCCCACTGCTGTGCTAATGCTCTCATCGATTTTCATTTTGGGGGGGAACCCTCCCAGCTGATCAATCCTCTACACCGACTAGCCGGCAGCTGGCCTAGGAGGTGCAGGATGGTTCTGGGCTTCACTCTCTGAAGCCGAGTTCAAGTCCACCCCCACCAAGTTTCGTCCTTCTCTTGCGAAACCCCCCTCCGCCGCCGCCGCCACCACCTCTGAGGCCAGGGGCGGCTTGGCTGCGCTGGTAATCCCTCAATGAATGTGGGTCAGTGAGTTGGGCTTTGCCTTCGTCACTCAGCGAGGGGACAGACAGCGGGGTCGTGACCCCAGTCGTCCCGCGTGCACTCACACACACACATGCTCGTGTTCGCACGCCCATGTACGAAGACAAAGACACACGGGGGATGCACACACACACACACACACACACACACACAAACAAAAAAAAGACATGGATGGATGAGCAGCCACACACGGACAAAACTCACACAGACGAAAACAAGCAGCGACACAAACTTGGAATATGGCAGATCTGAGATTAGCGGAGCTGAAATGATTGGAAGATTAATGGAGTGGATGATTGACAGAAAATAAATTAACAGTTCTCATAATCGGTTAATAGTACCAGTCTTTTTTTGTTTAAGCAAGTATGTCCAAAATGTGCTGGTGGCAGCATCTTATATTTTAATGTCTTCTGGTTTTCTCAGTCTTCTGTGACAGTAAACTGAATATTTTTGCATTTTGGAAAGTTGGTCAGACAAAAAGAGACATTTGAAGACGCCACCATGGGCTCTGGGAACTAATATTTTCTCCAAAAACAAAAGGTATGATATGATCAAGAAACAGCAGAAAAGCCTGAAATGATTTCAAATGGTCTGTAATGGTAAAATATCAAACATTTTCTAGCTTCTTATATAAGAGGATTTGCTGTTTTTGTCAGTTTTATTTCACTGTGAATTTAATATTTGGCCTTGGCCTCTAGAAACTTTCACTATTCTTTGATTTCTTTTTAGATGAAATGATTAAATGAGGACCTATTATGCTTTTGTGCTTTTTTCTCTTTGCTTTAGTGTGTTAGTTTTTGTGCAGGGAAAAGGTCTGCAAAGTTAGTGTTTTTTCAGACAGCTTGTGATTATGGCTAAAGGCAAAAACCAGACATGGTTTCGCTTGCGAGATATGAATACTAAAACTAGTATAACTCTATAAAAGTACACAAAATGCACAACTTGTAAGTAACTTTATTGAAAGTATTCAAGCAATAGTGTATTAGGAGGTTCTAAAGGGACATACTGTATGTCTCTCCTTTTTGGTTGCAAAAAGAAGAACATTAAAGGGTACCTATTATGCATTTGTGCTTTGTCCCTTTCCTTTCCTTTAGTGTGTTATATAGTTTTTTGTGTATGTAAAACGTCTGCAGAGTTACAAAGTCCAAAGTCTACGTCGAAGGGAGTTCTTCTCTCCAACAGAATCACTGCTCCTGAACTGCCTGAAACGCCTTGCTCGAAGTCCCGCCTTTTCTTCTGTAACGTGATGATGTCACCAAGTAACACATTTGCATAATACCTGCCTAGCGGCTAGTTTGGCACGCCCTCCACAAAGCTAGTTAGAGCGGAGCTGGATCGGAGTCTGAAGAGTTTGGTTTGGTTGACCAATCACAGCAGAGTGGGCCAGCTGACCAATCAGAGCAGGAGCTCAAACAAAGCATTTCAGACAGAGGGTGAAAAGAGGTGCTGCAGTACAGCCGGTATGAGAATAATAAAGCGTTTTTTTGAACATTAAAGCATGTAAACATGTTCTAGTAGAAACCCAAAATACAAGTATGCACCTGAAAATAAGCATAATAGGTCCTCTTTAAGCTTACTGTTGTTAGTTGCAATCCTAAAAAGATTGGATTTTCAGTAATTTGTTACAAAGTTAAGCACTTGTAACTTAAGTTTATCACCAGAAACTATCACCGCCAGACGGGAGCCACGGCAGAAATACTGCCAAGTTGACTCATCTCATGTAACGGTGACACAGTGACTCGCCCCAGATAATACCGAATGAGGCTGAAGCAACTGAAACACACAAACGAGGTGGTTAAAATGAGAAAGACAGAGATAATGAAAGTCAGAGGGGATGTGAGATGTGTAGATGGCCTGATAAGATTAAATAACAAACAAAGGTTTTATAGGCTTAAATCTGTCTACATGTGCACACACCGAAATATCAGAGACCTAATTAAGCTGCACAACATTCAAACTTATTATCCTCCACATCATTAACATTCACCATCACAAGCCTGGTACTTTATCTAAGAGAGAGCAGGCAATCATGAAATATTCATGACTTATTAATCTGACTACAGAAAAACAAACAATGGCAACCTGGGGAGTGTGACACCCTCTCCTGCCAAACAGCGACGTAGCAACACAACTGTGTTTGCTGCTCGCTCGGCGCTCTTCAAATCTCTAAAACAAGGAGTCCGCTATCAGGCGCCGCCGCTGCCGCCATGCAGGCATTCAGGTGGATTCCGGTATTCCCACTCATAATAGTGTTTTACTGAGATAAGATGGAGAGGAAGTGTTGCTGGTTTTCTTCACTTGGCCCAGATCTGCAACTGCCTCTCATTCTGTGGCACGGTGTCAACAAAATGTCAACCGCAGCGGCGTCATAAAAAAAATAAAAAGGGAAATGGAAATGTGGCGGTGAGCCATCGCGAGCCAAATCACATCAGTGTTTCCATGTCGTTCTGAGGGAGAGGGGGACGGACGGAGGGATGGAGGGAGAGGAAAGTAATGAGAACCGAGGCAAAGGGAGGGAAGGTAAGGGGAAAGTAAAAACAGGAAATGTGTAATAAAAAAAACGGGAGGACGGGAGCTGGTCTCCTTCCTCTTTTCTCCCTCTCAGCCACTCGCGCTTTTGAGAGGATTTTCTCAAGTGGGAAAATTTCTGCTGATGACACACAGTTGTGAAAATGAAAACGCCGCAGCGCTTGGTTGATGCTACTGTCATTGACTCCTAATGGGAAAAAATCCCACTACACGCGCAATTTTCTGGACTCTCCATTTCTTTTCAACTCACGCAGCACACACCCCCCCACCCCCGACATACACCGCGCACTATTATCACTCAATCTCACACCCACTTGCTCTTCTTCTTGTACTTCCACACACACTATCAGGCAACACAGCCACATCTTATGCATCTCTTGACTTTCTCGTTCTTTAAATCTCTCCCCCTCCTACTTCTCTTCATCGCCCTTCCACTCTCTTTCCGTATTTCAAGTCCCTCGGGTGACCTTGAGCGGCAGCTGCCGGTGAAGTGGCTAAAGTACAAAGTCAATACGAGCCAACAAAGCTGGTTAAGTATTAAATGGGGGATGATGGCGCTGCTGTTAGCCGGAGAAAGGCTCAACAAAGGGCAAATAAAAGGAATATGTGCAGTCGGAACACTTAGCAGTAATAATGATGTGCTTTAAGCAATTGACTCGTGATATTAGATGCACTTTTGATTTTTGCAGGGTAATGTGCTCGCCGGTGGAATAGGAGACATTGTGGGGTTAATGTTGGGATACATATATGAAATAAGTATGCCCATACTTGCCAATCTTGAGACCTCAAAAATAGGGAGGATTTCAAAACCAAAAGTGGGGGGTCTGGGGAAAAATTCTGGTGACTCTGAAACCCGTTATTTCCAATGACTTGCGCCACGCCACGACGGCTTTGCTGTGATGCTGTGATGTGTGGCGAGCGCAGCTCAAACTGCGCCGCGGTGTCGCGAGCAGCTCTCCTCAGCCGGGAAAAGACATTTGGTGTAGCTCTATTGCCGTACGGGTGAAAACAGTAGGGCTTATGGCTTATACAAGCTGAACAATGCCAGAAACATGTTGAGATAACGAAAAGGAAAAAGAAAAAGAAAAATGCCATAAATCGTTAGAAATACGGGAGAATGTGACCCTGGGAGGAAACCGGGAGAGGGCAATGAAAGACGTGAGTCTCCCGGGAAAATCTGTAAGGTTGACAAGTATGAGTATAGTATGTAGTAAGTGTAGGGCAAATAACATGACAGTTGATATATTACAATGAAACATCCGTGCCTCAAGTGATTCATTATTGAAACAGGAAGTCCACAAAATGTGACTTCCTATTCCCTAGAAATGGGAACTTCATTTCCCACAACTGAAATCATGATGTTGGAAACAGTAAATATTACATTATCTAGTATTTGAGTATGCCAGGAAAGGAGGTTTAGTCACCACACAAGGCAAATCGTTGCAGCAAAATCCCGCTTAACGTGAAATTTTTCAATTGTCGAGCCCGTAATAGCCTTTCACTGTCCTCTCCCGGGATCATTGTCGGCGGTGCTGAAATCTCGCTGGATAATGTAGCAGTGAATGGGCCCTTTCATCAGCGCTTGGCCATGGAAGTGGACCGGAGTGACTCCAATTGAAAGCTATTGCAGCTAAGAAAATCAATTGAATAAATGTGCGGAGCGTGGTGCATTTGTCTGTGTGTGTGTGTGTGTGTGTGTGGGGGTGGGAGAATGGTTCAAGTACCTATATACACCGGCTCCCAGCCTGCCCTCCTGCTGCTGCATTCCTTTAGCAGAGCAGCATTCCTCTGGAAGGCAACGAGGTCAAAGGTCAGGGAGGCAAAGATGAGCCTGCTCTGCTCTGCAGCAACAGCGCGTATGTATGTATCTACGTGTGGGTGTTTGTTTGTGGTCGGCGGGTGGATGTATATTGATTGCAAACAGAGTAGAGACCAGATAAAGCCGGAGCGCACTGCATCCTTTCTTTAGTATTCGAGTGTCATTCAAAGAGCATCCAGGTATGTACATATATACTGTATACAGCCAGCCGGCCTGCCTTGGCAGTGCTCCCTCCTAAACCGCTAACAGCTGCTCTGACACGTGTGTGCATTCCTGAGTCTGCAACCGCAGCGTCCCCGCAAGGCATCGCCCGGTCGCCCTCAGCCTGTGGAAGTGGAGCGCTATGAGACCGGCTGGCTAACACATAGATCCATTTACCTGAGAGAGAGCTACGTCAGGTTTTTTTTTTTGCAAAGCACGGGGTTTAAATTAGATTCACATGAAAGGCATCAGTGTGATTAAATCTAAAACAGGCTCCTAAATCATAACGGGGGAAAAAATGCTTTAAATGTATTCATTTCACTAAGATGCCAAAGTGGGTTAACAAACTAAACCTAGGGTAAAACCAGCAACCCTTAAACAAAAGACAACTACAAACGGTTCACAAAGGAAGCATGAAAAGTTTAACAAGCGGAAGCCAGCTTTAAAAGTGTTGTGTAAAAATGAAATTGGACGCATTGAGTTTTGACGGGGGGGACAGAAATCAAATGCAGTATATATCGACGCTGGAAATGAAATGACTAACAGGCAGCGGTATTGATCTAAATAAATCAACCGTGAAGCACGCTACACGAGTGGAAAGAGTGGGCAGTGAAAGCTCCGGTTTCCCTGAACTCGCCGTGTCAATCGGCTGATCATTATGGCACCGAGATGTTCCAGAGATAGAGGTACTTCTGGGAGAACGAGGCCAGGCCCGTCGGGAAACAGAGCCATGAGCGGAGCACGGAAGAGCAGAGGTGGGCCGTCCAGAGACGACTGGAATGTCAGATAATGGATGACATATCTCTCTCCAGGTGACACCGAGCCCAAGGCATCCAGGGAGACGGCGAGGGGAGAGAATGAGTGGAGCGGAGAGGGAAAAAAAAGGATGACGAATGGATAGACAAGCGCATGCTTGTAAAGTTTTGTTAGAGCTCCCGTTTTTGGCATTATGAGTTCGTCTGCGAAGAGGTTTTCGGGTTCATTTCAAGTTCAAGGAGAGTCACATCCTTCTCTCAACTCAACGTACGTTCGATTAAAAATCTTTTCCCCACTGCTCCTTCGACTGAATGGAAATATGTGCAGGTTAACTTTCCATATGTTCCCCATCCGTCCTTCCCCCATCCCTTAACCTTGACATGCCTGTGTGTACAGGTAACACACACACACCCTCTGGTACGAACGACGTCGACAAGTGCTGTTGTCACATGCCTGAGTTTATCCAGGCTTTACAAAAGGCATCCTCGGGTTGATGAATGCAGATCAAGCCGATGTCACTCACAGAGAAGTGAACCTGCCAGCGGAGTTCACTACGTAATCCCGCCATGTAAACATCAGACGCCGCCGCCTTCTATATGAAAAACATACCGAGCATTCAGGTGCAGCTGTTGATCCCCAAGGGGGGAAATTATTAATTACCACCTTGACTAAAAAACGGAGTCCTCCAGAATTAGAGGTAATCAACTAACTGTCCCTGAGGGGGCTAAGTGGGAAGGATGGCACTAACTCCTGCAAATGAAGGCGATAATTAACCCATTATGACTGATTTATGCGCACTAAATCGCTTCATATTTCAACCAAAACTTGTTCACGCCCCGCCATGTACATAAACTTAACTGCGTGCGTTTTGTCATGACAAGGTCACCAGAGCGGTGATACTAATTTCAGAGCAACAGAGCAGACTTTCACTTAATTTGCACTAAGTACAGGGTGCAAATCAAAACGTGTCCCTGCATATCCTGGTTAGAGGCTGCTGGGTTCCCATGGAGTGGAGCTGGAAGGTGATGGAAGGAGGGGGGATGAATTCCTTTATAGGAAAGGAAAGGAGGGATGGAGGGGAGGGGAGGTGGGTGGGGGGAGTGTCCAGGGAGCTAATAGACTGGCTGGAGAGCTTTTACTCCATGAAAACCAGTCATGTAGTGGGACATAAAAAGGTTGGTTAACTAGGACTCTTTAAAAGGCTCACAATCATTGATAGTTAATCAGTTACCAGGCTGATTTATAAGTCTAGATTTTAAAAGAGGAAGGTCAATTTATTAGGGCTGTCAAAGTTAACAGGATAATAACACCTTAACGCAAATTCACCACTAATTTCTTAGCAGTAATGCAAAAACCTAATGAATCAATCGTTACCAACCATGTCATACTAGCTTGTCGGGAAGGAGGATAAATAACGCTCCAAACTTGCGCTAAATTTTGACGAGGAAAAACTGTCATGGCCATTTTCAAAGGGGTCCCTTGACCTCTGACCTCCAGATATGTGAATGTAAATGGGTTCTATGGGTACCCACGAGTCTCCCCTTTACAGACATGCCCACTTTATGATAATCACATCCAGTTTGGGGCAAGTCATAGTCAAGTCAGCACACTGACACACTGACAGCTGTTGTTGCCTGTTGGGCTTCAGCTTGCCATGTTATGATTTGAGCATATCTTCTTTATGCTAAATGCAGTACCTCTGAGGGTTTCTGGACAATATCTGTCATTGTTTTGTGTTGTTAATTGATTTCCAATAATAAATATATACATACATTTGCATAAAGCAAGCATATTTTGATGCATATTTGAAAATATGGATTGTAATATTCGTTTTGCAAGACACTACATGCAACTATATGTATATCTATATGTTACTGGTTAATTCCAGTTAGGAAAGACACATGAATAGCTCCACACACACTGTGCGCCAAAGCGTGGGAACCCTGAAGGCTCTGCTCTGTTTTTGGATGTGGATGAGGTGACAGATCCATACGCACGAGATCTGGTGCATAAAAAGTTTGACAGCACCTAAAGAAACAAGTTTTGCAAGACACTACATGCAATTACATGTATATCAATATGGTACTGATTAATTCCAGTAAGGAAAGACACATGAATAGCTCCACACACACCTAAATGCACACACACACTGTGCGCCAAAGGGTAGGAACCCTGAAGGCTTTGCTGTTTTTGGATGTGGATGAGGTGACAGATAGATAGATAGATGGATAGATGGATAGATGGATAGATGGATAGATGAATAGATGGATAGATAGATAGATAGATAGATAGTAACTTTATTGATCCCGAGGGAAATTCAAGTTTCCAGCATCACAGTTCCATAGTGCAAAACATGTTAGTAAAAAGGCAGTAAAAAAGTTAGTAGTGCAAAGTACAAAAAAATATACCAGATATAAAAATACAAGGAGATGAAGAAAACTGTTAAAAGTGAATATAGTGCAGAGTAACAACTGTGATACACGACTATTAAAAAGTGCAGAAGAGACTGTTAAAAATGAGTATAGTGCAGGGTTACTCCAGTAGCTCAGTCTAAAGTGCACTGTGTGCATTATTATCTGTCCAGCTCCATATGCATGAGATCTGGTGCGTAAAAAGTTTGACAGCACCAAAAGAAACAACTATTAAAATCAGTTTTTGCCATGTTTTTAGGAATAAAATGTTCTATAAATGAAGCTATGAAAGATATATGAACAAACCCCTCATTAAAAACCTTCAGAATATTGATAGGAAACTGGAAAGTTCGGTGTATTTAAGTGTTACTGATGAGGAAAATTACAGAATCAGAGTCTGAGAGGAAAAAAAAACTCATTTTGAGAAAACAGCCTTTAAAGATATGTTTCTGTGCTGGACAACGGTGATGCATCTTCTCAGAGCCTATGCACGCTGGATACTGTCTACCATGGAGCACTGAGACTTAATACAAATTGTAAAGCCCTTACGCACCATTGCTCTTTGTATGCTCGGGTAGGATGGTCTGCCTTGTCCACCTGTAGACTGAACCACTGGCGTGTTCTTATTTATAAGGCTATTCTTGGTCTGCTTCCATCTTACCTACGGACCTACATACTTCAAAAAAGTACAGGAAGTTACCGTCTTCGCTCCCAGGACTTAATCCTACTAACAGTCCCCAAAGTCCGTACTGAACTGGGGAAAAAGGGCGTTCAAGTATGCTGCTCCCTCTTCTTGGAATCAGCTACAAAATGACCTGAAACTTGGAGAGCTGGTCTCACTGAACATCTTTAAAGTGCTTCTAAAAGATTTGGAAACAGGCACATCTGGCTGCAGATGTTTTGAATGTTGATGAATGTTTTTTGATACCCTTATGATTCTGTAATTTGCTCTTTGTCTTCAATTGTTATGTTTATTTTATGTCTGCAACTGTGTAACTGTGCTGCTGCCTTTCTTGTCCAGGACACTCTTGGAAAAGAGAGTTTTTAATTGTAATGAGTTTTTTACTCCTGGTTAAATAAAGGTTAAATAAAAAATAAATACATGCAATATATATATATGACTGGTTAATACCCATCTCCAGTTAGGAAAAACACATGAATAACTCCACACACACACATCTAAATGCACACACACACTGTGCACCAAAGCATGGGAACCCTGAAGGCTCTGCTCTGGTTCTGGATGTGGATGAGGTGACAGCTCCATATGCATGAGATCTGGTGCGTAAAAAGTTTGACAGCACCAAAAGGAAACCACTTTTCCAACACCCCATAACGAGCCCACATCCTCAGTGACTGGTAGCTGTGCAACTTACTTGTCATACTCCGCGTTGTCCTTGTCACATCGTGCGTCCTTGTGCTTCTGCCAGTCCTTTCCGTGCTTGCAGGTGGTGAGCAGCACCACGTCCTCCGCGTTGTGCACGTGGTGTAAGGCATTCCTGGTGTCCGATCCGATCCCAGTCAGGTACCGCTTGCCCTTGAACACCAGCATGTACTTTCGAAAGGGCGGGATGGAGTTGTACTTGAGGAAGCCCCTCTCTCCTCCGGTCCTCGGGTGCTCCTTGGAGAACAGCGGGATGGACACGTCGAAGCTGGGCCTGAAGTTCTCGGTGCTGATGCTGGCCTTAGCCAACATGGCTTGTCCGATGTCGAAACCCAAATCTTCCGTGTAGTCCGGCCAAGTCCCCGAGTACAAGTTAAATATGAGGTGGTTCCTACCATCATTCCACAGGGGCAAGTTCTGCACCTTGGTCTTCAGGTTGTGGACGTACTGCGGGGACAGCTGGTCTCGATCCAAGGTGTCCAAACTCAGGATGAAGAGGCACGCTTGTCCTGGGTCCTGTGCGTAAAACCTGGACGCCTCGATGGTGGCTATAATATTCTGATAGCTCTCTGAGATCTTCTCTCCTTTCTGCTGCGGGTAGACGTAAACTTTGAATCCGTTCTTCTTCTCCTTCAGACACCGGGAGAAGTCGAAGCAGGAGTCCATGCGGCACCTCTTTCCTCGGTAAACGCTCGTGTTCACGTCCCTCTTCTGCCGCGGAGAGATGTGCACGTTGTACTCCTCCGTGTCCGGCTGATCCCACGGCAGGAAGAGGTGTAACGGGTCCGAGAAGTGAGGCCACGGCTGGTCCGGCCGGTACCCGTTGTTCCTGCTGCGGTCATGCCGGCTCCGGCTGCTCCTCCTCCGGCTCACCGCTGGAAGTTCAACCCCTCCGAGGTAGAAGAGAAGCACCAGACACGCACCGGCGGAGAGCAGGATCAGGTAGCGTTTTTTGGCCTGCATGTGTCCTGCTGCTGGGAACTGCTGCTTTATTATTAGGAATAAGAAATGTAAAGTGGCCCGAAGTTAGGCTCTCACCAACCCCGGCTGCACCGCTCCATCCTCCGGCTGCAGCCTCCACGGATCCCCGGCAGCCAAGCCTCTTCTTCTGCGTAATCGGTTCCCAAATCCAGCAGCGATTGATCCAGTGCATGTGGGCGATTTTGTTTTAAAAGTGTTGTCCTGTTCTTCGGTAGAGTTTCACCATAATCTCACACAGCAGCAGCAGCACCAGCAGCAGCAGCGGGAGGCTGGAAGAAAAAAAAGCCCCGGACAAACAATCACATGCAGCGGCGGCGGTTCTCTCTCTTCACCCGGCGGTGGTGCTCCGCGCCCTCATTCAGCCGCGCTGTGAGGAGGCTTATTCTGATGGAAAACTGTCCTAGGAAACGCTCTCTCCTCCGGGGGGTGAACAACGGGTCCCCGAGGCTCTCCCACACGGAAAGGTATACCCCGATATGGATGTTTAAACTCGGTGTAGCTCCAAATCCAAGAAGCCTCCTCCTCCGGCGGGTGAGCGCGTTCTTATTCCCCCCCGCTTGTCTCACTCCATAGTCCCGCGTGAAGAGAAGCGAATGACCGGTGAGGAGGAGGAGGAGGTGGAGGAGAGAAGAAGCGTCGCAGCGGTAGCTCAGCTCAACTGTAACCTGACGAAGCCCTGCATTTCTCAGTTATTATCCCAACACCAACATACTACCCTCATATAAAACACAACACCTCCTCTTCATCGGTGGTGGAGGAGGAGGTGGAGGAGGAGGAGACACGCAGCTAGAGGCGAAGTTCTCCGGTCGACACGAGGTTGCACAGCCGCTGCTTTAAGCTCACAAACCGGGTAGATGGCTGTGAGAAAAAATGTTCCCAAAAAAGACGGGATTCCTTGATCTTAGTGTCCAATTACCGAGTGCTCAGCCGTCCCGATTGTTAGTCGGTAACATTCCAATCCCGACACGACGGCAGGCTGACGTGACGTCCCAGCGATGCCCACCGGAGCCGCTGATTGGTCCCCGTCTGTGGGAGCGGAAGAGGCGGGTCTTAGAGAGGGTGGATGGTGGGGGGGGGGGGGGGGGGGGGGGGATGCACCCATTCATAACCGGAGTCCTCCTGCATGTGCAAATTATCTATGAGCCTATGGAAGTTGTTTGGAGACGTGCCAAAAGAGCAAAGCACCCCTCATTAAGAAATATTCCCACTGAGAAATTATATTGTGATTGTATTCAGTTACATTTGCATTCATTATACTTGCATCAAGTCTGTTATTTTTGCTTTAAATTATATAATTTATAGGTATTATGCATGCATCTACTTCTTTATTTATCTATTTTATTTATTATTATTATTATTATTATTATTATTATTATTATTTTTTATTATTTTTTATGTATTATTATTAATTCATTAATATTTATCATTTATATATTATTAATTACTTCACGCTTGATTTGACTATTTTGGTATGAGCTAATATTGTAGCCATAAATATTGCAATAAAGAGTGAAGAGAGCAAAGCACCCTCATTAAGAAAAGATTCCCACTGAGAAATTATATTGTGATTGTATTCAGTTACATTTGCATTCATTATACTTAATTATGACCTATTATTTGTTAAATAATTAATTCATATTTATCATTTATATATTATTAATTCCTGCATGCTCTATGAATTAGCTTGATTTTACTATTTTTATTGTGATAGTATTCAGTTACATTTGCATTCATTATACTTGTATCAAGTCTGTTCTTTTTCCTTTATACTAAAAATAATTTATAGGTATTATCCATGGTTGCTTTTATTTGCGTATTACACAAATCTACTTCTTTATTTATCTACTTTATTTATTATTATTATTATTTATTATTATTAATTAATGAATATTTATCATTTATATATTATTAATTATTGCACGCTTGATTTGACTATTTTAGTATGACTAGGAACTAATATTGTAGACATAAATATTGCAATAAAGAGTGAAGAGAGCAAAGCACCCTCAGTAAGAAAGATTCCATGAGAAATTACTATATATTGTGATAGTATTCAGTTACATTTGCATTCATTATACTTGTTATTTTGCTTTATACTCATCATTTAATAGGTATTATCCATGCATTCATGGTTGCTTTAATTTGTGTATTACACATATCTACTTCTTTATTTATCTATTTTAATGTTCTAATCATATTTTTATGTCTCAACAAAGTATATTGGTCATTTTGTATTGATTTATTTACAACAAATAATGACCTATTATTTGTTAAATAATGAATGAATATTTATCATTTATATATTATTAATTACTGCAGGCTTGTTTAGACTATTTTGGTATGATATGATATTGTGATAGTATTCAGTTACATTTGCATTCATTATACTTGCATCAAGTCTGTTATTTTTGCTTTAAATTATATAATTTATAGGTATTATGCATGCATCTACTTCTTTATTTATCTATTTTATTTATTATTATTATTATTATTATTATTTATTATTTTTTATGTATTATTATTAATTCATTAATATTTATCATTTATATATTATTAATTACTTCATGCTTGATTTTACTATTTTGGTATGACTAGGAACTAATATTGTAGCCATAAATATTGCAATAAAGAGTGAAGAGAGCAAAGCACCCTCATTAAGAAATATTCCCACTGAGAAATTATATTGTGATTGTAATCAGTTACATTTGCATTCATTATACTTGCATCAAGTCTGTTATTTTTGCTTTAAATTATATAATTTATAGGTATTATGCATGCATCTACTTCTTTATTTATCTATTTTATTTATTATTATTATTATTATTATTATTTATTATTTTTTATGTATTATTATTAATTCATTAATATTTATCATTTATATATTATTAATTACTTCACGCTTGATTTTACTATTTTGGTATGACTAGGAACTAATATTGTAGCCATAAATATTGCAATAAAGAGTGAAGAGAGCAAAGCACCCTCATTAAGAAATATTCCCACTGAGAAATTATATTGTGATAGTATTCAGTTACATTTGCATTCATTATACTTAATTATGACCTATTATTTGTTAAATAATTAATTCATATTTATCATTTATATATTATTAATTCCTGCATGCTCTATGAATTAGCTTGATTTTACTATTTTTATTGTGATAGTATTCAGTTACATTTGCATTCATTATACTTGCATCAAGTCTGTTATTTTTGCTTTAAATTATATAATTTATAGGTATTATGCATGCATCTACTTCTTTATTTATCTATTTTATTTATTATTATTATTATTATTTTTTATGTATTATTATTAATTCATTAATATTTATCATTTATATATTATTAATTACTTCACGCTTGATTTGACTATTTTGGTATGAGCTAATATTGTAGCCATAAATATTGCAATAAAGAGTGAAGAGAGCAAAGCACCCTCAGTAAGAAATATTCCCACTGAGAAATTATATTGTGATTGTATTTAGTTACATTTGCATTCATTATACTTGCATCAAGTCTGTTATTTTTGCTTTAAATTATATAATTTATAGGTATTATGCATGCATCTACTTCTTTATTTATCTATTTTATTTATTATTATTATTATTATTATTATTATTATTTTTTATGTATTATTATTAATTCATTAATATTTATCATTTATATATTATTAATTACTTCACGCTTGATTTGACTATTTTGGTATGAGCTAATATTGTAGCCATAAATATTGCAATAAAGAGTGAAGAGAGCAAAGCACCCTCATTAAGAAATATTCCCACTGAGAAATTATATTGTGATTGTATTCAGTTACATTTGCATTCATTATACTTGCATCAAGTCTGTTATTTTTGCTTTAAATTATATAATTTATAGGTATTATGCATGCATCTACTTCTTTATTTATCTATTTTATTTATTATTATTATTATTATTATTATTATTTATTATTTTTTATGTATTATTATTAATTCATTAATATTTATCATTTATATATTATTAATTACTTCACGCTTGATTTTACTATTTTGGTATGACTAGGAACTAATATTGTAGCCATAAATATTGCAATAAAGAGTGAAGAGAGCAAAGCACCCTCATTAAGAAATATTCCCACTGAAAAAATATATTGTGATAGTATTCAGTTACATTTGCATTCATTATACTTAATTATGACCTATTATTTGTTAAATAATTAATTCATATTTATCATTTATATATTATTAATTCCTGCATGCTCTATGAATTAGCTTGATTTTACTATTTTTATTGTGATAGTATTCAGTTACATTTGCATTCATTATACTTGCATCAAGTCTGTTCTTTTTCCTTTATACTAAAAATAATTTGTAGGTATTATCCATGCATTCATGGTTGCTTTTATTTGCGTATTACACAAATCTACTTCTTTATTTATCTACTTTATTTATTATTATTATTATTTATTATTATTAATTAATGAATATTTAACATTTATATATTATTCATTATTGCACGCTTGATTTGACTATTTTAGTATGACTAGGAACTAATATCGTAGACATAAATATTGCAATAAAGAGTGAAGAGAGCAAAGCACCCTCAGTAAGAAAGATTCCCACAGAGAAATGATATTGTGATAGTATTCAGTTACATTTGCATTCATTATACTTGTATTAAGTCTGTTATTTTGCTTTACACTCATAATTTATAGGAATTATCCATGCATTCATGGTTGCTTTTATTTGTGTATTACGCATATCTACTTCTTTATTTATCTATTTGAATGATCTAATTGATTGTGTTAACTTTGACAGCCCTAATTTAGTAGTAGTTATCTTTTTGTCTTTCTTTCTAATAACCCACTAAAGGCACAATATAAATTAACATTTTCTTTTCATATTTAGCACATACTGTGGGTTGCACATTATATTGTACACATTTATTTTTTAATTTATTTGTGAATCATTTTCTAATTCATTTTCTTTCTTTCAAAGAACTCACTAACAGCAGTAAGCCTACAACTTAATTCCTCTTTATATTCAGCTCACAGGTAGAACAGTAGTATTATAATATTGCCTATTTATTTGTTTGTTTCAGAGCTTATTGTCCCATACTAACTAAGAAACCCTGACAACAATGTCAATAATTCATATACCTGGAGAGACAGCGTGGAGACAGACAGGAAATGTGGAGAGAGAGGTATAACGCAACAAATGTCCACAGCTGGAATCAAACCAGGGGACGTTACGGTCACATGGTATTGTGTCGCAACCACCAGACTACCAGGATGCCCCATCCATTTTATTTTTTTTAACTTTTGACATTTTAGCATGGTCTACTGTTAGACAGCTTTCCATGGGAATCCAGAATCACTAACTCACAGTGCAAAGAAAACCAAAACCACAAATATAAGCTAAGATAAGGTAAGATAAGCCCTGTGTAATTTGCCTGTAACATGTTGTAACACTGATATCGCCTAGAGGAGTCTGTCGAAAAGAATGATCTCATTGTTAATTTAAACCAACACAGCAAAAATAGTTAAGATATGAAGGCTTTTCCTGAGAACAAGTTGTTGGAAGTCAACCCCAGACTAAAGTTTTTCTTGTATCCACTAAAGAAAAAGCAAAGTGACACAGCAGAGGCGACCCCCTTGACAAGGAAATTAATAGCAGAGGAGTGGTTCTCGCTGAGTGTCACCATGCCTCATAAGCCCGCATAATCCTCCCCACTGCCATTTGGTGGCAAAACACTCCGGCTGGGTGAAGAGGCCATCCTCATTTTTTATCGGCCAATTAGCTCAGAAGAGGGGGACTAATTAGCAGGGCTGGCTGGGAGACAGGCCAGGATCCTGTGGTTGGCCAGCGCTCATCGGCGGAATATGCTGGTGATGAAGAGGGCTGGATGTTCCAGAGGACTGCTCCTGTCTTATAGCGGTTGTCCTGCTTAATCCAATGTCAAGCAGTCCATATAGGAAAGTTTTGTAAGACTACTATGGCAATTTGCACCCCAATAACAAGTTCTAGTGGCCTTATATTTTCTCCTTAGTTTCTTCACACAAGAATCTTAACTCTGATGGAAAAGCCACACAACTGGCAAACTTACCAGCACTGCCTCTCTTTTGAGAATCTTGTTGTTGTTTATGCCTGGGGGCTTTGCTCTTAAAGGTTCCATATTGCAGAAAGTGAGATTTCCATGCCTTTTTTGATTATAAAAGCAGGTCTATGTGCTATATAAATACTGTGAAAGTAGCAAAATGCTCAATCCACAGAGAAATGCACACATACCATATTCAGAAACCGGGCCTTATAAACAAGCCGTCAGGACTTCCGTTAGGTTGTGATGTCACAACTGCACAGTCACTGGTAGCAAAGTATCCTCATAGAGCAGTTCATATGATATCTTACGAACAGTTATTCCTCATTTTCCGTGTGTTTTCCAGCAACACGTGTCAGTTTCCACTTGTTACATGCATACAGTCTTTTAAAAAAAAACTTATGTCTTCACAGGAAACAATTTGGTTGTGATTAGGAAACAAAACTACTTGGTTAAGTTTAGGAAAAGATTGTGGTTTGGGTTACAATAACTGCGGAAGTGGCGTAACTTGGAAGAAACACCACAAACCAGAAGTCAACATTGATTTATACGTGACAAATAAATCAATGTTGACCTCTGGTTTAACACGGGGTACGAACAGCGGCCTGCTGGGCGAAAGTCCAGCGTTTTTTGACGCACCTATCAACGCCAACCTCTTCCCTACGCGGCATTTGTTGCTCTGTATACTTCCTGGTTCATGATAGTGTGGATTACATACTGAATTGGTTACGTGGGATATATACAAATTACAGTACATTACTTTTCGTAGGTATAGCTATGTACGGTGTATGAATACAGCCTGCTGGTAGAAGTGCCACTAAACTCTGTTTAGTTGACGCACACAGTGAGTCCCTGTCTGCAGTTACGCCGTGAAGACGGCGACAGCGCAGATGCTGGAGACCGGAAACGCTGACCAATCAGAGCAGACTGGGCTTTTTCAGGAGGGGGTCTTAAAGAGACAGGCGCTAAAACAGAGCATTTCAGACTGAGGGGGAATACAGGAATATTCAGACAGTATGAGAAAAATATGTTCTAGCAGCAACCCAAAATACAAGTATGAACCTGAAAATGAGCATGATATGTCTCCTTTAATTGCTTACAACTCAAATGGGAACGCTGTGTGGTTGCTAAATGATACTTGAAACCAGGATTCTCACCAGAGAAGAGGGTGTAATCTGAGTAGAGTTGTTCTCTTGAAAAATGCCTGTGTCTTGTTAATGTATTGCGGTCTGTTCACACCATTAAGCATTTGTCTTGATTGCAGGTGAGACACACAGCAGAGCTCGAGCAGAGACTGCAGTGTTAACTGCTGCACCATCAAAGGCACCATATACCCCCGGTTTATCCCCAGAGTATCCCGGCTGCTTTGGAACATTTTGGAGCTGTGTGGTCTCTGCATGACAGCGGTGAGGACTGGGAGTCATTCCAGTGAGCTTCGCCTCACATCCTTCCTTGTGTGCACTTCTAATATTTCCACCCCTGAGAAATTCCCCTCTTCAGTCACACTTTGGTCTCTCTCCCTCTCCTTCACAGTACTGTAGCCGGTGTGAGATTTGAGAAAGTCTCGCCAGCTGCAGAACGTTAAAAGCTGGACTAAGCAAGATTGTTGCACCTTTTTAATGAATGAAACAGTGGGTTTGAATTAGAGTAAGCATCCTTATACTGCAGATTCTCCCTTTTTTAAATTAAACCCTGGTGTCAGCGTGGCCATGTGCAGGAAATTGCCCCTCTAGTGTAGGAAGACAAATAGAGGCAAAGCAGCAGATTCTTACATACAGGGAAAAGCAAATGCTCTATCCAAAGAGGTCATTAGTAATAAAGCTATTACACACTGGTTGTGATGGTACACTCAGCGTATTGTTGTCATGCTACATGAGATTTTGGTATAGTGTAAAAGTTTTTAAGACAAATATCTCCCAGTGTCAATAATAGACTGTATATAAAGATAGACGACATAACAGCTCCCAAAAAGTAAAGCCAGAACATCTGGATCGCCCCCTGGTGGCTGGTTGCAGTGTAGGTCATAAATCCCACCCCCTCCATGTTAGTGGATGGGACATGGGCCAAACTAAAAAGTCAAAACACACGTCAAATAAATCTTTCCCAAAGATGGTTTCTGTCATTTTAGGTAGTTCTTATCACGCTGATGTATGTTCAAGTGTTAATTTTTCGGATAAGTTTGGTTTTAATGAGTTAATTTGTGCTATAAAAAGGGGGTGAGACGTCATGATTGACAGCTGTGATTGACAGCTGAGAGGAGATGTAACTTTAACTTGCCATAACCGTCACGAGTCTATAACACAACGTGTGTCAAATTGATCATAAATGTAGTTATACCGTGGAGCTAGGTGGCTCACGCTAACAAGCTGTGGGCCGTGCTCGGCTTGTGATTGGCTCAGGCGGGTGTGCAGGTGGGACCTCGATACCCCGGCTCCAGCCCCCCCCCCCCGATCACTACTCTGCAGACTCTGGCTCCAAATGACGTCAAAATCTCAAGATGGAAGCTCCCGTATCTGTGATATTTTGGCTTCACTTTTGGGGAGGAAGTGGAGACGCGTTGTTCAGCTATATATATATACAGTCTATGGTGCCAACGTGTTAAAGTTAAAGTTGAAATTAAAAAAAGATCTAGCAAGATGACTAAATTTATATCTTACTTTTGTATAGCCCCAGTTTGTGCTTCTCATGGATTAAATGTTACATTTGAGTCACAGAGCTAAGCAGAGCTACTTTCTGAGAAATTAATTCTCGACGAGTTTTGAAAACCCACAAGGTCGTCTGACAACACTTACCGTTGTTTTGAAGGTATTTCCAGATTCCTCAAAGACTCTTCACACCATCTGGATGAAAAAATATTCTGTCTGTGGTGCAGTAAAGAGATGGTAGCTGGACACGACATGTCTCCGCGCTTAACTTGCACAACATTAACTAAAATAAAGAAGAAAAATAAATAGGGTCAGCATATGTTTCTTTCCAATCTTCTGTTTCATGCAAAATAACGTGCTAATATTTTGCTTGTGTGAAAAGAGCATGGATAAGTCATTTTATTATTTCAGATGGTTAGAGGAGTCTGAGGATTCCACACAGACTGTGTAGCCACTTTGGTGCAACAGTAGTAAGTAGTTTTTTATATTCATCGTCACATTTGGGATAAAATGGTAAGCACTGTTGCTAATACAGTTTTTATGTCACTTTTCTTTTTGCTTAAATAAGTTACTTTGAGGCAAAAAAAAACGTGTTTCTAACCCTCATGTGAACCCAAGAGGAGCATATATATTCCCTTTCTTTCACAGTTTGGGTCCTGGTTTTCTTTTTACCTGTTGGTTATTATTGATAAGGTAGTTTCAGCATATTGCGTCATTCGTGGGTAAAAAAAACAAAAAACATTTTTAAAAGATAAAAAGAACTTGGGGCGCCCTTGTAGCTCACCGGGTAAAGAGCGTACCATTAAAAGGGGAACACCACCTAAATGAAGAATTCCAATATGTTATTTCCATGGCCTTGGAAAGTTCAGTCAATATTTGTGAACATGAGCTACTCTCTTTCTCAAAGCCAGAAACCAGAGAAGTAAATCTCAAACTTGTGATGTCATAGTGTATAAAGTCTGGAGCTAGGCAATGAGTGGGAGGCTGATTTTGTGGACCCACAGAGTGTTTGTTTTCTTTTTTATACCCAAATGAGCTTTATTCTATTGTAGTGTTCTCAGTTGAGAAACAGAAAATGTTCCCATATACTCAGAACATTCCCCTGGGTGCTCGTAGTGTCATCTAGAAAAGTGGTTTCCAACCTATTTTCCTTGAAGCCCCCCCTACTTGTACCTGAGATAAACTGCAATTGTCCAAAATATCGGATTCAAACAGAATGTGGCCTACTAAGTAGCAAAAAAAATATATATTTTTAAATAGTTTTATATACAGACTTTTGTATAAATTATTCAGTAAGTGTGTTATTATAATTTTACTTATACATGTGCAAATCTGATTTTGACAACCTTCAGAGCAGACAAATCCTGGAGTACCCCCTGTGATCTTTGGCGTCCCCTTAAGGGGGACTCGGATCCTTGGTTGGGAACCACCGATCTATAACATCATTCCCAATTCATTCTCTATAGAGCAGCTCCAGACTTTAGCACTCTAGTTTTTGCATTTGGGAGAGAGTTGTTTGCGTTTATTAATATTTTTGGGCTGTCTTAGACCATAGGAATAATATGTATGAATTTTGAAAATGGGTGTAGTTCCCCTTTAAGGCTGAGTCTTTACCCAGGGCCCTTTTCTGCATGTCATCGCCTCTTCGTCTCCTGCCTTTCCTGTCTGTCTCTCTCACTATCAAATAAAGCAGAAATGCCCCCCCCACCAAAAAATAATCTTAAAAAAAAAAAAAGATAAGAATTTAGACATCATGCAAAACTCGATTTGTATATTTGGCAAATGGATGAATGGGACTTGGGCAACTTCAGATAATGCAATGATTTTGATAGTAACACTGAATAAATAAATTAAAAAGGTGGTCAAGTAAAGGCCTGGATTACCTGTGGACTTCTTCTCCACCCGCATGCAAAGCACTTCCCCTCAGTGACGGCAGGCAGCCGCGATAAAGACTTGCAAATTCAGGCCGCGGTAAACAAATACCCACGGCTGGAAGGCAATCTGTGGGTTCAGGGAGTTTCAGGCAAGAGGAAGACAAAACAGCCTTTGAGAGTCTTCAGGCTGCTGCTGATCAGCCGCTGATAAACTCCCCTCTGGATGATGTAACAAGCCGGGCTCCTGCAAACACAAAGGGCATGTGTGTGTGTATTAAGTTGTGCACAGGCACCAAAAATACTGTATCTCAGGAGTGCTGTGTGTGTGTGTGTGTGTGTTTGGGTCCATGCACCTGTCTTGGTTATGCACTTGAGACTATGTTTTGTTGCGTGTGAATAACGAGTCGCAAAATCCAATCGAGTTTACTTTTTAAAGGCTCGTGAAGTCGCTCCTAAAACCTGAGAATAGAGTGCCACTGATGTAGTGTGTAATCTCGCCTGCATGGTCTCACAGGGAGTGTGCTCTTTCTTTCTGACAATACTGCTTTTTTTATTTGGGGGAAGATTCGGAAAATAACACAAAGGTTTTCAAGTATTCATGTCCAATTTTAGTCTCATGTCTACCACACACACTAGGAGACTTTGAAAAGACTTTTAAAAGACTGAAGTCTGACACCCGCTCACATCTGAAGACAATGTGTCTTAAGTCACAGAGTTTTTAGTCACAGACTATAAGATTTTTGCAAAGACTGTGGATCTTGCAGGGTCATTATTTATAAGACTACAACTAGATTCCTTTTGAGATCGTGCCAAATTCTGCTCCTGGTGGAAATTTACAACAAGAAAAATTGTTGAGAAAGAAGTAAAAATTGCTGCAGCCCTCGAAATCCCCAGTGAGTATGCTATAGCTCGCCAGCTGGCTAGTTAACCACTGTCTCGATGCGGCTACTTGCAAACTAACATTAGCAACTGGAATGTATGCTATTAACCTACGAGCTAACACTATGTATCAGCTGAACATTGATAGCTTCAATCATGTACTGTATATGATTGAAGCTTTTTTCCTTCTCCACTCTATCGTGGTACATATGGGAGGACACGTCAAAGAGGTACTCTTGTTCACTCCACAACACCACCAGTTTCTCCATGTTTACTTTCTACCCCGTTTGCTGCTTCCTATTTGGTGCTGGAGAGAACGGACCTATTGGTTTGTTGGTAATGTTCACATCATTGAACTTGTGATAATATTAAACTTCTTTGATTTTATCAGAATGACAAGACGAGAAAAAGACTGACTTAAGACAGCTTGGACTGAGTTTTATGACCACCTTACACTTAACGATCAAAATCACGGGAGCGCGCCGCAACTCTAGCAAAACTGTAGTGATTTTATTCCGACATTGGAAATATGCCTGCAACAGTGAAACCGCCTGAAGCCGTTTGGTGTGAGGTCAGTATTAGTCACCTGTGTTGCTGTTTCCCAGCGCTTATTCATTGCAAACCTTGAGAGGGTTAAAGATAGAAATATGAACATATTGTAATGAAACGCTGGTCAAAACACTGACCTGAGGCAATGAATTAATTCCATACAGTTCTCACGGCTGACAACAGCAAACGGCGCAGCGACAAACAGGCCAGAAGTTTCGCTAAAAGAGCATTATGTGACTGATGTAGCCGTGGCAAGTGAGTGGGAGCCAATCTGGACCTGGACTCTGTGTTCTCAGACTGCCAGCCCCGTCGCTTCAGGCTACTGAATGCTAAATGGTGTAGCCTTGGCTATCCGTTCAAAGCGCAGCTCGCTCCGTGTGTGGGATGCCTAGTGATCTCCCTGTTCTTTATTTATTTAAAGTGACCTTTTCCCGACTCCCGAGCCGAGATTGCTTTGGGCGAACCGAGCTGGGTTTAAATGTTCGGGGGTGTGGGAGGGAGGCCACGGGGCTCTCTGAGCGAAACTGCGCTGAAACTGTGCAACTTTAACCCCTCGGAATTCTACTGGGAAGCCCCGGCTGGCAGGCGGGCAGGCAGGCAGGCAGCAAATGAAGCGTTTCAGGTTAGATGTGGTGATAGGTTTTTGTCCTCATTAAAACAGAAATCCCTGCCACTGCCTGCTCATTTGTATTCCGCCGCAATTCACTCGAGGTGGTTTTTGATTTTTGGGGGGATTTGGATGGTGTAAGGCCATTGAAGCTAGGAGGAGAAAAAGAATGCGTCTTGTAATTTTGCCTTACGCAAAGCCCTGAAAGAGCAACTTTACATATATATACTTTGTCCTCACTCACTTTCCAACTTTGTGATTAAAGACAAAACCTGTGTCTTGGCTGAAACCTGCTCGTGAACGGGCGTACATCACGTCGCGCGGAACACCTATTCTTAAGCGCACTCGCGGCTGAATGTGCCAATCACTTGAAACATGGGCCCCACTTCGGGGAGCTGAAACATAATGAGTGTCAGTATCATTAAATCTACCGTGCTGATATTAAATCAGTATCAATCAAAGGAGCTCATGCTGATATCATTGCCTCAGAAAGTGCTGATGCTGCTGTGGGACCTGCTGGCTACGGTACGATAGGGTTTTGCATCCATTCAAGAGATTCTCTAATTCCCTCAGGGGCTATACTGCACAGTAATCCACTTAATTCACAATTACCCATGCAAGCCACACTCATATGGAATGATAAATGGACTCAAGTAATCCTACCGATAGAGCCGGTGAGCGTGGAAACTAAACCGTATAGACTATATACAGTCTGTTTTCCATCATTCCATCGTTTCTCTCCATATATGCAGCAGGTTGTCACACATCCATGAACTCCTCTCAGATAAGGAGCACAAGCACACACACATATGTTTACGAATATCTATGCTGCCCATACTCAATATGCATCTCCCCTCTGCATACTGTATGAACCTCCTCCCCGTCTTTGAGGAGACGCAGGGGTAAAGCCGGGCTGTGCAGGGTGAATGTTAATGTTTTAACTCCCCTGCCAAAGATCAGAGCGGTGCTTGCTCTCATCGGCCCTTTGAACTCTAACCCACTTTTCACTGTACCAACCTCTGTCCTCCTCGCCGGGTCTGTGCTGTCGGCTGCTGGGTATTTAGTAATGAGGGAGAATTTATTGGAGCGAGGGTTGTGACATTGTTGGACACACAGCGGTTGTGAATAAGAATATACAGCCGTGCTAGCAGGTCTCTGAGGCTGTAATTACATGCACAGCGTTTGTAACAATTTGGTCGCGTGAAAATTTCTTTTTCAGCGTTCGGTTGTACTAAGCTCCACCCTGTCGTGTCACTTCTGGTTGCAAAAAAACCCAAGATGGGGATGGCCAAAAACCAGGTTGTGTCTAGAAGAGACTTGATTCAGCACATCAGGCCTCTGAAAAAGGCACAAGTGGAAACTGAAATTCTCTGGCGGAGTTGGCCGCTGCGCAGAGATGGCAAGAAAGATGCACAAACCAACTCATTTATTAATTTCCTGCATGTGCACATCGCCTGTAAGACTGTGTATAAATAAATGGTCAGGATCTAATGTTACATGTTGTCAGTTGTGACAGAGGAAGTATTCAGATTCCTTTGCTCAAGTAAAAGTACTCATTGAGCAGTAAAATGTTCCCTGTTGGTGTTTAACTATTATATATGATGTTTCTGGATTACTCCTGCATTCATGTGTATGTTGTACAACATATGCACTATAACTATAACTATAACTTTTCAAAAAAACTGCCCTGTTTTCAGCTTTGTGACGATGCATTTTCCAGCTGATCCAAGAGGGATTTTAAATGGTTTATTTAGCTTAAGAAATAGGAGATTTCTTTCAATACATAGAGGAACACTTCATCCTTCAGTTTACCACATTCAACACATGTTTTTTACTGAACAGCAAGGGAATGAAAATGTGTAATCTGAACAGCAACGCTGTCATGTTAACGTGGCGGTGGTGTGTTAAATATCAAATATCTCTCTGGCAAAATCAGACAAAATCATGCATGTTGACCAGAAACTCCTTCAGCTCAGACTCCAGCGGGGCCTCTGGCAGCGATCAGGTGCAGACAGACCCAGATTTGGCCTCTTTGCGGGCCTTGGACCTGCAGTCAGAGCTCCGGCGATAGGTGGAGAACTCAACACCCAGCAGCAGTGGCTCCGCTGGCCCTTGCTGGGAGCTGACACCATGCTGCAGGAGGCCCAAGCTATATTGCTGGGCCTGCTGGAGGGAAGGGAGGTATGGGAGAACCAGAATCAGGACTGAGCGGGGCAGACTGTCGGACCCTGCTGCAGTAAAATGAGGTTTTCTAAAGAGACTCTGGTGCTCGGAAACACCGCTTTTGTTCACATGGACCGCCAAAATCAACACAAAATTAAAGTTCCTCGTAGTAACTTTAAGATCATTGTAGAATAGTCTATTCTGGTGGTTGTACAGCCATGACTACAACTGCATTCGTTCGCAATTTAACAAACATCGTACTTAACATCTAGCTGTCAGCAAGAGAATGAAGTTAGACCCGCCATGCTTAAACTACAATGCTTCTCGTGACTTTATGAATCTTGCGAGAGTTTGCGGTTTACGGAGTCCGTTCTAGACACAACCCAAAAACCAAGATGGCGACAGCCAAAAACCACGATGGCAACGGCCACAGTAACTACCTCCACTTCTTATATAGTTGCAATCCATCCACAAGTTGTTGGGGTGGGAGATATTTCAGTCTGGACCAATGTGGTGAACCAACCAACCGACCGCCATCCCTAGAGCCACACAGCTAGCGTGGCTAAAAACACTTTTTCCATTTCATCCTTGTGATTAATTATTTTCCTCATTTCTACTTTGTTTCTCCATATTTCAGTTTATGGCAAATCAATCTTTAAATCTCATTCTCCATCATTCTCCTGTCTCTAATTTGACCCTCTTGCTGTTACAATTCTCTCACTTTACTTTCCTTCACACATTTGATTGGCCCTTATTTCAGTGTCTAGTCAAATATAAATCTATCTCCTCCTTTCACTTTTTAATCACTGTCTCTTGCTCTTTTTCTTGTTCCTTCTTTCTCTCTGACTTAGCCTCTCTGACCCTTTGACTCAGTCAATTGCACTCTCTGCTTCCTCTGCTTTGATTCACACATTTTAATTGCCCATTTCCCCCATCTCCGGAATTAATGAAATCTCTATTCATACAAAGATTTATTAAGATTTAGAGCGATGAGAGGGGAATACAGAGAGGGAAACAGGAAACGAAACAGTATACTCTTTGGTTTTTGCTGAGAACAACAGATGTTGATAGCGATGATTATTACCCTATGGCCAAATAGCTCAATCACTTCTTACTAATAGGGAATAAATCACAGAAATCACCCTCAACAAAAGCAAATGAGAAACACATTTTTCTTCCTCTGTTCCGAATATCGTTTGCGGTCCAAAGCCTTTGAGAGAGACGCTGTGAAGGAAACACGGCAGATCAAAGCCTTCTCCCTCGCCCTCTCTCTCACAGCAGTCCTTACGCAGGGAACGACAGATCTGGGTGATGAGTTGACGGCGGAGAATATGATGCAGGCAAAAAGGTTAGAATGACATGTGAGGACATGTTATGACTGCTGCCTTGACTTGACAGCGCAGGGTTAATTATGGATGGCCTCCTCTGTTGGAGAGAGCTCAACGCTAAGTTGCAGAGACGACTGAGGCCCGGCTGCCTTCTGGCTATGTGCATTAGGTCCCTCTTATGTTTTATTACTGCTGGAGGTTGCGTCGGGCTGGTGGAGCTCCACTTAGGATTTGAAACGAGCTTTCTGACATGAGAAGTTAACAACAGTTTCAGCTGATGTTTTATGGCTGACCCATTTTACTCACGGGTTATTAGCAAAACACTTCCTCCGAGGACCATGGAGCCAATGTAACGACTTAACCAACCAGACTGAACAGGGGAGCCGGAGTCTGACAGAGAAACACAGCAACTTTCTTCCTTTGCTAGTAATAAGTCAGATATCTCCTTATGTCCCAAACGTTGGCATTGTACGTTTCTGCAAAACACGGGATACGTTGAATGTCGACACTTCTGAACCGTATTTATTCCTAAATACGTTTCATGTCAGCCTCTTGTCACAGAAACGAAGAAACGCACAATGACACATGGTTAACGTTGTGAAACGACTGGTTAGGTTTAGGCAATAAAATGATTTGGTTAAGGATAGAAAAAAGTGGTTTGTGTTAAAATGACAACGTACCAACATAACGTAACAACCTTAACAACATAACTACCTTAACTAAACAACAACCACGCTTAGTGGACTTTCTAACGGAATATTATGTAACAAGAGTAACAGCGTTACTTGAAACTTATTACTAATGCAATACTAGCTGGATTTAGTGCCGTGACGCCGTCGGCACCTGTTGCTGATGTCGGCTACTTTTTAATTTGCCAGTATGTGTCATAATGACAAATGCCGGTTCAGCTGGTTTGCATAAAATCAAACCGGTGTAAGCTCGCACACCCGACCAGACCGGCAAAACCAGTAACAAAACAAAAGTAAATCAATAAATCCCAACAGACACTCCTTTATTACCGTTTGCAGACTGGTTCTTGTTAGGAAGTTAAATAGGTCATAATAATTCTCCCGGGATGACAGGATGCCACTAGTCACGAGCCCTGACGGTAACTACGGTACATGTAGAAAAACGAGTTCCGTCATGTTTTCAGAATTTTGGCATCGACTTGGTACTGAAGTATCGGATCTTGTGACATCCCTACTATAGAGACCAAAACTGTTTTTTGTAACATGTTTATATCTGCTGTAAAGTTGAGCATTTTAACATGGGGGTCTATTGGGATTGACTCCCTTTTGGAGCCAGCCTCAAGTGGCCATTTGAAGAACTGCAGTTTTTGTCACTTCCGCGTTGGCTTCACTCCGCAGCACCGGAGGTTGCCGCTTGGTTAAGTCGAGCCGTGTTAAGATACATTTTATAAACTTGGTCAAAGAAAAAGCAATTTCCTTCCTGTGCTTTATCTCATCCCGCTCTGCTATCCATTTTGCTGCTCCGTGTTCAATCAATCACAGATGCCAAGCTGACACTGCTGGCACAGCAGCTGAGCTGCATTGATTTCTTAAAGGAAGTCAGGCTTCTGTGGCTGGTAAATGTGCCTCTGAAGGATCTGTTGTGTTCTCACATCATCGTCGAGGCACTGCAGATTCATATACCCACTTGATTGCCCACATGCCATAATTAGCTTGGTCAGGCAAACAAGCTACTCTGAAGTGGTTCTGCCTGAGTGTATCTATTTAAGAGACCTTGTTTTTTTTCCAGAGGGGTATAGATTGGAATAAAGTGATGTCAGCATGAAACAAAAGCCTGAAACATTTAGTCAATATGCTGTCCTGACCTGGCAAAGGGAAAAGTTGCTCAAGCCAGGAAAGTACTGGATTTGTCTCTATTGTCTACAGTCTGGGAAGTAATTTGCCTGCTGCGTCTATGTTTGGGGAAATGGGGGGTCGTTTTTGCTTTGTCATGGGGAATGCGATGATTCATGCTAAAAGAAGCCAAACATCTGGCCTCATTAATCATTTCTTTTCAGGTCTGGGTTTTCAGGGAATACTTTTCTCTTTTCATCACATTCTCTCTCTCTTTTCCTCCCTATGTTCTTCTCCCTCTCTTCCCCCCCATCTGCACCGCTTGTCATCTGTTGACATTCTGGCATGCCTCATCACCCATATCACTCCTCCCACCTCATTTGCTCCCTAATTTGTTTAAATGACGAAAGAAAGAGTGGGATGAGAATGAAAGAGAATAAGGCGCGGCAGGAGAAAAGACGGGAAGGAGAGAGTGTGGGAACCGAAAAAAAAAAAAGAACGGCGGAGTTGTAAATCAAGTTTGATGAAATCTGTTTGCATGCTGTTTAACAGTTAGGGAGTTCCTCATTAGTCACTGAGCTCTGAGTGAATGCGGTGACACATCCACAGTAATGCCGCATGCTACATCGCCTGGGGGTAGCAGTGATAAGAACAACATTTTCCATCCGCTGTGATGACAAAAAGCCCCCCACACGCCACCCGTCAAACATTCGCAGGGTTCGGAAATTGCTGCTTTTTGACAAAGTTCCCATGACCGCTGTCTCGTCAACTGACACGTTTGTTACTCTTTATTACATTTTATGGCTCAACTGGTATGTCCTAAAGGGATGTGCCGTTCATAATGTTGACAGAGAGAGATTTACTGTGTATAATATTAGCAGTTTTATAAGACAAAGCTGGGGATGGCATCCAAGACATAAAGCAGGGTGAAGAAACAGATCAAAACATGTCCTATTTTGTTCAACTGAATATGGGCGACGAGCACACGGAAAAATCTCACGGTCTTCCTCGAGGGAGGGAGTTTGCTCAGTTGTCATGGAGATGCAGTAGGACACAGTAAAGCTGTATGTCCATGACAACCGAGCAAACCCCATCAGCTGAATAAGACCATAAGATGTGGTTGAAAGATCCGGAAAAAGTAACATTAGATCGAATGTCAATTAATAGTGCACTTAAAGGAATACTTCACCCACAAAATGATCAATTGTTTAATTATGCACCCCGTGCTACCTTGAATTCTCGAACAAAACTTTTTGGGGTGAGTAATTGATTTACAAATGATCATTTTGTGGGTGAAGTATTCCTTTAAGGTAAAAAAAAGTAAATAAATAAAATAAAATGTCCTTCATGGCTTTGTTCTGTGAGTAGCAAAACAACATGAAGCAAATAAACCAGTTCCAAAGGGGCAAGACAGTCAGTGCCAAAATTACAATGCAGCAAGCCCAAAAAGGTTTTTTCAGTGTTCAGTTTTTCTGTGCCACATTTTGGCAGGAACAACAAGTAAAAGTTTAAGGACACTACTAACGCACATATGCTAAACAGCAAAACTAGAGACTTGCAGTGCCATCGGAATATAATACACGTCTCTATGGTGCAGTCTGAGCACAGAACAATGTACAAAGCTGTTAAGTTGTCATTCAATAGATCAATTCATGAAGACATTTAACCTGAAGTACGGGGGGCAGAAAAGCTGTATAAGTAAACAACTGATAACGTAATAAGTTCTGATAAGGAGGTTTCCACACTCCTTCCTTCACCTGGTTTATGGCTGGAAAAAGCCAAATGGTGTTCTCAAGCCACAGTCTTCTTCCAGATGTTTGCCAGATGGTAGCATAGTAGCTATCTAATCGCACGAGCATCCATCTACGGGGAGTCATAGATCTGATGATTACTTTGTGTGCTTGTACAACAGCCAGAGAATAGAGGATATGCATGAGGGTGTTTTACACAACCAGAAGCACCTCAGAGTATAAATAATACAATACTACATTCAGGTGCTCCCAACATTTCTCAGGTTGTTAAAGTCAAATTAAAGCCCCCCTCATGATGCATCCATATATTAACATAATCATCTCTTAATACAAATCTTCCTCTTTTGATCGTACCACATGATCTTCATCACCACATGGAGTTTGCCTAGTTGTCATGAAATTTTAGATGTTCAAATTTCCATTTCTTTTCCCTAAGGACTAAGGTTCAAAGTTCATTCTCGACCTTTTACCCACAAATTCTTAGTCGACTAACACTATTACGATTTTGTCTGACTGAGTTTCTCCACAAAGAATCACACAAAAGCACTACTTTGAAACTTGTGTTTACCAGAAATGAGCTCATAAGTTTCTTAGAAATAAGTAATTCAGCATGAAAAAAGCATAGAAAATGACTAATTGACTAAAGAAATCTTGTTTGACTAAGACCAAAACGACTAGTTTAGATTAGTCAACTAATTGACTAAGATCGGGCAGCCCTGGTCGAAAGCTCCACAACAAGAGGTGTACTAAACGGAAATTGCTGTGAGGTTTTCTTAACTGCTGTTTCCCAGGTCAAGAATGATGTTTGAACTTGGTTTTCTTGAACACCGCCTACCACCGTTGCCTCAATCAATCAATCAATCTCGATGGAAAGCTCCAGAGTAAAATTTAAAATGTAATTTCCTTCTTGAAGAGTGGTCCATTATCCACTAGACACGGCTCAATACTTTAATGACAGCAATTCATAGTGGACTGCAAATGGTCTCAGGAAAACCAAACATGGCTGATTGTAAACTACGTATTGTGAGATAATGCCATCGTTTCCACATATGACTAAGCCATATGTTTCACAAAAGAAGCTGAAGAAGACGAGTGCTCAGGTTATTTTCAGACACAACCACTGATGCATGTGAAGATGATACAGTCTGTCTGCCGTGTGATGTTGGAAGGAACTGTTTCTGGTTTTCATTGCAGGAGGAATTCAGAAATCTGCATAAAAATGCCCTATTTTTTGTTTATTTCTTTTTGGTTATACAAGTATGAAAGCTCTCAAAGAGGGTAGATTTTAAACTAGTTTTTTAAAACGCCTGCAAAAATAATATCTTTGTTATATATTAGACGTTGACACTGAAGCATAACGTAGAGATGTGTCTTTAAGTCCAAATGGGCTCAGCGTCTATACAGCCCATTACACTGAAATGAAATGAAATCAAAGCAGAGAGGCAGGCACAAACATACAAACTCATTCACGCTTAACACGCACAGGCTCGTACAAGGACGAGGGGTCATCCAATTAAGTGAATGTGCTGAACAACCACCAGACAAAATGCACACGTAGAAGCCATTAGCACTTACATAACTGTGGTGCGTTAGTCAAGTTGGCAGTTAAAACAAACCTCAGTTTGATGCTGCTGCGCATCAACCTCTATTCAAAGGAGCTGCATGGCACACGTACACCCCAGTGAGAGATATCATGCAGCGCTCACACACTGACGGTCTCTGCTCTTGAGTTGATAAACAACGGGTTTTTACACTTAGATCTGTAGACTGTCAAAGAGCAATTACAAGTCTTCAAATCAGGGAAGATTAGGCCTTGACGTGTAACACAGGATGTTGAAAGGATAGTAAAAAAATGTTGTCTTTATTACAAATTGCTCATTACCTGCTTAAAATATGAACGGACCAAACCTTAAGCCCCTACCCCTAGCAGCAATTGGCCAATCATAGCATAGCAACCGTAACTAGGCACAGTAGGTCTGTCAGGTTGTATATTTGGTTGTATGTCTGGCTAACTAGCTTACTCCCCACAGTAGTAACCTAGCATTCTTTCATAAATAACCCTGTTTATAACTGGCACATCTACTGTATTTTCCCACAGTGCGGAAGCTGAACTTGGATGATATCAGAGTTTAAGATGTTGGCAACTCTGTCCTGCTCATGGCCGTAGCCGAGCTATGAGGTCTGGACGCACTGTCTCTCCACATCTGAATGACGTGAAATTGCTTGAAACTGACAGCTACTCCTGCTCTTTATAAGATTTAGGGAAAGCGACGCCAGCCAATGTTACCTGATATGGTGTTACCGTTGCCAAACACATACTAGGAATAATTCCGTCTACATTGCAATACAAGAACAATGCCTTTTCTTTATTTCCTTTGATTTTATATGGATCATAAACTGGTGAGGATGCTGACTTTTGGCCTGGGACGTGTAGCTTCAGCCACGATATCATGCATGATGAGTTTAGAAACATTAAAAAGTCAGCCAGAAGCAGCATGTTGAACCAACTATTATCTTAATAAGCTAATAAAATATGCAAGTATAGTTATCATTGCAGCTGGCAAAAACGATGGTCGCCAGCTAGAAATGAGAAGCCTGCTTTTGTGAATTGAGAATAAATTGTTCCGAAAAACAAAGTTGCAACTTGCTGTCTTTTGCTTTTAGAAAAATAAAACAAAATTTTATTAAAGTAAGCGGTAAAATCCTTGATTTTCTAGGCTGAAGATACAGTCAGAAAGCTCTCTCTCTCCAACTGCCTGACGAGGGATGACTTGGGCCAACGATGCTGGACACACCACAAAGAGTTCACCCAAGAAGTTCAAGGACGGCCCACTGGCTGCCAACCTGTGACTGTTTATCAGAGCCCAGAGAAACACAGACGCATCGATCAAACCCGCTCGAGCCAGTTTCTAGTGAATATTGTCCCGTATTCTCTCTGCTAAGACAGACTGATATCCAACCTCCAGCTGTTTCTGCTGTGCTGTTGCAGAATGAAGGAGGGGGTCTTCCCACTGTAAATCACCTGGCCATGGTCTGTCGTAAACCTCTGTGAAATTGGGACTCATCCAAACCTGAACTTTTGGTGTTGCCTTTAATCAAAATGCCAGATGAAAGTAGAGAGAAGGGTGGGGGGGGGACCAACAGATAATAAAGAAAGATGAAAGAAGAGAGAGTAGACAGAGTAAAGAGGAGGGTGGGAAAAGGAGCAGCAGTGAAGTTTAGAATTTATCTTCCACTAGTCAGGCCTGAATGTCTGAGCTGAGATCAGTTGTATACAGAAGAGCAGACGACACAGACGAGGTGAGAGCGACAATATTGCAATTGAATCAGTATCAGTGAAATTAGCTTCAAACTCCAAACGTACGCTAAATTTTGGAGAGTAAAAACTGTCATGGCCATTTTCAAAGGGGTCCCTTGACCTCTGACCTCAACATATGTGAATGAAAATGGGTTCTATGGGTACCCACGAGTCTCCCCTTTACAGACATGCCCACTTTATGATAATCACATGCAGTTTGGGGCAAGTCATAGTCAAGTCAGCACACTGACACACTGACAGCTGTTGTTGCCTGTTGGACTGCAGTTTGCCATGTTATGATTTGAGCATATTTTTATGCTAAATGCAGTACCTGTGAGGGTTTCTGTACAATGTCTGTCATTGTTTTGTGTTGTTAATTGATTTCCAATACTAAATATATGCATACATTTGCAGCATACTTGCCCTCTCCCATGTTGATAAGAGTTTTTATACTTGACAAATCTCCCTTTAGGATACATTCTGAACGGATGAAAAATGAGTGATTAATTTGCAATTAATCGCAATTAAATATTTTAATCATTCCTAATGGTAAAGTAATTTTGTGGGAGAGAGTTGCGCACACACACACACACACACACAAGCACAAGACCGAGCGCATGATCTCCCCCCAGGCTTAGGCCCAGTCTGTTTAATAAACCTGTTGTTCCTGTTTTTTGTCATTGGCAGTAATACTGTTACGCCAACATATAACAGAAATAAAACAAGTCACTAGTCGCAGAACTCTGATTTAATCAAAACCAGTTATGCAAATTGTAGTTATTGGGAAAGTCCTGTTGCTATGCAAACACATTACTCCAACTAGAACCCATCGTCTCCATCTAAACATACTGAGAAAATGGTACAAGTCAGGGGTTTAAGTGCCGCAGGGTTTGAAAGCAGGATGACTGGGTCTAGTTTTCAAGAAGTGTGCAGAGAGTGCAGAGCATTGATTGTGCAGAGATAGAGGAGAGTGTGTGTCAATGTTTGCCTGTGTGACAGACAAGGAGGATGAGCAAGAGCTAGAGAGCGTTTTGGGCTGTGAGCTGATTTGTGCTCGGTAAACAGGCAAATTCTGAGTAGACCATGTAAGTGTCGAGACCTTTTCTTAGAAAGATGCTCTGTGCATCCAATTCGCAATTCAATTAAATTCAATATGCTTTATTGGCATGAATGTAACAGGGACAACATTGCCAATGTTCTCTCTGTGTGTGTTTCTCCTTATCTACCTTTAATATCAGACATGCAACTTTATCTCCATCACATTTGCCAATAGAAATTTCTTTTCTGTCTCCTCATACCTCCTCCTCCTCCTCCTCCTCCTCCTCCTCCTCCTCGCCGCCTCGGTCTGCTCTGAGTTCGAGCTTGCCTGAAGAGCTTGGCACGTATCGTTGTAATACATTCCATCTACCGACAGCCCTGCAAACTCACATTTCAAGGATTTTCAAACTGATTAATCCTTGACAAATTGTCAAAATTCTAGTAATGTGAGGAAGACACGGCTTTCACTCAAATCCTGTCAGGTCATGCGGTACATTCAAATTAAGGTTATTATATCTTGTAGCCCCGGTGTAAGGAAATTGTTCGGAAATGTGGAACAAATTCTTTTACCTCCACTGAGAGTACATCTGAAAAAAAAAGTGACCAAAGTGAAGTAACTGCAGGTGGAGGAGGAGAAAGACAGTGTAGACCAAAGGTCATGAAATACTGCTTCTAACTGTACATCAGGCCTGGGACGATACACCTATATCCCGATTCGATACTATCACGATACTTGGGTGCAGATTCAATATGTATCGCGATTTTTTAGTATTGCGATTCGATATTACGATTTATTGCAATTTTGGTTAACTTTTTCAACACTAGACCATGGGAAAAAGTTGAATCATACATTTTTAAGTACTTTTACTTTGGAAAATCTCTAAATTAATACAGTAAAAATGTTTGATTTTCAGCTGGTATGTAGTCAGAGATGTCCTGAAGTCAAATATATCAGTCATTGTCAGGAATTATTTATTACATTTTTTCCAGCAACCCAAAAATCAAAGAATTAAGACATTTCCCTCACACATTAGTGGTATTTTCTTTTTGATTTATAAGTGACATATAATGTTTTATACTTCTGGTGAATATAATCCAATCAATCTTATTTTCATATATGTATTTTATATATACAGTTCCCTTTGTTAACACCTTATTTTGAAAACAGGACGTAGTCACATGTGTATACTTCCGATAACTTTGCCAAGTCCATCGCTAGCTCTCCCGTCAGCTCCGTTCTCTTTATCCATCCATGGTCAGCTCCATCGGGGCCGTTTGAATGCATTTAACATAAATGTCACTATATAGGTGCTCTACAGTTGTAGCGTCGTCAGATTTGACCACGGAGATGTCAGTGACGGCTGGCTTGACCGCACGTTACCGCAATACGCTAACGTTTCCTGTCCCTTACAGAGTTAGCATGCAGTTTTAGCCATCATGTCTAGCTCTGCTTTTCCTGCAATGTGTGAAACCCAAAGTGTTTCCATACTTTACAATACTCTACTATACTTTACTGTACGTGAAGGAGTAGAAAGACAGCGTAGGCCAAAGGTCATGAAATTCTGCTTCTCATGACTGTACATGTCCAGAGCAGATACAGAAAGAACACACTGTGAGAAAAAGAACTCACTGTTTGAAGTGTGAGTGTGTACAACTATAACGCAGCAGGGGGGATTCCTCTGGGGGAAATTAGTTTGAGCCTGTGCTCGCAACTAAATGAGGAAAAAACAAACAAAACATATTACAACTGACAGACAGTGGACCAAGGAAGAGCTGCACTGAAAGGTATGATACTTAAACAACTTACTGAGTAGTTGTAGCAGTTGTATGACCCCTGTAGTCTAAATTATACTTTTGAGGTAAAATTGTGAAAATGAAAAGTAAACTGAACTCAAATTATCCAGTAATGAGGTCAGTGTCTGGTATTATTAAAAACAAATGTTACCAGACTTGAATAACATGGGTTTTGTTATAAAAGCAGCAGGCCTGTGCCGTCAACATCATGCCATTATTTCTGCCAAAGCCAAATTCCCCTTCACCAGCTGGGACATTTAAAGTCCAAGAGGAGAGACGATAAGGAATTTCCACCGAGCCAGTAACTTTTAAATAGCAGATAATGGACGTTTTTTTACAGTCACATTTTTATAGAGGTTCTTTATATCTGACAGTGTTTCTTCTCAACCTCAGCAACCCTAATAAAGAGACAATGTGCAATTTAGAGGCCGTTTTCAAAGACATGCATCTCAGAGACTTTTAAAGGCTCGTATCATTCAAAGCTATGAATGTTAATGTGCAACCCAGTAACACTATAGCTGTCATTTTAAGTGTCGACTAATGGCAGGAAAGTAAAACAAGACAAACCAGCTCTGTGAGGGGTTTACTTATGTGGTGCTTTGACATTAAACATTTAGCACGTTTAAATATTGGCTTTTAACGTGCTGATGTTCAGCAGTATTAATGTTTACAATGTTAGCATGCTAACATTTGCTAATTAGCACTAAACACAAAGTACAGCTGAGGCTGATGGGAATGTCATTAGCTTCGCAGATAGTTGGTCATAAATAAAAGTGTTGGGCAGATTAAAAAAAATTGACTTGATGATGTTGCTAGATGAAAAGTTCAGGGATCACCAAAGTTTTTACAGTTCATGCTGAGGCGGACATTAATGTTTCCAAAAGATGTCACTGAAAACCACAAATGTCAACCTCATGGGGGTGCCAGAGGAAAAGTCAGGGGTTCACCAAAATTAAAGGTGCTAAATGCGAGATTGGGAGCATTTCTATTGCCTCCGCAGGGCTCTCAACATGCATGAAAAGGCATGTGCGGCTGGCCAGGCAGGCTATGTCAACAAAGCACAAAGAAGCTCTGATTACAACACACACAGAGGGAGAGTGACTTCATTCTCTGTTCAGGTAGACATTACCGTAATCCGGGAAAAAATATGTTTCCGTCGAAACATAATTGAGAATGCACTTTAGTTGTATGGGAACGTAATTTTGTAGGAGACAGGGTTGACTCATCAATCACTCATTACTAGGGCTGCACAATTAATCCAAATTTTATCGAAATTGCAATATGGCCTACTGCAATTGGTTTCAAAGGAAGCTATAGAGATGTTCTGGCCTGCACATCATATTCTACAGACGTGAGAAAACATGTTTGTTACAGATCCTCGCAAAAATCACACCATAATCAATTTGATATGTTTTTCAATGAAAATGAGAATAATGATGTAATAATGATCATTCCCTCAAATATTGCAAATCATATCGCAATTTGCAATATCAGTCAAAATAATCGTAAATAGATATTTTTTGAAAATCATTCAGCCCTACTAATTACACATTATTCACTGAAAAAGTAATTACATTACTTTGCTAATTACATTAATGAGCAGCAAAAGTAATGTGTTACTTTGCTTTTGTTAATCAGTCCGTCAGAAGTGCCTTCAAACAACTCCAAATCCTCCACACCCACACATCGCCTCTATTGTACAGAGACAGAAAATAAGACCTTGTGGTTTAACAATCAGTTCAGCTCTACTACTTGGAGGGATTTACTGACCGTCCAGCAGCAGCTAGCTTAGCCTCGGTGACTGCACACAGCTCTCCAGAAGTCACTCCCTCCGACTCTTTACAGAACTAGAGGACTCCTGAATGCAGTCTCACCTGTGGCGTTAACAAGTCAAGTAAGAAAACACAACATGTGAACAGACTCTCCACTGAACACAGAGAGACCGTAGGGATATCAAAAAAGACTGACTGAGCAGCAGTGCTCACATCAATGATTGTCATAGTGGGGTCCGTGCCACTTATAGTGTCCCCTCTTTTGTTTTCTTCTGTCCTGTGTCTCCTCAGTCTGTGTCTTTCACGGTCTCTACCCTTGTATCTGTGTAACTCAGCCGAGCTACACAACCATGTGACGTCACAGACCAGAGTACTGCGACATGGCGGCGCTCTTGCCACGAAAGATGAAATGGATCTTTTTTCTTTTAAATGCGTGCATTTGTCACGATCGTTATATAATTGTTCATTAGAGTAGAAATCAATTTAGTAAACCAGCTTGGTTGAACGTTTCAATTTCCCTTTAAGGGGTCCCTGGCCACTAAAAGTTAAATTTAAATATTAAAAGAACCCCGGGTCTACATCTTTCCAGTTAAAAGAAGAAGAAAAAAAACATTTCTGGAGCAAGTAAATATTTTTGGACCTGTACTTGTACTTTAAGTACTTTAAAAACATTTTACTGCACAATAAATATTTGTACTTTAAATACATTTTACTGCACAACAAATACTTTTACATTTTACTGCACATTACATACTTTTACTTTAAGTAATTTAACTACATTTTACTGCACACTGCATACTTTTACTTTAAGTAATTTAACTATATTTTACTGCACAATGAATACTTTTACTTTAAGTACTTTAACTACATATTACTGCACAATTAATATTTTTACATTTTAGTGCACAATGAATACCTTGAAATGGATCTTTTTACTTTTAAATGCTTACATTTGTCACGATCGTTATATAATTGTTCATTAGAGTAGAAATCAATTTAGTAAACCAGCTTAACTTGGTTGAACGTTTCATTTCCCTGGCCCCTAAAAGTTAAATTTAAATGTTAAAAGAACCCCAGGTCTACATCTTTCCAGTTAAAAGAAGAAGAAAAAAACATTTCTGGAGCAGGTAAATATTTTTGGACCTGGTCGGGCGCCAGGTGCAACATCACCCCGCCGTGTCTCGCAGTAAGTAAACTTAAAAAGTAAACTTCTGAATATTTCAGTCACATCAAGGTTTTGCCACCTAATGGTTAAGCAGGTACAACCTGACCTACATGCAGTAAATAGAGCGGTTCTGTGCGCGAGCAATTAATCAAAGTGAGTCCTAACAAAGTGCTGCTGTCCCAGGTACTTAGATAAGGGAAGGCACGAGCAATTATGATGATAGGCGCCGTACGCATCACGCCAGCCTGATATTCCCACTGAGGGTTTTTGTGTTTGTGAAGTGTGAGGTGGGAGGGTGTTCACCTTTCACTGTGCATTACAGCTCTATAAAGAGACATAAATAATGCTTCATCTCTATCCGTCTGCCTTGCTGTCTGTCTTGATATGGTATCTATAAGACAGTCGATCAGTCTATCACACCTGTCTGTCAGCCAGCCCCCCCACCTGCTCCCCTGGCTCAGCTTCAACTACAGTTTTCAGCACTTGAAACAAATTCATTTCACCCGTCCTGCACTTATGTCACTCTCTGTTATGGGCTGTTTGTTGTGTTATTGTTTCTTTTTTTAAAGCTTAATATGCAATGGTGCGTTTTCACAACTGTTGTCACAATGCATGAGGGTTATTTCAAAGTGAATAGGCGTGTGAAAAATGAATGCCATTCTGAATGCATGAATGCCGTTGTGTGCGAGCATGTGTCATCAAGAGGGGGGGAAGGCCTGAAATGTTGATCTAACCTCGTGCCCCAGCTGTTTTCATTCCGTATTCAGGGGAGTTTAATATTGAGGGAGTCTGAGCTGTCAAAACACATCAGAGCGATAACGCATATTGTGGTACGATGTGCTCGGTCGCCCGGCGAGGCACATTTTTCCATGTTGAGAGACATGTTGGTGGTTATATCTCTCGCACTGGATGGATGGGTGGAAAGATCAGAGGTATGTTCCTATATCTAACATAAACACATGGTCACTTCTCTTGTTTCTCTTCTCTTCCTCTCATTAATAACAGTACAGCTTCTCATGTTTCACTCTGTAGAGAACCCCCCTGTAGCTTATACTGTACAGGATTTACACTGACTATGATAACAACCTTAAGGACTCTATCAACACCTGTAGATATCTTCTACAGGATTTACACCACGCGATCGCAACAATACTTTTCTGGGCCAGCGGCAACAATATCAACGCATTAACCTACAGTGTGTAGCTCAATGGCATACGCAAACTCATGCTGGCCCTCCTCCACTGCTCCACAAAATACTGTTCTATGACACACAAATACTGTACTTTTTACTCCACTACATTTATTTGACAACTTTAGTTACTTTTCAGATTACAATATTTCATACTCTTCCTGTCCAGTGAAAACCATTCTATTGGTAGAAATATAATATAATATTAATAACTATATTTTCAGTGACTTTAAGTACTTTAACAACATTTTACTGTACACAATAAATACATTTACATTTTACTGCTCAATGAATACTTTTACTTTGAGTACTTTAACTACATTTTACTGCACAATGCATATTTTTACATTTTACTGCAAAATGCATACTTTTACTTTAAGTACTTTAACTATTTTTAATTAATCTTTAACTATATTTCCTCGCCTCCTCTCCTTGCGTCTTAGATGTGAGTGGAGGAAGCGAGGAAGAGACGCGAGGAGAGGAGTCGAGGCAACAGGCATTTAATAAAATGAGACGGAACCATCATTTTAATGCCACGTCAATTAAATATGACATGTGGCACAGCTGCATCAGCTGTCTGTTGTTTTGTTATACGATGTATTTTATTATCTCTGTCAGATGAGTTACAGTATTCATGACAACTCATATATTTACTTTTAATACAATTCACAACGTGGTATAATGTGACAAGAATGTAAGAATGTCATATATTTTTATTTAACACACACACACACACACACACACATATAATAGCCTTTATATATTTAATTGTGTGAAGCACTACAAATGTTTGTATGAAAAGTACTATACTGTACAAATAAAGAGTGACATACGTATATGACTGAGAGATATATATTTTATACACACAATCACTCTCCTGTCTTTCTATATGACAACATGAAATACAGCAAATTAGAATATAAGAGATTGTTCTTATTGATATAATAATTTGCCGTCAGCAGATGTTTGCAATGCAAACATCATGTCACGATTAAATAGCAGTTGAATTGGACGTAGCCTACATTCAAGATGAAAACATTAGTAACATCAAGGTGAAATGTCATTAAGGAATAGAACAGCACTTTATGAGGCTCTACACAAACCATGAAGGGTATAAAGTTTGATCATCTTAAATAACTACAACTTACAAATACAAAAGGAACAGTTACATTTGAGGAGTCATGCCGTGGTTTGAGATTATTCCAGCTGTTTGTCACGCCTCTTTTATGTCGGGGGGGTCAAAAAGACTTCCGCGAAGGATACACTGGTGTTTCCTCGCTCTCAGCTCCTCCAGAAGCCTCCTCACTCCTCACGCCACGTCTCCCAGATTCGAGGAGATCCTCCATGATGGCGGACACGGATCGATTTCCGGCACACGGGAGGAGAGAGGACGCGAGGAAGCATAAGTTAGCATAATGAAAAGCACGCTCTCGTGTCATTTCTGGTTGCAAAAAAACAAGATGGGGATGGCCAAAATCGAACTACGGCGTTCGTATGTGCAAAACGTGGTCAACTCGGGTGAAACGTCATTACCAGCTCCAACTTCCGAGGTAAATGAAACACAGCATGGCTCCAACCGATGCTGACTCAAGTGACATCACTTGAGGCAATTCATCAGATATTACGGAGCTCCCTGTGGAGCTTCTAAAGGCTTCATACAACTCCCCAAGACCTGTAGACACACTTTTCTATTTGAGTATAAAAGGTTTCAGCCCGAGAGTGAACCTTGTACGACTAATGAAAAAATGACAACGGAGTATTAGAGTGGAAAACGATATCAGATCCTGAGTCAGTCCTTTCTATTTTGAACCGTTGCTCGGTAGCCAGCCGTTACAGAGTGCACTGACAAATGAGGCGAGTCGGACAGTCAGCATTAAAAAAACCCTCAAAAGGTTCCACCTCACCTCCGCGGTTCCCTGATTTACTCCCATTAACCTCACTCCCTCCCTCCCTCCCTCGGCGGCTCGCGGCAGTCTTCGACCTCCATGACTTCTGCCTCCCGCTTTCCAAAAAACCATGTCCTCATTTTCAGCTCCCCGATGCCTGGAACCACAACCTGTGAAACTACAGGGCCCTGTGTTTCCTCTGTGAGACTTACTCTACTTTAATGACCACAACTTTTACAATAAGAGAATAGTGTGGTTATCATGAATATTTGATTTTTTTAGAAGGCGATTCAACAGAAAGAAATAAGCCGAGATATATCTTAATCTGTATTGAATTGAAAATACAAAGACTTGTTGTAATAAAATGTGAGAATGTTAAACATCCGTCTGTGCCTTTCCTATTTAAGCATATTTAATTCGAAAACACTTTTTCTATCCCTATAATAGGAAAAATGTCCTTTTCCTAAAGCGAATTGCAAAGTTCATTTCTCTTATCTGTGTACTTATTCACCACCCACTGACATGGAAATAGGAGAGCAATTCAGAAGCTGGCTAAACTAAATTAGAAACACTAGCCGATTAAGAATTTTAATGGACATAAGTTGTATCTTAATTATGAAAAGAGAAGTGCGTATAACTATCAAAACGAGGAGCTCCAACTGATCCCAGACAAGTTGAACATTAAAGGGAAACTAAACTTCAATTATGGATTATGAATTAGGTTTAATTTGTCTAGGTTTTAAGAAGCAAGTTCATAAAGACTTCAACGCTATCGCCAGACAAGAATGTTGTTAATGGACGATTCTGCAAAACCCCGGATTTTTTAACATCCAATGCCAACGCTTCTTACAATACCTGCAAAAGGTAAGGGAAAGAATTTATGGTTAAGGTATGGTTAAACCTGCAATAACCAATTTTATGGTCACTTCACAGCAGAAACAAGCTGCGAACACCACCCAGTTATATCATTAACGAACGAACGCTATGAGAGCCGTGAGAGTCAACCAAAATAGTAACGTTGTGAGCTGCTAAAACAAAACAATGATGCTGTGAAACTCAGAGCTGGAGGGAACTGCAGAGTTGGGTGGTAATTCTCTGTGGTTTTTGTTACTACAAGTGACCTCTTTCACAGTACACATACTCATCTGATCCATAGCTATTATAAAAGTATTGATTATAGCTGCTTTAAGGTTGTAGGCAACTAAAACACTTGGGTAAGGTGAGAGAAGATTGTGGTTGCGGTTAATAAAAAAGCCAACCTTTGATTGCATGTCTGAAAAAGGGACATGAACTCCAGTCTCCTGCATGAAAGTAAGACATGCTACACATTCACCACTCAAACCTCCACTTTCCACCTTGCTACATTAAAAGGTATACGATGCAGGACTTTCCTTAAAAAAAATGTATAGACTCATACAAAAGTAATCCCTCTCAATCACACTTATGACCCACTAGAAGTGTGTGGTGGTGTTTGTATCTGCCCTCTGCCCGTGTTTTCTTATTTTATTCTTATGTTGTTGTGTTCAGGACGTTTCTGGGCACTGGAAGCACGCATCCAAGAGGAAGCTACGAAAATTGTGGGAAACGGTGTCGATGAAACAGAAATATAGCGAGGCGAAATGCAAAGTGGACAAAGCTGGTTCCAAAACGAGAGTGAACCTGGGCCATTACGGTCGCAATTTCAAACAGTTTTAAACATGGTTAACGTTGTAAATTGAAACAAAACAAAATAAAAACAACTTTGTTAGGTTTAGTAAAAATTACATCATGATTACAATAAGTGAATTTTGCAGTCTCCTGGGCGAACGTCCGGTGTTCATCCACCCCCCCAAACTCCTCCCTATGCGGACTTCCGCGGACTATCATTACAAACATACAGTATTTGTGAAGTATTTCCTAATTTTTCGTGCATTTTCCCATCAATATCTAGCAACATGTGACGCACGGGTCAATTTCCCGCTCGTTATGTGCATACAGTCTTTTCAAAATAAACTTCCGTCTTCATAGAAAACAACTTGGTTAAGTTTAGGCAACAAAACGACTTAATTAGGTTTAGGAAAAGATCGTGGTTTGGGTTAAAATAACTCCGGAAGTTACATGACAAATCAACATTTGCTTCTGGTTTCACGGGATACTACCACCGGTCTCCTGGGTAAAAGTCCAGTGTTTTTTGACCCATCCATCCACCCCGACCTCCTCTGTATGTGGCGTTTGTTGTTCTTTATACTTCCTGGTTCACGATTACATGGATTACATATAAATTGATTTCGTGGATATATACGAATTACAGTGCCGTTCGTAGCTATACCTATGAAAAGTAGGTAAAGCTACAAACGGCTGTTTAATGTGACACCTGTATAGGTCCAATGCAGGTCGAACACACATCTTCTGTGTGAAAGGGATACTAAAGGAAAGTAAGGAAATGTTTTTGTAATGTGGGTGAACTGAAGGTGCAGCTACAGCTACTTCCAGCCTAATTCAACGCCACCACAGAACTACTCAGCTTCCACCCTGTGACGGACTTTCTGAAACTTCATCCCGTCTCTTGCCTCCCATCCAATCCTGTGTGTCCTCCTGCCGTGTCTATGTGTCTGTGTGAGCACCGCTGTGCGTTTGTGAGTTGTGTCTAGGTTGGCACCCAGGTCCCAGCTGTCGCAGTAGAGCAAATTTGCGCCAAGCCGGATGCCCACGGGGCACAGTGGAGCCAGAGGCTGCCAGCTGGCCCACCACTCTGTACCCCCCTACCCCCACCCCCACCTCGATGACGCTCACACACACACACACACACACACACACAATCCCCCCTCTATCTCACAGCCAAAAACTCCTCCATTGACCTCTCCAACTCGCCCGCTTCCCCCTCCTCAACACACACATTTAGACACACTCAGGGCGGGCACACGCCCAAGTCTTGGCATGTCGGAGCTGTAAAGGCGACAGGAGTGTCAACAACATCACAGCGCTGCCACATAATCCTCCTCATCCCCCTGAGCACGCCAGCGCAGACACACAGCCTCAATCAATAAATCAGTCCTCTCGCTCAACACGTCTTAAGGAAAAAAGAGGCGGGAGGCGTGCGGCGTTCAAGTAATTGCCGCTGGGACAGAAAGTGATGTCATCTTTAATTTTGGTGGACTATTTATTATGGTAATGCACGTTCATAATGGCAGAGATTAAGAGGCCGATTTGGAGATAAATGTGAGAGTGTAATGTTCGACAGAGAATGTAGGCCAATGAGACAATCAAGACATTTAGCTGCGGCTGAGGGATAAGAGCTGAGAGTGACTTTTGTTCCGCGAATTGTTGTTTATTCACTGTTTTGTTGCCATAGATCTTAAACTGCCCATTCATATTGAAACGGTTATTGTTCAGCGTGATTTCAGCCCACGCATTATGCAAAGCTCATCCAAGCCAATCAGCTGCAAATGCTCCGCAGGGCTGGCTTTTAGGAACAGAAGAATACTTGTCATCACAGGTTATTGTGCTGGAGGGTTGCTGAGAAAGCTCGATGTGTCCCGCTGCGTTTTGTCCGGAGCGAGTTCATCCTCAGAGGTGTGGACAGGATGTCTTCTCCTTTGTTGCTCTGACTGTGAGGAACTGATGCTAGTTTGTGCCGGAGTGCCACTGGAAGAGGCTTATACTGACACACACACACACACACACACAAATCCCGTACCTTCATGTTTACATACACACAATCTGATGGACAGACCAATATTCCTACTTCATACACCTACATAAAAGACACACACAAATGCAGAGAGACAACACACACACACACACACACACACACACACACACTGACTGCACTCACACACCTAGTCAGTCCATGCAGCGCTGCTCCAGTCGAGTGCAACATCAGGTCATGTGCTGCAACCATCATGCCGGGATTTATATTCAACATAACAATGCAAAAATATAAACATGTACTGTATATATACAAGTTTAAATTGATCAAATAAAATAATTTGGTGTAAACAATATTCTATATGTAATACCATTCTGTCAGCATATCCATAAAATTACTAATCAACATGGTTCCAACATTTTCATGCTTGTACGCAAAATACATGCTCATGTTCAGGTTCATACTTGTATTTTGGGTTCCTACTAGAACATGTTTACATGCTTTAATGTTAAAAAAACACACATGATTTAACACTTACAGTCTGTCTGAAATGTTCCGTTTTAGCGTCTGTCTCTTTAAGCTCCCCTCCCAAAAAGCTCAGTCTGCTCTGATTGGCTTGTGAGAAAAAATACGATACAAGTATGAACCTGAAAATGAGCATGATCTGTCACCTTTAAGCATTTCAGGATCTACCTTTTGCCAAATTTGAGCTCTGTGACACAGAAACCACATACTCTTCACTGACCATGATAACAGAGAGAAAGAGGCCCCTCCTGCTATGATCGGTCGGGGTTCAACATGTAATCTATGTTTGATGACAAAGTCAACACAATCCACTAACTTGACAGACTGACCATCTAATTTTCTCGACATAAATGCTGTCTAGTCTGATCCCTACATCAGAGATCCGTGAATCAAAAATGAAACAAATGCCTGATGGGTAATCATAATTGCGTAATACTGTTTGGAAACGATTTCCCAAGAATTGCGAGATTTATCTTTTATCAGAAAGTCTACCCACATACAAGGTTGCACAACAAGGTGGGAGGAGGAGTGCTTCTGTTTGTTCCAACCACCCATCTATTACCTGCAGCTGTCATGAATTTGGCATAAAAATGTTGCGAAAGGGTCCAATTTTCTCTGAGAATAGAATTCAATTGTACAACAGAGAATGGCACAATGATGCACCGGATTAAACATTTTCCTCACGTACTGGTTTGCTCGGGCTGAGGTCGCTGACCATAAATGCCCCCCCCTTTTCTATCGATCATCAACCCGTAAGACAAATATGACCCGTGACAAACAAACTGCTTCTGCCTCAATAACAAGTGTGGTGAGGGAGTGATTTAGGACTCCGGCGTTAATCATTCACCGGTTCAGTGGAAATACCCTGACATCAAATATCTCCTGACGTCCAGGTGGGGGAAACGGAGAATGAAAAGCCTCTAAATGAATATTGACTCATACACACGGTGGATAAAAGTGGAGGAGGCCTGTACTTTAAACCCCGTAGGATACCAGCACCGCCACACGTTTTACTGTCCCAGTTCTGTGCAACATAAAACAAGAATAGACAATTTCTCACCAAAGGCAGCGTGTTACATCATTTCTTCTGTTCTGTGTCTTTCTCCCCCCTCCTTCTCCCCCCTGCATGATATCATTCCACAGCGAAGCCATCGAGCCAGCCACTCACAAACCTGACAGATCAAGGCCCGGCAGTGTGAAATGTGTCGGCCATTTTGGCTCCGTCGGAGCTGGTGGCACGCAGAGCAACTGCTCATTAGAAGGCGAGTGTGACGGAGCCTCTCTCCCCCCCCTACACCAGACGGGTTCGACTTCCTCACCCAAAACAGAGTAGAGAGGGGGGAGAAGCGGGAGAGAGAGGCAGATGGCGGAGAAAGAGAGAAAGCAGGAGCGGGAGGAAGGCTGGAGGGAGAGTGAAAGTGTAAAGAGGGGAGAGATGTGAGCGAGAGAGGGCTGGAGAGAGGGAACGTGCCGGCGGATATCATTAAGGTCGGGCACCGGGCTGTTTAACGAGCGAGCTCACAGCACCCCTTCGTCCTCAGTGGCGCCTGCTGGCTGGAGGCCCCCGGGTTCTGGCTCCCCAGTAGGGGCCACCGCCTGTTCCATCACCACCACCACCAGCGAACGCAGAGGAAGGGGGCTGAGGGTGGAGATTTATTTTCTCTCACTACCTGTGGAGCAGCACATTTACACAGACACATGCTTAAAAAACTCACTCACACACGCAGCCTCGGGGAAGAAAGTTTTACCGCATGCGCTCTCTCTCTCTCTCTGTGTGTTTTCTTCTCCTCAGTCAGAGGTGTAATTGACTCTCCCCGACACATAAACATGGTGGTAATAACCCCGGCTTCCCCTTGATGTCAAGCGGTGGAGCGCACATCTGCGCGAGGTGCTGGGAAGAGTCACAGGGCAGCGGGCGTCTGCTAGCTCGTAGCATCCCCGTCGTCGCCTGTTCTAGCTGTGCGACTACGCTGCCGCCGCCGCGGGAGGCCGACCACGAAACATTTCCCCGTAGACCTCGAAAGGAAGCCATTTCTTCGTCATTGGGCAAAAATTCCATAATAACCTTTCAGCATATTGTAATTCAAGTGTTCTTAGAGAAACTTCTGCACCTCCTCATGGCTCTGTTTTCAGGCTTTAGAATATCTAGCCCGTGACGGGAGACTTTGGCCAATCACAGGTCATTTCAGAGAGAGCGTTCCTATTATGGAATTTTTTGCCAAATGATGCCAAAAACAATCTGCCTTCTGTCGGTTTAAAGGAGGGAGAAAGATCAGAATCACGAGGCTGAGAGGTTACAGTATGTGAGATTGACAGAGGCAAAAAGAAAAGAGCATTATTGAGGGAACAATAGCTGTTAAAATGAACAAAAAGACACGTTTGCGCATCTCTTAGCTACGCAACACAGGAAAGACTTAAATAGAAATCAGGCTTTACAAAAATGTGACACCTACTTTAATTGGTTGCTCTGATGAGAATAACACTTTGTATTATCTCCTCAATGAGCTGTTTCCTATTTGCCACTGCAGTGAAATCCAGCTGCGCTCTGCTATTATAAAATATGATCTTAAAGGATGATTGAATCCCATTAAAAGACCAAAACCAACAATGAATTGATCCTACTAACAAGTATTGTCTGTGTATCCAGCCCTTCATATCCTTCTTAGCCATTCACTAAAAAACGGCATTATTAAAAACACATTATATGAGCCGTGCTTTGTGCTGGCTGACATGCTCCTTGGCACCGTAGTTTATTTTGATTTATATTAAAGAGTCACTAAGGCACCAATTCATAGCTCTCCAACAAATTAATAACAATTTACTCCTGTTTGAGTGACGTTTGTTAAAAACTACAGTGCCGAGCTGTTAACAATAAAGACATTACATACACTGAGGGTCCTATTTAAACGGTCTATAACATATAATCTAAAGTGCATTTAGGGCGTGTCCAACTCTACCTCTTCTAGTTAAGAGGCACATAATCTGGGTGCAAAGTAAGGCACAATAGGTTGTATTTAGTCTCTTAATGAATCATAGGTGTGTTTTGGGCGTAAGAGGAATTAAACCAATCAGAGTATCATCTCCCGTTCCCTTTAAAATCCACGTGCGCCTACACATTGGTATGCATTGCCATTTAAAAGGCTGATTCAACATTGGAGAAGCGAGACGTTTTCTGCTGAGGAAACGTAAAATAGAGTAAGATAGTAAAATAAACCATAGAGTCAAATAGGCCATAAAGCAGAGGATGCTTTAGGGTGTGGCTACCTTGTGATTGACAGGTCGCTACCACAACATTGTCCGGTCTGGGAGTTGTCCATGTTTTCGTCTTACAACTTTAACCCTTTCACTGTGTGTTTTCAGTTCATGAAAGTTAATTTTTTTTTAAAAACGCCGAAAACTGTCTTATTCGGCGTTCGGTTGTACTTAGCTCCACCCTCTCGTGTCACTTGTGGTTGCAAAAAAACAAGATGGCCACGACCAAAAACCAAGATAGCGCCGGCCAATGAGCAGAACTCGAGGTATCAAAACGGCAGTCCACAAACAATGGATGACATGTCGATGATAATGTTTTTGGCATTTCAAGCCTTTATTGACAGGACAGTGGACAGTCTAGAAAGGGAGAGAGAGAGGGGGATGACATGCGGAAATGGCCGCAGGTCGGATTTGAACCTGGGCCATCATAGTTAGGATTCAGCCTTGTTATATGGGCTATCGGGACGCCCCTTTCTCGCTTTTTATACTATGTCAGTTGCTCTTACTGTCTAGTAATGACATGGATGTGTTCACATTTGAGTGAGTAGAAAGCCTGGTGCATTTCATACAGGCATTAAAGTGTGCCTTGGCACATCGACGCTGAGGGGCACTGACTAAGCGTTGGTATTTGACGAGTTGGGAGTGAGAACGGGTTGGAATTATCTGTGGGTTTGTCTACGAGAGAATCCTTTCACATTACACATAGTCATTTGACCCTTTGTTTCTATAAAAATATTGATTCATGCAGCTTTAAGGCACAAGCATTACTTTAGGAGAAAGCTGAACTGAATGTAAAGGTTTTCAGATGGATCCCTCCCATGTTCCTGACCCATTATTCCCCTCTGCACACTGCGGTTGTCCAATTGAATAGATTTTTGCAGCCGTCTTGTGTGACCTGAAAACGACCGCTCAAACTTTGAAAGGTTGCCACAGTAAATCAGTGTAACGGAAGTGCGCATTATCCTCTGCGGTGCTGACACTGGTCGTGGCAAAGCTGGCAAGATAAAAACCCCTGGCTGTTGGCGACGCAGAGCGGGGGGGGACTGGGAGTTCACGACCGGATGGATGTCAGCTCGATCTATACTGAATCAACACACAGCGACGGTTGATAAGAAGGCTTAACCTCCTCAGCTGGCGAAGAGACTCTCCTGATGCCCACTTATATGTGTGCACACACTTTTGCAAGGATACGTTAACAGACACATGCAGAGATAATGATACAAACCGAGACGCACACGGCCCGCTGAGATCGGGGACGATCCTCGCCAAAATAAGCTTTGAAAGGTTTTCATATCAGTCATATTGACAGGATCAGTGAGATGAAGCGGGAGACAGAGAGAGAGGAGATGTAGGGGGAGGAGTGGGTGGGATATAGATGAAAGACAACAGGAGGACGAAAAACAAAGATCAAAAACAAAAGAAAAAAGTTGAAGAAAAGTTGAAAAATGAAAGCGGGAGAATGAAACGGGGGGAACAAGGGAAGAGGGGGTGAAGCACAAAACTATTTTGACACAAAACCACTAGTTGAAAACAACACGTACGGAGAAATCAAACAAGATAAGAGACGGGGAAAGCATGAGCGCGAGAAGAGAGACACTTTTCTTTGTCAAAGTGGCAAAGCTTAAGCACTAAAAGATGCTGCTCCTTCTCTCTGAAACATGAAGGAAAACAGATGTGATAACCCCTCGCCGCTTGACGTGATACAGTGTCAAGACACACACTCTGACAAACACTCGCCGTGTGCGGCCGGAGCGCCCCCTCCCTATCTGAGTATCAGTGCTCTTCCTGACACTCCAAAGGGGCTCAGCGTGTGCACAGTCTAAGATGTTTAATTCATACAGCCGCCTGCTTGTACTCAACATGTGACGGAGGAGGAGGAGGAGGAGGAGGAGGATGGGGATGCAGAGCGTTGTATATGCAGCCAGGCTGAGGATGATGCAGAGACACAAGAGAGGGAGGCTACATAAATAGAGAAGAAGAAGGAGATAACGCCAATGAATGAAGAAGAAGAAAGTGATGTAGGAGGAGTATCCACGGCGACAAAGAAAACAAGGTGATAGAAATAGACAGCTGAAAACTGTGAAGCAATAAAATGATACCAGAGAGAGAGAGAGAGAGATGGTGAGAGGGCACATGTTTGAGATACTGGCTCACACAGAATAAGTGATGGATAGAAGTAGAGCAGCGAAAGTTAAAGAGAGAAACAAAGGGACAGGGACAAGTGAGAAATCTTAAAGACACACACGTAAAAGAAAAGAAACCTGTGGAGATCTCATGCAGGCAGGCGGTGAGAGCCCTCAGAGTGCTGGGGGTGTGTGTTGCAGGTCTCAGGAGAGGCAGGCAGGGGACTGAGTGCTAGCGATTTTCTGTCATATCTCTCTTTCTCTTCATCGCTCACGCCTGTTATCCACCTCCTCCTCATCCTCCCCCTCCTCCTACCTCACCCTACCCTGCAGCACGTGTAGCAAACGGCGTGTGTAGCATTTGTAGGCATCAATATCATTGTGGGATTAGTGGTGACACCTCGGTGTAATTAGTTTCTTAAAATTAAGACCATGTTTCTCATGCAACATGTTCCTTCCTGTCATAAAAAAAAAGAAGCCGTTGAAACTTGTCTCCTCTGTTATTGCAAAAAAACTTGTTTTTCCCAAAAAGCAAAGAAGCAGATTTTCCCCAAGATGTAACATAACGTTCTTTTTAGTACATTTAGTACAGTAATACTGTATAAAACATATATAAGTTTTATCTAGGGCTGTCAATTGATTAAAATATTTAATCGCGATTAATTGCAATTTTTTTATCTATTCAAAATGTACCTTAAAGGGAGATTTGTCAAGTATTTAATACTCTTTTCAACATGGGAGTGGGCAAATATGCTGCTTTATGCAAATGTATATATATATTTATTATTGGAAATCAATTAATAACACAAAACTATGACAAATATTGTCCAGAAACCCTCACAGGTACTGCATTTAGCATAAAGAATATGCTCAAATCATAACATGGCAAACTGCAGCCCAACAGGCAACAACAGCTGTCAGTGTGTCAGTGGGCTGACTTGACTATGACTTGCCCCAAACTGCATGTGATTATCATAAAGTGGGCATGTCTGTAAAGGGGAGACTTGTGGGTACCCATAGAACCCATTTTCATTCACATATCTTGAGGTCAGAGGTCAAGGGGCCGCTTTGAAAATGGCCATGACAGTTTTTCTCGCCAAAATTTTGTGTAAGTTTAGAGCATTATTTAAACTCCTTCACGAAAAGCTAGTATGACATGGTTGGTACCGATGGATTCATTAGTTTTTTTAGTTTCATATGATACCAGTATCTTCACTCTAGCTTTAAGACCGAGCCTGCTACAACCTCCGAAAACGGATTGCGTTAATGTGTTGAAGAAATTAGTGATGTTAAAACGAATTTGCGTTAATGCGTTATTAATGCGTGCGTGCACATGCCTTCAGTGCATATTCACACCTGTTCACGTGCTCCACTGGCTAGCTGACGGCCGCCACTCTGCACTGCTCACATAAGACGGTTACAGCTGATAACGCCGTCGGAAGCGTAGTACCCACCCTCTGGTCCTCCCCCCCCCACCCTCAGGCTAACACTGTTGTTGTGAGAGTCGTGCAGAGGCAATAAAAATGCTACCAATCTCATATTTAGCACTTTTAACTTTAAGGTATATTTGCCTTGCAGCAGCCATTAAAAATACAACAGAGGCGATAAATGCATGAACATAAACACATAAAAATCCTAATACACAAATACGCTAAGGTAAAGAGCGCCAGGTAACACACACACATCTGGCACTGTCTGGGTAGAAGACTTTATTATTGACATGAGTGTGCACATTCAGCTGCTTTGGCCACCGCTGCTATCTGTGAGAAAGTGGAAAACGACCAGTGGCATTGTAAATCACCGTGCTCACTATGCATACTCACAGTCAATTCCAGTTGTGATCTACGGCGTCTCCTGCAGGGTCTAGAGGCCCGATGGAGGCGGCCCAAACTGCAACGTCGCACCTTTCCGGACACAACATCTGTCAGGTAATCTTTTTTGCAAACTCAGTCTACATCTGCTGCTACACACACACAGCCACAGCCCTGCACAGTGTGAGCAGATTTAGAAAGAGTCGCAAAATCCCAGTTGACCAATCACGCTCAGAATAAACAGCGTACACGTTATACATGAAGATTAATCTGTTTATTATATATACTCATCATGATATCGATATCACCATTAATATCCATCATTAGGCACCTTATACAGTATGTAGATAGACTGGGAGTAGAGACTTGGTCTGCATGCCTGTTGGTTACAAAAACACTCAGAACAGAAAAACATGCTGTCAACACGGCAGGAAAAAAATTATCTTGTTTAGGTTGTGTGTGTTTGAGGTGTCGCTTACATGTTTGCTTCTACACTTGTTTTCGCTCAACGAATGTGAAACCTGTGATTGTTTCTACTGCTCATTTGTTGAGGAATATGCGTGTATATAGTGTCACCATGTGCTTGTGTATGGAAGTCTGGGTTGGCGTTTGTTTTACGTGTGCCGGCATGTGTGAAAGTAATTGTGCAATAACGTTGTGTGAGGTTTAGTCTGGCGTTCCCTTGTGTAACAGTGCACCGTGTGTCAGCGTCTACGAGTGCGTGCCAAACCTCTTACAGGTACTGGGAGATTATAATGGGCTGAGCCAGTTCAGGCAAGTCCTCGGACACCTTGACACAGTTGCCAGATCTGGAGCTGGTTATACCTGGATATCTGAGCCAGAAAACCCTGGAGAAAGTTTTCCTCATGCCTCTGGAGGAAAGTCTATTCACACTGTGGAGAGCAACAATAAAGAATCAATATTTTACTGCATACACCCAGGGTTATTAGCCCGGGATAAGGGTTACAGAAACACACTGCTACATTTGTTTTTTTTGTAGTGGAGAGCCTGCAAGCATATTCACCCAAAGTTTAGACTGTCTGCATGAAATTTGTAAAATTTCAAAGCCGCTCTGAGAGAATACATTTTGACACAAAACGCTTTCAATAATCCTTCACAGCCACATTGAAACGGGTGGTTAGAACACAGACACAGAACTTTCTTTACAGGGCCACAATCAAAAAATATGATGAAATTCAATGCAACTGGTTGATATACTGCGAGATCACAAAAAAAGTCAGCCTTGTGTTCTTTTCCCAGCAGATTTTGGGAGAGCATGGACCTTGGGTTTTGTCAGGCTCTTATGTGCAAATTTGAACGCTTCTGACCCAATCTGAACAAAAAGTTAAGAGTTTAACTTAAAGAAATAGTTTGACATTTTGGGAATTATTTTCTTTCTTGTTTTTTTCCCCCCTAGGTCAAATATTGAAATCACCCATCTACAGCTAACAGCCTTCTGATGTGCGAGAACTACCAACTGGTACGAGGCCCCAGAGTGGACCCAGAACACGTTGTATAGATTATATATCTCGTCTGGCCTGGGAACGCCTCGGGTTCCCCAGAAAGAGCTAGAAACGTTGCTGGGGAGAGGGACGTCTGGAATTCCCTGCTAAGCCTGCTGCCTATATGCGACCCGACCACGAATAAGCGGAAGCAAATGGATGGATGGGCAGGTTGGCACCTTGCATGGCAGCCTCTGCCATCATGTATGAATGAGTGTTTGAATGGGTGAATGTTGACACGAAGCGCTTTGAGTGGTCGGAAGACTGGAAAGGTGCTATATAAATGCTAACAACAATCGCCCTTTTCTTTTGCGCTAGTCAAATGACCACAGAAAACAGTTCAATGTCTGTTCTACTCCAATTCTATTTCTATGCTTTTACCATTGCAAACCATTTCTCCCAGTTCCCATATCGACAGTGGAGAAATTCCAAACTTAACAGAAGCTTCACCCCCACCACACCACACCACACCACCCACCCCGTCCTCCTGTGGCCTTCACAGACATGGACACGGCATCTCCACCCGACCGTGAAATAGCCACTTGTGTTTTAGCCCGAACAACTCCATTCCTATGTGACTGTCAGCTCACACACACACACACACACACACACACACAGACACACACACACACACACAAACACTCCTTGAGGCTTTCGTAGTCCTGGAGGACCGACTGTATGTCCTGAAGAACTGATCGATAATATTCAATCTGCTCACAGGGTCTTTGCCGCATTAGGCTACACAGCTGCTATCCAAACAATGAATGGCTGGACACAGAGGGACCCGTGTACGAATGGAATCCCATTAAAACGCAACGGCTCTCATGGGCCGTCGATGACCCCCTTTTTTCTTTTTTTTTTTTTCATCCAACCGCAGCAGCTATTTTATGCACCTCTGATTGACAGGTGTTGTTACCATGACAACAGCTCATGCTACACCGGCGTGGATACGAGCTTTTGATAAATATCACTCCAGTACACGGAAATCTGATATTGAGAGGTCATTATAACGGCTACAGGACTTTTATACTGTATTTACACTCATAGATGAAGATGATGATCGAGTAACAGCTGTTTTGTTGCGACACATGTGCTTTTAAGTGCAGTTTAAAACACCTAGAATATCAACAGTGAGTGGCCATTATTCACATGGACAGCAGAGATTTCTCATCAGAGATGAATAGAGTACAGTGTCTCTCCCTAACAGACTGACAGACAACATTTCCATGATGAGCTTTTTTGTGCACAGCATGTCTCCTTTTCTACACTATTTTCAATACGTCTCATCTAAAAATAGTTTCACGCTGCGAGATGGAAAGCAGACAAAGCAATTAAAGAGTCGGCGATACAGAGGGGAGGATATGAAGAAAGCCTCTTCTTTTTGTTATCTGTGATGTCTTTTCTTCCTTTTCTCTCCTCATTAGCGGGTAAAGAGTTTCAAGTCGAAGCATCTCTCGGTTTCACCGAGCCCTTTTGCTGTCCTTGCTCCTTTTTTTTTTTTCTTCTGTCAGCCACTCCCTTTCCATTTTTTTTTCCCGGTTTACCTACTAGCACAGTGCTTTTAGGGATGCCGAGGGAATTTCCTTCTCGCAGTTCATCCCCCCCCCCCTCAAGGTTCTGCTTCATCTCCTTCAGATTGCTTTTCACAACGATGTCGGGTTTATTCCCCGACTAACTGTTGGTTGTTTTCACAGTGAAGTTCTCTCAGGTTTTACTGTCTAACCTAAGAGAGCGATCCACAACATGGAGAGGGCAAAAAAAGTGAGGGGGGGATGTGGCTACTTCACCGGGGCATTGTCCAACACCGTTTACAGGATCTATGCACACAATGAAGAGCACAAACACTCACGTATGGTTGTGTAAAATGTGTCACCCCCTTTGCGGTTGTGGAGAGGAGATAAAGAGGAGGGTTAAGGGAAGGAGAGGTGTGTATAGTAGTAGGGGTATTGTGGATGTTGCCACTACTGAAAGTCCTCAGCAGTGCATCATGGGAGAAAATACATATTTAGGTGCCACAATGGAGGAGCTAACATGCCACAAACAGACCAAGGTTACATCCACACTAATACGTTTTCGTTTTTAAACGCCGTTTTAAAACTAGCGTTGTCAAAGATAACCCGATAATAACGCGTTTTATACCACTAATTTCTTCAACACATTAACACAAATTGTGATTTTCAGGTTTTAGCGGGTTCAGTTTTAAAGTGAAGATACTGATATGGTAAAATAAGGGCTGCCAGGTTATGTGTACAATGTTCTCTGTGACAATTAAAGTTGATTTACATTTATATTGTTTTTTTCCGGAAAAGGTTCACGTGATGGGGCATGACGAATCAGGGCAGGACACGTCATGACTCATAAGAGCCAATCAGGAAAAGAACGTTGGTGTCAGAGTCATCGCTTTCAGAGGTCTCCGTTTCTCTCCGTCCAGACTAAAATGCAACCCAGGAGTTTTAAAACTTAAACGGGGTCAGCAGCGTTTTTAAATGTCTCTTTTAGTGGCTCAAAAACGCCGGAGTAGTGTGGACACTAGGCAGAAACGTAGCAAAAGTTATGAGTTTTAAAACGTATTAGTGTGGATGTAGCTCAAGAGACTGCGTTTGAGTTTGAATGCAGGAGTGGATTACAGGTGTCACTCTTTACTGTAAGGGTAGGGTGGGTTTCCCTAAAAGCAAATCAGCCCACATGCCTAAAACTATCGTCCAATCACACGGCAACGGTGCAGAGATTATCTTTGCTTTTAGGAAACCCAGCCAAGGCAGGAGTTGAATTGTGGGTAGATTCATTGCTGGAAGGGCTCGGCTGTCGGCGTGGATCTTGAGGGAGAGGGAGCAAAGTGGTTCTGAGAGGAGTGTAGGAGTTGTAGCGTGAGAGGTCTGGTGGAGGTTTGGCTGCAAAGGTCAGGAATGACTGGAGATGGGACGCCCGTAATGGAAACTATTGGTCATGTTCCAGGAAGCTGTGACGAGTTGTTTGGACTACGAGGAAACGGCAAGTCAGAACTCGTGGGAGCTTCTCAGGAGCGGCTGGGAAGACAGCAGGAGGTTCTTTTTTTCCAGATCTAAATCGATGAGGATGGAGACCAAAAGGTGCGAGACGGAGTGCTGGGATTGTTCCACGAAGAAGTCATCACATATTGGGTGGATGTCGGCAAGGCGGCGGGCATCTGACTGGATAGTCCTCCTCCGTCAGGCTATGGTGAAGATGGAGAGCACTCCAGAGAGGCTGCAGAAAAAAAAGAGAGAACATTAATGAGAGAAAATAAGAGAAAAGAGGGATGGGGGTGTGTGAAACGGAGAGAAACAATGAGCAATAAAGAGCAAAATAAGACAAAAACAGAAGAGCAAAAAGAGAAACAATGACAACCATCGCAGAGAGAGCAGAGGGGAGGGTGTTGCGAAACCGAACCGAGCGGAGTGACGTAGATGAGAGAGGAAATTAAGAAGTTGAGATCAAACAGGAAAAGAAAGAGAAAGGGCCGAGATAACAAGCATGGGCACAGTGAGGCATAAAAATGGATCAGGGGGATGGAATTAGAAAAATAGAAGAGAGAGGGCGGAGATAAGAGAGACAGGATAAAAGAGGGAAAGAGGGAGGGAGAGGGAGAGAAAGAGAGAGAGAGAGGGGGGAGGTCGAATAAAAAGAGAGGGGACATAATTATAAAATGGCACGAGAAAAAAAAAATCAATGCGGTGAGCATCATTGTGCTTGCAGGCGCCGTACAAAGGGAGGCGGAGAACGGCGGTGTGTCCATCAAACGGATACACACCAGCACATGTCAGTGTCTCACACACACACACACACACACAAAGAAGCATTTAAAATGCAGAGTGAAGACAAGGAGGATGAGTCAGGCAGATGAAGCGGAGAGAGACAAGTGACATTTAGAGCTCAGTCGGAGCATGTGATGACAAGGCACAAAGATACATGCCAGCCTCGACTCTGACAACAGCTTGTGTGTGGATGCAGAGCTCGGTGGAAGGAAACTGATTTGATGATATTCAACTGCGGGAGAGGAAACTGGGTACCCAAAAAGAGCTGAGGATTCATGTTAAAGAGAATCTATTATGCGATTTTGCTTTTTCCCTTTTCCTTTAGTGTGTTATATAGTTTTTTTGTGCATGTAAAAGATCAGCAATGTTAAAAAGCCCAAAGTCCACACCAAAGGAGTTACTCTCCATCACAGAAACACCGCTCCTGAACTGCCTGAAACGCCTCTCTTGAAGTCCCGCCTTTTCTTCCGTAACGTGGTGATGTCACCAAGTAACACATTTGCATAATACCTGCTTAGCGGCTAGTTTGGGACGCCCTCAAACAAAGCTGGTGTAGAGTCTGAAGAGTTTGGTTCGGTTGACCAAAAGTATGAATAAAAAATAAAAAATAAAAAAGGCAAATGAACAGCGCTCTTCATGTTCAATGTTTTGATGACCTCTCCATACAACCTGACCTGATGTTGTTCACACACACACGCACACACACACACACACACACACACACACAGTCATGCAAATTCAACCACGTAATATCCATCATCATTATTGACAAACACCGCAATGCATCAAGCTATTTCTGCTCAAAAGCTTGTAAACACCATGTCAGCCCACACATACACACACATACACACACACACTCCTTGTTAACTGTATTAGTGCCAGGGCTTATCAGTGCAGCGAGACCACACACACCACAAAAGGTTGAAATTCATTACAGTCGTAGGAGGGCCTTGACAAGCTGTCAGTGTGTTCGAAAGATTCTTCAAATCCCCCTCCCCACTCTGTCTCCGGAGAATGGTGAGAATACTCAGAGCTCAGCTATTTGCTCACACACACACACGCACACGCACACGCACACGCACACACACACACACACACACACACACACACAGATAGGAATGTCTCCTTGTCTACTTCTTAATGTCAAGGATAGTTTGCTTTGTCATACGCAAACGGCTACATTTACACTGTTGTGCAAACACAGAAAACTCTGAATCTTAATTTCATGGGTAGTTTACATTGACTCTCTCCATCACACAGACACACTTGCACACACATATGTACACACACTATTACTGTACTGCTGAACAGAGAGCAGGCCTAGAGGTGCGGTTCAATGACATACTCTGTATTTCCAATTTATGTCGGCATCACTACGCTTCTCTTGGCTGCCACTACACACACAAACCCTCTAACTCTCACACACGCAAACACATAAAGACACATAACACACATGCCCCGCACTTTAATATAAAGGATAGTTTTGCCGTTACGGCCGCGGTCACGTCAACACGAAAACATTCTCGGATGATCAAAAGAGATTACTGCTGCCATAAAACCATGCAAAACAATAAAAGCCGGGATGCTTTCACAACCTTTTTTATGCGAACACATTTCCCAATCTGGTTGAACAGTTGAGTAGCACTGTAAAAAAAACACACAAAAAAAAAAGCGGAATATGATCATCCTTCAGCCGGCGCTGTTTCAGTCTTCAAGGACAGAAAAGGGCAAATTGCTCTGGAGAATCTTTTCTTTAACATAATTACTATAATCTGCCAAACCTAAATTAAACAGACCGGCGTGTGAATGCCTCCCTGACATGAGTGTGGAGAGTGTGTGTGTGTCCTAGCGTCTGACAGAGAATCACAATTTGGGAATGTTTCTGCGGTGTGTAATTGCATGTGTGTGTGTGTGTGTGTGTGTGTGAATGAAACGCAGGGAACGCTGGGTTTGTCTCCAGTTATTAAACTAACCAATTACAAGGCCCACTCATCACGTTTACGTCCCAAACAAAGGGAGAGTTGATCTATTATTAATGCACTTCTTCCGCAGTGTAATTCACACACGGATTCCGTCTTGTACCCATACGTTCACACATGAATGCTCGCACACACATCATACACACACACACTGGCTCAGTCTCCTCCTGTGCCTCCGTTACGAATGATGAATGTGATTTGCCAGTATTAACAGATGAGCAGCTTTTCAGAGACAGGTAGCCTGGATCATCAAAATCTCTCCCGCCATGCTCCGCTCCTTTCTTCATCCCTCTTTCTCTCCTTCCATGCATTTGTAATCAGACCTGTCTTGCTTGTTTAATCAGAGCACACCTCAGCGTGCGGCCGCATCTGCCACCTCTCCGCTGTGCGCCACGTCTCGTAGTAAAAAACGTCAGCAAAGACGTATTCTGCACCGATTCTGTCCATCCGGCTTTGAAGTATCTGTTGTATAAAAGGCTGGATCCAGGCTTTACCTGCATGCATGCTGGGGGATCCCTGACAGGTTGGCTGCTGGAAACCTTTAGATGTGTTTTTAAAAAGATAAGGCCGGCGATGTACTTTATTTTCTTATTGTCAACAAATGCCAAACCAACATGCTGCTAACAAGTATTGCTTGTGTAGCCAAAGCTTAGTAAGCTTTGTTCCTCTTGTGCCATTTGCACTCCATCATTATGATGAACACAGGCAGCGTAGTTTATTTTGAGCCGATCCCACAAATACTGTACTTGCTAACGCAAGAAATGTGTATTTTTTCAGCAGTAGAAAACAGTCCAACAAATGCCCTATTTACTCCTGTCTGAGTAACTTTTGCTAAAATTACTGCTGCAAATTATTGAGCCTTTTTTCAGACAATACATATTTTACGTAAAGTTTTTTCGTCTTCATTAGAAAACTAGAAATAGCTCCATGTGGTTGTATGCCTCCGCCAACCAGTCGAGTTGCAGTTTACATCCATGTCTGTCCAAACTGTCATCACTTCATCATTTTATCCTGTTAGATATTTGTGTGAAATTGTCATAATTAGCATATGAGTTCTTGAGTTATGGACAAAAACGTGTTTTATGAGGTCACAGTGATGTTGACCTTTGATCCCAAAAATCTAATCAGTTCATTCTCGAGTCCGAATGGACATTCGTGCCATATGAAGAAATTTGCTCAGGGTGTTCCCGAAATATCACGTTCACAAGAATGGGAAGGTTGTGAGGTCACAGTGACCTTGACTTTTGACCACCAAAATCTAATCAGTTCATCCTCGAGTCCAAGCGGATATTCGTGCCATATATGAAGAAATTCGCTCAAGGCGTTCCTGAGATATCACAAGAATTGGACGGACCTGAGGTCAGAATGACCTTGACCTTTGATCACTAAATTATTATCAGTTCATCCTTGAGTCCAAGTGGATGTTTGTGCCAAATTTGAAGAAATTCCTTTCGCATTCACAAGAATGGTCCGTGGAGATGGATTGATGTACGGAATTTGTAGAAATTCCCTCCAGATGTGGATATCGCGTTCAAAAGAAAGAGTTGGAAGGACGGATGGACGACTCCCACAGCTGTTGCCAGCGCAGAGACATAAAAACATCTTGTGCCTCAGTGCTACAGAAAAGGTAATGAGGTTGGAAAGTATTGTGAGATGGGCCAACACATTGTTAGGTTTGGTCTTATAATGGGATTTGTTGACAATAACAAACACAGATTGGATTGGATGCCTTCATGTGTTCTATTAAAGGGAACACACGTCACAATCAAAGTCCTGGCCTTCGGGAACACTTGAAGATGAAGACAGAAAGGTCAAGACAGCCTGATCTTGATCAGTTCTCAAACTAAAATGTGTTCGGAAAATACTGTCTCTTGTTTGCGAGGTAGCAAGTCCTCCTTTTAGTAGACAGTGATACCCTGTTAAGAATGGAGTCTGTCAGCTCTCGATGCCAGAAGAAGAGTTCACACACTGCAAAATGTGACAAACCTCGCGACCATTAATCACCACAGACGAGTCCGAAATGTACAAAATACATGACCAGAACAAAAAGTAACCCAGCCAATACTCCTTCTTTAGAGCAGCAGCTCCCAAACTTTTTGGCTTGTGACCCTTTAAGATGAAGCGTTAGACCGCTCATCACAGGTTATGGCCTTACTGAGGAGTTGTGAAGAGTTCAAAGAAAGATTGATTTTTTTTTTCTTCTCAGATTGTTTCATCTGAAGGATTTTTAGAGGCCTGAAGAGGGAAAAGATGTGGGCTCAGTTTTAAAGCTAGAGTGAAGATACTGGCATCATATGAAACTAGACAACATAAAGAATCCATTGGTACCATGTTGTTCTAGCTTGTCGTCAAGGAGGCTAGATAAAGCACCAAACTTGCGCTTCGTTTTGGTGAGGAAAAACTGGCATGGCCATTTTCAAAGAGGTCCCTTGACCTCTGACCTTAAGATATGTGAATGAAAATGGGTTCTATAGGTACCCACGAGTCTCCCCTTTACAGACATGCCCACTTTATGATAATCACATGCAGTTTGGGGCAAGTCATAGTCAAGTCAGCACACTGACACACTGACAGCTGTTGTTGTCTGTTGGGCTGCAGTCTGCCATGTTATGATTTGAGCATATTTATTATGCTAAATGCAGTACCTGTGAGGGTTTCTGGATAATATCTGTCATTGTTTTGTTTTGTTAATTGATTTCCAATAATAAATATATACATACATTTGTGTAAAGCAGCATATTTGATAACTCCCATGTTGATAAGAGTACTAAATACTTGACAAATCTCCCTTTAAGGTTAATTTTGAACAGATGCAAAAACGTGCAATTCATTTGCGATTAACTATGGACAATCATGCGATTAATCACAATTAAATATTTTAATCGATTGATAGCCCTCATACATAATGGTTGATTCCATTTGACATCTTTGATGGTGTCACAGTTAATTTACATGAGGACACATAATACTATTGTCATCACTGTCATCACTGTCACCCTGTTACCAAACAAGAATTTTGGTATTGTACCATTCTGCAAATTTACCGACTAGATTAGTTGAATATGTTAGTCTAGTCTGCCTGACTCATTGATCCGTTATCTGACTGAGGTTTAGTTAGAAGTTAGAATCTATGACCCCCGACCATGGCTTTGAAATATCAGTAGTGCTGTGTATTGATAAATCCATGGCGCTGTCCGTGGTGCTGAAGTAGCTGACGGATTTGTAATTGTGACTTTTTCTCTGAGTCCCGCCCTTCTGTCAATATCGCCTTGGATTTATAATATTCTCTAAACCACAGTAGCTGGGAAAGAGAGTCGTTCATGGGGCGGTTTGCTAGTAGAAAGAAATTAACCAGGTTCTAACAAATCGCCTACCGCACATGGGGATACTAGGCTGGATGTGAAGATGCAAAGGCAGCCAAGGTCAAACGTATCAACATTTAAAACCGCAATAAACGCAACAGTTAGAACATAAATACAACCCATAAGTTGACAGCAGTGACCTTCAAGACACAATCACACTGGTTAATGATCAGCTTTGTTAGTGAAGGTCAACTTGCATAAAAGTCTGGCCAATCATCACATGTTCTTATTTGATTCAGTAATTCGTTCATTGTTGATTCTTATAAAAGTACTGTAAACACGGCTGTTGTCTGGACTATGACAACATACCAATGGACCAAAAATGAAGAAGGTCACAAGGTAATGTTTGTTATTGATTCATATATTGATTTATGTTGGTGTCTGTCTGACTCAAAAGGCGTCCAGCAGAAGGTACAGTTGTTGAAACTGATGGGTCATTGAGTTCAGCCACATCCATTATCTGCCACAGGCTTAGATGATTAATCTAAGTGGAAGTTCAGACCAGTGGGCAACCTCCCGCCTGAAAAGTGAAGCCAATGCTGAAGTGCATTAAACTTGCATTCTCTCTAATAGCCAGCAGGGGGCGACTCCTCTGGTTGCAAAAAGAAGTCTGATTGTCTAGAAGTCTATGAGAAAATGAGCCTACTTCTCACTTGATTTATCAGTAAACATTGTAAACATGAGTTTATGGTCTCAATCGATAGTTTCAAGTCTTCTTCGGTTTTCATCTTAGAACTTTAACCACAGTGTGTTTTCGGTTCATGAAAGTTAATTGTAACATTTTGATCACCTAAAAAAGTCTTATTAAGCGTTTGGTTGTACTTAGCTCCACCATCTCGTGATACTTCTGGTTGCAAATAACCAAGTTGGCCACAGCCAAAAACCAAGATGGCAACAACCAAAAACCAAGATGGTGACAGCCAATAACCAAGTTGGCCACAGCCAAAAACCAAGATGGAGATGGCCAATAAACAAGATGGCAATGACCAAAAACCAAGATATGACGGCCAAAATGCCGAACTCGAGGCTTCAAAACGTCCGTCCACAAACCAATGAGTGACGTCACGGTGACTACGTCCACTTCTTATATACAGTCTATGGTTCAAACAACTTAGGAAGGGCCACTGATGTATATATGCACACACAGGCGCATACATGCAAATATATATTTATATTATGTAGAGCTTTGAGCCTCTGTGGTGCTCAGATAAGGTTTAGAGAGCCTCGTCTCCCAGCGTGTGTTCAAAATAGGTCATCTTACTCTGCTTCTCCGAGCGAGCACGCCTGCTTCTTTCCCTGCCCTGATTTCAACAACATAAACAACTGACGGGAAGTTTTTTCCCCTCTCTCTCCCTCTCTCCATCTCTCTCTTTAAAGCAGCGCTCTTCATCAGCGTAACCCAGTGAGGTTAAGTAAATAAGTCTATTTTATGCAGAGCAAGAGACGGAGGAATGGTAGTTCTCAAAAGTGCTTGTATTTTGGTATTCTAGTTGTGTGTCAAGTTGGATTTGTTTGCTACTGTGCCTTTTCCAGTGCCACCTGCCAACACATACTCTGACACACTCACACACACACTCACACACACACACTCACAGATCTTGCCTCCATGCTTCAGCTTCCTTTAGTTGCTCAGCAGGGGGCTGCCAAACTGAGCTCACTACCATTTCCTTACCGCGCTGCTCTATCATGCAGGATATCTCTCCTGACACAGAGCTGTCATGGCCTTCAGGGCTCGAAGATGGCGATGCGAGGGAGCAAAAAGTGGAACAGTAAAAACAAGCCCCTCATTTATTTCAGAGCATGCATGCTGATGTCGGCATGTATCTATATTTGTATGCGCGTCTACGTGGGTGAAAGCGCGGTTGTACATGTGGAAATTTCTGGAGACGTGCCTTTATAGATGATTCATGGTGCTAAACAGGAAAGCCCTAGTTTTACTATGCTGACATTACTGGTGCGATTAGCCAAAGGCTAACACCTTTGATGGTTACTGGTTTGAAAACATGACCGAGGTTAGAGTATTTCATCATGATAAATCATCAAGGGATAGCTATCATACCGCATTTTATATTACAGATCCTAAACTCTGTTTACTGAACACATAAAACATTGACTGGCCTGTTACCTGATATAGAAATACTATCAAATCTGAAAATTAAAGGAATAGGTCAACATTTTGGAAAAGATGCTCATCTGCTTTCTTGCCGAGAGGTCAGATGATCGATACTTCTCCAGGAAGTTACTGTCAGTTGTCCTATTTACTCTTGGGTTTTTCTACAGATTAAACAAACATATACAATATGTTAATAGTGAGCTTTAGAGGTGGATTTGCTGCCGTTATGGCTGGTTCAGACTACACAATATCAACCCAATTAAAGCCCGACGCGGCCGTCGTAAGGTGTCGGCTCTGATCGTGAACGATGAGTGTCGTGAGCGACAATCGATCGCTTTATCTGGTGTAGTGTGTCATATTAGATGACAGAAAGTCTAGCATGTATGATTTTTTTTTGTTGCCTTCTATGACGTGTTCCGTCCGTTTGTAACCGACGAAGTATTGTGTAGTCTGAACCCCCTTTCATGACTATCACTATCTATCAATTAAAGGCAAAAAGCCCAAAAAATAATCTTAGAAAATAAAAAGCCAGAGCCAGGCTAGCTATTTCAACCTGTTTTCAGTCTTTGATATAGTCTATTGATATAATATTCACTACACCCTATACGTGGGTGGTTTCAATCTTCTCATCTAATTCTTGGCAAGAAAGCGAATAAACATATTTCCCAAACTGTACATTCCCTTTAAAAGATTGTGGGTGCTCCATCATTGCTTGTACTTGCAAGAGGCTATACTAGCTTCGGGCGATATGATGATATATACAGTGAGAGAACTGGAATCCATCCCTTCGATATCTGTAGTTGTTTTAGGGCATTGCTGGCTATGTTATATTGATATTGGATTCACAGAATCATTGCATCACTGCGAAGAACCTTGATTTTCAGGTATTAAATAGAAACAGAGATTCCCATCTGGTTATTTTATTTGTTAACTGTTTCTCAACTGAGCTTGAAGGTTCATTATTGACCTTGAAAACAGCACTGTAGTTTGACAAAATATTCTTAGCACAATCCACTAGTAAATTGTATCCACTGTAAACTTTCATGAGCTATCAGCCACATCCCCCAGCCTTCATCAGTGGATGGAACGTGATTATAACTGAACCATCTCCATGACAACTGAGTAAATTTCATTCGCTGTTAAAGGCCATGAGATGTGGCTGAAAGCTCTGGAAAATTTCCAGTAAGTAGACCTTAGATACCGAGATCTCTTTCTAACCGTTTCTCAACTATGATTCCAGATCAAATTTCTCTGTTCTATGTAGTTGAAAACTCAATATCTTTGGGTTTTGTACTGTTGGTCAGGCAAAAGATGACATTTGAAGATGTCAAGTTGGACTCTGGGATCTGGATTTTTCACAATTTTCTGACATTTTATAGATCAAATGGTTAATAGAGTAATCAAGAATATATTTAATTGAGATTAATCGATAACAAAAAATATCTTTAGTTGCAGTCCAGATATGCAACATTACCATAGACTGTATATAAGAAGTAGACGTAGTCACCGTGTCGTCACACATTGGTTTGTGGACTATGGTTTTGAAGCCTTGAGTTCGTCATTTTGGCCATCGCCATCTTGGTTTTTAGCCGTCGTCATCTTGTTTTTTGCAACCAGAAGTGTCATGAGAGGGTTGAGCTTAGTACAACCGAAACAACAACTGAAAACACATTGTGAAAGGGTTTCTAAGACGAAAACACAGACAACTTCCAGACCAGACAACGCCGTGGTAGCAACCTGTCAATCACAAAGTAGCCACGCCCTAAAGCATACCCTGCTTTATGGTCTATTTGACTCTAAATGGGACCATAATTTACTAAATGAACATCATGCTGTATTGAAGAAGACTTGAAACTAGCAATCGAGACCATAAACTCATGTTTACAATGTTTACTGAGGTAATAAATCAAGTGAGAAGTAGGCTCATTTTCTCATAGACTTCTATACAATCAGACTTCTTTTTGCAACCAGAGGAGTCGCCCCCTGCTGGCTGTTAGAAAGAATGCAACTTTAAGGCACTTACGATTCACTTTCAGATCCTCAGGTTGCCGCCTTAATATAACATACATCATGGCCCTAGGCTGCTTTCAAGATCTGGTTTATTTTTGTTAGTGTGTTACACATTGAGGAAGAGAGAGAGGAAGGGAGAGGGATGGAGTGAGACAGAGGTAAAGACATGTGGACATGGTGAGTGAGAGAACTATGAACTGCCCCAAGCTCTCAGGTTCCCGCTGACACTGATAAATACCTGAGGAATGGGACACAGTCGAGAGCTCGGCTACGTCGTCATTAACCTTGTGAAACCTCAGCCAGCGCTGGTGATTAACGACATCCCATTATGTGCTATTAAACGCTAGCGGAGGAGCTTCTCCTCTCCCATACCGAAACCAGCCAAGAAGGAACTATGATGACTTCTTAGAGAAACTTTCCCTCCGCCTTACAACATTCTCCCACCGGGACCGGAGTGTAAAAAAAAAGAAGAAAAGAAATCCTTAACATTATAACATCCGCTAAGAAAGATTTGTTCGCAAGTTGCAAGATGACCCACTGTGGCCTAATATCCTCTGACTGCTGCCTCTTTGCGTGCCACTTACATGTTTCCCCTCCCTGTCTTGTTCAAAAGTCTGTTATTGTTTATTACAATAGAACCCAGCGGAGTCCCCGTAGAGGGCTCAGTGATAAGCAAAATACTCCCGACACAGAAAGGAGGCTTTTACCATATGAAAGGCGAGGGGAGAAAAGAAAGAGGGAAACGAAGAGGGGAACGGGAAACGGATAAAGCGAGAAAAGATAGAGGTGCTGGGAGTGGAGGATGTATGTGAGAGAGAGAGAGAGAGAGAGAGAGGGAAGAGAGAGTGGAGCGGGCGGGAGGGGAAGATAAAGGCAGAGCTGTATTCCCTGATGTGGCTTCTGTGTGTTGGCTCTTCGCAGCTCCTGCTCCAAGGATTACTGCATTTACACTTCAGCTTAAAAATAGCCCCCGTGATAATTTATTTAGCTGGAGCACGCCATGCGGCATTGTGTTCCAGGAGAATAGTTTTTTTTTCCTTTCCTGTCTGAGTCTCTATGAGATTCTTCCACTCTCTCACTTTCCCTCCCTGTATTTTAGCCGTGATGTTCTCTTCCTCTTTCGTATCTCTTTCTCTTAATCTATCAATCCCTAAGAAACGCCTCTCTTAAAAATCACAAATAAACAAGTAATGCCTGCACAGACCTTGCTGCTGGTTATATTCCTGTCATAATCTCATTTGTGCTGCTACTGTGGTTACATGAACCCTCTGATACCCTTTGACTGTGCTGTGAATTAATCGAAACAGCAAAAAAATAGCCCATAACTACAGTATTTTATTGTAATTTAGCTGATATTTTCTTGGCTGCATGAGGACGTGGGCGCTTAAGTTTGACAGCAAATAACAAAAATGGTGACATGCAATAGTAATCTTCTTATTAGAATAAACCTCTGTGTATGTTCACAACATAAACAGAAAAATATGCATCCAGTGTTTTTCCGTCATATTTATAAGCCTGTCTGTATGCTTGGTTCTTTTATAAATCTCAATAAATGTTGAAACCAGTCACAGTGCATGCAGCCCTGTATCTCCAAGCATTTCATATATACGTACATATTCATCCGTATGAAATGCACGATGAAGGTTGCTTGAACAAACTGCAGCTATACAACAAATTCATCAAACTCTGATGGTGTGTGGGAGATGATTTTTTGACTTGAACCCATCACTTCTCCTACACACCTGTCTAAATACAGGTATGCAAGGTTCATAAAGTTTTCAAAATTGTTGTTTTTTTTTCTTGTATGACTCACACCCAATGTTAGACATGGATATATATGACCTCAGTCATCTGTTTGCTTATCAACACCTCTCTCCGCTCCACCATTCTTTAGACTTGTCAATAAGAGGAAAAGTACGCCAGAGCAGCTATCATTAGGCATGGCTGTGGCTATTTTAGCGTCTGTATTATCATGAATTTATGACACATGTACCTGTAAACCATGAACAGCAGTGATATCTCAATCATCCTCAATAGTTTATAGCACAAAATAGACTTCACAATCTAACTATAAAGCAAGGAATCTCTGTCTGTATGTATGTATGTGTGTACATGTGCAACGTATTCTCATGCAACGGTTCGTATATCTTACGAAAAGTTATTCCTCATTTTTGTGCATTTTCCCACGAATGTCCAGTGACATGTTTCAATTTCCGCTCAATACATGCATACAGTCTTTTCAAAGTGAACTTCTATCTTCACAGGAAACAACTTGGTTCGGTTTAGGCAACAAAACTACTAGGTTTAGGAAAAGATCGTGGTTTGGGTTAAAATAACTCCAGAAGTGGAGTAACTTAAGTACGGAACTTACGTGACAAATAAACATATACACGGGGTACGAACATCGGTCTCTTGGGCGAAAGTCCAGCGTTTCTTGACCCACCCATCCACCTCAACCTCCTCCCTACGCGGCGTTTGTCGCTCTTTATACTTCCTGGTTGTCAACTACGTGGATTACATACAAATTGATTTTGTGGATTATATACGAATTACAGTGCGTGACTTTTTGCAGGTATAGCTACGAATGATGTATGAGAACAACCTCACGTGTGTGTGCTTGTGTGTGTGTGTCTGTGTGTCCTTTGCATATCACAAGAACCGTTCATTCAATCTACTTCAAACTTGGCGGCTGTATTGCTGGGGACCCAAGGGAGTGCAGTGTCGAAGTTGGTGCAATTTGGACATGCAACACGTTCAATATTGCTAAACTTTGAATAAACAAGCGAACAGGGCTCTGTGCAGCAGCGGAGGCGGGGCATCAGAGCACTGCGGACCTAATCGAGCATGTCATCCGTTGCGTATCGGGCCTTTACAGGTTGCGGCTCATTGACTGGAAATCACTTTTCCTGCGTTATAACGTTACAACTCTTCTTCCTTTCCCTGGAGTCAATGAGCGATGAGCGATTCTTGAGAAAACACACTTCTGGCAGCCGAGCAATCGGCTCACGCCGTACAGGCACGCATTCCAAACGCCCACGCACCGAACGGGCAATCCCCTTCGACAATGCTGCAAACAGCAATACTGGGAGCCAAGCCCCAAACGGCCCGTTCGACCACGCCCCAAACGGACAGTGCACTAGTTAAGAATAAATTGAAAATGACATAAATACTGGGTATTAAAATGATGTCTAAACGTCCTTTCATTGGCATATAATAGATTGCTGTGTAAAGTGCAAAAAAACGGTCTCCACTAGATTATACACTGTAGAAATTGCCTGAAGTAAGCATGAGGTGTGCACATTCTTCCTTTATAAATACCTGTTTATGTGTGGGAAATGACGTACATTTGGCTCCTGGTTTCTCAGCATCACAGTATACTTTTAACCCACTGACTCCAACCATGTCATCACATTTAGATGTGTAGTAACTTGTAAATTCTGCATGCAATGCAACCAGAGTTGTGAAATTAGCGTTACCACAATGTTCCTGATTCTAGGACAAGCTCCTAAGCCACTGATGTAAGTCAAGTGAAGAAAGCAAGTCTATTACCACAGTGATATCCAATTTGCCCTTGGGATATGCTTGTTGAACGTACTTCGAGCATACTTGAAGGAAACGATCCCCCCTCAAGTCGCTCAGCTGATACGGCGGCCTATCAAGTCTCGAACAGGGCATGTTCAAAGTCAACAGCACTTAAACATAAGATATAAGAGGCCTTCAAAAGAGCAGGGACGAAAAGGGCTTGGTTGCTATTTTGGAACGGAGTGCTTCAGTAGCTGAGGTTAAAGGGGATCATCAGTCTTCGTGGCACAGCGAATCTCATTTTCCGCAGGAAATGTGATGACTCGACAGCAGGGAGGAGAGCGGTGATGTAGCTGGGGAATGGGGCTTACAATAAGGAAAGGATCCTGTATTCCACTCAGCGTTTTCTCTTTCCTGTCTGTCTCTCTGTCTCACTTTTTCGTGTCTCTCACAACAGCGACCCTGAGATCTGTTGTGTAGTAATGAGTGTAGTAATAAGATCTTATTTCTCTCCATCGGGTTTCTGGTCTTCTGCCAACTGTGAGCAGTTCTGTGGTGGGAAGGTGGTACTACATGTCGCTTTCTGTTCAAACCAAACAAATTATTCATCGCAAAGTTAGAGGCCGAGAAACAGAGGAGATGCTTTCAAAAAGTTATGTATTATCAAATTATGTTTAAAGAACATAACTCGTGAGTGTGTGAGCAAACACTTTTTTGACTGAAGTGAAAATCTTGTTTTTGAATGGCTAAACGCCAACAAATATGGACTGAAGCAGAATATTTCGTTAGATAAAAACGTGAATTTTGGAAATCTTTTTTTGTATCTTCAATACATTTTGACTTTTGGACTTTGCAACGCTCTGGAGTTGTTGGAAATGTTTGGATCACACGAGTCGGCAAACATTGCATTCTCACGAGGGAAAGCTCTGAAAATAGGGCATGATGCAAAAGTTTCTTAATTTTTGTTGGACGACAGGATGACTTATTGCTTTCTTTTATCACTATGCTGGTAGATAGTACTACTAACAAGGAGAACAGACTTATCTGGGTTGTTTTGAAGCGAGGTGCAGAAAGAACTGCCTTGAAAAATCACTTACTGCAAATTTAAAATGCATTTTGTGATTTAACCATCTGTATTTAATGTGATTGCAAACCTTTACAGTTGAAAGCACTGCGTCACTTTTACAAAACAATAAAATGACTTGTGCAGAGTTATCATAAGCAAACTGATGAAAAAGAAAACCCAAGACATTGTCTTTGTGTTTTCCTCAATTTCCATTTAATCTGACTGGCGCATCCGTTCTGTCCCTGAGGGCACCATTGCCACTGATGGCATCATTATCCTTTTTCACACAGTGACAACTTCCAGAAGCAGCTTTCAGCATTTGGATGCAGTTTCCAAAAGGTGCAGTATTGAAAATATATATTCTGTCTGTGTAGGGGATGCATTAAAGTAGTTATGAAGCCCTCACAGTTCTCTTTGGGGAGGCGTTGCTGATAAACCTGGGTGGAAGTGCAAAGCCTTTCTTTCAGCGACATAAACAGCCACCACGAAAAGAAAATTTAATTTTCTTCTCTGCTGAAAACTTTTGGAAACACTTTAATTCCCCTTGAGGAGCTCTGGGATTTCAAGTTTAAACTAATTTGCTTGTCTGGTAATTAAATAAGAAATCAATTCTACAAACAGTTGGTTCCGCTGGTGCATGCAAGCTATTAGTACTTGTTCAAGTGTTTGTGAGTGTGACTTTGAGTGTGCAGTACAATACAGTACGTGCATGTGTTCAGGAACGGTTCTGAGTTGTGTGGGTGTTGTGAGAAGGATCGCCTTCTCTGAGATTGATTGCAAAGTTATGTGTTTTTTTTTCTTTTTTGGGAGTCAGAAAAGCAGAAAATGCAGGCACAACTGAACATATTCTGGTCTACGTTTAGAGCCATTACAAGGCACGATCACAAGGAATGTCTTACATACAGTAGGAATAACGCAGAAAAATGTTGATAATTACATACAGTAAATTAGCTAAATTGGGATTCTGAGACGTATCTAATGCCGGGTACCATACTGCACAAGAATCAAGCCGATTTTGGGCCTGATTCCCCCTCCCGACGATCGTCAGCAAACCCACGAATTTTGATGGTTCTAAAGATTATCTTTCTAAATATTCCTGTGGTGTAAAGTAAAGTATGTTAAGAGTGTTTTTTACATCCCCTGATTGGCTCAGAAGTCCATCCTAGTCGCACCGATTTCAAATCCTGTCGTGTGTGGGGAACCCCGAAGACAGCCGATGACGCAGTCACATTGGAAAGAACGATTGCTAACTGGGAACCAAGCTGACTGAAGTGGAAGGACAACCATCGCCGTCATGGGGTCGTGTCTAGAAGGTCACCCTCAAATTGTGAAATCTGATCTGAGATCTGCAAAAACTTGTTAAATCTCTCGTGAGACTTGCTGCTCGACGACTTATCCTAACCTTAACCATCTCAAGTTTCCCTAACTTGCAGGTTCCCTTCTAGACAATTCCCCCGTCATGACGGCTGCGGCTACGGGGTAAGTTTGGAGCGTTATTTAGCCTCCTTTGCGACGAGCTAGTATGACATTGGTACCAATGGATACCTTAGGTTTTATAGTTGCATGATACCAGTATCTTCACTCTAGCTTTAAAACTGAGCCCGCTACAACCTAAAAATCGCATCGTTATGTGTGGCGTCTTTCACGTTTTCAACATCTGTTAAGATTGGAAAAATCTTTTAGTGTGGGTCAGCCTTTAAGCTGTTGAACACCACTCAGTTTAGAAATTCATGTTACTCACACTGCCTGCTGCTGCTTAAACAGTATTTACAAGCAACTCACATCCCCCAAAGCAAGAAAGCAGATGACCTGAAATCTGCAGTGTCATCAAGCCGACAGTCCCCAGATGCTCTTTAAGTTCAATATTCGCAAATATGCTGAAGTTGCAGGGAGAAAACTCAGTTTATTTTTACTTGAGATGAAGGTACGTTTGATGGTTTGACACAGATTAAACTCATTGGATGTTAAATCTGAAATATTTGGGGTTCATGGAAACGTCTTACCTTGGATAAACTCACTGTCTGTGATGTTCAATGCTTTCCGTGGGTTATTATGAGTGGAGTACATTTTGGCGTGCACTCTCTCACTCAAACTGCTTTATCTAACTCTGCTTTGGCCTTTCCATAGATTTCCCACAATGCATTTGAACAACCCCCAGTGAACAGGAGTGAACTTGTTGCATTCAATTTGTGTGGGAGGCGAGCGCAATACAGATAATGATAGCAACAGCATAGTAACTGCAATAGAGTGAGTATCTCCAGGCAAGAAAAGGAGAGCATTATTTCCCTTACTCAATAGACATGATGTTTTGTGGCTGCAGTGCCACCAGACATGTTGTTTATTGTCGGTGGGGAAATTAGTATCTTGTAGAGTTCCCCCCCCTCTACGACTGTTGAATGTCAGGGCAATATGCTGAGTCTACAAAAGAGCTTTTGCCCTTAAAGCTGCACAAATCAATATTTGTTATACGAATAATGAAAAATGACTGTGTGTAATGTGAAAGGGGCCATTTGCTGTGACAAACCCACAGAGAATTATCATCCGACTCTGCAGTTTCCCTCAGCTCGACATGAGCATTTTAGCATCTTTCAGCTCATTGTTTTGGTTTTACGGCCCACAGCGTTACTGTTTTGGTTGACTCTCACAGCTCTCATCAGTATCATTTCCAGTGTCATTTTCAGTGAAAAAGCTCTAAAAGTCCACTGTAGACTACCACCTCAGCATCAAACAACAGACAGATACAGTTAATGACTAGCTGGTGAACACAGTGGAGCATTTAACAGCTCAAAAGCCAGACATTTTTCTCAGGAGTTGGTGGAGACCAAAACGGAGCTAAAAGAAGAGTAAAAAAATCTAATTTACGTTTGTTACGCGGCCAGAAACATGACGTCTGCTGGATGTGTAAAAAGACAGCTGTTTGCTAAAACAATTGCTGTAACTCAGTGTCATAATATATACATGTTGTGTTCAGCTTGTTGCGCTGCCCCAAAGTGGCCAAAAAATAAATGAATACAGGTTTGTGTTTGTTGCATAACATAAATAAAGAATAAAAAAAAAGCTCCTTTTGATAAACTGTGTGAGACCACGAAATTATCCTAAATGTTAGGTAGAAAAACTGTGAGGAAACAAGGGCAAAATACAGCCTTTAGCAAATTTTCCATCTTTTAATATTATATTTCTGTAATATCTGCCAAAAAAAACTACTGCAAAATCTGAAACTCCTTACTCCTCACTGGAGTTGGCTTTCATATAGTGCAAGGCAACGTACAGTCTTCATGTGCTGACACAGAAAATCTTCCCTCCAGTCCCTCACACCCCTCGCTGCTTCAACGTAAATCACTCGCAGTGAATCGTGTATTCTGTGCGCACCGCTCGCCCCTGCTGACACCGTAGCATTAAACGTGTATTTACCAGCTGGGGGTCTGAATACATGACGAGGCTCCCGGATTCCCAACGGGACCGTACCTGCCACCGCTACACCACATCGCCCTTGAGCTAGACACCTTAACCTTAGCACAGCACACAGATGAGTACGCATCCCATCAAGCCGGCAGTGTGTAAATGGATATATTGTTAGTGTCAGGGTGTGTAGGTCCCAGTGGATACAGAGGGGGCATCTGCAGGCGATGGAGGAGTCATATAATGAATATTAATCATCATATGTGCTGTAGATCTGAGAGACTCTGGAGATTGTAGTCAAGTATTACCTAGAGGGGGGATCTACTGTATACATTCATTAGCCATCACTACTGCCATATCTGCTGCTGCAACAGGGCGCCGTGTCCCAGCATGCCCTCCAGTCAGAGCACAGCGGTTAGAGCTTTATGTGAGTGCATGTGTGCTCAAATTATACGCACATTACACCGCTTGCGACAACAGCGTTCCTACTGTGCGACAGGATAGCGACGCTCTCCGGCGTGTGTCTTTGCGGGGGCGCGCTCATCTCTGGATAACACGCTCTTCCAGCACTACCTGTAGGTTTATAATACGTCTGGGTCAACAGACAATGGGAACGCAGAGGGAGGTTAATGTGAAGCAGATAGTGTATCTGGCTCACCGCTGGCAAGCATCAGCATTGTTTGCCAGATGCATTAGGCGCACGCTAGCTGAAAGATCTGCAGAAATGTATCCATTCGGAGATAGTTTCCAGACATCTGACACACTTGAGATGTGATCTGTTTGGATTGGAGACACTTGGAGAAGCTCAGTATTGGGAGTGCCTCGTATATTCAAGCACTCGTCTTTTTTTGCTGCCTACATACATAGGCCTGGTGTTGCACCAACTGAACAGTGTTGACCACTAATATAGCAACAAACGACTATTTGCTACGTAAAGATATAGAGGAGTAATGTCTACCTGAGCAGAGAATGAAGTTGCTCTCCCTCTGTGTGAGTTGTAATCCAAGCTAGCTAATCACCACTGCATTGCGCTCAAACGGCAGTTACAGCTGATAACGCCGTCCCGACCCACGGCAAATTCGTTTTAACGCGACTAATTAATTAACTAAGTAATTAATAACACATTAACGGTTAATGTGTTAAAGAAATTAGTCGTGTTAAACATTAAAGCGTTAATGAGTAACGCAATCAATCTTTTATTATTCTGGGTTGTTAATTGATTTCCAATAATAAATATATACATACATTAACATAAAGCAGCATATTTGTCCACTCCCATGTTGATAAGAGTATTAAATACTTGACAAATCTCCCTTTAAGATACATTTTGAACAGATAAATGTGCGATTAATCGCGATAAACTATGCACAATCATGCAATTACTTGTCATTAAATATTTTAATCGATTGACAGCCCTACTATGTACAGTATGCATTTCTAAAGGAGCAGTTTAATAAGATGAGTTTTGCAGCCTCAGTAAAGAGCTGCACATGTTCACATATCCTGCATAGACCGATTTGACCTATCAAATGCAGACGGATTGCCTTTTAAACTGGGTTAGTGGACGGCTGCAGACGTTATCCTTTGCAGACAAAAGCAGGACCGTAGTAGAGCAGATCACTGTAGTGAGTAGTAGTAAGTGTTACATGAGTACACTACACACCGACTGGACTGAAGTACTCCGGCATCATTCTTGCTGCTTTTGCACTGAAGAGCCGGGCATGGAGTGAGATAGTTATCACATTCATCTATCCTCCGTGCAACAGGTCGGCTTTTTGTCTCAATAAAATAACTGCAGTCAAGTTGGTGCAGTCTACTGGTGTAGGAGTAAAACCGCTCCGCTTTTGCCAAAGTACTTGAATGCAATGTGTGGCAACCGTTTCTTTTTTTTTTATTATTATTTTAAACCAAGACCGGTCTCTTCGGGAAGTGAAAGCGAAGAGAGGGAACATTTGCACAAATGATGACTAATCGCCAAAGCCTTCGTCGCGAACGCCCCGCAAATACACGTGTCACCTGTTTTCACCGCCTACTTGACACTGAGTAATCACACAGTGAGAGACATCTGCCATGTTACTGGATGGCAGCTTCGCCTCCTACATGCGTCCCAGCCAATTGGGGGAGGGAAGAACCGAGTGCCACAGGAAGTGCTGAGGGATTAGGGCTGACCCCTTTAACCCAACGAGAAGCATCGGATGTTGCAGAAAGCTTTTTCTGAACAATTATGTAGTGAGATTTCTGAGATATCAATAATCCATCCTTCTTTATTCCACTGCATTAAGAAACAAGATAAGGAACATTACCCTAATAGTATTCCTAGTACAGTATCCGTAATAAAATGTCAGGTATAAGCTCTTACAGCGATGCAGGAACACCTGCTACAGGAACAAATAATGTACTAACTGTTTAACAAGTAGAAAGAGGAGGAGGAATAAAGAGAGAGGGAGCTTTGGAGTGGAAATCAGGACAAAGAAAAAGTGCAAAACAGCACTACAGATGGAAACACGGGAGGAAGGAAGGACCTAGAGACATAGGGAGGGTGGGAATGTGAAAGAGAGTATGGATAGAACAAAATATTAAAGGACTGAGGCAAAGTGGGAGGCACACAAAGTTTCAGAACAAGAGCACATTTGAAAATGAGTTTAGCTAATGTGTGTGCCAGATGGTTTTGGGTAAAATTAAACAACAAACGGAACTCCAAAGAAGTAATAGAGAATGAAAGAAAAGTTGTTTCCAGCATCCATTTATAGCGCATTTCTCTGTGTCTAGTTGCAGTGAAACCTCACCCACTCCATGTACTGAAGGCTAAAATAAACTACCGACTAATTCACAAGTGCTATTTGACCCGGGTTTGCAGGAGAGTGAGCGATATCAATTGGATTGGATGGAACTCCGGTACGCTGGATGTGAGCCAGCGCTCTAATGAAGGGCTATTATATATATCCTTCTGTTAACAACCCTGGCTTCTCTGCTTCTCCAAAGTGTGAGGGTGAGTCCGGGGGAAAGCTGACTGAAGTACTGACAGAAATGCAAATCAATTTTTTTCCTCAAGCACCCACTGTATGATAACCGCGCTCTCGACAAGAAACGAGGTGATTGCAGGAAACCTGAGGATGCTTAATTGCTAACCTGAGGAGGAAGATAACTAAATTACAGTGGCCGGGAGCATGCAGTACTTGTGTGAAGAGTCAGAAATGAAACAGGTTACGGGAGAACTGGATATTCTATTTTATTACTAGGCACTTGAAAGCATTAAGTGATTTTTTTTTGCCACTTTGGGGCAGTGGAACAAGCTGTAAGCATTGGCATCATGCTTTGTTTTAAAGAAGGGGTGGCTGGGGTGGACACCCTTTTAACCTGATTGGCCACCTCACTGGCTTTCACCTTGCTATGGAGCGGGTGTTTGGCCAACAACTTTGGTTGTGCCTGTATGGTTGATGCTGTGCCACTTTGCCTTTAAGGGAGCGAAACTCCTCTCTCTGTGCAACAAGCACTGGAGCAGAGACAACTCTCATTCACAGGTCGTCAAATACAGACGTTTTGTCACAGCCCTTGGGATCTGATAGCGACACACAAGGTGATTCTAATTATTAGTCTATACAAGCTTATTTCATTATAGCAGAGGAAAAGCTTTCATGAAGGAAAGCTCAGGAACCTGAAGATGGTAATCACATCACATCACACCAACTGTGATGATCCATGTTACTTCACTTTGTAGGTGATCATGTCAAGTGTTAGCATTTGCCATTTGTCGTGTTTCCACCTAATGAATGTAAGTTTAAAGCCGCGTTTCCACCAAGCAGTGCAGCTCAGTTCATTACACGGTAAAACAGTTATTTTCGCGTTTGCAGAAGTTCCTCCGTTTGGTTGTCGAGGAAAGGATTCAGCGAGTGTCCCGTTGAAGACGATGTCACGGTAGATTCACGCCTCATTTCTACGGCGATCAGCTGAGAATCCCGCCTACACTGAGGGGGTACTGTCCGCAGTGTAAAACGAATAGAGAAAGCACCTGGTACTAACAAGTGAGTCGTGTCGAGTGGAGTAGAGCCGTACCATGCCGTAGAAACACGGCTCAACATTCACTCACCTTTTAACTCTGTTTTGGTCTCTACCAAACATCATGATTCAAATAACGGGACACATACTCCGGTCTCCTGGGCGAAAGTCCATTGTTTGCTAACTATAAAGGTGTTTTGGAATTCAAAACTCATCTCAAACACAAAATAATACAAATGAAAGTTACTGCCTCTATATGTCCCACTAAGGTGAAGCGGGAAAGCGAGTAAACAGTATAAATTACCTTGAGAATGTTAAGTTAAGAAGTTATGATTTAATTCAAAAAGCACTAACAAGCAAATCTAATTTGAATGCTATAAGGTGCCTGAATGTTCTGGAGGTATACAATTAGACCTTGTCATTTGCATCGGTAATTACCAGACATAGAAAAGTTGAAGTGTTTTGCGTTGAAGTAGAGGAGCACTACTGTATATATACATTCATGCACCTATCCATGTGCAGGTGTATGTGTGACTGGGAGCCATGAGGCAGCGTATGAAAGGCAGCAAGCTAACAACATATGCTTGAATGCCTCTTTAAATGAATCATCTGTCTCAGGGAGAGAGCACAAGGCACTTAAGCAAAATCCACTTGGCCTGCTCTAGGCGCAGACACGAGTAAAGACAATTGTGTGCTAAACCCGCCGCCGTTAAACAAAAAGGATTTCATTCTTCATTACCAGCGGAGGAGAAAATGAGTTTGTCTTCACGGATCGGTGGTCGCAAAGGCAAGCACAGGTAGAGCGCAAACCCACCTTACGCACCTCATTCTGACAACCAAATAAACCAGAACGGCTTCGGAAAATCAAACCAAATAACACACGGCGATCCCACACGGCACAAGGCCGTCGCTGGCAAGCTAACTGTGATTCAGCCTGTTCGTCAGTCATAGAGGGAGTTGATGGACAAATAAGCATTACAGCCCTCGCCTCTTTATCTCCTTGTTCTGTTTAAGACTGCACCCGCGTGATTGATGGCTGAATACGGGCCTTAATTCGTAGGAGGTGAAAAGACGGGAGTTACAATGCCTGACAAAACAGGAACAAAGGAGGAGGAGATACCGATTGAAGACGGGAGGAGATGTACTGACGATCCATTGTTAGGCCTCGGCAGAGATGGGCTGACATTTGTTGGTGCAGCAGAACACTCATGTCTGGTTGAACACAACGGTGCATATATGGTGTTTGTACAGCTTACTCACTGGCATTGTTCCAACGCAAAGTTACTCATTTTACAGTCTGTAAAGAGCAGCGGATATTTAAAATGAACACAGCTTACATTTAGGGCTGACCCAAATGCTTTGAAGCTTCATTTGTTGCCATAGTGATCAATGCCAAAATCTGCATTCCTTTTGTGTCTCGTATTCAATATGTTGACCAGGTTTCGGCTTGTGAGCAGTGGGTGCTAATATGGAAGTCCACGTACATGCATAATGTTTATTTGCAGAAGAATAGAACAGAATATAAGAGGAATAGTTTGTATTTGGGATGTGACAATACCAGAAATGTAGCGGCCTGATACCAATACCAGTGAAATTCCATCATTCTTGATACCAAAATCGATACCACAGTAAAAAACAAAACAATAAATCCCATTATTACTGTTTGCATACTGTTTTTTGTTTTTTGCTAATTTAATATTAATCCCTGATGATCTGCCTCAAGTTTCTCACCAAAAACTGAATTTTACAAGATAATATTTGAAAAATCATGATAATGTTATAATTTGCCTTCGCCCAACAGTCATTTTTACTTAATAGAGCTTGAACGCATCATGATGTATGCAATGCAATGCAACCTCCATACGCTAGCTCTGTTATCAAGCAGAACTGCGGTCTTCTATTGTCTCCAGGACGACAGTACGTCATTAGTCTCAAGCGGTACTGTAGAACAAAAGAGTATATCACGTTTTCAGAATTTTGGCATCGACTTGGTACCGAAGTGACATCCCTAGTTTGTATTTGCAGGAGTCATCCCCAGTGAAGTTTTGTACACTTTCTATTTCCTTTTGAGGCATTTTAGGGCTTTTCCCTGCCACATATGAAACAAGTGTCAACTGCTGTAGGAGATAAAAGTCTTATAACTCTAAAATGGAGAAATGAAGTTGTCAGAGGAGACTGCTGGTTTGGCTCATAACTCCCCGTTCAATGTCATCAGATGCCATCTTCCCTCTCAGTCCTTCACTCCCTCTTAAAATCCCTCAAATTCGGTTTGCACTTCCTCCCTTTTTCTCGTCAACAAACATTGTTCCTGTTTCTAGCTCTTGTTTTGACTAACACTCCAACTGCTACGTCTTCATCATATTTCCTTTCCCCCCTCTCTCTCTCTGTTGCCTCTTGTTTCCTTCTCAAGCTTTCCCCCTTCCCTCCCCCGGGGTCTGCACTGTGGTTAAGACGAGTAGCTGGCAGGTAATTACTGTCACAGCCTAAAGATCTTAATCAAGGTGTAGACGTGATAGAGTCACAAGCCTCGGTGACTGTTTAAGGATCATTTACGGCACACTTCTCTCTGCGCTGTAGCAGAATAAACACTTGTGAGATTATGTACAAATTTGTGTGCGAGTGTTAAAAAAAAGTACACCTCTCAAACCCGCAATTACAGAAGCAGCCACTTCAGGCAATTTGGAAGCAGCCCGAGATAAACTAAGGTGCTTACATCATCAAAACGGCGGCGCCGCACTCTCAGGAGAAAAGAAGAGAGGAAAATTAGTGTCGTTCGTCACATGTCAAGATTAAGGAGCGCTGACTTGAGTAAACTCCGTCTTTTCATGTGATACCGATGGAGCCCTTCCTCGGGTGTATTTACGCCACGTTATCATGTGTAAACAAGTGAAGTGGGGGAATACTCAGTTTGCTGCACGCCCAGCAAAAAAAAACAACTGTGGGATTGGGTTTGTTTTACATCACAGCTCAGCAAAGAGAGAATAGAGGGCAGAGCAAGTTAGCAACTTCTCTGTGCAGCAGCGTGGAAAACGAGAGCAGACAAACTGCGGATTAGTGTATGTTCAGCTGTGCATCACCTGAGAGGCACGACAAACAACGCTGCCACAGACATCAAGGACGTGCTATTAAATGTATTCTGCTTAGTTGCAACGCATGAAGCCATAAAACTGCAGTTGATTGAACGATGCTTTAAATTTTTGTGTGGCTTTTTTATCCCTCTCAGCACTGAAAACTCACAGTGCCTTGCTCCACTGTACAGCTGCAATCCAACTGTATGTGCTGTATGACTGATAGCAAATAGTGCTGGTTTACTGAAAGCATAATGCAGGGTAATATTATGCATATGAAGTGATTAATGTGCAACTTCTTCAAGTTCATTCTTCACCTTGGAAACATCAGTTGACAAAACAATCACACCTCAAAGTCTGTTCTGGAGCTTTTGATTATATCACATGACCTTCATCAGCAGTGAGCGTTTGCTTAGTTGTTACAGAATTGTAGGTGTTCAAATTGTTTTTCCAAGTACTTTAAAGACAACATCGGCGAGAGTCCTTAAAGTGCTCGGAAAACGAATGGAAATTTGAAAATCTAAAACTCCGAGACAAATGAGAATTTTGGCATCGACTTGGTACTTAAGTCTTGGCTCTGACATCCACCTCAAATTTCTCGCCAAAAACAATATTTTACAAGATTACATCTGAACACATCATGATAAAGTCAACATTTACCTTGGCCTAATACTCCTTTTACTCACTTAAAGAGCTTGAACGCATCATCATGTAACTCAATGCAACCTCTGTACGTGAGCTGTTAGCTCCGTTATTTAGCCAACACAGTCATTTGATCCATAAGTATAAAAATATTGATAATAGCCACTTTAATATTTTTGAAGATATGTGCCCTTGCGCCGTCGTTCTTGTATTATGTTAAAGGAACATGTTACGAGGTACTTTAAAGTGTGTAAGAGTTGGCAGTATCTAGTGGTGTGGTTGCAGATTGCAACCAACTGAATATCCCCCCGCTCACTCCTCCCTTTCCAAGACTGAGGTAACGTGAGCTGCAGAGTGCAAAGCCATATTAACGCCGTTCGCCTCACTCAGAGGCCATCCTTACCATAATAACACTACTTTAGAGAGAACCAGTGTTCGATTTGTCCGTTCTGGGCTACTGTAGAAACATGGCGGAGCAACATTGCGGACTCCGTGAAGAGGACCCGCTCTCTATGTAGATATATGAAGGGCTCATTCTAAGCTAACAAATACACAATCATTCTTATTTTCAGGTGATGATACACTAATTGAAATATAGCTATGATGTTTACACTCCATTTCTGCAAATAGATCCCCCGAAATGTTACACACTGTTCCTTTAACATTTATGATAACTGAAAATAAGTCATTTAGCATGTCTCTGCTTTATTGCTACTGTAGTCAGTCACACAGAAATATGTATGTAAATGATGTCATTACTTTGATAAACCCCCAACAACAGCTGATGATCACTTCCCCTTTAAAGAAAACCCTCTAAAACTGCAGCCCCCCTGAGACTTATTCCACTTATGTCTCGCTGCACGGCCGTAAACATTTAGATTCAGTTCATGACCTCAGGAGGGAAATAAGACTCAGCGCTGCTGCCATGTAAAGAGTCATGCAAGCTCTCAGCCTAAGTACGTTTATTCCCCAGGAGGTGGTGAGCTGATGTCGCACGACAGCGACATTCTGCGCGCTCTCTGAGGAATAAGCCAGCCAAAATGAGATGCCACTATGATTAATAACCGTAAAAATATATGCACACGTTCGACTCGAGGTGACAACAATAGTCATTCCTGTTCCGAAGGTGCGGCCATGCGCATCGCTGGGGTGGTCTGCGAAATGTAATTTTCAGCAGGGAGCGCACGGTGTATAGGTATTCCTAACGTCCCAGTAATCATGCAGACCTTCCAAAAGCACAACCGCAATCAGAGTGGATTCAGAAATGTGTGCATGTGAGTCGGTGTGTGTGTGTGTGCCTGCCTCCTTCACTATTTTCCATCAGGCTGTGTGCTGTCAAGCGGTGTTGTATAGCGTGGAACCATTCGATCAGTCACAGGGAATAGAGTGTGTGTCTGCAGGATGGCGGACGGCCACCACTCCTCTCCCAGGAGCCAGTTCACTTTAATTGAAGCTCCAGTGAAACACAAGCTCGGCCACTACAGTAGCTCACACAACACTGTTATCTGCAGCATCTCTGTCTCCCATAGAAAAGGAATTAGACTGACAGCCACCGGCCGGCAGAGCTGCAGTGTGACAAACACACACACACACACACACACACACACACTAATAAAAAACACTCTCTTCCGAACAAATAAACACACACACAGTGGCGGAGAGAGTGCTAGCAAACACACACACACACACACACAAAGGCAATGTGATAGAGTGGCTGTGGTTCTCCATCAACCAAGAAATCTCATAATGGTCTGCTTTATATTGGCCTGAGCTACTGCGAGAGAGAGAGAGGAGAGAAAAGACAGAGAGGAGGAGACGATGGAGAATGGGAGGATCAATGGAAGGAGAGTGAGTGATGAGAATGGGAGAGGAGAGCAGGAGTGGAGGAGAGAGAAAGGAGAGGCACGTTGAGGAAGGTAGAGATGAAGAGGAAAGGAGCAGAGGGCGGGTGTGTGGACAGAAAATTAATAGTTAGTCTCTTTGTAGGTTTTCAGTCTGTCTTCATGTTCAAACCGGGTCGGGTTAAACACCCTCAGGTGAAAAGGATAAACATTTTAACTAATGGAAAAAACAATTCCTCAGATAATCAGATAGTTGCATGCTATGCAGCAAAAATAATCAGGCGCTAACAGAGTCAACAGGATCCTTGATTGTATCATTGAGACACTGATAGGATTTGATCATATTGAAAGTTGAGAGGAACATTAATTAGCCACAATTTTGATTAACTAAGTCATTAATTAAGCAAAAATGCCAAACATTCTCTGTTTACAGCTTCTCAACTGGGATGATTTGCTGCTTTTCTCTCTTTTATATGATTGTAAATTGAATATTTTGGGATTCTGAAGTCAAACAAAACAAGCAATTTGAAGACGTCATGTTGGGCTCTGGGAAACTGTGATGAGCATTCTTCACAATTTCCTGTCATCTAGACTAAATGATTCATCAATTATTTAAAGAAAGGGAATGTTAGTTGTTGCTCTAAATCATATTCATATCCCTTGATTGAAGGAAAAGACAATGTAGATGGCTTTTGGTATACAGTAAATGTTTCCTTTGTTTAAAGGTGCATCTGGCGGCATCTAGTGGTGAGGTTGCAGATAACAACCAACGTGTGCCAAGCGTCAAGGAGAACTACGGTGGCCGACGCGAAAATACAAATGGTCCTATCTAGAGTCAGTGTTTTGTTTGTCCGTTCTGGGCTACTGTAGAGCCACGGTGGCTGGCTCCGTGAAGATGACCCGCCCCATATGAAGATATAAACGGCTCATTCTAAGCTAACAAAAACACGATTATTATTTTCATGTGATTAAACACTAAAGAAAAACGTGCCAATTAGTGCAATAACATCAGCAAATTTGTTTTAACACTACTAATTTCTTTAACAAATTAAAACAACTTGCGATTTTTAGCTTGTAACGGGCTCAGTTTTAAAGAGTGAAAATACTGGCAACATATGAAATTAGAAGAACCTAAGGAATCTATTGGTACCAACCATGTCATACTAGCTTGTTGTGAAGGCGGTTAAATAATGTTCCAAACGCTAAATTTTGTAGAGGAAAAACTGTCATGGCCATTTTCAAAACAGTCCCTTGACCTCTGACCCCAGGATATGTGAATGATAATGGGTTCTATGGGTACCCACGAGTCTCCCCTTTACAGACATGCCCACTTTATGATAATCACATGCAGTTTGGGGCAAGTCATAGTCAAGTCAGCACACTGACACACTGACAGCTGTTGTTGCCTGATTTGAACATATTTGTTATACTAAATGCAGTACCTGTGAGGGTTTCTGGACAATATTTGTCATTGTTTTGTATTGTTAATTGATTTCCAATAATAGATATATACATAAAGCAGCATATTTGCCCACTCCCATGTTGATAAGAGTATTAAATACTTGATAAATCTCCCTTTAAGATACATTTTCAACAGACAAAAATGGTATGGACAATCATGCGATTAATCGCAATTAAATAGTTTAATCGATTGACAGCCCTCATGCCAATAGATCCCCCAAAAGGAACACTGTTCCTTTAACAAAACAGAGCCCACTTCATTGCGATCCACTGATATCACTCACATCTAGAAAAGTTTCAGAATTGCTTTAACAGTGTGGGCAGTTTTTGGCTGATGGTAGATGAGCTCCAGTTGATTTGTAATACATTTTGATTTCACACTACCAAATGCAATGAGAAAGAAGCATGGAACTATTAATTATTAATTAGCCTCCGAGCCCTCTGGCATTTCCCTTCTTCCACATCATGATCTGAGCTTCTGCGAGCCAAGGTCACATGGTACCAAGCTGTAGTAACCCATCGAGAGCGTTCTTCATCACCCTCACCCCAATTTAAAAAAAATTCACATGGTTGGCTAATGTATTCCACCATTAAGGCTCGCATAATGAGCAGCAGGACGCTGTTTAGCATGCAGTAAACACCTGCTTGGCCCCCAAATCATATTTCACTCTTTCTCGTTTGTCAGCAACTCTTCCAGCGGATGGTGTGGGAGTTGCGGTGTAGAGGACAGGGGAAGGGGGGGACAAGAGTGGCTATTTGTATTCTGCTAATCCTCCAGTACAGTGCTGCAGAGGGTAATGGGGGTTAACAGGACTTTCACTTAAACACACCCTGAGCTCCTCGCTCTCAGTGAGTTTCTTAGAGGCCAGAGGAAGGTGTGCCTCCAGATACAAACCCCTCCATCGATCCGCTCACCCGAGACTGCCTCAGCTCCCTGATGGGGTTATGGGGGTGGGGGTGGATGAGTGGGAGGGGGAGTGAAAGAAGATGGTGAGTGAACTTGCAGTGGTGGCAGAAGGGCACACGTGGTCACGTTAAGCCCGTATAATTGAGTGCATGAAAATCAGGATATAGGCCTACACGCACCTACACGGACACACATGCATTAACACACTAAATTGCAGTGGTGGAAAGTACTCACATTACCTCAAAGCACAAGTGCCACAAAATTATACCCAAGTACTATACTTAGGTAAGACCGTCTTCTCAAGAAAAACAACAGCATCAGGTGTTTCAGCAAATGCCCCATATGATGACACTCAAGTGAAAAGCCCTCTAGCGGCTTTGACTCTAGCCCATCAGGAGCAAAGGAGGAAGTATTGTGACATCGCTATATAGTTGACAGGTGAATAGATGGGTCAACAAAACGATAGGCCGCTGTTCATTTCCTGTTTCCTACCAACAGTCAACGCTGGCTTCTTTTAACCGTGACCGCCGTCGGTCGGGACAGCATTATTAGCTGCAACCAGCACAGTGCAGAGCGGCGGCCGTGAGCGAACCAGTGGGGCACGCTCACATGCACAAACATGCACTAAAAGGCAGGCACACGTGGCGGGCCGGCCCGGCTATATCAACAAAGCACGGAAAAGCTCTGATTACAAAACACACAGAGGGAGAGTGACTTCATTCTCTGCTCAGGTAGACATTACTCCTCTATATAGGGAAGGGGAATGTGACGTCAATGACAGCAAGTCGGCCATTTCTGGAGGATAAAGGGTAAGAGTGCCACCCGCTGACTGTTTACTACAAGTGTTAAAAGCTAACACAAAACGCTGCACAGTAAATTAGATTCTAAAGCCAAATTGTAGTATATATAGTATACAGTCAGGCACAATGGTAGGATAACGTTATGGGTTTCATTTAGCAAGATATCGGTAGATTAAATATGCAGTATTAGCCAATGTTTTGTTAGTATTCAAAATGCTCCTGATCTCGCATTTTGCACCTTTAAGTAGTTTTTGTTGATGAAAATGTTTTGAATGCCAAACTTTTGAATGCATGACCGTTACTTGCAACATAATATTTCTACATTGTGGTATTGCTACTTTTACTTAAGTAAAGGATCTGATTACTTCTTCCACCTCTGCTCACATGCTCCTCGGTGGTTTCCCCTCCTATCTACGTACTCTAATATATTTACACAGTGTTAATCAATTAGTAAAATATCCATCCATCCATTCTCTATAGTGACTATCCTGTCCATAGCTGCTGGGACCTACTATAGAACATATCCCAGCATGCACTGGGCAATAGGAGCATTGCACCCTGGAGAGGTCACCAGGCAAAACACATTTACAATACATAAGTTTTTCAATTCACCTAATCTGCATTATACCATGCAAAGATGCACATAAATCCTTATATAATTATATACAATAAACTGTGTAAACATGACTTTACCAGAGACTAAAACCAAGATATATTCAAATGAAGCACTTCGCTACTGCATCGACGTTAGTAAATTATTGATTCTGAATTTATAGAACACCCTCGTCCTAAATCATATATTAGTCTTACATTTGCAAATTCCATTTACTGATCATGCGGTACCTTTACATTATGAATTCATTGAGTGGGAAAAGATTTGACACAAGGCTTGCAATACAGCCACAAGGCCCATAAAGACAATATGATCTGTAAGAGAACATGAACTCCCAGCGCCGTCACTGACGCCGTCGCCCTAAAAGCCTATATCATTTTTACACACAGTGTGTTCACATTTTCAGTGCAGGAGAGGTTCTTATAGGTGGGAGCACTGTAATATATCATGATAATATCCATGTTAATAACACGTTTTATTGCACTGATAAAAGTAAGGTGGGATAACAGCAATTAAAAATCTCAAGTAAGTAATTTCTATATTTTTTTATATCACATATTAAATATTTTTTTATGTGTCCTGACTGTTATTAAAAATATTTCCCCAAGAAAATGACAGTTGAACAAATGTTAGTGTTTTTAATGGTTGTTGATTCTCCTGCCTTAGTATTTTTTTTTTTATGAAAATTGAGCTTGTGGATTTCTTCCAATTTCTGGCATTATTTTTAAGCTCTTTCATTTTTAGTAAGCGATAGATCGCTTAAGAATGAAGCAAGAAGGGGAAGATGATGAGACGTCATGAATTACTTTAAAATCCACAGAGGATAGTGCATGTGAGGAGGAGGAAGGCGGCACAGCGAGCACGAGTACCGCTCCTCAACGGAGGACCAAGGTTCAGGCCTCTATGTTTGCCAGTGTTCACTCTGCTAGAGTGTGCTTGAGCAAAACAGTGAATCCTTGCTATTCTCCATGAGACCACCGCATCCGCGGAGCCAAAAGAAAACTTCCTTTCAGGAATAAAATATCCAAACATTATATATTCTAGTTGCACCTGTACATCTGGCACTATACTACATTTCTATTCAGTGTGCTCCTTTTGTCGCCGTTCCATTATTATCAAGGATTTTATGAAGTAAACTATAGCAGCTTTTCACGTGTTACATTTGTTCACTTATTTCCTGATGTCAGTGTTCGGTTTGTTCAGCCTTTTTCTTGTTTCACTGTGATTGATGAATTGCATTTTATTTTATTTCTTTTAGCAGTATTTAATGATGACTCCTGGACACAAGAACACGCGTGTAAGGAGTGGATTAAACAATGCGTTTATCTGCTCTGTAAACTGCAAACTTTAGCATGTTCGGATAAGTAGTTTACGACCCAGTAACCTCGCGTTACTTCCCAGGCCAAAGAGAACATTGTGAACTACGTAAATTAGTTTACGGGGTTAAAGGTTACATAAAAAAAAAACACAACTAGCAAATCCACTGTGTAGTATGTCCCCACTTTGTGGAAGTTTGCCTGGGACCTGTATGCTTTAGCTTCAGTCTTTTAGCATGATATCATGTATGTAGCCATTAAGTGCATATTTAAGACCCCATTTGCAAGATTTTAAAGGTTTTAAAGCAAGTCAGCTGGAAACATTCAAAAATCAGCCGGAGACAGCATTTTCAACCAACTCATGGAGCTAGCCGTAGCTGATGAAATCTGCTAGCAACAGGTGTCATTTCAGTCGGGAAAAATTGACCATCGTTGGCTAGAAATGACAAGCCTGCTTTTGTTTACCTCCGTCTGAAATCAAGGACCCATTGTTTGAAAAGAAATACTAACAATTAAGACTGGTAAATCTGCCTCCAATATCTTCGTAAAGTGAATATGATGCCGTGCGAGAATGGAAAGCTTGACAGGCTTAGCAACAGTAACTAGGCGGGGTTGGAAGATCATTTAGCATGAAGACAGTGGAGACGGTGAGAGAAGAGTCAACCTGCTGTGATAAAAAAGATTCACTCTCTGCTGATGTCCGCTGGTTCTTGATTGCTACGACCGCGAAGAGGTGAAGTGAGGACGACGGTAGAGTACACATCCTCGAGGAGCTCTCAGGAGAATATGAGAGGATAGTAAGACTCTTTAATTTAACATGAGCTGTGGACATTCATTAAAAATGAGGGCAATGTCAAAAGAACAAGGTAATTGATATGACTCACAGGCAGAAAAGGTTGTTTCTAAGCATTAGGTAGGCTACAATTAGAGGTATATTTAGAGAAAAAGGTCAATTGAAAAGGTCTAACCAAGAAAATATTCAGAAAAAAAGCTTATTATACTGTATGGAAAGACTGGTTTACATGTTAAGTCTAAAAATCTATCCCTATCCTTCACCTCCAAAATGAAGAAAACAAAAAGTATTTCCCTAAAACCGCAGCCTGCACAATACGAGACGAGAACAAGCGTCTCAGATGAATGGCATGATATTTCAAAAAGACTGAAGTCCCCATATGGAGCATTTTATTCTTACTTCCTGCCACCAAGAATGCTGACACCACATTAATTCAGCAGGTATTCTCCCCGGTGCTTCATGAGCCTGATTCATCTTCTTCACTGCCTTCTTCTATCGGTGCTCTGGTGAAACCCTTAAGGTGCACAAAAGTACTCGTAAGCCTTGCTATTTCCCTAAAGAGTTTGCGAAATCACCCGCGGATACTTCATCTACATAAGAAAAACTATATGATAATCTTGCAGGTAAGATAACATACTACATTTTTTAAAATTGCTACGACGTCTCATTGTTTTTTAACAGTAGCAAAATAAGGAAATTGAACTTCCTCCATGCTGACATGACAAATACAGTCAACAGCACAAAATAGCATTTTACAGTGAAAATGATTTGGGCTGCATGGATCAGTTTTGACTTACCATAGCACAGGAACTTTGCACTTTTACAAAAAGAAAAACCTGGATTGTAGCTATAATCACTCAAATTTGTACGCTACTTATTACCACAAGAGTTGTGATGTGTCTCAAAACGGATACTTCCTTTAGTACACTTCCATGTAGTACACTATGTACTTACTTTTGCAGAGCGTGAATTTCATCAGGGTAGTGTCAAATCGCACAAGGAAGCTCGATAGATCAGCTCGTGATAGTCAGCCACAGACAACACGCCGTATCGGCAGACGGATGAATTAATCCATTAATGGTTTCTATTTGACTACAGTATAGTGGCACTTAGTGAGAAATAAAAAACATGTATAACTTAAATTTGTATAGTTTGATTTTCACCGTTTCAATATCAACCGCTGCAGCTTCTTCAACCACCATTTTAACAAATTTGAAATAGGTTGGTGGCTCCTCCCTTCCCGATACGTAGCAAAGATGGGGACCGTTGAGGGTGAGAACTATCCAGCGTTCCACACTGCATTTTGCCATACTTCTCAGTGCAAACGTACTTATGCACTCAAAATAGCAAGTGTAAGTACGAAAGTACGGGAATTGAGACACAGCATTGGTCATTTCAAGCGTTTATTTTCGACTGGTGGTCATTTTACTTTTCTAGTTTCTTTACTTGGCGAAAAATCTGAGGTTTTATCATGTACATACTATTTTCTGAATATATGAGTAAAGTTACTCCAAACTTGCAGCCGATCCCAGCTGACATTGGGAGAAGGCGGGGTACTTCCTGGACAGGTCGCCAGACTATAAAACAGTAGTGATTTAAGTGGGATATCTTGGTGTTCATAGCATGGCTAGTATGCTCAATTGGTAATTACGGTTATGGGAGTACAGTAGTACAGTACATCGCTATCAATCTCTCTCTGGCTTTGTGTATTCAATGAACAAAATCCTCTAAAGCAACATTTCCCATCCTGCAGTCCGGCATCAGAACCTGAACCTTTCCTGAACTTTTGTTTCTCATTGCAAAAACAAGACAGCAATTTGTCAGTGTCTTTTCTCTTTCTCCTCATCCCAGGCCTCATTCACAAAAGTTGTTCTTTTGTCTTCTCCGACTCCACCCTGTAGAAGGTCACCAATGAGCCTTTCAAGGGGTGGTGTGGAGCTAAAGGTCACCTTTTCAAAAAACACACCCTCCACCTCAGACGAGAGGATTAGCGCTTCAGTCACGTCCCGTGTTGTCTCTCCTGGACTCTGGAGAGACAACATATTCGTACTGTGTTTGCCCGCCCTGCCGGCGCTCCATGGCCTCTCTTTTCAATAAGTCAGTGTTAATGCCATTTTTGGTCCTTTTATATAAAATCAGGGTCTAGCCGGGTATACGCATCCACAGAAATAGCAAGGGATATGCGCTCAATATCTTTGTCAGATAGTATTGTAATTGTGTGGGGCTAAGGTGGCAGGAGCGGAGCGCCTTGGTTTGGATATTGCCTGGTTAGATTTCCCTGGAGCCTGAAGCAGTGTAAGTAGTCTCTCTAGGTCTCTCTCTCTCTTTCACACATATGTCTGTCCCTTCCTCGCTCTTCACCTGTCTCTCTGACTTCTTCTTGCATCTTTTTGCACCGTTGCAGAAAAACAAGTCCTGCTTCCCTCTCTCACACATCAGACTGAGCAGTTTTAACACAAGAAAAAAATGAATGTGTTAATGCGTGCACTTCTGAAGAGCGAGGCACGTACAGGAGACACATTTACGAATTTGTGCTCTAACACATCAAATCATCAAAATGTCATCACTTCATCATTTTATCCTGTTAGCCATTTGTGTGAAAATGTCATAATTAGCATATGAATATCTTGAGTTATGGACAGAAACATGTTTTGTGAGGTCACAGTGAGACCTTTGACCACCAAATTCTAATCAGCTCATCCTTGAATCCAGAGTGGACGTTTGTGACAAATTTGAAGAAATTCGATCAAGGAGTTCCTGAGATATCACGAGAATGGGATGGACGTGAGGTCACAGTGACCTTTGACCACCAAAATCTAATCAGTTCATGCTTGAATCCAAGTGGACATTTGTGCCAAATTTGAAGTAATTCGCTTCAGGCACTGCTGAGATATCGCAAGAATGATACGGACATATTGACAAATGGATGGACAACCGAACACATAATGCCTGTGCGCCGACAACAGAGAACACTAGTTCACTGTAAAAAATAATTCTTGTCAAGAGTTTGATGAGAAGAAGGCCCCTACTGACCTACGTCTATGAGGCTTATAACGACTGATAACTCATATTTAATGAGCTGATAACAGTCGATTGCAGCCACTGTCTCCGTTATCAAAGTCAGACAAACACTGAACACCCAACCGTTCACTTGACCTCGTCCTCCCCAAGAGAGCTTGTGGAGTTATAATAATGTTGCACTACTTTCGCCTTTGAGAGGACAGTCATTATTCACACAGCCATAAGAGGTTGCATGTCAGAAAGATGTAAACGGCTCCCTACTTCCTGTCAGACTTGGAGTTAAAAGCAGACAGATTAGGGTTCAAATGTTTGGAATGAATGCCGAGGAGCCTTGCATTACACCCTCTTAGACAAATGCCCCCCCTTATTACAGGCATGTAATGACATGTAAGATGGAACCAGTGAATTACACCCAATGGCAACATGAAATAGCAAGAGGAGGAGAAGACGGAGATCGAAAAAGAACATGGTCTAAAGAAGATAAGGGTTAGATGTTCAATGTGTGAAGGTTATGAAGCAGGCAGTGGTAATCTGGTTCAGGGATGATAATGTCAGCGCTGTAACCACTTTAATCAATCCCTTCTCACACCTTCCTATCTCACTTTCTTTGTCTGCTGGTGGTTCTCTTCCCTTTCTACTGCTCTGCTCTCTCTCTCTCTCTCTCTCTGTGCCTGTCTGCTCATTTCAGCTTGGTATAACCAAATGGCATCTGAATTCTAACACGCCAATTTCTCAGGTCATTTTGTGTTATCCCTACAAATGTTTTGCTTTTTCTCGTGTCATTTCATGGCGCTGCAGTGTTAGACGATCAGAGCAAGAGCTCCAGAAGTCAGGTGACGGAGTAAAAAAGAGCAGAAAGTCTGCGTAAGGAGGAGGTCAGGGTGGATGGATGGGTCAAACAAATATAGGACTTTCACCCAGGAGGCCGCTGTTTGTGTCCCGTGTGAAACCAAAAGTCAACCGTTGACTCATTTACATTGACTACTTAAAGTACCATTGTGTAACAATTAGGGGGGATCTGTTGGCAGAAATGGAATATAATATTGATAAGTATGCTTTCTTAAGTGTATAATCACCTAATAATAAGAATCTTTGTGTTTTCGTTACCTTAGAATGAGCCGTTCATATCTACAGCAGGTCCTCTCTCCATGGACTCTGCCATGTTTCTACAGTAGCCCTGAACGGACAAACCAAACTGTTCGTTAACTTTTCCTGCTTGGGCCGAAGTCGATAACGTTACTTGTTCCCTTCGCTGCTGCTCTCTCTCTCTCTTGCTTCACCACTCACTTCCCATGTACACATACACACACTCTATGCACCGGCTCTACTCCAAATGGCTCTAGAGAGGGCCATTCATGTTTTTGCATCAGCCACCGTGGCTCCATCATACTTGGCACATGGGAGATGCTTCAGTTGGTTGAAAATTTCCTCCTCTCCACCTTTAACCGACCTTACGTAACAAACATGCTTATTTTTAGCTCAAACCATGATCTTTTCCAAAACCTTACCAAGTAGTTTTGTTTGCAATTACAACGTCAACCACTGTGTTTAAAACTGCGACCTTGCGATATAATAAAAAGAAATTAAAAAAAAAATACTGGTCGGCTCCCTTCCTCATTTTCTACATTGAGGTAACAAATGAACAAATAAATCTGAATCCAATTTCACCTAGGTCACCAAAAGGGCTAGAGGTGGCCCTTTACATAGAACATAGTTGTTTGCTGTTATATTACTTCTCTGAATATTGTATAGAGCACCTTCAAAATGTGTAGACATGACGCGAGAAATCTCCTTAAAAGCGGCGTTCTATTTATACGCCTTTTACCATGAGATCACGTTGTTCATTTTACACTTGGCTGGAAACCCAACGGCTGGGCCCTTAATTCTGCCGCCGCAGCACGGACGAGCTGGCTGGAAACACGGGGCCCATTTTAGGAAATAGGATTAAGGGGGAAAAAGTTCAAAAGTACAGGAGAGGAGGAATAAGACGGCGAGTGACAGCGAGAGGGAGAAAGCAGAGAAAAAGGGATTATGAAAGAGATGGAATGTGTGGGAAGGAGGCTGACGCGTCATCTCATGTTCTGTTTGCAGGAGGTGAAAAATGTTGTGCAAAGATGGGAGAGTCAGACAGATTGGCTTTAAGTGCCTTTCTCTGTATACGGTCTGGGCTGTAAATATGGAGGTGATGAATAAGTCAGCGTTGTTGGCGGCTAGTCAGGATTAAACTATGCAGCCGCATACTTCTATTCTGACAGAGCCCGGATATTTGAAAAGGTCAGTTGTTGATGGACCTCTGGTTTCAACTGACAAAGGGCTAATTTACAAAGGGCTGCCAGTAAGGGAAATCTAGCTAATGCATCTTTACGGCGTCCATAAAAGGTTGTGCATGATGGTTTGAGTAGTTTGATGCACACAGGGCAGTGTGTGCGTACATGCACGTATAAAAGACGACCTCCTGTCACATAATGGTCCGCTGTGATGAACTTTGAGGCATCTGTCTGACATTTTCGCCCGGCGTTCCCATGCGATGGTAAACAAGGATGGATAGCATCCACAGCTGAACATAATAACAGCTGATGACTATCATCTCTCTTGGTGTTGTGTGAAAGATGCGTCTTCCTGTTGTGTTATTTGTCACACCATTGTGTTTCCTTTCTGGGGAATGGGGGGGACTGAAAAGTCTAACATCATCAATAATGAGAAAAAACCATCAAAAGTAAAAACAATAAAAATCTGTCTCCAGCTGACACTTTATCAACATTTAAAGTGAGGGGATATCATCAAATGCTCAGAGCTTCATTAAAACTATTCATTCAAGTATAGAAATAATCAAGGTGACAGCTAAAAAACATGACCAAAACAATAATTATGTTATAACAAACCATCTATTTACTTGCACAAATGGAAACTACTATAACTGAGAAAGTATCTGCCTTGTCAATCATCAGTAACAGCCTCTTCTGTCTGTCAGCGATCGTTATAAATCTTGGAATTGATTCTTGCAATATTAATGACAGTTTCTTCTTTCTGCTCTTCTCCATTGCTTCAAACAATCCGTATGTTGACGGGATATAACTTAGTACACGTTTTCCACCGCCTCCATCACCTCCTTCCCTCTTCCATTTCCTCCTCTCTCCCTGTTTGTAGTAAACATCGGTATAGGTACAGACAAGTTAAAGGGAAATACTGCTATTTTTTAACCTGGGTCTTATTGAAAACAACAACTGTCATTAACTAGACTGTAGACTGTATATAAGAAGTGGACGTAGTCACCGCGACGTCACTTATTGGTTTGTGGACGACAGTGTTGAAGCCTTGAGTTCAGCATTTTGGTGCTGGGCGGGTAACGTACGGTATCCAGGTTACCATCCAGATGTATCAAAAATTTAACAAAATTTCTAGAAAATTGGCAAAAGAAGATGCAAATGAATATTTATTCATCAAGTGTCGTATATACTCTACATATCAAATCAACCATCAACCACCCAATCTGTTCTGATAATAAAAAAATAAGCCATAATTAACTTTCTGGTTTTATTTAGGGTTGTATCCTAAATTTAACTGTAAATTGAGCTTATTATTATTATTATTATTATTATTATTATTATTATTAATAAATATATATTGTGATAACTATCAACATCGATTGATATAAAACATATTGTGATAACATTTTTGGCCATATCGTCCAGCCCTAGACGTTATTGAAAGAGCGCTAGTCAAACCTCAAATGGTGAAAAACAATGTAGAAAACTGGATGCAAATATGACATTTCTGTTTATTTCATGTATTAACGTGAGGAAAGGTGACATCAGATCTGTTTTAATCTGCCGCTATTTTCCGTCTCTTGAGCGGAGCAGAAGCTTCAGTGGACGTAAATGCTTCATGTATGTCATATATTCGCTAAATCTGTTTCCATTGCATTTTGCTTTTATCGATACACCAACGTTTCCATCTCAGCCAAGCATGAAAACTTTTTTGCGATATTTCAAGATTGTTTTGAATTTTTTGTTTTTATGCACAAATTGAAAATGCGCATAAAAACAGTGTGTTCATCAGAGTTTTTGCCTGCCGGAGCTGGAAACGATGCTAGTGAGTGCGGAGGAAGTGAATCAAAACAACTGAAGACTGCAAGACCAAAACAATGAACTGAAACATGCTAAAAGCTTTGTAGAGCTCACGGGAACTGAAGACTCGGTTGATAATTCTCTGTGGGTTTGTCACTACAAGTGAGCCCTTTCACATTATACGTGCAGACCATTCGATACGTTAACATAAAAAACATTGAGAAGCGTTAAATTTGCAATCACAGATTGTACCTTTAAAATAATAAACCACCAGAAATCGATGTTTTGACGCTTTGAAGATGTCTCTGAAAAGTTTCTGGTTAGTATTGATTCAAAGTAGAAACTCTTTAAACCACTTCTCCAGAATAATCCACTGTCAATGTGAGTGTTCAATGTGTACACAGCTTGTTTGTCACAAGCACGGTTAGCTGTTAGCAGAGAGTGCTCCCATTTTTCACAATCTTTGAAAACACGAGTTTCAAAAGCTACAGAAAAAAAAAGGGAGAGAGAAGCTGGGGTATTCTTAAAGGATTAGAGAACACTTTTTGTCTGCGACAGATAAAACTCATTTGGATGTAAAAGGTTGGGATAGATATTGCGTTGCAGGTTTCTCTTTTCTCATGCATTGCTAAATGGAGACGTTTCATGATTTAAATCAGCACATTGCCCGTGGTTTGCCTCTGCGGTGGTGGTGATGCTTCCTCCTCTGAGAATTCCTCGTGAAGTTTTATGTCGCTGACAGTCGGCTGTAAATTTATGTATGTGAATACTTAAATTTAATGACATTCACATCTGATAAACAGGGGGCCCTACAAACCGCCATGTTTTACATCACCGCTGCTATTCTTAGACACTTCAAGCTCTCCGGCTGAGTCTTGTCTAGTCATAGGCTTCATTCTGCCTCTCGTCTGCGTGTGTGTGTGTGTGTGTGTGTGTGTGTGTGTGTGTGTGTGTGTGTCTCCCCTGGGAGTTTCTAACAGATGATGGAAAAGCAAGGCTTGTGTAATTAAGGTATTGGACTGAGGAGCCTGTTATGATTCTCTCAGTCATAATTTGCCAGGTTATTAAAAGGTGAGACTTACAGGCAAGTTTATTGTTATGCAAAATAAGTGTGCAGTGTCAGTACAATTACTTATTTAATGGAGGTAGCTGCTTGGAATATTATCATCGCCCTGCGGCTGATGAAGGTGGATAAGAAAAAGGAAACACGTCCCCGGGAAAACAATGCATATCAATGCAAGCAGCACTAGCACCTTATATATTTTCAAATAAATTTACATTTTATATAGATTATTTGAAAGGCTTGTCTCTGAGTCCAAAAAAAAAGTAAACGCAGAAAGTAGCCTGCTGGATTAGCTATTTTGCTAACTGTATAGGGATTATGGGGCAACCAGCTGGCTAACCAAGATAGCTGTTAGCCAACTAGAAAACCATTTCATCAAAATCCGGTATCGGTTAAGGATAAAGTTGGCCACTATGGAGTACATATTTAGCATTTAGCAGCTAAAGAGCCAGATATTTCCCTCAGGAGGAGGAGGAGGAGACTAAAACGGAGCTAAAAGGAGAGTGAATATTGGATTTACAGCCCTCAGGTGGCCAGAAACATGAATACATATGAATGCTAATGTTGCTCCATGTCTGTTGAATATGTAATTAATCAACTGTTTGCTTACATGTTAGCCATATCAAGGTTTGTAAGGTGATAATGTGTCAATGTTGTGTTTACAACAACATTTCTGATGCTCCCGAAGTGGCCCAAAAAACCTGATAAAGAAGGTTTAAACAATAAGGCAGACCCCTATAATTCAAAACACTCACTGACCGGTCTTCTACTTAAAGGGCTACAATCAAATAACACAGACATCTGAATGTTATTTATATTTTCTGTAATAGTATAGTTTGTAAACAATTGAGTAAAACAGGCTTATATGCTAAACTGTGGTTGAGAAGCACACAAAATGGGTAGTGGATATAGAATCTAGCTGTAATTTATTTAGTCAAAAATACTTAAGGGGCCTTTAAACTAAAGCTAAATTTAGACAAAATGTAAATTGTTATTCCCCCTCCGAGAGGCTTGATATCACTGCATGAATTAGTTGCTGAAGGAAACCAGGCCAGTGATCCAAGATTAACATTTTTATTCTGGGAAACCGAATGCACGGGTCCTGTGGGTCCACAGTCCAAATGAGTATGCACGGATCAACAATGTGCTCGACAGAGCAAAACAGTGACTCACTCACACCTACTTGTCAGTTACCTTCGTTGCTAGACGTTCATGTGTGACAGGGAAGCAAGGTACTGTTGCTGCGGAGCAACCTTTAACTCCAGAGGGGTTAGCGAGTGCAATGTGGGCGTAAAACAGATGAGATGCAGCGGTGAGGTTTGTGTCGAACATTTAGCAAAACAAGAGCATCTCCTATCCAAATCGATATGAAAGTTGTACAGGTCAAACTGTTAGGAGATGTTTATATAATCAGACCAGCAGAAAGGCACCCAAACTGTGCTGTTAATTCCCATAAAACATATCTATATTCAGGCTGTTCTCATACACCGTTCGTAGCTATACTTATGGAAAGTAATGCACTGTAATTCATATACATCCTACAAAATGAACGCCGCGTAGGGAGGAGGTCGGGGTGGATGGGTGGGTCAACTGACTTTCACCGAGGAGACCGGTGTTCGTGTTCTGTGTAAAATCAGAAGTCAACGTTGTTTTATTTGTCACGTAACTTACGTGTTTAAGTAACGACACTTTCTAAGTTCTTTTAAGCCAAACCACGATCTTGTCCTAAACCTAACTAAGTAGTTTTGTTGCTAAACATAACTATTTGTTTTGTTGCCTAAAGCTAACTAAGTAGTTTTTTTTGCCTAAACCTAAACAAGTAACCAAGTCAATCTTTTCTTCAGCCTTACTAAGTAGTTTTGTAGCCTTAACCTAACCAAGTCAATCCTTTCTTAAACCTAACCAAATAGTTTTGTTGCCTAAACTTAACCAAGTTGATCTTGTCCTGAACCTAACTAAGTAGTTTTGTTGCCTAAACATAACTAAGTAATTGTATTGCCCAACCTAAGGAAGTTGTTTCCTGTGAAGACGGAAGTTTATTTTGAAAAGACTGTATGCATGTAACGAGCGGAAACTGACACGTGTTGCTGGACATTCGTAGGAAAACAAACAAAAAACGAGGAATAACTTTTCGTAAGATATCATATGATTGTTGTATGAGAATCCGTTGCTATATGACATCTATTGTGGGAACCAAGAAGCTAGTGTGTGATGTGGTAACTGTTTTATAAAAAAACATGATATCCTTCTGGATGAGCTTTACTGTGATTACAGGTACTTTGATGATGTTGACGTTGCTCCTGTTCCCTATTGCCCTCTCAGGTATTACTGCTGCAGTCAAACACAAGACCCAGAACGTCCCATAAAAGATCACATAGCGGTAATATCCTCAAAAGAGCGGCCTGCTCTCCATTGGGAACTGGTTAAGTAGCAATCTGTACTGTGTCTGTCAGAGTCAAACAGACAGTGTTAAGAGTTAAAGGCACTCAAAAGTGAACTACTTCCAAGCCACTGTGGTAATGGGCAAATAAAACCCAAAAGCAAAAGCAGGAGTTCTTGCGAATGTTTTCAGGCTCTAGGGTGGAATCGCTCAAAAAAAAGAGAGAGTGAGCGCTCGCCTTATATTTCAACTGATGATTTAATGTGTGCATAATGAAAAATAATATATCCCTCATAAATATCTTCTGGGTAGATTTGGTGTCATGTGCCCCAAGAGTGCACTGTATCATGATATTGCCGTGCCAGGGTAGTAAATGGCTGGCATAGCGGAGCACGGCCTGCCTGCCTCACTCTTATGGCTTCTCTGCGCACGTTTTATAGTGGCAGCACTTAAAACGCTGGCATGCCATAAGTCTACACTTTCTGCAGCCAGAAGCTATAACATTGATAGTCTAGAAAAGGTGGAGGTGGAGATGGAAGTGTGAAAAGTGTAAGGAGGGGAGGTATAAATGTGTATTAAGAAGCAAGGAGGTGATATAAAGGGTGTGTGTGTGTGTGTGTGTGTACGTACATGTGTGTTGTATATTTGTTTTACATCCAAATGTCTTTGTTATGAGTCATTGCCTGAGGCGGAACAAATTACTGTAAACGGAACTATTAGTGAAACACGGAGGGCAAAAGGAGGGATTCAAATTAAAGTGTTGCTCGCGAGCCACTTTCTCTCCATCTGCATAATTACAGTTAGGACACTAAGCATTTGTGTGTGTGTGTGTTTATGGATCTGGGAGTGTGTGTGTGTGTACATCCGACCGAAAAATCAGGAGGTCACAAAGGTTCCCTTTGATTTGCCAAGGTTAGAAACATCAACCGTGTTTCCCACCGTAATCAGCATATAGTACACACAACGAGCTGCTTTAATTACAAAGAGCTTGTGTACATGACAGATGAGCAAAGGAGGGGAGCTGGTGTGTGTCCACACACGAGCCAGTCCTTACCGTTTAGCGCCTTGTTCATCCACACTCACACAGATGCAGAGACCTAAAGCAGTGACCGTATTTGAGTTGGAAATTACAACTGTACTAAAACTGTCACAGGTGGGCTGTATCATTAGATGGTGGCTCATTAAAGAGTCACGGGGTGAATGTGTTTGTGCAATGGTTGTGGTGATTTGAATCCAAGTTAAATGAGTTTCTTTCTTTTTCTGGCTCTCAAATTGACCTCTAATCCTTCTATCACCTCTTACCTACTGTATATTTCTAAGTGGTAGCGACCTGTCAATCACAAGGTAGCCACGCCCTAAAGCATCCCCCTCTTTATGGTCTATTTGACTCTAAATGGGACCATGATTTCCTAAATGAACATCATGCTGTATTGAAGAAGACTTGAAACTAGCGATTGAGACCATAAACTCATGTTTACAATGTTTACTGAGGTAATAAATCAAGTGAGAAGTAGGGTCATTTTCTCATAGACTTCTATACAATCAGACTTCTTTTTGCAACCAGAGGAGTCGCCCCCTGCTGGCTGTTAGAAAGAATGCAAGTTTAAGGCACTTCAGCATTGGCTTCACTTTTCAGAACCGGAGGTTGCCGCCTGGCTACAGCGAGGCACTATATGCTTTGATGTTACTGCCTCGTCAGTTCATGTGTGATATTGTGAAGCTGATGCAAAATATGCTGTAAGCCTTGGAGAATTATGCATCAGTTTTTTCTGTAGGGAATGTGAAAAACAAAGTATATTCGACTGTGTTCAAGTGTGAGACGGTGAAGCACGATGCTATGTCTACCACCACACATATATATTCAAGAAAACAAACACATGCACATAATTCAGTCAAAGCTGCGGCATATGCATGTGAGGGCCCGTAGAAGTGGAAATGAGTCAAGGCAGGAGGGAAAAGAGGAGCATACTGTATATCAATACTACTCTACATTGGTGGGAGAATATATTTTTCCCCGCATCCGCTGCACTGACAACTTTACGGTCCACTGGTTTGACACTCAAAGTCAATCATTCCAGTGAAAAATGTTTTGATTGACAGCAATGGATTGGTGCATCGAGCGACCGTTGGCTTTGCTCACTGAGGGATGAATAATGTTTTGGGTTTGGTAAAAATTTAGCTTTTTGAACTGAGCATCAAAATCATTTATTAAGGGGAAAATGCCAAAGGTTCGCAAATTTGAGGATTTGAATCCACTTCTCTGATATATATCATTGTAAATTGAATATTTTCTGGTTTTGGATGGTTAGTCAGTCAGATTTTTCATTTAAGTAAAATTAGTAATATGTGCATTCATAATTTGACTTGGGGCTTTGACGGGGGTGCTGGCAGCAAAACTTATTTTAAGCACTTAAAAAAAACAATATCAGTTTAAGTGTATGTTATATTTAGAATATTTTCACCGCTTTACCTCGTCGTCAGACAACCTTTTCTTTCTCCTTTCCGATGGGGAAATTAAGTCGTTATCTATGCTCTCTTTAAAGCCACCAGAATCCAAACTTACCTTTTAAAACACCAAAGTCACACAATAACACAAACTAACTAACCGATCGAGGCAGCGGTAGACCAGCAACACCCGTGTTCTGCGAGGTAAAATGACTGTTTTTGTCAAAGGAGTCTGGTGGCTTTGAAGAGAGCATAGATGAATACAATGGCTTCAGTTCCCCGTCGGAAAGGGCTATCTAACGGCAAAGTAAAGCAGTTAAAATATTCTAAATATAGCGTACACTTAAAGTGATATTTATTTTGGTGGGACTTTATTTTAGGTGGCTAAAATATGTTTTGTTTCCCCGTTCACAGCAGTACATTGCTTTAGTTCCATATGGTACTCCTGTCTGTTTCTCCAAAATAGAGGCGTGCCGACCCCTACTTCAAAACACCCAAACTATCCCTTTAAGTACAGTAAATAAACTTAGTTACTACTGTTGGTAAGGCCAAACCATTTTCTGATATTTTATAGATTAAACAAATTATCAAAAAAATTATCCACAGGTTAACTGCTAATGAAAAATTGCAGCTTTACTTAAAATAAACCAAAGTGACAGAAAAATAACTGATTTCCACCGTTATGGTATGGAAGCCTGAAGAAGCATGATGCAGAAGATCTTTCATATACAAACCCCGGCTTTTAGTGACAGTCCTTGAAGCGACAGTATGGAGGCAGTAAATGCACTTATGCATCTCCCAAACTACCACGGTCCTCTGGAGTGTATGTTACCATCTGTGCATCTCATCATTAAGCTTAATTCTGATTTACTGTACGCATTTTTTATTTCCAGAATGTGCAAACGTGTCAGACTTTAATGTCAAGTCGGAGTTATGTAGCGTGATGGGATGCGCGGTAAAAACCAATTTCCACATGAGGGATTACACACCTACCACTACATCACTGCTAGATACGCGCTGCTATTTAGCGTCAGCACGCTTGTCTGCAAACGACTGCAGGATACTAGGTACATCAGTCGCAGAGTAAACTTCATTATTTACCGTTTGCTAATGTACAGGAATGCAGCCGCAGGTATGAACGGAGAAAAACAATAAATCATGGAGTCAGCCAGCGGTGGGAAACACTAGGCGTTCCTCATTAGCTGCGGCAGTTGTAGCGGCTGGCAGACCGCTGCTGCATCGGGGCCAGGGCATCCCGGGGTCAGTCTGGAGGATAATCAAAAGCTGTAATTATATCAGGAATGTCCCTCAAGCACATGCGACTGGCAGGGGGCAAAGGATCGCTGACCAGTATCACACACAGAGCATGGAAGACTTATAGATAAGAGACGGAAGAAAGAAAGAAAGATGGGAGAAATGGAATAAAGTAAACATGAAAGGAAGTTTCAAGAAAGATCCTCGAGCTGCTGCCGGAGAGAAGCATCGCTCTTGTAATAATGAAACCGCAATGTGGGAGGATTAGAAGGGACAATCGCGGAGAGACAATGAAATACATGAGACATTGACATGTAAATAGATAACACAAACTAGCTGTGAGAAGAAAAACCAAGAGAGAGACGAGGAGACCGGCTTGGCGTTCGTAGCTGGCGTATGAAAGAGGGGGTGGTGGTTGTGGTGGTGGGGGGAGTGGAGGAAGATCAATCATGTGGAATAGCAAAAAGACCTTTCAACAAACTGGCTTTCATCTTCTGACAATGCAACAAACTGGTCCTGATGTGAAACTTCTTCCTGAGGAGCAGGGGCCCCAGCCTCTAATAACTCCCCTCTGTGAACGAGCTAAATCTTTAATGGAGGGCAAGTTCAGCCAAAAAACTCCGCTCTCGTAGCGTGCACACAGCACGCATGGGTAAGAGAGGCATGGGAAAGTTAAAAGGAAACGCAGCCCGTTCTGAAGAGAGCTTAGCGGGAAGACGCTGATTATGTGCAAGTGTGTGTAGGCCACCTATACACGTGCGAACACTCACAAGTATCGTAAACACATAGAACAAATGGCTATGTGCAGAGAATCATACCATGAGCTATTTACAAAAAAAAAGAAAAAAAAAAAAGCCTCATTTATATTTCATCCCTCTGGCAACCCTTGCCTCTAAATATTTATTAAGTAATTAAAATAAAAGTTAAAAAGCCTCTGAAGCTTGAGGTCCTGTGGTGGTGTTGTGGATAAAAAGCGCGGCTCAGTTACAATTAATTCTGTTTAAAACCCGAAGCTTAAACCGATGCCGTCTCAAATACATTTTGGGAGTGAAACTCTCCAAAAAATTAGCTGACTAACTATCACGGAGAACACGAATGCTTTACTAGCTGCTAATGCTGCTACTAGAAGGCACCTTAAAGTCCCAGTGAAATGAGAGTTAGAGCGTATTTAGCTTCTGTACTGTGAGTGTTTCTCAATGAAATGAAATATTTGAGCGGTATACGGTTAAAAGAGGGATTTAAATCACATCCTTTGCATTTGATTGGACCGCTAAAAAGTGGGCGGTCTTAGGATGTAGCTCGATACGGAGAACAGCACACATCTCCCTTCTCACTAAAGTTGCAGATTGATTGATGGATGGATGTCATGATATTATTGGTTGAAATTGGTTGGTACTAGTTTACGTAAGCACACTTAATGTTTTGTTTAACAGGAAGAAAAATTAAGATTTTGCTACAAAAACTAGTGGTGTAAAAGTTAACACAGTAATAATGGATTAACGCATTAACGCAATCAATCTTTCGGAGGTTGTAGCGGGCTTGGTTTTAAAGCTAGGGTGAAGATACTGGCAACATATGATACTAGAAAACTTAATGAATACATTGGTACCAACCACGTCATACTAGCTTAACGCGAAAGAGGCTAAATAACGCTCCAAACTTACGCTAAATCTTTGGCGAGGAAAAACTGGCATTTTCAAAGGGGTCCCTTGACCTCTGACCTCAAGATTTGGGAATGAAAATGGGTTCTATGGGTTCCCACAATCTCCCCTTTACAGACATGCCCACTTTATGATAATCACATGCAGTTTTGGGCATTAAATATTTTAATTGTTTGACAGCCCTAATAAAAATACAAAGAATTTCCTTTTATATGCAGTTCATTTTCACTATTTAATACACTAAAGATCTGAGCCCAATGCAAGTAAGAGTTGTAAGATTGACTATTCTGATCAAACAGTAGGTTTCAATTCCTCCACGGTTATCTACTCAACTGTAGTTGAAAACTAGATGGTGGTCCCTGAAGCAAAATCTTATCAAATGGGGGTCAGTGACCTAATGTGTGTCAATTCAAGGGTCCTTGACACGAAAAAGGTTGAGAACCACTGGTCTAGACCGGGGTCAGCAGCAGACAAAGGGCTAGAAGGTGTGGTTGATGAAAGCTGACATATGTTGAGACGACAAAGAAGGTTAAGCCTAACCATCCAACTTACTACCTTCATATACCAAAAATCTGCTGCCCTACAACAGATACCATCCTCTTTAACATTTCCAATTCTGCTCTTTCCTTTTGTTAATTATAATTTGTGATGTATATTGTTGTACATTTAGCTTCAAACTACTCCGTTTGTTTTACCGAGAGGCTAATTTTCCACCAGAGTTAGTGGAACGTAGAGCATGAGTCATTCAGGACATAGTGTTATTTCTCTGTCATGTTTAATTGCTTCCATCATGACCCAACACACAGCGGGCACAGTGCTGTGTGCAATGTGCAGGAATGAGTACCTGCGCTGAGGGTGTGCTTCACGATAACAAGCACCGTTTCCCCAGAACTTTCACCACTAGTTAAAAACAAACAATAAGAGAAAAAAAAAAAAAGTCTCCCACTTGGCACTGAGACAATCACTTTTAATTACTGACAGTTCAGGGGAAAAAAAAGAAAAATGCCACAAGAGGGAAATAGATAGGCTGACATTTTGGCAGGCAATCAAGCATAAAAAAGACTAATGGCACCAATTACAAGTGATGTGGGGTGGGTTAATCAGTATTTCTTATACAAGGCTTGCTTTTGATTTTCAATTTTTTTCCAAATTGTGTTTTACAGTGAATCACTGGCATGTGTGCCTTTTCAGTGATTGTGAGAGGGGCGGGCGATTAGAATGTACACGACTACAATCACATTAATTAGAGTAGAAGTACTCCATGGGTGCAGAAGCAATGGTCAGTTTTGCTTATACTCTTACCCCTAAAGAAACAAGTTAAGGCACGGAGAATACTTTGAAGCTTTTGTCCTAAAAATATACAGTACACTATATAAGTTGAACATAAAAATGGATATTTGGGTAGAAAATGTATATTTAAGAAGACACATACAGAAACTAGAAATAACGCCTCATCGTTGTATGCCTCCGCAAACCAGTTAAGTTGAAGTTTACATCCATGTCTGTTCAAAATGTCATCACTTCATTATATTATCCTGTTAGACATTTGTGTGAAATTGTCGTAATTAGCATCTGAATTCTTGAGTTGTGGCCAAAAATGTGTTTTGTGAGGTCTCAGTGACTTTGACATTCAACCACCAACATCTAATTAGATCATCCTTGAGACCAAGTGGATGTTTGTGCAAAATTTGAAGAAATTCGCTCAAGGAGTACCTGAGATATCGTGTTAACGAGAATGGGACGGACGTGAGCTCACAGTGACCTTTGACAACCAAAATTTAATTAGTTCATCCTTGAGTCCAAGTGGACGTTTGTGCCAAATTGGAGGAAATTCTCTCAAGGCGTTCCTGAGATACCGTGTTCACGAGAATGGAACGGATGTGAGGTCATAGTGATCTTAACCGTTGACCTTTGACCACCAAAATCGAATCAGTTCATCCTTGAGTCCAAGTGGACGTTTAAATATGAAGAAATTCCCAGGCAGGCGCTCCTGAGATATCGTGATCACAAGAATGGGACGGATGGATGGGCGGACGGACAAACAGACAGAAAACCTTGAAAACACGGCGGCACGGAGGCATAAAAGGGTAAAGCTCTATTTGCTCTTAAACAAATGTTCCATGTTTTGATCCATTTTTATCGGTAATCAGTTGACAAATGATCGTGTTCCTTTTAGACAATGTCCAGTAGCAAACACCACCTTTTTAAATACTGTGCGTCACTTTTGTGGCCGTAACAATTTCGAGCCAAAGTCATTAACGGCTCCCCATCAATCATGTCTGCCCCCAAAGTGAGAGATGTTACAATAATAATGGATGATCAGGTGTGGTGCCGCGCTGTTGCTAAGTACACCGCCATAAATCCTCGATACACAAACCATGATCCCGGACTGGTATAATATACATCATTTCCTTTTATGCACCTTCTCGTTGCACCCCATTTCTCTTAAAATGTCCTTGGTGTCCCTCTCTCTTTTCACTCAACACCCTTTCTCTCGCTCTCCTTTATGTTCGTCTTTATGCATCTATGGTACTGTGCGTTCTGAGGTGATTCAGTGAATACATATTCGTTTTATATCAGTCACTCTTGCTCCTGGCTTAGCTGGATGTGTCTGCTCGGTGCTCACATAAACATACAGCGATAACTCGCAAGGGAAGGAGTCTTGTAGTAGTTAAGCACGAGGATATTGAACTTTAATTAGAGCATCTACATGGTGAATATACCTCTAGGAACATTTTCAGTGTAATTGCATTATTTCAGATGTAAAGAAGAGGTCTCCCTGAGCACTACTGTCTGCCTTTAGTGTATAGAGGAAGGCTTTATGAAAGAACACAACACTGAAGTTGTAACTCTGTTTGCATTTAAACTACAGATAAACTAAAATCAGTGTGTGAAACACGGAGAGTCTCAGGGGGCCTTGGACTAAACGTTGAACACCTAGAACCCTAAACAGTATGGAGTCATAGGAGTGCCATAATAAAGAATAAATCTGTAAAAGAATAAGAAAATAAATGTGGAAATATAAAGAGAAATAAATAAAAGAATAAATAAGTAAATAAAAAATGTGGAAATATAAAGAGAAATAAACAAAAGAATAAATAAGTATATAAAATGGGGAAATATAAAGAGAAAATTAAAATAATAATAATAATAATTATTATTATTATAATTAAATGTGGTAAAATAGAGACAAATTACAGAATATAAAAGAATCATAAGCATTTTAATTTATTTTCACATTTATGTGTTCATTTTCTCTGTATATATTTACTTATATATATTTTTTAAATATATATAAAAAATGTTCTGTATATATACACATATACACACATGTATATATATATATATATATATATATACACAGTATACTGTATATACACACATACAAATATATGTAATTTATTTTATCCCTTTATTTTTCCTTATTCTTTTCCCTATTGCTTAACAGAAAAAATCTATTGTTTTCTATATACAGTACAGACTAATGTAAAGTTTAAATGGTATAATTATGTTGAAATGTCGACAGAAAACAGGGCCAACAGTAAACAGGAAGCTAATGTATCTAATGTATAATGTATAATGTATGTAATGCTGATGCCACAGCTGCATGAATGTTATAAATGCATTTGCCTGTTATTTTTGTGCTAACTATAAATACAGGCTAAATAATACATTTAACCTCTGTGGTTCTGCTTCTCCACAAAAGCCCCATTTGAGTCCATTAAGCCCATAAACATAAATATGCAGAGTAAAAGACCTTATTCACCCACAGGAAAATAAAAATAGCATAACATATTTTTAAAAAGTTAATGAACTTCACTCCTACTTTGTATGTGCAAAATCCCTAATTGACTAAAACTTCTATAATTGCAATGCAAGTAATTGTGTTCAAAGCACAATGTAGGTTGGGGACCTTTAAAACGGTGGCATTATCTTATTAATAATTTATCTCAAGTGAAGTACCAGAGAATAGTGTTATATATTAACACATTATGGTATCTGCTCTAATGCATTAACTAATAAGCCAACCACCACATTCCCTCAAAACTGCATAATGGTTACCCAGGCAACCATCAGCGGGCAAACCAACTTCTTGAGTGCCATTTTTTTCTTCTTCTCCATTACAGGTACGTACAGTAAGTCTGGAGCCAGTGCAGCTCAGGCATGTTTATGGAGTAATGGCCAGTCTCAGAGTACAGTAAGTGTCCTACGGCTATTGATCCAGGTTGGTAAGATCATGAGCGAATGCTGGGAAGCTGAAGGCGTGTGCTCCGGAGTCTGGTCTGTCCGAGCCGTCTGGGCTCCTGGATGTCCGGAGGTGGTCAGGGCGGCTGGAGACAGCAGCGGCAGACTGAGTGGAACCAGCCGCGCTGCCAGGGCGACCGATACGATGACTTTTTAATGGCTTCTCATATCACTATAAACTAATGAATGTGGCTCTAGCGCAGTGAAACCTTAGCCGCCGCTTCTGGTTTCAAAAGGCATAAAAGAGCAAACTATCGAGCGTAGGGGGTTTCATCGACCGGCGGGGTCGTTTTCGTTATGTAGAGTTCAGGTTGTGATTTCACACCGACGTACCTTTTACAGCTCAGTTCTGCAAGATGCATGAACTTCATTAAGTTTACATGACTGACGGGATCCGGGGTCTGCCGAGACTCGCCCTTTGTGGCGCAACATCACATCTATACAAATGGTGTATTGACGGTTCTGCAAACATCCCTTTATCATTTCGCATTACAGGGCACAAGCTACAGTAATGCCTCAAACCCTTCTGGATATCTGGCAGCCAAGGACTCTCCGGAGACTCCGGCAAAAGAGCAGAAGAACTCATGTGATGTCAGTGGACCTGTCAAAGCAATCGGTATTCCCCTGCCATGGGTCAGAGGTCAGGACACTGAGTGTACACTAGCCGGTTAGACTGTTATCAGGCCATTAAATAGACAATATCAGTGGCTGTAAGCCTCATAGATGTGGGTCAGAAGGGGCCTGCTACACCTACTAGTAGGTTTTATCATTGATTCACATGGGAGATCACCGAAAGAAGGAATAAAAGAAGACAACAGCGACCTCTAGCGACCGCAGTAATTATGAAGTGAGGCGCTGTATTATAGACAGCTCGAAACTCCATATGGGATGGAGGTCGGGGGCATTTTCACAATTTAAACGCAGTCATTTTAAGCCAAAATACAATCTTTTCCCCCCAAACATAACTAAGTTGTTTTTGTTGCCGAAACCTAAAGAAGCTGTTTTGTTTGTGTTCAAAACGTTTCATTATGTTTTAAGTGTAAGAATGTGTTTCACTTTCACTTTTAGTGAGAGGCTGCTTGAAATGGTATGAATGGGACAGCCTCTACGCCTCCAGGCTTCCCTTGGTAACCGTGGTAACCCTGTGTTTAACGTCACAACGCTATGAATTTTGTTTAATTCCCTCAGGCAAAGTCTGCAGAAATGCAGACTTACGCAAAGTGTTTATAAAGTGCTCAAAATGTCTGTGAGAGAGCCCTCAAGGACTTGACGATTTGACAGTGGGACAGCCCTAAACGCCGGAACGCGCCTCAAATCCTGTGCGTCTGTGAGTGTGGACATCTGGATTGGGCCGTAGTATAGACAGCTTGAAACTCCATATGGGGTGGAGGTCGGGGGCACTTTCTTCACTTCTCTTCACTTTTCTAACGCAATTATTTTAAGCCAAAACACGATCTTTTCCCATCAACTTAACTAAGTGGTTTTGTTGCCTAAACCTAAAGAAGCTGTTTTGTTTGTGTTCAAAACGTAACGTTTCATGCAGTTTTACGTGTTGCTTTAACGTTTTGCTTTCACTTTCACGTAGTAGGTGTAGCAGGCCCCTACTGACCCACATCTATGGGGCTTATAACGACTGATAACGCACATTTAATGAGCTGATAACAGTTGAATCGGTGTACACACACATCACATATGACTTTAGAGTGCAGGTTACCGCACCTCCAGGTCTTCCACCTGTACACCTCTTCTTCCTCTGCCTCTCTGTTTTATCTTCCTTCATTATCTTTCTTTATTCCTTTCCTTTTTCCTCCCCGTCTTCTGTTCCCTCACGTCGTGTATTGAACCTCTTCCCTTCAGCTTCATTAAGGGATCTAAACATGTTGTTCATACTCCGCTGCATCCCGCTCCGGCGTCCTTGAGAGTCGGAGTCGGAGAGGGTAAGAGCGGGTTTGTTGTATTCATGCATCCCTTTTGCGTCTCCCTGGGTAAAACTAGATGAAATGTGCTTCGCCTAACCTTGACGTTGTTCAGCTCCCTCTCTGCTTTTTTTTTCGGGAAAAAAAAAAGAAAATGGCTGACGAACGGCAGTCCAGTGTGAAGCGCTTGGAGTGAAAGTCTGTAATTGGGGGCCCTGAGCGGGGAGTCTTCACTGCATGTCAAGGAGATTTATAGCTTGAGGTTATACAAAAAGTATTTTTTACGGAAGGGTGGGAGTCTTTTCAATATGCCACATTAGTTATGCTCATTCTCCTTCCTTCCTCTCGCCCTCCCTTCTCATTTCAAAATACAACCGGACTCCATTTACTGATTGAATGAATGCCATTCCAGCTATGGGGTGCCTGCTCCACCTTCATTACCGCGTCCAGCTTCAATTCATGCCCTAATGAAAGGAACCTTTGCTTTCACAACAGGGGATGCAATTACGCTCTGTATTTCATAACATTATTACCGTCTGAGGTGTGTAGTTATGTTGTGGATGTCTGCGTTTAGGCTTTGAGACCCTCGGAGACCCACGGCGTTAATGAGCGAGGTTAGGGCACACTGTGTCGTCGGAGCGGCGAGGCCATTTGCTCCTGAATGACATTTCCTTTGTGAGTATGAGCCCATATTAGCTCCTAATGCGTCGTGTCACCCACGGCGTACGCATTGTATTCACTTTTTAAAAAGAAGAGCAAAAGTGTGGGAGACTTTATTAAAAGTGATATTACCATATACCTTATATATATCTATACGGATAAAGGGAGAAAAAGAAACATAATTCACTTTTTCAGACACAGGTATTCACTTCGTCTTCGACTTAATCACATCTTTCAGGCACTGAGCCATAGATGGAGTCTCTGAGGGAGGAATCTCGCTGACAGGAAATTATGAAAAAGAATTAATTTGACCTTCGCTTGCAGCAAGAAAGAGAGAGTGAGAGAGAGAGAGAGAGAGAGAGAGAGAGAGAGAGAGAGAGAGAGAGAGAGAGAGAGAGAGAGAGGGGAGGGTGGATGGATGGATGGAGTCCAGGGAGGTTTAAGGAGGAAGTGCCTCCACAGAGGGCAGGATCCTGAGGAGAGAGAGCTGGGATAATGAGAGCTCTCAGCTCCACACACACTGGGGCAAGACATCTGATTCACTGAGAGGCCCAAAGGAAGGACAGTAGTCAGCCTCAGCTCCTTAGGTCTTCAGAGTGAATGGTTTCAATAAAGACTTTGGAGTAAAAGATACTCTTTTCACCCATGATGGCCGACAGGGCACTCTTTTTGCTCAGAAAAAAGTGTGCTGTTGGCCTTCCACACCGGTCAAAGTGACTGAGCTTTTTTGTTTGTTCACTTGAGCAACAGATCAGATACAGTGTGTGTTATAACAGTTTCAACATTTTAAAGGAACTATGTGTAACATTTAGGGGACATCTGTTAGCAGGAATGGAATATAATATTAATAAGGACGTTTTCCTTAGTGTATAATCACCTGAAGATAAGAATCGTTGTGTTTTCGTTACTTTAGAATGAGTTGTTTCTATCTGTACATACGGAGAGAGTCCTCTTCACGGAGCCGGCCACCATGTTTCTACAGTAGCCCAGAACGGACAAATCAAACACTGGCTCTAGAGAGGGACATTCACGTTTTCGTGTCAGCCACCGTCCTCCTACACGCTTGGCACACAGGAGAAGTTTCAGTTAGTTGCAATCTGCAACCTCACCGCTAGATGCCGCCAGATCCCACACACTGCACCTTTAACACCTTTCAGCCCCCTTGTTCATGCGAAGCTCGCTCATGAATTGATTGGTGCGTCTCGCCATCAGTCAACATATCGATAACTCTGGACCTTACGAGCAAAATGAGCTGTCAGTCTTGATTGTGAAACCTCGTTACACGTTGTCATGGTGGTCTAAGCAATTTGTGCGTATCAAAGTTTAGTTTCATGCTTCATAATGGGGGAAAGGCTGTACAGTAGAGCGTCCACTGATTGCATCATTGCCTGTGTTATCTATTGGTTATGTTGTACAGTATTCGCATTATAGATTTTGACCCTTGACCTTTATGAGCTAGTCTGAGTAAAAGTATGTTGTTATACTCTGTTCTGTAATGAGCTATCATATCGGACACCTTCAGAATTTTAACAAATTGCATTTTGTATCACAAATTTTCAAGGCAAACCTAACCTCGCTCTTTATTCTACAACACCATCAACCGGTCGAGGCAGATGGCCGTCCACCCAGCGCCTGATTCTGACAAAGGTTTCTACCTGTTAAAGGGTAGTTGTTTCTTGCCACTGTCGCACCAAGCGCATGTTCATGGGGGATCTTTTGTTGGGTCTCTCCTATTATATAGTACGGTCTAGACCTGCTCTATCTGAAAAGCGTCTTGAGAAAACTTCTGTTATGATTTGACTTTTAATTGAATGACCAGACTTCCTCCTTTAATCCCGCCGTTGGACTACGGACTAATCAAGTATAGTTTGGGAGTAGAAAAGCTGAAGGATCTAATTTAACAGACACGGTGAGATAGTTGAACAAATCCCGCCCGTGTTCACAGGATGACTGCTAACAACGTTCTCTCTTCAGGTCTGTTAGCATTAGAAAGTTATTGATTTGGCTGCTCGTTATCCCGCAATCACCAGACTGTAACATGAAGTGTTAATGTACTAGATGGGGAAAACGTGGAGTGGAATTCTTGCCTTTATTTGTGCTTAGCTCAGTCGACTTTCCCCCCGTCACTCAAGATTCATGTCAGCAAATTTCGCATGTTGAACTAGTTAAAAACCATGGGAACAAAAAGAGACAGAGGAGGACATCCTGTTCAGTGAAGCTCTCCGACTGAAAAGATTTCCTTTATGAAGCCATGAAGCGGAGAGAGATAAGTCATTAAGGTGCCTGGAGCAAGGGAACCGAGGTCTACTAAAGCACAACAGGAAAGCTTCCTTCATTCACTGCCCCGGGGCCACACTTCTCTCCAATAGCTGTTTTGAACTTCTTCACCCTGGGACCCGAATAAGAAACTTAAGACTATTGTGTCTGAGATTTATGCTTCGAAAAATGACTGCAGCTCTTGTTATCTGGAAGCATATTTTAATCACGACCAACACCTACACTATGTAAAAAAACAAAAACACGTAGGAGCTCAAATGAGACTGGAATCTTTCATTATTTATGACATTTTTAATGTTTGTTTTAAAGTTTCTATGATTAATTTGCAACAACACTGCGAGAAGTTACATTAAAGGTTCCTCTATAACACTTCTTAAGTACAAGAAAAAGTAAATCATAGATTGGAGCAAACAAACTTATAAGAAATGTTATAGGGCTGACAATGTTAACTAGATATCGCGTTAACGTTAATTTGTTTTAACGCAACTGATTTCTTTAACGCATTAACGCAACTTGCAATTTTTAGGTTGTAGTGGGCTCAGTTTTAAAGCTAGAGTGGAAACTGAATGAAAATTTGAAAAAACCTAATGAATCCACTAGTACCAATCGTGTCATACTAGCTCGTTGCGAAGGAGGCTTAATAATGCTCCAAACTTATGCTACATTTTGGCGAAGAAAAACTGGCATGGTCATTTTCAAAGGGGTCCCTTGACCTCTGACCTCAAGATATGTGAATGAAAATGGGTTCTATGGGTACCCACGAGTCTCCCCTTTACAGACATGCCCACTTTATGATAATCACATGCAGTTGTTGCCTGTTGGGTTTTGAGTTTACCGTGTTATGATCTGAGCACATTTGTTATGCTAAATGCAGTACCTGTGAGGGGTTCGGGACAATATTTCTCATTGTTTTGTGTTGTTAATTGATTTCTAATATTAAATATCTATATACATTTGCATAAAGCAGCATATTTGCCCAATCCCATGTTGATAAGAGTATTAAATAATTGACAAATCTCCCTTTAAGGTACATTTTTGAACAGATAAAAAATGATTAAAATGGACAATAATGCGATTAATTGTGATTAAATATTTGAATCGACTGACATACTTTCTTTCATTTTTTATCTCAATGCAGAATTTGCAGAATTTTTATTTATTATTTTTTTTAATTGGGCGATTTAATAAATTTTTTAGGTTTGCTTTTATAGTTTCTATGATTGATTGGGGACAACACTGCAATAATTAACATGAAAAGGTTCCTCTATAACACGTCCAAAGTATTAGAAAAAGTAAATCATGGATTGGAGCAAACAAACTTTATAATAAACATTATAATTCTGGTGGACAGTAATAGGCACAAATGCACAAAGTGATTGAGAGTGAAACTGTAAAGCATCTATGTCTAATTTCTTTCTCTCTGTCTCCTCCTTTAAATGAGACTCTGTTACAGTAAATGAAGCATAAACAGCGAGCCTGTGTCTACATTCACAGATTAGCGCTATGTACTCAGAAAAACCACTTTCATAGAGCTCTGTCAGCTGTGTAATTCAAGTTTCTTTTTAAAGAGTGATGATTTCACAAGCCGGTAATAGCATATTTACTGGCATCGGACTGTTATTGAAAACTCTGAAATGGTTATAAGCATGAAATTGAATACAGAAGAAGAGTAAAATGAGATTTTTTATTTTTTGAGGAGTGGAGAAATGCGACGGCTTAACGGCTCCCGATCTTTGTATTAGAGTTAATTCGGAGAGATTCAGTGCTGTCACTAGAGGCCTTTACACACAACTATCTGAACGGTTAAATGCCATTATCAGGAAAACAACCTAATTAATCAGAACATTCTCATTCCCCTCTTCTCCGTTGTCTTAAAGTCTGACTTTTGAAGCTGTCAGAGGGGTTAATATGAAGCCATAGCTCACTTTAATTCGCCAGAAGAGAGGCAGATGCTTTTAGTTAACACCCTGCCCTCTACATTGTGTCTCAAGTGCAGAAAGATCTTCCTTTGTTTCTATGGATACACATATTAAAGCTAAATATAAACTATACGACGAGCACGTCTGTCTAAGACACAAACATTTATAAGAGAAAACTTCTATGGTGTTTTAAATCATCAATTTTCATCCATGTGTTGATCTTTTATTAAATGTCCTTCCTTTTCATATTTTACTTGTTTTTTTTTATGTGTTGACATTTGATAAAAGCTTTTTCTCTGTTGATTGTATCTTTTGTTTTCATTTCCTCCCTTTCAAAGCCTAGCTGTACTTGACAAGAGCTTTTCAATAAAAAAGTCTCACCATTAACTGTCAAAACAAGGTTTTATTTCCACATCATATGGTCACAATGAGGACTGAACAACTCCAGCTTTGTGACATTTTATCGTCAGCTGAAGGAGGCGTTCTCCTTCCCTGATGAGTTGAGGAAATTTGACAACCTTTAAGATGTCAGTATGATATACGAATTGTAATCAACTGAGAACACAAGCCTATTGATTTTTTCCTTCCTCTCCGAAATTGGAGAGTTAAGGATGGAAAGACATATTTCACCATTGCAGAGAATAAATCCATGTTTGATTATATTTTGTTATTTCATTTAGGTGAAAAAACACGTGACAGCGATGATATGTCTATATACAGTATGTGAACTAGGGCTGTCAATCGATTCAAATATTTAATTGTGATTAATTGCATGATTGTCCGTACTAAATTGTGATTAATTGCACATTTTTTATCTGTTCAAAATGTACCTTAAAAGGGAGATTTGTCAAGTTTTTAATACTCTTATCAACATGGGAGTGGGCAAATATGCTGCTTTATGCAAATGTATGTATATATTTATTATTGGAAATAAATTAACAACACAAAACAATGACAAATATTGTCCAGAAACCCTCACAGGTACTGCATTTAGCATAAAAAATATGCTCAAATATTGTTGCCCAACAGTGTGCTGACTTGATTATGACTTGCCCCAAACTGCATGTGATTATCATAAAGTGGGCATGTCTGTAAAGGGGAGACTTGTGGGTACCCATAGAACCCATTTTCATTCACATATAATGAGGTTAGAGGTCAAGGCGTCCCTTTGAAAATGGCCATGCCAGTTTTTCCTCGCCTGTTACCAGCCTTCTCACTCCCTTTCCTCCTGCTTCACTACAGTCAGGTCTATAACAGTTATTGTTAGTGGGGGGAAGCTGTGATTCCTGTCATCACTCTGCTGTCCTCAACTGTCTCTTTACATGCATAAAAGAGGAAAGGGAGGTCATTCCGGTTTATGTCCATCGCCCTTCTGAGTGCTCCAAACCTCGCCTTCAATCGCCCAAAAGCACATTAACCACCATTCGGCCTCGACATGTTTAATGTGTCCCTGCTTTGGCCTCCTGTGACAGGAACATTTTTCAAATGTTGAGTAGTAATTAGTCTGAGCGGTGCTAACAAAACGTAAAAAAGCTGGTAGTCTGCAATCTTTGTTATTGTTTCTGACACAAGCTCATTACACAAAGCAATGGGCATGCACGAAATGAGGAGAGGACGTCATCGTTTCCCAAATTTTACACATCCACACAGATACAGAGTGACCAGAGTTTTTAAAAATCTGAACCTTAGAAGGCGATTTTCAAAAACATCCATTTTTGTGACCTAAAACTCTATTTGCGTGTGGACGAGAGGCTGAAACGTAGAGGAAAACATCAGTTTTTTAAAATATCTGTATACGTGTAGACAGGGCCTAGGAACCCCTCCTTTGCACCCTTCACAAAAGCCTCTATCAGGTCGTCCACTCGAGACTCAGAGGCCGTTGTTGTTTGGGTATCACTTTCTATTTGGAGTGCCTCAGTCCGTCTCTGTTGACTGTAAGCAATAAGCGATGAGCCTCTCCACTCTCCGCCGTCCCCGTGGTAAAGAGAGAGAGAGAGAGAGATAGAGAGAGAGACAGAGAGAGAGGGAATCTAATTATTTCCCTCCCATGGCCCAGCAAGCCTTAAAGGTTAATCACTGTCCGTCTAGCTAATTCTGTCTGGGTACACTGCAGTAATTACAACACCTCTCTCTCTCTCTCTCTCGTCTGCTCTCTCGCCTTTTTCCTCTATTGTGCACCTTGCTCGCACCAGCGCTCTCCTCTGCACCCTCTCTCTAAAGAGATAGTGGATGTCTCTCTCATGTTTGTCTTCCTATATAGATGGTGCACCTCGCTCTGTCTCTGCACTTCTCTCTCCAACACAGACATTAAGGGGTGGGATATAAATTGATTCACCTATGTGGAGGGTCCACACGGACACGACCTGAACCCTCATGTTAAATGCAAAGTGGTAAACACTACTCATACAGTAAAGTATGGAAACACTTTGGGTTTCACACATTGCCAGGAAAAGCAGAGCTAGTGTAGACATCATGGCTAAAGCTGCATGCTAACTCGTTACGTTATCGTATTGCCATTAACGTGCGGTCAAGCCGGCCGTCACTCTCATCTCCGTGGTCAAATTGGACGCCGCTACAACTATAGAGCACCCATATACTGACATTTATTTTAAATGCATTCAAACGGCCCCGATGGAGCTGACCATGGATGGATAAAGAGAACGGAGCTGACGGGAGAGCTAGAGACGGACTTGGCGAAGTTAGCAGAAGAAATCATTTGGGGACTACGTCCGGTTTTCAAAATAAGATGTCAACAAAGGGAACTGTATATAAGATTGTTATTGTAGTTGATAATTTAGATATTTTCAAAATAAAAGGCCCTAGAAGTGTATGACTCAACTTTTTCAAATGGTCTAGTGTTAAAAAAGTGAACAAAAAAAAAAATCACAATAAATCGTAATATTGAATCTGCACCCAAGTATCGTGATAGTATCGAATAGGGAGGTGTATCCTCCCAGCCCTAACAGACATATATCGTACATTTCAAATAGTGCATAGGGCCTTTACCCTGCGAGCTAATGTTTACCTGCTGTCTTAATACATTTTGCATTAACCACATTTCCGCCACACTAATTCCATCAGCAACATGGTCCTGTCATAGTCACCACTTTGCAGTTTCTATTTAACAGAAATACTGTTTTAATTCGGTGTTAAGAAACTGTCAAAAAAACTGAACCCCTTCCTGCCCAGATGTTTCACATTAAAAGCCTTCCAGTGGCTAAAATGGCATAAAAGCCTGGGAGACTTTTAATGTGAAACATCTACCGGAAGTGTTGGGTTTGACTGATAACAGCAATCAGAAAAAACAGCAAAGTAGAGATGAAATAATGTATATATATATATATATATATATATATATATATATATATATATAAATATTTGCACATATATAGATCATTTATATATAGATATTTCGTAGATGCATTTATGTTCCATCAGATCTCAGAGGGAGGAGGGTTTCCTTTTCTCACCTCCTCTCTTTCTCACACTCCATTTTCTCCATCATCTCACCACACCTCTTTCTCTCTCTCTGCTTTTTCTTTCTCATCTTACCTTCTTGACACCTACTGCCTCCCTCTCTCCCCCCACTCTTCTCACCTTTCCTCCTCCTCCTTTCTTTCTCTTCATCATCTCATCACCACTCCCTGCCACCTTCTCACTTCATTTCTCTCTCTGTGGCTTCCTGCTGGTTACAGCTGTATTTCCCTCCAGCAAAAGGCGCCCTGGGCCTTTTCCATGGACATACTCCACCATCTCTTCTCCTTCCAATTTCTCGCTCCCTGCCAAAAGCGTCTCCAGAAGCGACAGCTTTGGAGACTTAAAATACCTCTGTTTCCTGCTCCTCCTTTTCTCGCTGTTCCACACTCACACCATCACATGAGTTACTTTCAGTGACACAGCTGGAAAGTAAAAGAAACTCCAAACAATGGTGACGATAAAGCAAAAGACAATCACCAATATCTAATCAAAATTGTTTATATTTTCTAAATTTCTGCATATAATTCCTTGCAAAACTCTATCCTCACTTATACCAATGTGTTATTACTTCCTGTGATGATTCTCAAGAGCTCATACAAAATTCATGTCATGCAAAACAGCACCAATCTTCTCAAATTAAAAACACATAAAAAGACATTCCTCCTCCTCCTCCACATCTTCTTGTTTACATTTACACATTCCCTCCACCAACCAATATTTCAGTCTTTGCTAATGCTTTCTATAGACGTGTTTCCATTCACATATTTGTATTCACATTTTGAAGTATCGTATTAGAAACGCTGATGGGAAACGGCAAAATTCTATAAAACTCCAAATCCACAATTGGCTAAAAGGTTTTTACGCTCCTTTGAGGTGGTTTTTGCCTTTGTCGAAAAAGAGCTGATGCGCTAAATAGATTATGGAAAACCTTTGGCGAAAAAATTGACGAAGCGATTATTTAACTCACATGACTGATCAGCTGTTTCTGCTCTCAGCGTCTTATCGGATATTCCCATAATGTGCGAATGCTTGCGTTTGTCTCCTCACTACCTGAAACATCTTGTAGATGGTTAGACGGCCAAACCGAATTGTTTTGCGTCCAGTTCGCATTCGAAACCTCTACTTCTTCTTCTACTCTGTTTATTGGCGGATTACAGCCATGCGTAGCCTACAGCGCCAAATTCTGACCAAACTACGCTGCAACCGAGTTTATTCTCTCCAATCCAGTGGATGGAAATGCGCCTAATTATTTTGCAACATTTCAAAAGTTTGTTTAAAATTCACTTGACAATTCAATGGGAACACAGCTCATCACGCCCATGTCTATAATGCATTAAAAACATACTTATAATACGCTTTAATCTGCTTATAGTACTGTATAATTATATTTATGAGCACTCATAAATATTCACAATGATTTATAACAATCATAACACATTATAAAGCATTTTATAATGACTAATAAGATCAAGTGTCATAATACTTTATAATTGCTGGTGACTCACTGACTTTTTTTTGCAAAGGCCATGTCTATAATGCATTATAACAGTGATTATAACGCATTATAGACCTGGGCGTCATAGAAAGTGTTACCCTGCCCTCTTCTGTCCCTCTGTCCTTTCTCCCCGAGGCCCAGGTAGGCTCTATACTAACAGGCTGCTTCCTGCTGAGGCCAGCGGCCTATCGCTGCTGAGGCAAGGCAGGCTGTCGATTCCCATATCATCAACACAGAGGAGAGGAGAGGCAGAGAGCAGGAGAAGGAAAAGGATGGGAGGCTTAGAGTCGCCCTTAGCAAAGAGTCATCACTCAGCTAAACTCTCCCTTGCCCTCTCTCTTTCTCTTTCTATTTTCCACTTGCTAGGGGACCAAACAGCGGCCGGGGATAGAAGCTGCTTTATTACACTCCAAATGTTTTCCAAGAATATCGCAGAGTGACAGAGATCCCTAGAATTTGTTTCTCAGCCCCCGCGGCAAAAGCCCTGCTTGAGAGTCTGTGGGCAGACGGGTGCTGATGGAGGCGGTGGTGGCGGTGATGGAGGAGGGCGGCTGCTAGAATTGCTGAGGAAGAGACGAGGGAAGCTGAGAATCACGGGGTGAGACGGAGGAAGCGAGGAGAGGGTGGAAAACAACAGCGTCGGGCGGCTGTTGTTATGAAACATGCTACCGAGGATGCATCGTGCAACGCGAGAACTGTGTTGTGTAGACAGCAAATAAATGAGGTTAAGGTGAGAAACTGCAGGGTGCCACATGGCACATACTGGAAATATGATAAAGGGAGGGTGATGGTGGTCTCTTGTGTAACAGACAACAAATGTGTTATAATGAAAGGCAAATTCTGTAAATTACATACAGCAAAGGGAATAGAAGAAAGCTGAATGTTGTTGGAGCTCCTTTACATGTGTGTGAATAAAAATAAAAATGTTCAATTTGCAATAATTATGGTTTGGATGTATATTTATTGACAGTGGTAGAAAGTAACCTACAGTAAGTAACTACATTTACTCAAGTGCTGCACTTTACTACAGTTTAAGGAACTAGAATATTTCCATTTTATGCTACATTATACTTCTACTCTACTCAGGACCGCCGACAGTGGGGGAGCACGGGGTCAGTTGTCCCGGACGAGAACAGATGAAGATCAATTTGATAAATGCCACACACAATTCTGACACTAACAGTCATAAACAGAGCAACTGCGGGTACAAGAGGAGTGATGAGCTACCTGGCGTCAAGAAATGTAACAGCCACCTCACTACAACAATATGTTCTGAAAGGACACATTACAAACCCTTGCAGTGGACAGGGCTCCAGACTAACCTTTTAACTTTAGTTGCACTTGTGCGCCTACGTTTTTCATTTAGGTGCACTCAAAATTCTTCATCGCGCCTTTTGGTGCCGCTATAATACATTTTAAGCATTCCCACAGGCCTACACTAGGGATGCTACCATAAATTTAGTAGTCGATACCAATACCAGAGAAATTCTACGATTCTCGATACCAATTCGATAAAAAACAAAAGTAAAACAATAATCCCATGTACTTCAACGTGCACTCCTTTATTTCCTTTTGCATACTGTGTTTTTTTTAGGAAGTGATACAGGTCATAATTCCCTCTCTATCTATTTTATATTAGTGTGAAAACATCTCCTTCAAACAACTGGATTTATTCAAGTTTCTCGCCAAAAACTACATTTTAACAAGAGTAGGTTTGAACACATCATGATAATGTTAGAGTTTACCTTTGCCCAATACTCATTTTTACTGAATGGAGCCTGAACACATCATAATGTAATGGCACCTCCATTGAAAACATGGTGAGTTTAACAGTTTACCTTCGGTACCGTCAGGTATCCACATGATTACATATTACGCTGGTATAAGAGTAGTGTGATGTAATGTTTGCGTAGCGAGTATATGGTAGAGCGACAGATAGAAGCGCTCAGAGAAGAGAAGAAATTAGCGGTTAAGTTGCCTCCTGTTATTAAAATGTACAGTGTCACACACACTCACAGAAATAAACAAAACATTCATTCTGGACGCGCCAAAATTTAAAAAATTATTAATTCACAATTATTTTTAGTAAAAGCCATACTTTTATTCGGCACTTTTCTAAAAGCTCTGTGGATGTATAATATATATATTTTTAATTATTCATCTACATAAAAATGTTATCAATAAGACCTTTAGACTTCAACATGGAGAAGTCAGCACATATGAAGACTGGTCTGTGATCACTTTACACCAAAAGATACCAAAGGAGAAAATCTGTGCTTGACTCTCGGAGTTGCATAATCATTTCTGATTCATCACGTCCTGCCTGCTTTAAAACATGCAGTGATTGCCATGACTACAGATGGCATAGCACATAAACGCTGCACAGTAAATGATTCTGAATATTTATCAGAATGTGAGAAGTCCATGTCCTTGTGAATAATCTTTACCCGGGAGAGATGCAGATACAGTATGTGCTCTAAAAACCCGGCGGTGTTTTGAAGCTTGTGTGAGCAAATTAGTATGCTGAATGACACAAACAATATTATGGTGAAATGTGTACGGTGTGTTTTATATATTCTGTGATGGACTGAGGGGAGAAAATGGGTGCTGAAAAGTCTAACCTTGTGTGAGAAGTTGAAGGGTCCTGACTTCCTCCCGGACGCGGAGCTGCAGGACCTGCTGCAGGATGTGCTGCCTCTGGGCTTCCTGCATGATACCCATCCTCTCCAGCTTTCTGTCCGTCAATCTCATCAGAGCCCGCCCTAAGCAGAAAAAACAAACAAACAAGACTGAAGGTTAAGGGACAGAAGGAGCACGAAGCCAGCGGGAATTCAATATGCACAGCTGGAGACACGCTAAAAGGGTACAGATAAAGCATTTATGTAACAGAGTTAGGAAACACACACAAACAAATATGATCGGAAGATTACAGTCAGGCTTTTTACAGCCGATGTCATGGTTACGTCACGGTATTAGCTGGAGGCAAAACAAAGGAATAACTGGAGGCAAACCCGAAGCACTTAACGCTCTGCCTGAAAAGGGGTGTATTGTATGTCGATAAAGAGAGCTTTTTAAGGTTGCGACATGTTTCTGACAGAAAAAAATAGTCGTTTTTAAGAACCTTTGCCAAATACATGAATGTCAATTAGCCTTAAAGGGATAGTTGGAGTGTTTTGAAGTGGGGTTGTATGAGGTACTTATCCATAGTCAGTGTATTACCTACAGTAGATGAAGGTCAGCACGCCTCCAGTTTGGAGAAGGAGACAGGAGTTACAGCACGGAAGCAAAGCAATGTATTGCTGTGTATGTTTCCAACGGGGGAACTGAAGCCGTTATCTATGCTCTCGCCAAAACAACCAGACTCCATTGAAAAAACAGTAATTTACCTCGGTGGTTGCTGGTCTACCACTGTCTCGATTGGTTAGTTTGTTTGTGTTATTGTGTGACTTAGAGGCAGTGGTAGACCAGCAACCCCCGTGTTCTGCGAGGTAAAATTACAGTGTTTTTTCAAAAGAGTCTGGTGGCTTTGGCGAGAACATAGATGGATACAACAGCTTCAGCTCCCCGTGGGAAAGAGCTTTCTGACGGCAAGGTAAAGCGTTGAAAATACTCTAAATAAAGCGTACACTTAAACTGATATTGATTTTTTTAGGTGTCTAAAATATGTTTTGCTGCTGCCCCCGTCCACAGCAGTACATTGCTTTGCTCCCTCTCTGGTCCTCCTGCCTGCTTCTCCAAGCTCCAAGATAAGTACTTCATACAACCCCACTTCAAAACACTAAACTATCCCTTTTAGCCCAACTCAATGTGAAGCACATTCTTCTAAAACGCAGCACGGGTTTCACATAAATATCAGTACTGTATGTCCCTTGAGCGAGAATCCCTCACTGCTCTTTCCTTAATTGCAAATCCTCGTATAAAATCCATAATTTAATCATCCAATCAGTGTCGATGAGGGGGATTTGTGCTGCTGGTAAAATGCGAGTCGAGTATTGCGTAATTATTAACGCTTGTTACGAGTGCCTTTGTACCATGTGGGATGGTAAGCAGCAGATAGGATGATAATTCAGGGTAATTACTAGGCGTTAGGTTTGGACCCCGACAGCTCCCTTTGCTCCTTTGCCCTGATGACTCTCCGGGCAAGAAACTGGCTCTGATTGGTTGACAGCCGAGGGGAAAGATCAGTCCTCCTCCAAGCTCATGCGAGTTAGTCTGTCACATTCCTCTCCCTCGTTTTCTCTCTCCTCTTCCCATCCCTATTTATGGTCTGATCATCAAAGTTAATGATATACCGTTTTAAATTGGCCTTTTTGCTTTTATTCTGTGCCCCCTTTTTTTAAAAAAACAACAGAGAGAAAAGGCAGACTTTATAATTTCACGTCTCTTGATTTGTTTGGACGATCCATTGTAGATCGTTAGGGCATGGCGAGCCCCCACGCTGCCACTTTGCTACCACAGCACAGAAGGGAGTAGTTGGGAAAGCTAAGTACCCTTAAGTGTTAGCGGTACAACGTTGACTGTGTTAGGCCAATTTTCTCCTGCCTTAACAAAAGCAGCTCTTCGCCCGGCGCTACGGTCAGATGGGGGTAAAATGTCAAACACAGTTAAGATGCTTCAACTTAAAATGGCGCTGAAAGTACCCATTAAATAAACACAGGGGAGCAGAGTAGAGTCATAAAGGCTCAGAAGTGAGAGGAGCATATTAAACGGGGAGATGGGAAGAAAAAGATTAGTGAGGTGGAAAGAGGGCTGATGAATCGAAGGCGGGGCGGAGAGTTGGGGGGGCGGGGGGGGGGAGGCAGACGTGCAAATTGACAGAAGAAAACCGACGTGCACATGCTGTTATGGGTCTATAAATATTGACCAACCATCACTTGGCACCTCATTCTGTAACCAAAGATAGATCGGCATGGCAACAGAGGTTCACTTTTTCTCTGCTTCAGTAATGTCTATCTTAAATAACAGCAGATACAAGAGATGCATCACAGCTCTCTGACCACGAGATCAACAGATGGTTCACTAATGCTAATCTTTGTATTATAGAAAAAAAATAGTATTAATGCCTCGCAGTTTTATGCCTCCGCCAACCAGTCAAGGTGCAGTTTACATTCATGCCTGTCCACAATATCATCATTATGATCAAATGTCATGAGACATCTCTTTGAAATTGTCATAATTAGCATATGAATTCTTGAGTTATGGCCAAAAACGTGTTTTGTGAGGTCACAGTGACCTTGACCTTTGACCACCAAATTCCTCTTTAAAGGAGTTAATCCAAAGAGTATAGAAGCAAAGAGACGAAACTCCGGGGTCTTTTTGACAACAGCTGATGCCGTCATTTTGGACAGAAAACGCTTATTAAATTTATAATATTTTATTGTTCAACAAAGGCAATTTCGGTAAAATATGACAATAGACAATAGAACGGAAATCATTTTTGTTTTTTTACTTTTGTACAGCACTTTTTAGGCGGACGTTATACTGGTGTCCGGTAGTCGCTTTTGGTCGAAAATGGCGGGGCCGCAGCTTTGATGGTGGGCGCTAATGTTACAATGCAACAAACTATTGACTTTCACTTCTAGAATAGAAAAAGCTCGCCGACGTCTATGAACACACTGCCGGTTCTTGGCGGTCGGTGCCAACGCGGCGCTCCTTCCAGTCGGCGAGGCAGCATCAGCAGGGTGGAACAGCTTCTGTAAGGAGTCCAAGCTTTCACTCTCTTGCCCTGCAGTTCTGAGCCATTGGCTTCGACAACCCCACCAAGCCTCAGCTGGGGATTTTTCAAACCACAATTAATACACTGAGCAGCGTAGCGTGGCCATGAAGAAGAGGAAGAGGAGGAGGAGGAGGAGGGGACCGAGGAAGAAGTTGGTCAAGAGGAAATCAATGAGGTAAGAGATACTTGAAGAAAAGTTGTAAGTGATAAAAAATAGTGACTCAGCTGTCAAAGGCATAAACAATGACAAAACGGCAACACCTGGGCCGTGTGGTGGTACAGACTTAATACGGTGTCAGCTTGCTGCATGGTTATTTCTACGAGATCACAGTAATATGATAGAGCCTGGTCTTTGGCAGATCAACACAAAAAGAAGACATGGCAGAAAATCATTAACTCTTGACCCAAAAAATACATTTCACACACTCACACTGTTGTCCACTCCTCACCTAACAGCAGGGAAGTTAAGGCAGACCTCTACTCTGAACACGAGTTTAATCACCTCACTGTGCACTTGACTTTTCTTTTAACTCCATCCACTTACTCTGTGGTTCTGTCACTACATCTTCATTTTTGACAGAGTAGATATTGATTGGATTCACATTTCTCTCTCCTATCCGACACCTGACAGAACCTGAAAGTGAAGTCTTCTCTCCCACTATTTCCAATGCTAGGCACGTTTTGAGCAAATCGTTCAAATTTGAAAAAAATAAAATGCTTTCATGCGAGATTACATAATTCTCTTGCTCCTATCATTAAGGGGGAGCCAACCAATATATATATTTGGGACTCATCCTGGACCCAACTGATTGTATTCATAAAAAGGCAAAACAACAAGTCTCTATTGAAAGTGTTTCATTGGGTCAGTTGTAACATTTGCTATGATCTGTGGTTTAGTATAACCTGACTCTGACAGATGGTTTGTTTCACAGAACCATCTGAGAAGCCGTCGTTGGAAACTGTTTGGAAAAGGGCAGGCACTTTAAAAAAATACTTGGCAGGTGATTGGACGAACCATCTGTCAATCAAACTAACGAAGGCGGAGGGCTAACTAAGTGTCGTTCTTTGCTCTTCTTTCAATGAAGAAATACTGTCCAGCTCTGATATAACTGATGCTATTGCAGCATCTACGCTAACCTCTTCAGGAGCCTATCTATCTCATGGTACGTGTCCACAGGATCCGTCATTTCCACGCTTCCCATGCAAATCAGGGGCATAAAAACTTTTAAACGAACTGTAGTCGATCGAAAATGAAGACAGATTCAGCAGCTGCTTGGCTTATTTCTTGCCTAAAATGGTTTCAGAAACCCATTTAGGTGAACTATTTTTATAATATAAAGAGAAAAGGATCCAGCTGCCGTGCAAAGTTAGGTTTAGGTTTAGTACTCCCATTCTGAAAAACAAAAACCTGAACTTGTGTCACAAAGTCACTGGTGTCAATTTAAATGATCTTTGCCACTGCAGAAAGCTCAGGTCTTCTTACTGGGCTCAGAGTAATTTTAATTTCAGAGTTTAATTTGCTTCCATCAGGACAGAGGTTTACCAGATGTGGCACAGACATATATATGAGGTCCATCTTATTCCACCAGCTTTTTGCTTTCTTAAACAAGATGTGATTTGGCCTGTTACCAGCTGTGAATGCAACAAGGTGTCCCAACCCTTTAGTGTTTATTATTGACTGTACTCCAACTTGCCCCATGGGGATATTAAAGCTTTACTCTAATCTACTGTACTCTGTTTATTAATTGAGCACCAGTAACTCCAATACATTATGGTAGTTCATTGCTGCTAAAATTACATTTGTGCTTTTTTAAATGAATGAATTCATACCTTCCGATCAATGTATACCCTGTAGTGTTTTTAATGAGGCACTGTGGTGATAAAGAGGCAGCCTCTCTTTATGGACATGGATCGAGGGCCCCATCTGGACTCAAACTGGGGATATTGTATTTATGTCCAACCCTGAAAACCATGTTCTTTTTTATTTTTATTTAATTTTAAGGGCTTTCTGGTGGAGTGGTGGCATTGTGTAGCTCCGAGTGGCAGAATGAGCATGTTTTTCTACAATAGAAGAAGTGGGAGCAGGTACAGTAATGTCAAGGTGTATTAGGAGAATGTGTTTCCATGAGCCTGTATTACTCTTGAATCAGAAATGTGGATAAAAACAAGTGGGTGGAAAACCACCATCCTACCTACAGTCTAACCTACATTCCCGTCTTTCTCAGTGGTCTATCTCTGTGTCTGAAAAGTGAAGCCGATGCTGAAGAGCCTTAAACTTGCATTCTTTCTAACAGCCAGCAGGGGGCGACTCCTCTGGTTGCATAGAAGTCTGATTGTATAGAAGTCTATGAGAAAATGAGCCTACTTCTCACTTGATTTATTCCCTCAGTAAACATTGTATACATGAGTTTATGGTCTCAATCGCTAGTTTCAAGTCTTCTTCAATACAGCATGATGTTCATTTAGTAAATTATGGTCTCATTTAGAGTCAAATAGACCATAAAGCAGGGGATGCTTTAGGGCGTGGCTACCTTGTGATTGACAGGTTGCTGCCACGGCGTTGTCCGGTATGGGAGTTGTCCGTGTTTTCATCTTTAACTCTTTCACAGTGTGTTTTAAGTTCATGAAAGTTATTTATAACCTTTTTGGTCACCTAAAATGTCTTATTCAGTGTTCAGTTGTACTTAGCTCCACCCTCTTATGTCACTTCTGGTTGCAAAAAAACAAGATGGCAATGACCAAAAACTAAGATGGCAACAGCAGAAATGCCAAACTCAAGGCTTTAAAACGACAGTCCACCAACCAATGGGTGATGTCACGATGATTTCCGCTTCTTATATACAGTCTATGGTCTATCTGCTTTCTGCATATACCAAAATACTGTACCTAGCCCCACCCTTCTTTCTTTTCTCAAACCTTCCCAGCCTCCCTCTTCCTCACTGTCACCTATCCACATAGCATCTTGATACCATACTTTTCTGCTCCCCCTGGATTGAGGTAAATAATTCCTTCCCATCTTTCTATAAGAGGGTTAGTGGATCCAAACTCCCAGGAAGCTGCTGCTGCCTTCACTGAACACTAAAAATGTCTTTCCTCCGCCTCTGATTCACATCCAAGAACCTGTATTTTTCTAGACATTAAGACCTATATTGTACCTGTAAAAAATGTATGATCAGTTATATTGTTTTCAAAGTATATTTTTTTTACACCCAAGCCAAAGATGGGCACACGTGTATACACACATGCTGTACAGGAACACACTGATGTGAGTAGCCTATACGCACACAAACACATTGTCCCTGGGAGTTAGATTAATGAGTGGTGGGTGAGCAGCAGCAGTGTTGGGCTGAAGCAGATTAATCTACAGCTATAACCTGGCACAGTCAACCACGGCTTTGATGAATGGGAGCTTAAAGTGCATCTGTACAAACATACACACACACTCACACACACATATATACAGACCCATCAGATATAAAAGCGTAAGCAAACTGGAGAATCTTTGTCAGCTGGTCACATCCACACAAACAGACACTGATCCCGCACTTAATTTTACACATGGGGCTAAAACGCCACGCTAATTGTGGCTGTGTGTGGGGCGTCCACAGGAGGGAAAAGGCATACAAAGACTGCAAATTAACCATAGAAATAGAATAGGAGTAGAACGGACATTGACCTGTTTTCTGTGGTCATTTGACTAGTAATAAAAGAAAATGGCGATTGTTGTTAGTAGTTATGGTGACAACTTGGGCTGTCAAACGATTAAAATATTTAATGGCAATTAATCACATGATTGTCCATAATTAATTGTGATTAATCACAAATTAATTGCACATTTTCATCTATTCAAAATGAACCTTAAAGGGAGATTTTAATACTTAATACTTATCAGCATGGGAGTTGGCAAATATGCTGCTTTATGCAAATGTATGTATATATTTATTATTGGAAATCAATTGACAGCTGCACGGTGGTGCAGTGGTTAGCACTGGCGCCTCACAGCTAGAGGGTTGCAGGTTCGAATCCGGCTTGGGACCCTTCTGTGTGGAGTTTGCATGTTCTCCCCGTGTTAGCGTGGGTTTTCTCCGGGTACTCCGGTTTCCTCCCACAGTCCAAAGACATGCAGGTTAGGTTAATTGTGGACTCTAAATTGCCCGTAGGTGTGAATGTTTGTCTGTCTATATGTGTCAGCCCTGCGATGGACTGGCGACCTGTCCAGGGTGTACCCTGCCTTCGCCCAATGTCGGCTGGGATCGGCTCCAGCCCCCCCGCGACCCCTAACGGGATAAGCGGTTGCAGATGGATGGATGGATGGAAATCAATTGACAACACAAAACAATGACACATATTGTCCAGAAACCCTCACAGGTACTGCATTTAGTATAAAAAATATGCTCAAATCATAACATGGCAAACTGCAGCCCAACAGGCAACAACAGCTGTCAGTGTGTCAGTGTGCTGACTTGACTATGACTTGCCCCAAACTGCATGTGATTATCATAAAGTGGGCATGTCTGTAAAGGGGAGACTTATATAACATATATCTTTATGTCAGAGGTCAAGGGACCTCTTTGAAAATGGCCATGCCAGTTTTTCCTTGCCAAAAATTAGCGCAAGTTTGGCGCGTTATTTAGCCTCCTTTGCGACAAGCTAGTATGACATGGTTGGTACCGATGGATTCCTTAGGTCCTTGTAGTTTCATATGATACCAGTATCTTCACTCTAGCTTTAAAACGGAGCCCGCTACAACCTAAAAATCACAAGATGCATTTAATGTGTTGAAAAATCTCATTGGCTTTTTGTCGAGGGAGCCAAGGACGATGCTAACTTCCTGTTTGGCCTAAAAATCCATCATCCCTGGAGCACTGTATAGCAACAATACACATAAAAATAGCCGCCGCTCCGACCATCCTGCAATATTGATTTGAATGGGAATGTCTATTCTACTCCTATTCTATTTCTATGAAATTAACCCTCCTCTCCCTCTAACACTCTTCAGCCCTGACATGTTTTGGCAGCTGTGCTTGAAGCCGGTGATACGGGCGTAAGAATGTATTCTGTGACTACTTCTCCTCAGGTAAATCTTCCACGCCAGTCACACTTCTTTGTCGAATCTCCCGCGCAGCTGTGTGCCCATATGCGTGTCCTCTGGGGGATGAATGTCACTGGAGTTGCAATCTGGCGAACTGCACTCCAAACCTGCACTACACTCTGTCAAGCACAGAATAACAAGTGACGGGAGTGTTGAGCGCTGGCTGGTGAGTGTACTTCTTGCTGCCATATGCGATAGCATCCCCCTCCCCTCAAGAATAAAAAGTGGGATAACAGCTTTGGATCCAACACGCTGACGACGACAAAACATAGACTATACGGCGGCGCTGGGCAGATTCTACGCTGGGATTCGCTGTGATATCACAGAGCAGCTTGCAGTCCTTAAAGTAAATGGTGACTGATTGTTTCAGTCACAGACTTGTTTGTAGCCCTGCAGCCAAAAAGCTACTGCAGCCGTTGAGCACCTGTGATCCGATGCTAATGCTATTCCTGACTGTGGGAGAGGAGGCCAGTTATGATTCTAGAGAGAGAAGGGTTCAGTATAAGTAATGAAACTAGTCCAGCCAGCCAGCCAGAGAGGGAGAGAGACACACAAACACACACCCACACACAGATAACAAGCCGCCTCGGTCCTCCACTTGTCACAGCAGCGGTAGTCTCATGCTGATCTCACCACTACTGATCTATTTCAGTTTGCCGATCATTATACCGCACCTCTGTTGGTTAGCCACAGCGTACAACCTGTAGACAGCTCACTGGGACTCCGTAACGTGCTGTGGAGTCGGTATAGATAACTGAAATCACTGTAAGGTTGACTGTGGAGCTAACTAGCTGTCCTGAGTTACACAGACCACCCTGAATGTCCGTGGTCATTAAGGAAGGACTGCTGGCTGTGATTTTCAGAGCGCCAACATCCTGTCATGTGTGAAGGAAAGAATTAATTCACGTTACCCGTGTACACTTGTGTTCACTGTCGGCTGACACATAACATGGCACTCACCAAGTGAAATAAGAGGTACGGCTGGGAGATGATTCATCTTTTATCAACTTTCAGCAGAATTATAATTGGGATGCTATGATCATATCACCTTATCATTCATGTTAACGTTAAAAACTCTGATGGAAAAACATTTTCTTTGTATCACGCTTACAGAAACGCACGCTGCCAAGTGGTTAACGTTGTAAAATGATTGATTAGGTTTAGGCAACAAAACTACTTGGCTAAGGTTAGAAAAAAGATCATGGTTTGTGTTAAAATAATAACATAACGTAACGCAACAACGTAACGCAACAACGTAGCGCAACAACATACCGCACAACGTAGCGCAACAACGTAACGTAACAACGTAACGCAACAACGTAACGCAACAACGTAACGCAACAACGTAACGCAACAACGTAACAACGTAACTACTGTAAATATATATCCGACCTTAGCGGACTTTCTTACGTAACGTTACATAAAAAGCGCAGAGTCAACGTTTAGTCCTGTGTCCTGTGTTTGTTTGACCCATCCACCACCACTCCCACCCGCCCTTAGTGGACTTTCTTGCTTGTTATACTCATTATTATACCACGTAACTCGCAATAACAGATGCTCACTATACTACGTCACTTGCTCTGCGTGTTGCTTGTTGTACTACGTCACTTGCTCTGCTCAAAAACGGCGACATTCAACGTATCCGTGGTTTGCAGAAACGAACAAAGCCAACATACTTCCCTGGCGACAGGGCTGGGCACTGCCTGGTCTTCACCTGTCTTAGCTGGTGAGCCAACTGCTGAATCATACTGGCTAGTGGGACGTACTCAGCACAGTGTGAGAAGATTACTGTGATTGAGACTGTAATCACGCATAGCGGTGATGAGATAGGTTGTCTTTGACCAAATCTCTCATTTTCTTGCTGTGGTCATTACAACAGGTTCAATGGGGTCATGCTCTGTAATGACTTGAATATCAGGAGTCCATTTTTCCCTTTTTTTGGCAGGTCGTCTTTCTTTATGCGATTACTGTATAATGAGCCTAACTACACTTTGTTTATGTAACTACTCTACTGCTTGTCATCCACAGTCTCCGAAGATTCATTTCCAATCCCTCCATATGGAAAAGCAAGGACGACATTTTCAAAACATGCAATTGGCAGAGCAGTAATTAATTTTATATTACACATTGCTATATAATCACCTTGCCAATGGCATCATTAACCACGATTCCTTCTGTCTGCGGATCAAATCGTCCCCCAAACAGCTCATCAGCAGCGAGCTGTTCAAATTTCCCTTTTGGAAATTACACAAAACAATTGCCACCAGTGGAGCCGTTTTGTGGCTCTTAGAGTTGATGTGCAGCCATGTTAGTCTCTCTGACTCGTTTACTATCACGCCCGCTCCTCTATTACACAGCAGCGCTTTTATGACAGCAGTCTGTGGCGCCCGCAGAATTCATTGTCTCATCCCTCAAGTGCTGTTTAAGCCCCGAGTTGCTGGGTGTCCTCGTCCTGGTTTTTAAAACAGCGTTTGTCACCTTTCATCCTTTTCTTGCGGCTCATCAAATATACATTTTGTACCCAGCGTGAGACCTTCCAGTGGACGGGGAGATCACGGACGGCCGAGTTACACAGGCTGCTGTTACTTTCAAAGTGGAGGGATGATGGATCCGCCAACCGGAGGGGGTTGAAGACAGACCTTTAGAAGAACTGAAGTGGTACAGTGTGAGCTGCTGGATGCGGGCCACCCTTCATTAAACCACTAATATTACTGGCTATTAATTATTCACAGTAAGGCCTTATGACACCATACATCAAGGGCTGTTTTGAGGCTGTTCCGGTGTGAGGAAAAACAGTCTAACGGATGGATGTAGAAGTGGTATTCCCAATTCACACTGCACTGCTGTCTCTGATTTTATCAAAGCTAAAGAATTTCCATATTTTGTTTTGTGTCTCTTTCAGTCTGGATGTCTTGCTCCTACTGTATGTAGTAGAGGTGGGGGGCCTTTTATACCTTTGTGTCCAGGGACCAGTTGTCTCAGTGACGGACTCAGGCTGTCTGAGGGGCAGGGGTGGAAAAAAAAGGGCACCAGCGCGCAGAAGGTTTGCTTAGCATGTAGGGCAGCCTATATGGCACTGCATAATGTTTTCTCCACTGGAAGGGCACCCTAGAGGGCATTTTATCATGTTTTCTCTACTAGAAGTACACTCTGGAGGGCACTTTATCATGTTTTCTCTACTAGAAGTACACCCTAGAGGGCACTTTATCATGTTTTCTCTACTAGAAGTACACCCTAGAGGGCACTTTATCATGTTTTCTCTACTAGAAGTACACCCTAGAGGGCACTTTATCATGTTTTCTCTAATAGAAGTACACTCTGGAGGGCACTTTATCATGTTTTCTCTACTAGAAGGGCACCCTAGAGGGCACTTTATCATGTTTTCTCCACTGGAAGGGCACCCTAGAGGGCACTTTATCATGTTTTCTCTACTGGAAGCGCACCCTAGAGGGCTATTTACCATGTTTTCTCCACTGGAAGGGCACCCTAGAGGGCACTTTATCATGTTTTCTCTACTGGAAGGGCACCCTAGAGTGCACTGCATCCTGATTTCTCTACTGGAAGAGCACCCTAGAGGGCACTGCATCCTGTTTTCTCTTCTGGAAGGGCACCCTAGAGTGCACTTTATCATGTTTTCGCTACTGGAAGAGCGCCCTTGAGGGCACTGCAACCTTTTTTTTTTCTCCACTGGAAACACTTTATCATGTTTTATCTACCATGGGGCATCCAAGAGAGCACTTTATCATGTTTTCTCTACTGGAAGCGCACCATAGAGGGCACTTTGTCATGTTTTATCTACCATAGGGGCATCCAAGAGGGCACTTTTGTTGCGTTACACATAATCCACATAATCCATCCATGGCTGTGGGCTATTTTGAGTTGCAAATGGCACCTTTTGATTGATATTATTTCACATTAGAATATTCAAAGTTGTTAATTGGGCAATCATTCATTACACTGGGTAATAAATAAACACAGTAATTATTAATAATGTGCAGTTTGTTTTTGCCAAGAACCCGGGCTCTAAATGTGAGCTCCAACACATTTTTCCTAATTTACAAATGTAAGTCTAAGGTTTCTAAACCCGCCCCTGCAGCCAGCCCCTACAGCTGCATCTAATTCAGTCTCTGTATGCCTTCAGAGAGGCTCTGAATTTCCACAATGTGATGTAATGGATTTCTCTGACAGAAAATATAACTTAATAGTGACTCGCCCTTTTTTCCCCCCGTCTTCCACCCTCTTGCTTTTGATTACCTATGTCATCACACCTTTTGCGCTGATTACATCCAGGGTATCGGAAACTGTGTGTTTAACTAATTCTTCATGCCAAGCTACACTCCCACCAAAAGAGCTTCGTCCTTGTAATTACAACGGATTAGGGACTAATATCTAATTACGCCTTAATATGCTTTAATGCATTTTTAATGACAGCTCTGGTGTTAAAGTCAAATTCGCCGGCGTCACTGTTGGGGGGGGGGGGAGAGGTGGGAGGTGAAGATTGAGGGAGGGAAAGGGTTTCTTGGCAGTACAGGCTGGAGGGAGGATGGGAAACATTGATTTCTTTGGCTGAGGTTACAGGAGCCTAGCAGGGAGGCAGCCGCTGCATACTGAAGTCATTCCACGTTGAAAATGTTGCACCAGCCTTGATTTTACGCAGTGAAATGCATTTCCCTCGCCGCTGTTTTATGTCAAAAGGAGGGGAGGACGCAAATGCCTGTTTGAATTATGATCTGGAATTGAGACTGTTTATTGATTTTGGTACTTTATGAAGGGATGACTACTTAGTTTGCCAAGACGAGTGAGATTTGAGTCCCGCTGGCAGCTGAAAAAAGGATCGAGTGTTTTGTGGATGGATTGGATAGAGAATACAGTAAAGGCACGCTATGGTCTGGAGAATTCTGCAAACCAAAAAAAATCAGGCCAATCCATGCAGATACACATACCAACGCATTCTCAGTTTTCAAGGGTTACAGCTATTGTATGACAAGCACACCGAACAAAATAGATATGCTCAGATGCACGACTGCATGCCCTTATGAAATGTATTCACTCTCACTGTTTGTTTGTCTACGCATGATTGTTTTCCACAACAATACTCCATTCATCATTTGTTTCCACCCTTGTTTATTCTAATAGGGTGTAGGGAACAGAAAAAAACATATCTGCATAATATTTCAAAGATTGATTGGGATGCAAATCGCCTTGTGAGCCCAATTGGTGTGGCCTGGCCTGTTTTAATTGGGTTCTGTTAATTAATGCTCCATGTGAAGACAAACTGAATTACTTGCAGGTTTTCTTGCATGTCATTATCTCCTAATTGTGCCAGTAGGAAAGCGTGCGTGTGTGTACTGTATGTGCATGCATATTTAGTTAACCCTTTCTCGTCTTGTACACCTTAATAACAAACGCGGATCATTAAGTTAACACACAATTAGGAGGCTAAGTTCTAATGTTTTAATCACTGGAAGACTAATACCAGAAAATATCATTTATTTACAGACTACAAGTGAATGCATTAGGCTTGTCTGGAACGCAGACGCGTTTAATCTTAACGTTAGATTAATATTCCTTAATTAAATATGGACCTCTTGAGAAATTTTCCACCAACTGAATGAGTGGATGGCTGCACTTGACATGATTTCTCTTTTATGCAACAAACACTGCGCGGATGCGATAAGAGGAGTGTTCTCCGTGCTGTGCACCTTGTATTTAGTCTGAATTATTACTGTGAATAATTAATTTAGAACGAGACCCGAATTAATAAATAAAACTGTAAAAACTACAACTCGTGTGTCACAAGTGATTAGTCATCGCAGCAGTGCTTCTACTGTACCTTGAATAAAAAGAATAGGAATTTTTTCCAAAATGCTTCCACTCGACGATGGATTGAAATCAGCGCTTCAGCAAGCGTGCAATGAACTGTGGGTTATCTCCCGGACATGATGAGATATATGTGCAACTTGGAAGTGAAAAGCAACAAGATTCATATTTTCAGACCATTAAACAGAAGATGCTGAATCTCAGAACCCTCCATGCAAACGTGTAAAAGTCAAAAATGCATCGAAAGGGTAAAGCGTGAGTCATCACGAACCGCCCGAGCCATTTATCCCGCCGGCCGAGTCGAGGAGGTCCTCGAAAGCAACAAATAAACATATTAATGTGATCAGTCGTGCTCCGAGGGGTAGAGTGCATGGCAATTAGCGGTCGTCTGTTACTACGCGGACCGCAGTCTCGTTAGCGCCGGGGTGACCTTGAGGAACCTCGTTAGGGGGAATGATTGACGTGGCAACTGTTGTCGGTGGTGACGCAGGCGGTGGGAAGGCGGACAGACGGGTAGGCCGGGTGGCGGGGCTGCAGGTGGCAGACAGTGGGTGCAGAGCGCACCTGGGATGTTATGGATGAGATTTGGCATGCAGCAGCGCTTTAAGACAGAGATGAGCTGTCACTGCAAACTTGATTTGAAAACATTGTTTTGTCCACTGAAATGCTCCAGTTTTTTACTGTTCAAAGTTGTCGATGTTTCTGTACCAATGTCACGAATATGAATTCTCCCACACTGACTAACAAAGCAAATTACTGCACCTGATAGATAATATATAATGTTGTTTTTTTTGGCACATAATAAGTTAATATCTTGTAAATTTAGTAGTATATTGTTTTTCTTCGTAATTTCATAATATGTCTGAGGAAAATGTTGATCATGTTTTTCCTCCGTCATTATGCCTTTGCATCTCCTGCATTGTGTTACCCTCTTGCTAGCTTGCTAAATTGTTGACCTCTGTGGCTTCTAGACAGTAACGTTAATATTGCCGTTGCTTAGCAGCGGTGTTCTCACGACTTAACCACTTGAACGCCAATCATTTTGTGCACACAACTTCCCATGTTGTAAACACAAGCTCATGAGTTTCTTTTGAAGGCACCAATCAACCACTAATCGCCTAGCAACAGCTACACTACAAATCCCATGTTTTTTTGATTGCCTGAAAATGAAAAAAACAACAACTGCAGAATGAATGGATGTTGGAAGACCATCTTCCTGGACAGACACTGTACAGCTCAGTGCAAGTGTGAAACCGTACCTGTGATGTCGTGCTGTTTGAAGGAGTCGCTGTAGATCTGGTGCTGGTTGGGACAGTGTTTCTTCAGCCATTTGCACACGTCCTGTTGGGTCCACAGGGCCACCGGCTTGGACAGCTTCACATATCCTGGCTGAGGCAAACACAACATATTTAAATTTAGAAACATGTTGTTATACTGCTTACATTTTCATTTTAGAATCAACATTGACATGTACTGAAGCAATAGTATATTTTGACACGCTTGCTGAACTGTGTCTCCGCTGGTCTTGTTTAGAGATCCCTTATGTATGTGCATGTATTATTAAAGCCTGGGGGCACTGCTGGTGGACTACCACTTCCACATTTCGGTCAGAGCATGAGATGTCAGGACTGCAGTAACTGTCTAATAAGATACTGTTGCTCGCCGTCGTCGTTTTCCACTGACGGGTCAGAGTGCAGTCACGTGACACCTTCCGCCTGACTGATTTTGTCATATTCTATTTACTGGCTGCTGTGTGACATTTTCCCCTCCTCAAGGATCAATAAAGTATTCATCTTTTTAAAGCAAAAAGAAGACGTATAACTCAAGCTCAGGCTGGGCAGAAAGTGTACTGTTTTATTTATCGTCTATGTCGTGTTAAGTCACACTATTTATTCAGCTTAACTGTCAAAACAATGACCAGAGGCTTGTCTGTTTTGCTCGATTCTATAGTTAGTCGGGGGTTAAAGCTGCAGTTGGTAACTTTGTGCAAATATGATAAATAGGTATTTTTATTTTTTATTTCAGAATACAGAAATAAATAAGTTTGCGGAAATAAATAAGGGGTGAAATGCAAAGGGGAAAATCATGCAAAAATAAAAAAAATAAATGCATAAATACACACATTTAAAGTAAATATAAAATAAATGAAAAAATAAAACAAATAAATTAAAAAATGTATACAAATAAATAAATACATTTAAAAATGTATAAATATAATTTAAAGGGGAAATTAAACAGTAGAGTAACTAAATAAGGGAATTAATACAAAGATAAATAAATAAAGAAGCAAATTAAAACAAATATCAATTTATGTCACATTTGATCAATTAATGTCTACATTTATTTTAATATTATTTTTACATATTATTATACATATTATACATATTTATTGAGTTATTTATTTATCTATTTATTTTTTATTTTGGCAGGTTCCGTCCTCCATACCTGACAGTAGTGCATGAGACAGATAATGTGAAAAAAATCATCTCCTGCTAGTGCTCCTAATGGCATATACAAGATTTCAACGTTCCCGAAGGAAAACAACCAATCAGAGCCGAGCTGTCTCTACAGCAGCTGTCAAACTAGGCAGCGCTGGTCAACTATGAATTATTATTCTGTTACTATAATGCCTATTTCTAACGTAAATTTTTTCAGAAACATCTTGTAGTGTACTGTTTAGCTGTAAAATGAGAAAGTTTGCTCCGGCTGGTGGGCGGTGCTTGGTATTTCCTCAACTGATCTCAACATGGCTGCCGGGTCACAAACTTTCTCATTTTACAGTTAAACAGTACACTACAGTTGATTCTGAAAACATTTGAGGAGAGAAATAGGCATTACAGTAACAGAATATTGATTCATATTTGATCAGCGCTGCCTAGTTTGACCGTTTGATCAGAGTTCGCGAGTGATTGACAGCTGCTCAGAGACGGCAAGGCTCCAGCTTGGCTCTGATTGGTTGTTTTCCTCCGGTCTGTGAAATCTTGCAGATGCCATTAGGAGCACCGGAGGACACAGAGGCACGTGATTTTATTTCAGATTACCTGTCTCATGCACTATACTGTCAGGATATAGTGACCGTTTTATAAAAATAACTTTTTTTAATCATGTTTGCTTCAATCTGCCTACAGCTTTAAGGTACCCTGGGAAGCTTTAATTATAATTTAATGTTTATGTTGACATTTACTTTTTCTCCCCAAATTGCATTGTACCCTTAAGGCCTGACAAGCATGTTGAATTAATTATTCTTTGTAAAAAAAAAACAGAATGTTTTGCAACCTGTATTATTTATAGCAGCTTTTATTGACAGATTGCTACCTTTAACGGCACATTACCACCAACACGTCTTTTTTAAACTAGTGCAAAACAACACATCATAAAAATGTCATAAAAAATCAGACAAATCTAAAGCAATGCCCGATACAGAGGAGACCAAATCCAGTACACTGCTCGTATTCTGTGTGATTTCTTTTCTGGTTTTGTTGTTATTGACTCGATTAATCATTTATATAAAATCAGAAAATAGTGAAAAAGGCCAATCACGATCTCCCAGAGCCTGAGGTGACACCTGTCTTGTTTTGTTCAAAAACCAATAAGATTCAGTTGACATTGAAATAAAACAGAGAAAAGCAGCCAGTCGTCACATTTAAGAAGCTACAATCAGAGATATATGGAGCTTTTGACTTGATAAAAATAAATCCATTAAAGATATGGAGAAAACAAGGAAAAACTAGAATGACCGCCTTGCGATTGTACGCCTCCACCAACCAGTCAAGTTGCAAGTTTACATCCATGTCTGTCCAAAATGTCATCACTTGTCATCATTAGACATTTGTGTTAAATTGTGATAAATAGCATATGAATTCTTGAGTTATGGTCAAAAACGTGTTTTGTGAGGTCACAGTGACCTTGACCTTTGACCACCAAATTCTAATCAGTTGAGTCCAAGTGGACGTTTGTGCCAAATTTGAAGAAATTCCCTCCAGGTGTTTCTGAGATAACGCGTTCACTAGAATGGGATGGACGTATGGACGGACGGACGTACAACTTGAAAACGTAATGCCCCTGTCAGGGCTGCTGTCGTCGGCGCGGAGGCATACAAATGAATAAAACGCCACCAAATTTCTGCCGCTATATGCATTACCTGCCATTTGAAATCAAGAAAAAGAAAAGTTTTTTATGTCCCTCCACACTCATTGTGTGTCCTTATGCATGTGCTGGTAGAGCTTTAGATACAAACAGTACATGGGCAAGCTAATCAAAGTATTGCTCTACAGCTCCCCTACTGGTGAAATACTCCACTAATGCAGGTGTAACCATAGACATTTTGTGCACTCCAATTAAAATACTATAGTACTTAGTATGCCAGAAAAAGATTTAGTATGTCCCAATACATAGTATGTCAAACGCACGTGTGCCAAAAATACCAAGATGTCCTACTACATCTGGTCGCATTTTGCAGTATGCAAGCCAGCATGCATTTCTAGCTAGTCTGACCCACAATCCTCTGCGCAGCAAGTTCAAGGCGCAATGTTATGAATAGGTAGTGTGACCGAATTGTATGCATACTGCATGCAGCAGTAAGTACTGTGTAAGGGCAGCTGCATTACGTAATAAAAGTAAGAAGAAAAAGTATGTCATTTGGAATGTAGCCTGTATATAAGAAGTGTTCACCGTGACGTCAACCATTGGTTTGTGGGCTGCCGTTTTGAAGCCTCGAGTTCAGCATTTTGGCCGTCACCATCTTGTTTTTTTTGCAACCAGAAGTGACACAAGAGGATGGAGCTAAATACAACCAAACACTGAATAAGACATTTTTAGTCGACCAAAATGGAAAGCACGCCGTGAAAGGGTTAAAGTTCCAAAACGAAAACAGCAGACAACTCCCAGACCGGACAACGCCGTGGTAGCGACCTGTCAATCACAAGGTAGCCACGCCCTAAAGCATCCCCTGCTTTATGGTCTATTTGACTCTAAATGGGTCCATAATTTACTAAATGAACATCATGCTGTATTGAAGAAGACTTGAAACTAGTGATTGAGACCATAAACTCATGTTTACAATGTTTACTGAGGGAATAAATCAAGTGAGAAGTAGGCTCATTTTCTCATAGACTTCTATACAATCAGACTTCTTTCTGCAACCACAGGAGTCGCCCCCTGCTGGCTGTTAGAGAGAATGCAAGATTAAGGCACTTCAGCATTGGCTTCACTTTTCAGACCCGGAGGTTGCCCACTGGTTGTAACCAATATGGACAGAGTGAAGCTTTAATCCAATCTATTGTATTAGAATGACTGTAATAGTTACACATACTGTACATACACTCTGGTTGCAAGATCCTAGTTGAAATACTTCAGCAGCAGGCAGCGGTAGTAGCCTGCCAGAGGATCGCTCTTGAAAGTGCTGGCAATGCTTTTGATTTTGATTGAGGGGCTACTAAAATTACAAACAGAGAGAGGTGATTAAAATTTCACATACACTCCCCTCCACTCCAGCCTGCTCTCTGGCTGCCGTGTGGTGTGGCATAGCAATGGAAGCCCAGAAGAGAGCAGAATAACAGGTACTGGCAGCACCACCACCCCCCCACACCCACCCACCCACCCACCCACCCAATCTCTCATCTCTCCCCCGTATTCGATCTCGCTCAGTCGTTGTCAGATCTATCACATTGTCTTTCTCACTTCCTCTCCCCACATACTGTTGCTCTCATCGTCCTCTCTCTCTCTCTCTCTCTCACCTGTTTCTTATTATACAGCACTACCTCACAGCTCCTTCCCACTCACTTTATATCTAGCGGCCCGGAGAGGAAGAGAAATTGGGGGAGATGTGACTACTGGTTTTGGCTGGTTTTGACAGTCGAAGCCAGCAGGTAGTCAGGTAGGTGAGGCCACCGCTCTTAATGTGATTGCTTGGCAACATGCGTGGATAGATGAATCTGCAGGGGCATGGGAGGCAACGGCAACGCAAGAAGAAACCACATTAACCATTAAACACATCTCAACTTAATGCTAATTAACCCCGACTAAAGGCCTGAGGCTAGGAGGAAGAGAGAGAGAGAGAGAGGGGCAAGGATGGAGAAAGAGTGAAGGAGAGAAATGTGTGAGTTTGGGAGAGTAGAAGTATAGCAGGAGAGAGAGGAGAGGATGCTGGGAGTGTGGAGGACGGCTGGACTGACAGATGAGGCAGAGGAATAAAGTGTGGAGAGGAGAGGAGAAAAAAAAAAAGCAAAAAAAAAAAAAAGTAAGCTGGAGCTCCAGAATGGACTCGGCAGAATCTGACACAGGAGACTCTCTCTCATTTTCCATAAACCCATTTGTGAGTCAATGGCCATCTGTGTTTTACATTCTGCACTGATTTAGCCCATAGCGGTGTTCCCGGAGCCGGGTACAATAGGTGAGCCGCTGCCTTCCTGCATGCCTGCCAGCCAGCGGAGCCAAAGGGCGGAGAGAAAACAGCGGAGAGAAGAAAACAGGAGTACAATCACGCTCAAAGAGCTGCGTTCAAGAGACTCCGGGCCAATTAGAGATTTGAGTGACAGCGCCGGGGTGAGAGGAGAAGCCTGCTTTATTTCTAAGTGGGATACGTCTGGGAACGAGCACACACACACACACACACACACACACACACATATATATATATCCACATGTGCAGCTAAAGCACAGAAACTGAACAAAAAAAAAAAAACGTGTGTGCAGTATGTGTTGCTGTCCTTGGCTTTAATTGATAACTGAGAGGCCAATACGGCTGCCGGTATTCTTCACGTTACCTTAGCAACAGAGCAAGGACGACCTCAGAAATTAAAGACGAGGAATAAAGCCTTTGGGGTGGTGGTGGTGTTGGTGTTGGTGGTGGTGGTGGTTGGGGGGTGAAAAACACCAAACATGAACCAGAGTCTGGAATAAACATCCACACATTTAACGACCACAGTGGAAAACTATTACTAACATAATGAAGCATGTAATCGCGCTAACACTGATAAGCATTTAAAGATCCAATATGAATGTACTCAGCTGAATTAATCAAGAGGCAATCACATGCTCCCCCCTCTATCCGCCTATCCCCCTTTTTGTAGAGACTGTATTGGAATACAAAAGGAGCAGGGAATTAAAAGCACTGAAAAGCGACAAACACCATGTGACTGAATTTGGCAGTTGTGTGTTGAACGCTAGTTGTTGTTATGGAGAACTTCATTTTGGCTCTGAGATTGTCGGGGCTGATTACAGGGTCAAACGGCTTTACACCCAATTAAAAAATGTTAACTACAGCAGCAATTAGCACACGCTGTACTGTATAATGGCATTGTTTCGTCAATAATGGACTGTATTTCACATTAAACTGGCCACAAACAGACCTTATAATGTCACACAGATTCCATAGTTGTGGTTTGTTTATTTCCCACAAATAACTACAGCTGAACCTCGACCCTGGATATTTCCCCAGACAAAAGAAGAGCTGGGCATCGTTTCATTTATGGAATTTATGCGTACAAGGGCAGAAAAAAAAAAGAAATATTCAATAGCTCTTTGAGAGCTCAGCCATTACAGCCGCCTAGCAGCATTCATTAGGGAGAAATATTGTTTGTTGGATGCGTTCAAAACAATGCGATCCCAATCAGGTTTTGAAAAACATGAGGTGTCAGACTGCAAATCAGGAAAAGAGGGCGAGCTCAGTTCCTACATATATGACATACAGTTTGCTCCATTTTTCCATTAGAGGTGTGATGTATCTTTTATGAGGCAATATTTAGTGAACTAGATATTTTTGAGCATCGCTTTTTCAGAAGACGAGAGAGATGAGCATGATGAAGTCAAGTATTTAAATATTAAAAAGCCATTTTAGTCATTCTACAGACTTTTTCTTTATGTTGCCTATTTCTTTTATAGGGAACAAAAATTTAATTAAAAGTTGGAAACTGAATTTTTATTTAGTCGTTCTTTTGAGCAGTTTTAAACGTAATGTCCCTAATGAAAAAATTGGAATTAAGCTGTATTACTATGTTAGGCTTATGCTCTACTAATAATATATTTTATTATTATCATCATTTATGCATTAGGGCTGTCAATCAATTAAAATATTTGATCGCAGGATTGTCCACAGTTAATTACAATTAATTGCAAATTAATAGCACATTTTTTATCTGTTCAAAATGTACCTTTAAAGGGAGATTTGTCAAGTATTTAATACTCTTATCAACATGGGAGTGGGCGAATATGCTTGCTTTACGCAAATGTACGTATATATTTATTATTGGAAATCAATTAACAACACAAAACAATGACAAATATTGTCCAGAAACCCTCACAGGTACTGCATTTAGCATAAAAAAATATGCTCAAATCATAACATGGCAAACTGCAGCCCAACAGGCAACAACAGCTGTCAGTGTGTCAGTGTGCTGACTTGACTGTGACTTGTCCAAAACTGCATGTGATTATCACAAAGTGGGCATGTCTGTAAAGGGGAGACTCGTGGGTACCCATAGAACCCATTTTCATTCACATATCTTGAGGTCAGAGGTCAAGGGAAAAATTATATATATATATATATATATACATATACACAATTATTTATTTATTGATATTTATTTATTATCATCATTACTATTTATTTATTTGTTTCATATAAATAAATTATAAATTATAAATCATATAATAATACATGTGTACATTAATTTATTTATTATCATCATTACTATTTTTTTATTTATTTATTTTTTATATAAATAAATAATAAATTATATAATAATAAATGTATCGTTACATTTCAAAATGTAATATATTATATTTCGTCATTCTATAGTTTTCATTTATTTATATATTTTATTTTATTAATATTATTATTTTTATTATTACTACCTTTTTTCTCTTGAATAGTTTGTTTTTCAATTTACAATTATGTGTTATATGTACATATTATCTGCTTTCAATTACATTATGGTGCGTTATATACATTAAATGTTTATTTACAGGTTATAAATGCTAAAATATGATGTCATCTTCGCTCTCTGCTTTCTACATTTTGCTCTGACTTGTCAGTATGTAAATTTAGTGCACAGAAATCCTGATTCTGTTTACCATTTATTTGATACAGTTTGAAGAACACCAGAGAAACTGCAAGGTTGCATTAGACTGTGATCTAGTAGTACATTACACCAGTTACCATTCACTGTTACATACTGCCCTCTAGTGTCACGGCTAAACACTGCAGCAGCTTTTTGAGTGTGACTGGACAGAAAAACGCTGAGGAGGAGGAGGAGGAGGAGGAGGAGGAGGAGGAGGAGGAGGAGGAGGAGGAGGAGGAGGGCGGCCACTGCCATTAGTGTCATGTTGACTGAGTGAATGGCTGTTTGAGACACGGAGCCCAGTGTCGTCTGCCCTATCTCCACTGCACAGCTAATTAACAGCTCTGGCATGCTCTCTCTCACTTCCCTTTCTCCCGGCCTCGCTCTACTTCTCTCGGCCAGAGCTGGCGGGAGATGAAAATTCCCTGTATTAATTAATCCGTTACATACAGGAACGGGGATGAAAATGAGATATGTCTATATATGTGTGTGTGTGTGTCCAGAGAGCGGTGGATGGCTGACAGAGAATAACTGCGCTATGCTGGATAAATTAATAAGCCTTCATAAAAAAAGGAGTTTGCCAACTTTACTCAGGCACATCAAAGAAAGTGCACGAGACCCCTTCGCAGTCGCCGACCTTGGGATTCGCCAGGGTCCATAAAGCACTGCAGGGTGTGTTAACACCAAACAAGATATATTCACCTTGAGCTTGATATTGATTATGACTGAGATGAGATGATTTGCTATGGATGTTACAGCCATCCACTGAGCCTAAGTGGCTGTTTCATGCCTCGTCTTTAATCTATGGCCGGGCCTTGGCTCCATTAAAAAACCAGGCGGGCGCAGAAATTCAGCTTTAGTCCAATATTTGAAAATTAACACTGCTGATGTGAACTGAAATGACTTATTGTATGCTTATCCACAGGTACCTATAAGGATAAGGTCTGGATTTATAACGTCTTCATATTTATTCAGAGCTAACTGAGGCATCATAGGTGTTCGCTTCAGACGAATGAGCTTTAATGTCTTTGATTTTCCAATAAAACAATCCTCGGCATATTGCTGACATACTGTAGTAACAAGAGCACCCTCATCTTAGTCAACAGTCCTGACAAGATGTTGAGTGTCCCCCCCAGTAAGCCGAGAAAACCTTTTTAGGGTATCGACCTCTTCGAAGGTTGTAACGGGTTAAGTTTTAAAGATAGATACAGGCATCATATGAAACTAATCTACTGGTACCAACCATGTCATGCTAGCATGTCGGAAAGGAGGTTCAATAACGCTCCAAACTTATTCTAAATGTTGGTGAGGAAAAACTGGCATGGCCATTTCCAAAGGGGTCCCTTGACCTTTGACCTCAAGATATGTGAATGAAAATGGGTTCTCTGGGTACCCACGAGTCTCCCCTTTACAGACATGCCCACTTTATGATAATCACATGCAGTTTGGGGCAAGTCATAGTCAAGTCAGCACACTGACACACTGACAGCTGTTGTTGCCTGTTAGGCTGCAGTTTGCCATGTTATGATCTGAGCATATATTTTTTATGCTAAATGCAGTACCTGTGAGGGTTTCTGGACAATATTTGTCATTGTTTTGTGTTGGTAATTGATTTCCAGTAATAAATATATACATACATTTGCGTAAAGCAAGCATATTTGTCCACTCCCATATTGATAAGAGTATTAAATACTTGACAAATCTCCCTTTAAGGTACATTTTGAAAAGATAAAAAATGTGCGATTAAATTGCAATTAATCACGATTAACTATGGACAATCATGGGATTAATTGCGATTCATTATTTTAATCGACAGCCCTAATTTCAAGTACTGAAAGCTGGCCTCAAATGTGTTCAATATCTTGTTTGTTTGATCAGATAGTTCTTGTTTCAAAGTTGGAATTGCTGCTACACAGCTTCACCTTCTTAACAATGTGCAGGTGAAGAGGTCAAAACTCCAGCAGCAACTTCATTCTGAGACACATCACAAAGTACATTATTACCTGCAGCAGTGTGTGAGTCATCATGGCAAGATGTGGTCCGGGAGACAACTACTGTTGTAGGAACTACCACAGAGGAGGTTTAGAGCACTCTGCCAGGTGTTTATATATTTCTGTCCATCTGTGGACAGATTTTTTTAACCGCGATAACATCACAACCGAGCAAGATGCAGTTACGAAACTTTACAGGTGCGTTGTTGAGATCAAAATGAAGACCAAGTTTGAAGATGGGCGTGGTCCGAGCTAGGGTGCTAGGGTATTTTTATTTTTTTAAAACTTATATCTAAACCTGATATTTTTATACTTATATTTTAATCCTCCTATGTAGCTCGGTACAGCACACTCGTTGTGCATGTGCAATGACAATAAATATTAAGTTCGATGATTCTGGCAACTTTACATTGTAGTTTATTTGTACCATTTTGTTGAAAAAACATGTTTATATTTTTCAAAGTAAGGTATCAAACTCAGATATTGTATTTGCACTAATATCTATATGTACGTTAATTCGTTCGTAAAATGATCTCAACTGTTTTGATATTAAAATATCTCTCTTTTGATACTATTAATGATTCATCTTGAGCTCCTTGGCAGACATAAATGCATCCCATCAAATGTAATTAGGATTAGGATTAACCTTAAATAAATTAGCTAGTATTCCCTTTCACTTAGATATACATGACTGAAGCTGTAGACGATCTGACTGCTGTTTTGCTGTGACTTTAATTGTTAACAGTGAAGTAAATATGTCCAATGCTGATAACCTCCCATCTAGCTCTTAATTAAACTATTGAGTATTAATAAATACTATGATAGATTAGATTACCATTCTATGTAATTATAGTCTGTATGCATTTCCCCCTAAAGAGATAAAACTGATTCTTAACTGCAATCCAGAGACACTGAGACTGAAAGCTTAGTCGGTTCAATTATTTCAGCTAATGCAGTACTTCCTGCAGGCCTCTAATGCAATTCAGCTTCAAGCGGAAAGATGCCGTGATATAAAATTACATGAGGATACCTGCAAAAAAAAAAAAACCCCACACAGCACAGATAGTATGTAACAGATACTGGGTGAGGTTTTGTTTCACCGCAGCATCACCACATATTAACTTACAGTTACAGCACAATACACAGCATCTCTCTCCAAGTGTGTGTGTGTGTTTGTTTGCACTATTTGAACCGAGGCCTGGCTGTCTGTCTGGCGTTTCAAAAAAAGCTCATCCAGGGTTTTAAACAGAGGACTGCGTTTGACTCAAAGTTCTTCCACTCGCTTTGATTGACAGCTGATTATCACAGATTTCACACAGAGAGAAAAGAGCGATATGAAAGCGTGTCCCGTCTCCTCCCACTGTCCCTACCGCGCCGTCTATTTCTGGAGTCAGGAATTTATTCTGCATTGCTGATGATGGATGCTTTGATCTATTATCAGAAACACAGAGGGAGAGCAGAAACAACAGCTCGTCTTTCTCTTGTTTATTTCCCTGTTAATTTATTTTGTTTGTAGTGAAGAGGTAGATGTGGGGAAAATAGGGGATTATTATGAAGTGGGTGGTTGATTTGTTTTGTGTGCTGCAAGCGGGGCGCTTTTGACTGTAATCTGACCACAAATACAATTAATTTAGTACCAAATAAAGGTGTTATAAAAGAAAAGCACTGTGGCGATTTCATTGCTTTGTACAGTTAGTGCTAATTAGCAAATGTTAGCACGCCAACATGCTGAATTATGACGGTAAACCCGACGCCTGCTGATCAAGCTGTTGTTGCCTGTTGGGCTGCAGTTTGCCATGTTATGATTTGAGCATATTTTTTATTCTAAATGCAGTACCTGTGAGGGTTTCTGGACAATATTTGTCATTGTTTTGTGTTGTGAATTGATTTCCAATATCAATAAAAATTATACATTAGGGCCGGGACGATTCACCTACTGTAGCTCTCGATTCGATATGTATTGCCATTTTTAAATATTGCGAATCTACAAGTATTGCAATTCGATAATACAATTTATTGCGATTTTTTAACCATGGGAAAAAGTTGAAAATACACTTCTAGGGAGTACATTTTTTTGATTTTCAGCCTGTTTGTAGGCAGAGATGTAATTTTCCTTCATAAATTTGTGGTGCTTTCTTTTAATTTATAAGGAACATGTAATGTTTTATACTTCTGGTGAAGATAATCCATCAGTCTTATTTCCATATATGTTTGTTACAGTTCCCTTTGTTAACACCTTATTTTGAAAACCGTCCGTAGTCACACGTGTATACTACAGCTAACTTCGCCAAGTCCGTCTCTAGCTCTCCCGTCAGCTCCGTTCTCTTTATCCATCCATGGTCAGCTCCATCGGGGCCGTTTGAATGCATTTAATATAAATGTCAGTATATGGGTGCTCTACAGTTGTAGCGTCGGCCCATTTGACCACGGAGATGAGAGTGACGGCTGGCTTCACCGCATGTTACCGCAATACGTTAACGTTTCCTGTGCATGACAGAGTTAGCATGCAGCTTTAGCCATCATGTCTAGCTCTGCTTTCCCTGGCAATGTGTGAAACCCACAGTGTTTCCATACTTTACTGCATGTGTAGTGTTTACCACTTTTGATGTAAAATGTGAGGGTCCGGGTCGTATCCACGCTGAACCGCCGCCGTTTTCTACTTTTGCATTTCAGCTCGCTGGTTTGTTTTGGTGACAGATACGGAACGGATATGACGTCACGTAACTCTGACTACAACAATAAAAGCGGTAACTTCTGTCAACCTCTGCATAGACTCAAATGAAGCAAATATATTGATTCTGGCATTAAAAAAAAACAAAAAAGCACGATACATTAAGTAGGTGAATCGATTTTTTTTCCCATCCCAATAGACATACATTTGAATAAAGCAAAAGTAAAGTAGTCATTATGCTTAATGACCCACTTCAGAATAATATATATCATATAATTGGATTTTAATTGTTTATGCATTAATGTGTACATCACTTTAATGTTGCTGCTGGTAGAGGTGGGACTAATTCTAACTACTTTAAATACTACTGTGTTGCTTAATCTGTATTACAAAAGACACTAGAGGGACACTGAGATGTCTCTCTGGATTAAACCAACACTTTTTCTGCGTACGGTGCTCTCGGATCATCTCTTACCCGTGACAGCTCCGACTCGGAGACGGAGCGGTGTGGTGGCGAGCGGCGCTGGTACATGGGGGGGCTGACGTCCCGGTAGCTCAGGCTGTCGTCGTCCAGCAGCACAGCCCCCGCGTCAACCGACTCATCCTCCTCCTCCAGCTGTGACGTCATGTCCTCCGGGCACATCTGGTGGTCGATGCCATTCTGGCTCAAGTTGCAGTGAACAGCTGTGTGGGCGAGAAGGGAAAAATACATGACTGAATGAGCGACGGATAAGGGTAGAAAAGTACACTCTAGTATACTTTCTGATAGTATGACTAATTAGTACTTAGTACCTTTAAAGTATCCAGAAGTATTATACTAAAATTACATTAAATTCAAATCACTTATGCTTGTACTTTATTGTAAAAATGCTTACATTTAAATGTTTTTCAGTACTTTTGGCTTCAAATATAGAACTATATAACCTGCTTAATAGTATCCCAAATACATTTTCAAAGGATTTCTTATTTAAGGTGCTATCCTGCTGCTTTATAACTTTATGTTACTAGATCTACTGATGATATTTCCATCTGGGAGCATGTTGAGGTCCTCTCACACTGAATGCTATGCTGCTGAAAGTCCACTAGATGGCAGCAGATGATGGTGGCTGAGTAGCCACTGAAGCTGAGTCTAAATTCAATACTAATACCATACAGACTATAATTTAATATACGGTCTTTGTAGATAACATACAATAACTTAATGTATTTAACCATTAAATGACACCAGCAAATAATAATAAAGATACAAGTTGTGTGCTGAGAGATGAACTCATTTAAAGTGGGACTTTTGAAGGCCACTGCCCATTTCTAATTTAGAAACTTAAAGCAAATGTCTTCCTGTTGCACATGAAAAGTTTAATTCATGAACAATAAAAAAAACACCCTTGCTCAAGCATGTAATCAACTACTAAATCAAAAATAACAATAAATAAAATAATTTATCTTTTTTTCAGACTTTATTTTTCAGACTGTTTTTTTCAGACTTTTTCCTGACTTTATTTTTCAGACTTTTTTTTTGAATGTTTTTTCAGACATTTTCTTCGAATGTTTTCAAAACTTTTTTTTTTAGAACATTTTTCAGACTTTTTTTTCAGACTATATTTTTCAGACTTTTTTTTCCGACTTTTTTCAGACTATTTTTTTAAGATTTCTTTCAGATTACTTTTAAGACTTTTTTCAGACTTTTATCAGACTTTTTTTTCCGACTTTTCCGACTTTTTCCTGACTTTATTTTTCAGACTTTTTTTCAGACTTTTTCCTGACTTTTTTTTCAAACTTTTTTTTCGAATGTTTTCAAAACTTTTTTTTTTTTTGAACATTTTTCAGACTTTTTTTTCAGACTTTTTTTTCAAACTTTTTTTTCGAATGTTATCAAAACTTTTTTTTTCGAACATTTTTCAGACTTTTTTTTCAGACTATATTTTTCAGACTTTTTTTTCAGACTTTTTTTTCAGACTTTTTTCGGACTGTTTTTTTAAGATTTCTTTCAGATTACTTTTAAGACTTTTTTCCGACTTTTATCAGACTTTTTTCCGACTTTTTTTCCGACTTTTTCCTGACTTTTTTTTCAGACTTTTTTTTTCAAACTTTTTTTTCGAATGTTTTCAAAACTTTTTTTTTTCGAACATTTTTCAGACTTTTTTTTCAGACTGTTTTTTCAGACTTTTTTTTCAGACTTTTTTTTCGAATGTTTTCAAAACTTTTTTTTTTTTCGAACATTTTTCAGACTTTTTTTTCAGACTTTTTTTTCACTGTTTTTTTTAAGATTTTTTTCAGATTACTTTTAAGACTTTTTTCAGACTTTTATCAGACTTTTTTTCAGACTTTTTTCAGACTTTTTTTTCAGACTTTTCTTTTAGACTTTTTTCAGACTTTTTTTTCAGACTGTTTTTTTCAGACTGTTTATTTTCAGACTTTTTTCAGACGTTTTTTTCAGTCTGAAAAAGTCTGAAAAAAACGTCTGAAAAAGTCTGGAAAACAAAGTCTGAAAAACGGTCTGAAAAAAAAGTCTGAAAAATGTTCGAAAAAAAAGTCTGAAAAATAAAGTCAGGAAAAAGTCTAAAAAAAATAACATTGGCTGTGAGCTTTTCAAATAATGTCCTATGATTATTAACCAATAACATACTGTAGGTTCATGACAGTGCAGCCAGGCTGCTTCTGTCTGAATCTTTAACTTAAACGCTCACTAAGTCATATATACCAATACCTTTGATAAGCAAATGTACACGGTATGATAACCGTCAACTGTCATACCTTGTTATACCTTGATACCGTTACAACCCTACAACCCAAAAGGCAGAACTTTTTTTAAACCAATGTTTGACAACTGAGCAATACAACAGCAGGTTTTATCTTCAGCCAGAAAGAAGCATCTATTCAGTGAAAGTGATCGCTGTTGTGTTTCGTTAGGAAGATGTGATGGAAAAATTGCAGCACCAGCAAAGAGACCTGGTCCTCGGTGAGAGATCAACCGTTTTACTGCTCTAAATCCATGTCAAACTCTTACTTGCTGCGACAAATTGGCAGTCAGGTTCAAATCTGAGGCAAATAGAGATTTAGAGCTTTAAATCCACTCGATCAATTCCCATCCAAGTGAGAGTGATTGTGTTTCAGTGGAGGCTGTATATTATAGACTGGAGCTTCCAGGAGATGAAGGACAAAAGTCACATATCAGCACAAGGCTTAATTTCCTTCTGATAAACTTGCATCGCACTACTTTGTCATTTCCTCCCTGAAGTGTTTATTTTTAGTTAGGAAGCGTCAGACTCAGGCACTATTTTAGTCTCAGCAGCCAGTGATGCAGACGCAGGAGCGACAGCTAGCAGCAGTGTCTCTGAAATAGGCCGTTTGTCATCGTGCAATCTGCCCACTTGTTATAAAAACACAGACAGCTCATTTATGTGGAACGGGAGCCAGAGAGCCTTTTCATCACACCTGAAGGCTGCCGCCGCCGCTCATGCTGCAGCTGCAGATTAAAGGTCGCTTTTTCAAAAGGATGTACGTTCTGATCTGAATGGTCTGAAGAGAGCGAGAATAAACTTCAAAACATACAGCCCAGTCGCTCAGGAGTTCATGTAATAGTCATGAAATTGAATGTATTGACTCGTGAACATAGACGTGATGGTCACAACATAATCAATTTGTATGTAATCCACGTAATTGTGAACCGGAAAGTATAAAGAGCGGCCAACGCAGCATAGGGAGAAATTCTGAATGGATGGGTGGGTCAAAAAACACCGGTCTTTCGCCCAGGAGACTGCTGTTCGTACCCAGTGTGAAACAACAAGTCAAAGTTGATTTATTTGTCACGTAACTTCTGTACTTAAGTTACAGCACTTTCTGGGTTATTTTAACCCAAACTACGCTCTTTTCTTAAAGCTAACTAAATACATTTTGTTAAGTAACTTCCGTACTTAAGTAACGCCAGTTGTGGTGTTATTTTGATCCAACCTGCGATCTTAAGCCTAACTAAGTAGTTTGTTGCCTAAGCCTAACCAAGTCGATCTATTCCTAAACGTAACTCAGTAGTTTTATTTTGAAAAAGCTGGAGACACATATGCATCACATGTTGCTGAACATTCATAGGAAAAAGCGTTTTTCAAAGTCGTGCGGAGCATCATGAAAAAAAGGTAAATTTGTGTCTATGTCCATGAATCAAATAGATTTGATTTTGTGACTTGTTCATGAACTGCCGTGAGACTGTGTTGAATCATAACAGAAGATCTGCAAGAAAAGCATTGACGCATACACAGATCAAGACACACTGACAGAACGTAACAAAACATTTAGTTAGAGGCAAATGCTATTACAGGCAATGCATTGTATAATAATAAATAAATGCTTCAATGTCCCCGATGGACAAACTGGTGTTGGCTGGGATAAAAAAAAAAAGAGATGACAGCCATATATCAGCCAAACAAAAATATGTCTGTTTGCTGGAAGGCCCAGCAAGCAGGACAACAGCCAATTAGGGACTTCTGTCAGGCCACTGTCACCGAGCAATTACAACAACTCTGACACCGCTCAGAATGATTGGAACAAGACAACATCAGCAGTAACATCTGTGCTGTCATTCCACATAACAGGAGCAGGAGGGTGTAAACTACCGTAGGTGGTCCCGTCCTCCTCCTCTTCCGATGACATGACGTATGCCTCGGAAACAAAGTAGGAACTCAATATGATGAAGTGAACTAACGCAAGCTTCTTTCATTTATAAGCAAAAGCTCTGAGAGAAACGTCCTCCCACCAGGACCTTAAATCACACCGTCATCTCAGGACCGTATTGAAAGTGTTTCACTTCTCTTCACTTTCACTGATTATTCCGGGGACATGGGAGAGTTTGTCATACATCATGTCAGAGAGCACTGAACCCCGCACAGGAATGTGATGTACGCCTCTGTACTTGTTTCTAAGCTGACACTGGGCTGGTGTTGATGATAGAGAAACTTGCTTATCTGTCTGTAACAGTCCCACATGCTCTATATGAATGTGTGCTCGCGCGTTCAGCTGAGAGGTCGTGTCCCTGGAATATAATATTCATAACTATGTTTTCATTAGTGTATAATCACCTGAAACTAAGAATCATTGTGTTATCATTAGCTTAGAATGAGCTCTTCATATTTACATAGGCAGCAGGTTCTCTTCACTGAGTCCGCCACGTTGCTCCGGCATGTTTCTACAGTAGCCCAGAACTGACAAACCAAACACTGACTCTAGAGAGAGTCTTACGTGTTTTTACGTCGCCTGAAGGCCACCGTACTTCTCCGACACGCTTGTGAAACTGCAGTAATAAGAGCCTCAAAGTGCTAAACCGTGGTACCGCCAGCCACCGTCTGACTTCCGTTGCTCCTAAAGTAGTGGAGGATGGCATCTGAGTATGGCAAACAGCGTTACTATGGTTTTACACTCAGTGGCTCACGTTACCGGAGTCTAGGAAAGTAAGGAGTGAGCGGAGGGGTGCTCTGTTGGCTGCAATCTTGAACACCACAAGATGCTACCAAATCCTACACACTGTCCCTTTAATGAATGAACGAGTTATTTACATTAACCATCATTGTGGTATGTCTTATCAGTGAGGAATAGGTGTGATTTTAAATATTAATAGCTATTTACAGACTGTGTGGGTGAAAACGCTCCGCGTCGGGTGCCACATCACCCTGTCTGTTTTTTTTTTCACAACAATGACCAGCTAGCTGCACGTTATCCCGCTTATCACACGGTTACTTACCTAAGAAATCAATAATTTGACATAAAAACAGTCTGTCAGAGTCTGACATCAGAACTGAGCCCATAGCATAGCCCCATAGCCCATAACGCCATGTTTGACCAATAAGAATCGAGTATTCAACAAAGCCATGTAATAAATAATAACATCAGTCCCAGGGGACATTTATATGCACAATGAGTACTTTTACTTTGATACCGTTACATAATACTTTAACTTGTAATGGAGGGGTAATGCCACTTTTACTGAAGTGAAATATCTGAACACCACAGTACAAAAATGTTATTATGTACTTTACAGAACTGATGAAAACAGCACACCCTGAGAGCCTGTTTTCCAGAGTCAAAAGAGTATTCAACAGGTTTAATTGTGGATCTTAAGTAAGCTGTACACCTGCTCTGATCTGATCCCTGATAAGAGACAGAGGTCTGGAGAGAACCCCATTGAGAACATGGAGAGAATAAACATGAGCGGGCCATGTTCTAAACAAAGACAACTTGAGATGCGCGGCACGAAGCATTGCTCCCTCTCACTGCCTCTTTATTCCTCCCTCATCTCCTCCGAGCCCACTCTTTCCCCTCTCCTCCTCCTCGCCCTGACTCAATTCATGAATGGTGTGCAACAACTCTAGGAGGAGAAATGGATTATACATCCTCTGCTAGGAGCATCCAAACAATGGCACCAGCAAACTGAAGGGATGGAAGGATAGATGGATGACAAGATGATGATAGTGGTTAGGGAAGTGGAGGCGCACAGAGGAGGAAGGACAGTTGCATTTCTCTCAATCCTATAAAAGGAGGAAGGGTGGGTGAATAAGGAGCTATGAGATACTGATTTTGTATTTTTTTTAAACGGCAACAGCTACTATAAATAGCCCCATTACATTCTTCCCTCTCTCCTCCCTGACATGCGCCATGCAAGCATCGCGAGGGAAGAGAGAGATAGATGTGGGAGGATGTCTGCCTCCTCTTTTTTTCTCTCAATGAGATTCAGTAAAACAGTGGGGGAGAAAATGAATGGAGGTGCCATCCCTGCACAGCCAAATACATTCTTATTACCGAGAGGAAGATTAATAAAGAATTGGATTAATCTTACATAACTCTGTCTCTCTTAATTATACATGGTTTCCAACAAGGAGCCATTACCAACCAGTCGAATTTGAGAAATACCGGCCGACAAGAACATTGTGTCTGCACGTAATCAGGATATACTGCTTAATCGTTTTTATCTTGTAATATTACACTGGGGCTCTGGACCAGATGGGTGCTGCTCAACCAGCTATCAGGACTAGCTGTGCTACGCCAGCTCCCATCCAAAGAATATTGAATATGGAGGGTTATTTTTTAAAGTGGACCTATTATGCTTTTGTGCTTTTCCCTTTCCTTTAGTGTGTTATATAGTTTTCTGTGCATGTAAAAGGTCTGCAAAGTTACAAAGCACAAAGTTTACGCCAAAGGGAGTTCCTCTCCCCCACAGAAACACTGCTCCTGAACTGCCTGAAACGACTTGCTTGAAGTCCCGTCTTTTCTTCCGTAACGTGGTGATGTCATCAAGTAACATGTTTGCATAATACCTGCTTAGTGGCTAGTTTGGCACGCCCTCAAACAAAGCTAGTTAGAGCGGAGCTGGAGCAGAGTCCGAAGAGTTTGGTTCGGTTGACCAATCACAACAGAGTGGGCCAGCTGACCAATCAGAGCTGACTGGGCTTTTCAGGAGGGGCGGGACACAGCACAGCTGGTATGAGAAAAGTGAAGCGTTTTTTGAACATTGAAGCCATTGCGGAAGTTTCTTATAGCCAGCAGGGGGCGACTCCTCTGGTTGCAAAAAGAAGTCTGATTGTATAGAAGTCTATGAGAAAATGAGCCTACTTCTCACTTGATTTATTACCTCAGTAAACATTGTAAGCATGAGTTTATGGTCTCAATCGCTAGTTTCAAGTCTTCTTCAATACAGCATGATGTTCATTTAGTAAATTATGGTCCCATTTAGAGTCAAATAGACCATAAAGCAGGGGATGCTTTAGGGCGGGGCTACCTTGTGATTGGCAGGTCGCTACAGCGTTTGTTTTGTTCAGCGTTGGTTGTACTTAGCTCCACCCTCTCGTGTTCCTTCTGGTTGCAAAACAGCAAGATGGTAACAGCCAAAAGTCAAGATGGCGACGGCCAAAATGTCGAACTAGAGGCTTCAAAACGTCAGTCCACAAACCAATGGATGATGTCACCATGACTACGCCCACTTCTTATATACAGTCTATGCTAAAAGCTAACATTGTAGCTCTCCTCCTGCCAATTAGTCTCGACCCCTGACGGTACCTGCAGTATATTGTAGAAAAACGAATCTCTGAATTTCGTTTCTCGTGACATCCTCAGTACTGGAGTAAATGTACTCAGTTACTTTCAACCACTGTCCATAGAATACTAAGCAAATCACCAAACAAACCCCTTATCATTGATTGAACATAAAACAGATGAAATGTCAATATTAAGATATCATAGGTTTACATTTACATCATTATTTGTAGAATATGATTATTATTAAAAGGCCTGCAGACTTCCTGCTCTCTTGTGTAACTCGGTTGCAGCCTGACATTTATTTTTATGCAATTACTTGGGGCTGATATGTCTCCCTACCTAAACATAAACCCAGCCGAAAGTAAATGCACGCTTCAAAGCGGAGGCGATGGGAGAAGCCAAACGCTTGTTTTTCTGTGCTAACTCCAGAGCCTTTGTTTCACAGCCCGGGTTGGTTCAAAGTGAAACCAGTAGTGGGTCCATAATCAAAAGTGAAGTTTGCTCTGTGTGGGCGCTCAGGCTCATAGTGATCTCTTTCTCTTTGGCTGACTCTCAGAGCGGAGCAGAATGAATTGTTTGTGAATAGAATCGACTGTATGACCCAGAAAGCGAGCCTGGAGGAAGCAGCCAGGGTGAGCCGGGCCAGATGACTGTGGAGATAGCACCAACTCTGCTCTGTGCAGCCGCGAGACCTTTGTTCTTTCGCCCTGCTTCCAGGACGTTTGACAAAAAGATGAAGCTAATCACAACCCGCTAATAGGCATGTACACGGGACAGGAAGGACGTGGGCGCGCTCATTCCCAAAACCAGCCTGTGCCAACTGACGCTCTTCTTGAATGTGAAGAGGTGCTCTGGCACCAAAACTGGCAGCATCTCAGCAAAACGACATTTCAGTCATCCGCGCAGCTGTTACTCTTTTTATATGTTAACAGTGGCTTGGAGCTGAAAATAACTCAGGGAGCAGTTCAGGGACTGAATATGTGGACTTTTTTTTTTTTTTTTTCAAAGAGTTGGTCAGCTTCCTCCATCTGTCATCTCTCTCCAATTGGCTCACACACACACACTAATGCATGCATCCACAGTGATTTACATTCACTTGTATACCGTGCACATACATAGACAAAGATGCACACACACACAAATGCCGTCCTAACACTGCACGCGTTGCTGATTCTCACCCAACGCGCTCTGAGAAAGTGAGCAAACCTAACAGATCTACACGAGGGTGTCAGCCGAGTCTGTCCCCTGCTCTCCAAATTAGAAACAAAAAGTGTGAATGTGTGAGGAGAGTGCGTCTGCTCAGCTGTCTACCCTGAGGACCTTGCAAACTCCATCAGTGGGGGACAGAAGACACAGTCAGCTCCTTGTTACACGCTAACGTAGGCTGCTAATTAGAATATCTTTGAAGGGTATAGAAAGAGACGGGGGGGAGAAGTGCAACACCTGCAGTATAGGACGATTTGGACTGTTTAAGGAGAAGGATGTGTATAGATGATCTCTTCTTTCTTGTTTATTCTTGTCAAGCTCTTAAGTCTCTCATGGGGTCTGAGTTTGAGTCTAATGATTAATTCACACTAAAGAGCACACTCTTTGGAGATGACCATTAACACTCGCATCATTAAGGCCGGGTATCGAATCTCAATATGTGTGTCGACGTGTGCATAGCAATGAGTATCAAAAACTGTGTGCCAAAAGCTGCCATTTGTCATTTTGGTCATTTATTCTTTAATGAGATAATTCCTGATTTAAAAGAGCAGTGTGTAACATTTCAAGGGGATCTATTAGCAGTAATGGAATATAGTATTCATAACTATGTTTTCATTAGTGTATAATCACCTGAAACTAAGAATCATTGTATTTTCGTTAGCTTAGAATGAGCCCTTCATATCTACACAGGGAGCGGGTCTTCTTCACAGAGTCAGCCATGTTGCTCCACGTTGTTTCTATAGTAGCTCAGAGCTACGTCGGGGTCCACCCCAACGCCTGACGGTGTTTATTTCACAACAATGACCCGCTCGTTGTACATTATCACGTTTGTTACACAACTACTAACTTAAGAAATCAATAATTGGACACAAAAATGGTCCTCCAGAGTCCAAGGTCAGAACTGCGTCCATAGCAACGGTCTGTTATACATAGTAACGGTCTGTTATACATAGTAACGGTCTGTTATACATAGTAACGGTCTGCTACAGTATAAAGAAATAACAGACCGTACAATGCCGTCATTGACCAATCAGAATCAAATATTCAACAAAGCTGTGTAATAATGTACTGTATATATAAATATATATATATATATCCACCTCCCTACACTGGTATTTTGAAAGTAATTCATTTGCCAAAAAGAGACAAAAGCTAAAGTTAAAGATGAATTTGACTGACAGCATTATTTACATTTTTTTATTTTTTCAAATTTTCTATATATAGAACCGATAGATATCGGGTTAATATTGTTAATATTGTTAATATTGTTAATATTGTTATCATTAATTATTTTGGCCGCGATAATAGTGTAGTTAATCTGATATCGTGTCAGTCCTAGTGCTTACGTAAGCTAGTACCAACCAAATTCAACCAATAATATCAATAATATCATGACATTCATCCATCAACCAATCTGCAACTGTAGCTCAGCATCTGGCTACATTTTAAGCCCGCCCACTTTTTGGCAGTCCAATCAAATGCAAAGGATTCGATTTAAATCCCTCTTGTAACTGTAAACTGCTAAAATATTCTGTTTCACTGGGGAATACGTCACAGTACAGAAGCTAAAGACACTCTAACTTCACTGGGACTTTAAAGCTGCTTGTGTTTAGAGAACATTTAACATTAGAGAAGTTTGGCTTCTTTTGCTAGATTAAAAAAAGTCCTCAAGTGAAAAAATAATCAAGATACCAAGCCCTAAACATCAATAGGAAGATGTTGCATCACAAATGCCAATTAGAGCTACATGATTTGCTGTGCAGATGCTTTTTAGTACAATTTAGTTTTTCATCGCTGCATTAAAGCAGTTGTTTTTATTCACACCTACAGCTGCCATTTACACCCTTCTTGTATCAGCTAATGAGCAGCTTCATTGGAGCAATAAAGAGTTAATTGTGCTGCTCAACGGCACCTGCAGCACCAGAATTTGCTGGAGAAAAGTCCTTGAATTTAAATGGAGAAAAGGCAGAATTAAACTAGTTAATGTTATGTTGTGAATCAGAGAGAAAGACTGTGTTAAATTTAAGTGCTCCCATGTTGTGTCAGTCTTCCAACAGCATGTTGCAGCAATCTGCAGTTTGCTCTGAGCTGATTTTTTAAGTGTCACACAGAATGGGTGCTGCTGCTTTCAGAGGAATGAGAGCGCACGGTTATGTAAGCCAACTGAGGTATTCCACTTCAAGCCTCACAAGGTTTAGGTGTCTCTGTTTCAAACACTGAAATAAGTAGGGCATCGTCAGTCCGTTACCCTGACGGATCCTCGGGTCATTAATAGACCTGCCATTTAAGGCTTTAAAATTCACAAGCCGGCTCCGCTGTGTGATTCAGGTGATCTCAGGTAACGTTCATTGAACACAACAGTGAATCGGTGGGTCAACTCTGTTGTCGCTGGATTTAAAAGCATTTCAATCTGCTGACTCTTCATTAGTGGGCTCAAAGCTCAAACAGTCCCAAGTGAAATGCTCATTATTATAATGCCAACAGACAGCCCTTTTCAAAGGGAAACAGGAGCAGTTTTCTATGCCCTCGCCAAAGACACCAGACTTCACTAGTTTTACCTTGAAGAACACATAAGTTGCTGGTCTATCGCTGCCTCGATCGGTTAGTTAATTTGTGTTATTGTGTGACTTTGTTGAATCCAAACTAACCAACTAACTAATTTCTTTAACGTATTAACGCAACTTGCGATTTTTAGGTTGTAGCGGGCTCAGTTTTAAAGCCAGAGTGAAGATACTGGTATCATATGAAACTAGAAAACCTAAGGAATCCGTTTGTATCAACCATGTCATACTAGCTTGAGGTTAAATAATGCTCCAAACCTATGCAAAATTTAAGGCATTTTCAAAGGGGTCCCTTGACCTCTGACCTCAAGATATGCCCACTTTATGATAATCACATTCAATTTGGGGCAAGTCAGAGTCAAGTCAGCACACAGAGAGCTGTTTTGACTGTTGTGCTGCAGTTTGCCATGTTATGATTTGAGCATATTTATATACATTTACATATATTTTTTTATGCTAAATGCAGTACCTGTGAGGGTTTCTGGACAATATCTGTCATTGTTTTGTGTTGTTAATTGATTTCCTATAATAAATATATACATACATTTGCATAAAGCAAGCATATTGTCCACTCCCATGTTGATAAGAGTATTAAATACTTCGTCAAATCTCCCTTTAAGGTACATTTTGAACAGACAAAAAATGTGCGATAAATTTGTGATTAATCGCTATTAACTATAGACAATCATGCGAAAAATCACAATTAAATATTTTCATTGGTTGACAGCGCTAAACAATATATAACATACACTTTAACTGACATTGATTTTTTTAAGGTGGGCCTCTCTTTTAGGTGGTTAACATACGTTTTGCTGCCCACCCGGCCGCAGCAGTACATTGCATTGTTTCTCTAAACTGGGGGCGTTACTGTAGGTAATACACTGACTATGGATAAGTACCTCATATTTATCCCTTTAAGCTGATTTCCTGTGTTTTTATTAGCTTTATCTCGGTTGAAAGCTTAGCAGGTTGGTGCAACGAGGGTTAAATTCACTGTTGCATAAGCGTAGCCTGGTAATATACATGTAATGAGCCGTTACTAACTAGACATGACATCTGGTGGAATTCATGACAAGATCCTTTTAGGCTTACTGGCTCATTAATGCATATAAAGCCTACACCAGCATCTCACCAGTCTGAACTGACTGAGAATAGAGACTCAGAAACTGAAACACAATAAAACACACAAGCACCAGTGTTCATTTAAAATACTTTTTTGGCGTTGTTGTATAGTCAATTCTTCCTCTTATGTGCTCATAAGGTTAGTTTATCTGTTCATATGTCTGCTGTTGAGACAAAGAGGATTGACTGCATGGCTATCTATCAAAGTGAAGTCATGTAACAAGTTATCCAGCCAGCTAGACTCTCTGTGGGGCTCTTAATTCACCCTGACATCCTATCAAAAGTTAACTGTGCTCAAACTTCACAGGCTGCCCTCTCCACGCCCGGGGCTCGATCAGCTAGGATTGGTCGGTCCTGTGTCAAGCCGACGCATGACGTGCTCAGCTTTGAACATTTCTCAGCTGCGGAGAGCGAGGGGAGGATAAAAAAAGAAGATGAAGTGAGAGAAGGATGAAAAGAAAAAAAAAAGTTGTAGGGAGGGATAGAAAGTGAGAATGAGAAAAGACATACAAAAATGAGTCAGTGAGACGGAGCCGGAGAGAAGACGACAGAGTGAAATGATGACCCACTTTAAAGCACAACACACAGATATGAGCTAAATATAACCGCCGTTCACTGTGAAGCATGTATCCCAGGCAGAAAGCTTTTAACATGCTCCGCTTCAAAGGCAGACAGTGAAAAGGTGACAAAAATAGTCTTAATTTAGAGCCGAGTAGCTTCTATAAATATTTGATTAGAGATACAAACTTCCTCTATTTGGCAGGAACTACTGCAGATGAAGAGGAAAGTTTAGGATTTCAGTGGGACGGTATCTTTATGCTGCAAAGTTTGCTTTACCAAATTTAACTGCACCAACTACAGACCCTTTCACCATTGCATGTTCTTTATTAGCTCGTTTAGATGTCACATGTATGGTTTTTACAGTTAAATAAATATAATCAGACCAAAGTATCTCAATGTCATCAGCACTGCATGACAAAAAATCTATGTCCCCATGAAAAACTGTGGGAGGATACAACAATATCCTATATGTCACAGGGACAGTTTGTTCTTAATCCATCAATTCAAAGTATTTTTCCCAAATGGTTCTTAATAATATAGTATTGATACTGGCAATTTATATGGTATAAAAGACAAATGTCACTTTACATAAGCTGCTAAATAATGCTAATGTTAGGCCTATATTCATATCATATGGGCCTCATGCAGGGAGTGACACAAGAACAAATTACCTCTTATTTTTGTTCGTTTCCACAATTTGTTCATATTTTGGGATTCACCAATGTTTTCTTATTTTTTGCTTTTTGCTTAGGTAAGAGAAATCTTTACAAGTGGTCAAGAGCACACACAAAAACATTGTTTTGACAGTTCACAAATTGTTTGTCCAACGCAAGGATATACATGTTTTTAGTTAGAGGAACATTAAAAAATGCATGAAAATCATACAATCATATTTAGATTATGTTTTATAATATATAATATTTATAGTAATTATAATGATTGGATTATTAAATAATTACTCTTGATCCCTATAAAAACCCTTGGATGATATTGTGTGTGTTCAGCTTCTGAATGACTTACATACTGCTCTCTTCGATGGTTTTCAAATTTCCTGTAACACCAGTAATGACGCTCTGGAAAATCACGTTTACTTTACTAAGGTTATTTAACAGTACCTCAGTTTCCCTACTGCTGAAGTTTTTCTTTTTACAACCCTTTTTTAGTGGCATCTCTCCAATTCGTGTGCCAAAGTATTTGCACACAGCACAACACCTGCCTTATTTTTAGGTGGCATTACCTATGCTAATAATAAATAATCGGCCACACGCCTCCAATTTATGATCAAGTGGGATTGATCATTCAGCACACCTGGGTAAGAGCAGATGTGGATGGTTAAGAATGTTTGGTGCATCTGGAGTTGACTCTTATTTTTTCTCTAAACAGAAAATTGAGAGAAAATTTAAGAGAATCATGCTGCACGAGGCCCATTATTACATCGTAAATAGATGAAAAGCAGATTTTGCAGATCATAACCATAATATCCAGATTATTCAGCAAATGCATTATGTGCACTATCCAACATCATTACATTAATAACATTACAAATAATAAAAAAGAAACAAGTTTTAAAAAATAAATCTGGTGCATCCTCACATCCATGTTGCTTATGAAGTCTGTGAGTCTAAAATTGAGGTGGAGTCCAGAAATTTGGATTCAGCCCTTATTTATTTAGCTGCTCTTTTCCCTGCCAGATAATATATTATGCTGCTCAGCTTTAGCAGTCCAGCCGTCTTGTTCCTGCCTCACTTGTGATGACCTTTTTGCCTGTCTTTGCCCTTTTTGTTCTGGCTGCCTGTCTGCTGCTGCTGAACCCTGGTCTTTGTTTTGACCATCAACAATCAGTAAACTCTGCTTTTGGCCGAACTTTTTGGCCCTCTGAGTCATGCATTTGAGTCCTCAGTATCACAGATGATATACTATATGAATAATATGAAAATAGGGATTACTGCGCCCACCAATACTAAACATTCCCTAATGTTTGCTGCGTTGATGCAGATGTAATCTGCTCTGAGCTCATTGTATCCATTCTTTCACATTGTTTTTCTTCAACTGCTGATTAAATTAGTAGTGTTGTAATTAGCTCTGCTGCCGCCACCCTTCCAAACACATGCAACGGAACAATTACAAATAACTGATTTTGGTCGACACTTTAAAGTGATTCCAGACGGCCATCCAGCTGTTAGTGCTGGTTGGCACTTGATATCACATTGTTGCATCCCGACTTGAGATAGTACTTCTTACACGACTAGAAAATGTCCTTTCTTCACATCTGCACAGCACACCCTCTAATACAGTATACACTAGAGTTTTCTGATACCAGTATGAAATGCCTCCGGTACAGCATAAAATGCTGGATCGGGTATCGATGACTACGCACCGGTGCACCGATCCAGTATCACGTTATCATATCATATATCAGCTCATTCATCATCAGCGCCGGAAAAAAACAGTCGCTGCATCCAAAATCCATCATGTAGTGAGCCATTGCTTCTTTCTCATCTCTTTTGAGAGTTGCAAATGCACAGTACCAATCGAGCAGGTGCAGAGTGTAACGTTAGCAAGTCCTAGCAAAAGGTCAGCAATTTGGCAATATTTTACACTGGAAAATCCCACTGAAACGGTAATGTGTTTTTAACGCACTGGTATCGGATCAGCAGGCCCTACTTGGTATGCCTATACACAAGTTCAGGTATTGGGAAGGAAAAAAATGGTATAGGAACACCCTATCAGCTAAAAAATAGGGTGCATCACATCGATAGTGAGTTTACTGCACACTTTAATGCACCCTATTTTTTCCCTGACAATGCTACATTGTAAACAAAAAACAGGATGCAAACGGCAATAAAGGAGTGGATGTTGAAGTTTATGGGATTTATTGTTTTACTTTTGTTTTTACCGTGGTATCGAATTAATATTGAGCATCATGGAATTTCACTGGTTCTGGTATCGACTACTACATTTCTGGTATTGTGACATCCCTAATCTATAGCACATACTGTGCATACATTTCCTCATAGAACCAATATGTATAAGCATTACTGTTGTCTGCGTGTTCCACCAAGATGTCAAAGGAACCAGCTCTTCCACCCCGCTACACCATGTCACATAATGAATGTCTTCACCTGACATTGACTCCCTCCATCTGTGCCCACTCAGTGACACACAAACTGCCTCACACTTCAATCAGTCAGCAAGAACAGAGCCCAGAGAGCCTCTCGTTCATTCATCAGGGACCGGAGCTGACACACCGCCAACTTTCTGCACTCGGCACAACGGGGTGCCAAATGGTGCAGAATATTTCACAAAAAAGCACAAAAAGGTTGCCGTTTGTGAGGGAGAATAGAGGCGCACCAAAAGGCTGGAAGTGATCGATGAGCGACTGGAAAATTCAGCAATGTTTATCTTTTCCCCAGAGTTTAATTTGCCTCATGCTCGTACGTCATGAAGGTCGATAAAGATACTGTGTACAGAATATTTTGTTCTGCCCTGTTTGGTGACACAGACAAGAAGCCACGCTGTCAGCCAGCCAGGCTAATGTTGCATTAAAAAAAAAAAAGCCCTAAATAGAGGTCGGATGCTGCGGAGGATTTGCATAAAACAAAGACGACACAAATCTACACTTCTCTCATCATTTTGCCTTCACTCATTTGCATATTCATCAGATCTAAATGTGGAAAATCTGCACCTTTTCCCTCTTTGATCACTGCGAATCTGCCTCAGTATATGTGCCAAGTGCAAAAAATGGCAACTGGCTTACAATTCAAGTTGATTGAGGCGTAGCACAAAGCTTCCCGAGGCTACAGGTGACACTTTTGCACAGTGAGTGAGAAGTCTTACTGCAGGTGAGACATGAATATGGAAATAACTACAATTCGCAACACCGGCGCTTTTAAATTGAATTAATCTTCTCCACTGGGCTGTAGTCAGTATTCTGAGCTGTGGTTATGTAAGCTAACAATATTTCGGTTCTGCTTTAAACTACAAGAGCTTTTTTCCCAGAACCAGTACCAATTACATCAGACTTACTTGGACTGGCTTCTAGCAATCATAGAAGACACAGAAAACCAGCAAATATTCACATATGAAAAGCTAAAAAAAATGTTTTTTCATTTATGAAAGGACAATATTTTATTAAAATTGTGCCCATTCACTTTCTGTCAATTGAGTTATCATTTAATCAACTACTCATATGTCACGGTAGGAAAAGCACAAGTGCAAATTGTATTAACGATGGCAGAATTCCACTTAGCTGCTTCGAAAAAGGCCTGTTGTTTCAGGTCTGATACTTTACCATCTTTAACAAGAAAACACAACAGAAGTGATAAAAGCTTATTCATGTTATATGCTAAACATTAGATATAATGCACATTTTTCCTAAAAGGAAGTAAAAGTTTAAATTTGATGCCTTGATGTGAGCGTTTTCTGGTACTTTACTGGAGTCCATCCCCACAAATTCTGGTTAAACCGAGTGAAAATACACTTGAGCTGCTTGAATACAAAGAGTCTGTCAGGTTTATCCAGCAGAGTGCCAGACTCTATTGGCTTAACCTTCGCTTCTTTTCTCTCCAGCTGACAGTCACAGACACAGTGATACAAGCTGAGCCAGCTGAAGCACTCAGGCCCGAGACAGATCCGATAGAATTGTAATGAGTAAACCCCTGGCATATAGTAGACTGATTCTCTCCCAAGGTAGGAGATGCGAGTCTCTGTGAGTCTGTTGATGAGAGTAGAAGTCTAATAGGAGCGTGCTGACATTGCTACAGGACAACTCTGTGCCAACTTTTTTTTCTATTCTTATTTTCTATTTTTATTTTCTGCTTAGCCCTCATTCTAAATTTCTAGGCGGCAGCACTTTAGCGTGGTGCATCAAAGATGGCTGTAGGTCCACCCAAGGGATGATTACACAACACCGCTCTCCCCGTGACATTTGCTACATCTCCTGTCATCTTAATCCCATTCCTGCTGAGTAAAGTTTTGGGAAGATGCCCCCTCACCGTAGCAACTCCTGATTAGCCTGACTGAGATGTAATCCTATTCCACCGACTCTAAATAAACATGTTTATTCTGCTAATTCTATTCCTGGGCCGGATCCCGGAGGATGGATTTGAAATGAGTTTTCTGAATGGGTGCACAGGCAGGCAGAACGGGGCAGGACATATCAAGGAGGCTTGACGCACGGAGGCAAGAGAGACGGAGTGAAATGAACAACCTCTGCCACGGGGGTAAACACGCTGCTGTGGTTGGACTCTTTTTCTATGTGCGTATGTATCTAGCTTATATGAAACCCAGTTCTTCATTATTGCCCTAAGGTCATGTAGCGTTTGTACAGCCAGTCTAATATGACATAAAAATGACATAAGCATTCATTCAGAGTGAAAAGAACACTGCATGCTGGTGACCGGGTGGTTAAGATGCATATTATACAACCACAACAGTACTGGTCTGATTCCACCAGAGGCATGTCCCTCTCTCTTTCCCCCTGTATCCTGTTGTCTCTTTGCTGCCAACTGTCCAATAAATCCAAAAATGATTAACTCAAATAGCACTGTGGTATAAAAATGGGGCTGTGTGAGCTTGAGTATGTTGCTACCATTGGGCAACCTCCTGGTCTGAAAAGTGAAGCCAATGAGGAAGTGTCTTAAACCTGCGTTCTTTCTAATAGCCAGCAGGGGGCGACTCCTCTGGTTGCAAAAAGAAGTCTGATTTTATAGAAAAAATGAAGAGAAAATGAGTCTGCTTCTCACTTGATTTATTACCTCAGTAAACATTGTAAACATGAGTTTATGGTCTCAATCGCTAGTTTAAAGTTTTCTTCAATACAGCATGATGTTCATTTAGTAAATTATGGTCCCATTTAGTCGCTACCACAGCGTTGTCCGGTCTGGGAGTTGTCCATGTTTTCATCTTGCACCCACCTTGGCCCCCCGAATCAAACTCTTCCAACTCCGCTCTATCTAGCTTTGTTTGAGAGCGTGCCAAACTAGCCACTAGGCAGGTATTATGCAAAAATGTTACTTGGTGACATCACCATGTTACAGAAAAAAAGGCGGGACTTCAAGCGAGGCATTTCAGGCAGTGCAGGAGCAGTGTTTCTGTGGGGGAGAGTAACTCCCTTTGCCATGGACTTTGAGATTTGTAACTTTGCAGATCTTTTAAATGCACAAAAAACTATAACACACTAAAGGAAAGAGATAAATCACAAAAGCATAATAGGTCCACTTTAAACATAAAAGTTCAGATCTTTGTTCTACAAGTTCTCACATCAAGTCTACAAGCTTCATAATACATATACTCCATCTGAACTGCTCGTCTGATGGTCAAAAAGCTTCAGAAAGCCCCCTCCGTCACATTTCCGACATCAGATTACAGGGTGCTGTGACCACTTCTGTCACTTTCTGAAAAAGACAATCTGACGTGATTAGCCCGCTGCATGGATGTGAGAAAAGAGCCAGGGTTTGAACTTCTCTCTCTCTAGCTTTCTTTTTTCCTTTTTTTACACAACTATTTCTGTCACTTTTCATGTGAACAGCTGAGTACAACACTGTGAATGCCTTCCAGGAGAAACTGTCTGAAAATGTGTCCCATGATGGCCGACTTCTCACTCCACCTTCGAGTGTGGCCGGTCAGTACGGCTATAAACACTTTAGACTTTGTCCAAACCAGTTCAAGTATAACCCGGCCCTCAGTCAATATGGCTACTAGGGCTAAATACAGCATCAGTCATTAAGTCATCTTCATTAGCTGTTATGAGGCAACAGTACTTGAGACTATAATGACTGATGCTGTGCTGAGGACTTGAGGCAAGATGATCTAAAACTCCGTCACCAGGAGCATGTAGTGCAACTGTTGTGCATAATTAGTACAATTAAAAGCGATATGAAGCTGTATTTGTACCTGTGAGTAGTTGGGTTTTCGAAGCACAATTACAGCTGCGTGAGATACACGAATGTGTAATGCAGGAGGACCAAATCTGTTGACGTACGTGAAATTTACAGATCCTATTCATTCTCAATGTAGAGCAGGAGATTCAGCCACGCGTTGCATGATGGATAAGGCACGGCGAGATGACTGATCAGTCGCCGTATCTGAATTTGCATAATCACGACTTGTCCTCAACTTTAAGCAAATGAGGGAAACTGCAATCAAACAGTCAAACTAGTAGGCAGCGCTGATCAAATATGAATCAAGGTTCTGTTACTGTAATGACTATTTCTTGCCTTAAATATTTTCAGAAACATATATACTTATCTCTTCAAAATGTACCTTAAAGGGAGATTTGTCAAGTATTTAATACTCTTATCAACATGGGAGAGGGCAAATATGCTGCTTTATGCAAATGTATGTATATATTTATTATTGGAAATCAATTAACAACACAAAACAATAACAGATATTGTCCAGAAACCCTCACAGGTACTGCATTTAGCATAAAAAAATATGCTCAAATCATAACATCTCAAACTGCAGCCCAACAGGCAACAACAGCTGTCAGTGTGTCAGTGTGCTGACTTGACTATGACTTACCCCAAACTGCATGTGATTATCATAAAGTGGGCATGTCTGTAAAGGGGAGACTCGTGGGAACCCATAGAACCCATTTTCATTCACATATCTTGAGGTCAGAGGTCAAGGGACCCCTTTGAAAATGGCCATGCCAGTTCTTCCTCACCAAAATTGTGTGCAAGTTTGGAGAATTATTTAGCCTCCTGGGCGACAAGCTAGTATGACATGGTTGATACCAATGGATTCCTTAGATTTGTAGTTTCATATGATGCCAGTATCTTCACTCTAGCTTTAAAACTGAGCCCGCTACAACCTAAAAATCGCAAAACTGCATTAACGCATTAAAGAAAGTAGTGGCGTTAATACAAATTTGCGTTAAAGTGTTATCATCGTTAACTTTGACAGCCCTATTAGTTTAGTGTACTGTTTAGCTGTAGAATGAGAACGTTTGTGACCTGCCGCCATGTTGAAAACAGTCAAACTAAAAGCACCTCCCGTCGGTTCCATCATGTCTTTCCGTCTGTTGGCCGTATTAGGTGTATCTTTGACACCTTCACTAACTGATGATGTAATGCCTCTCTCAAAGAGAGCATGTGATTTACTGTCCAACATGATGTAACAATCCCCAAGACTGTTGTCTCACACCTCTTGAAGGTGAAAGAAATGTGTCAGCGAGAGCCACACATTTTCTGACACATCAGCACAACACTTACTTCAAGCATTTCATTTCCAGGCTCGACTTTAGAAAAACATGCAATGGGCTATTTTTACAAACACAAAAAAGGATGCTCGCACAAAGAAGCAATAAACAGATTATCTAAAGCCTCTATTATGAACTTTCCCACTATAGAAAAGCTGATTAAACCTTTCTCCGGTGTGTAAATCGAACCATTTGTCAGCATTTGAGTATCATCAGCACATCAGAAATATGAGGAGTTTCGTGTTGTCTAGCACAAACTGAATTTGCCAAAAAACGCTAAGTGAAAGTGCCCTCCAAAGTTACGCCCAAATTGCGGGAAGCATTTTCCAAAGTGCTAGTTTCTCAAAGAGCTTATTGTCTTCTCATGTGTTATAAATTATTAAACACTTGACCTATATTCTCTTGTCTTAGAAGGGTTGGTGGAGCACTGGAACACAAAACAGTGACACTGCACAGTTGTTGTGATTTCTCTCAAACATCACATCTAAAATTAAAAGCGCTGCTGCTGCTGCGGGGAGCTTTGTGCGATCCACAGGGAGAGCTTTGCTCTTTCTACCGCAGAGAAATAAACACAACCCGTTTTAATTAGTGCCACACTAAAAAAACAGAGACGGGCCTTTTATAGCGATCTATGGCAAATTTAGAAATGGAGATCAGTATGCTAAGCAATCAGTGTCATCTTAGAGGGAAGGGAAACACAGCAAAAATAGGATGATACTTTAGATGCAAACACGTGCTAGCTTAAAGGCAGCTTAAAGGCAGAGTTGACGATGTTATCCAGTATAGACTGTTTGTTATATTGGTTGAAATGGTCTTTACACCCCCGACAGCAATCCATTACTTATGAGCTCTGGATAAGGACCGGAAAAGAGCCGCCATCTGTAGCTGCTGTAATCCTGTAAAAACGTCTACCAATCACTGCCTCACGGTCCGCTTGGAAAGAACCAATCAGATGCCTCCCTACCTCCCTGCTCGTTCTCTACCCTTGGCGTGCACCAGCCTGAACTCAAAGCGCGTCGCCGCCGCAAGTTTACTGGAGAATTTAGGGTTTAGACGGAGCTCCTGAGGCGAAGCTACTTTCAAATTATGCTTTCCAACATCGTCAACCCTATCTTTAATAGAGCTGCATGTCACGGTAACAATCAATCATTCAATCTATAAAATGTATAAACTCAATGAAAATGATTGCCTTTTTTGTACAACAAAAAAAGTCATAAACCCCGAGGGTATTCAATTTATAATGATAAACTGTCTTTGGAAATTTTCACATTTGAGAAGCTGCAACCAAATAATGTGATTTTACTTGATGAAAATATTCGACTGTCCAAATAATCATTCATTTCCCTTTAAATTAACAACTCAATTTCAGAACATAATCTACGTCATAAATTTAGATGATGGTAAAGAAGTTGGAAGAAGTATTCAGATCTTTTACTTGAGTAAGAGTATCGATAAAATCACCAAGTATAAATACTCCATAACAAGTCATTCTTTCAAAATCCTACTCAAGCAAAAAGTACAGAACTATTAGCAGCAAAATGTACTTAAACCTGCAGGATGGAACTTTTTATTTTTTTCTATTTTGAATAAAGTAGGAATCTGTGTTGGAGAACTTGTTTTTTCTCATTTCCTAACCCATTAATCATCTCACAAACCCTCAGATTTATTTTGTGACATCAGCTTCAACATCAGTATTGACCTATATCTTTATAAACTGTACCATAAATGTTGTATTTTAGTGTATTTTCATCAAATGCATAGTTATAGTTGTAGTCAAAGAGTAGAAGTACACATGCAGTTGTATCATTGTCTATGGGATCTTGGTTTTAATGATGATATCGCCTTTGAAATTAAGATTTTATACTAAAAAATCATATTTTTTTAGTGCTTCTTCATAGTAATCTCCATGGTAATAGTTTACCGAAAATGTATTCATATTCCTTATCTTTTAACCTTTCAAATGTATGCATATTATGCAATATATGCATTTAAGCCTTATGGCTGAGGATTAAGTCCTGATTCATTTTGGGTAGTTATTTTATAATATAAACCCGTTTTAATGAGGTTAATGAAACCAAACGAGAAGTTTAGACAGGAAATGTTTCTTTGGTGAAATTGTAGTGCTGTAGAGGAAAAAGTAGCAGAAAATGTAAATACCCAAACAAAGTACAAGTACCTCAAAACTGTATTTAAGTGCAATACTTCAGTAAATATACCACCACTGAATCCTATCTAACTGAATTCTACTTTTCTGTCTGAGGCAGAGTGCTGTCATCACTGAGAAAGTATCTCATTGTATTCCAGTCACAGTACAGGGCTGTATAGGATGTTTTGGCTGCTCTGGCAGAATCTGATCTGACCTTGTGTGTTTAGAAGTGCAGTTTTTCTCCTCAATTCTGGCAGATATATTAGTAATATAGCAGCTTCAGGGGATAGGGACGTGACTCTCGTAACTCATCTCTCTCAATGACACAAGTCAGTGAATCAGGATTGGATGCACCGAGTTTTCCTACAGCTCCTTGAGCTGCTCGAGTCGCAAATTGTATTGATGCTGCATTTCACGCTTTGGGGTTTGCATTTCCGCAGCAATAACAAAAGAAACAAACGCTTTCGATAATTGTATTCTACTGCTATCTCAGTAATAGTTGTGAGATTATTCCAGGTGTGAAATAGTTAGATGAAAATGATAAAGTGGCATCATCATTTTGGAGTTTCACGGTTGTGGAGAGGAAGTGCGTTCCTCCATAGCTATTATATCCAACAAAGACATACCGTCATAACATTTACCCACCGTTTTTATTCATCTGCGTTAGCCTGGATAAAAAAAAGACGAGACAGGGATGAAGATAAGGATAAAAGTGGATAACGGATAAACCATTCAGCTCTGGAACAAAGTGTGCATCTGCAGCACCCGCCCTCCTATTTTCTGCTTTGAAAGATGAATCTCAAGAGAAAAACTAGACAGAGGGATACGCTGCTGCTGCTGGAAGGATGGCAGTGTTATAGCTGCATCTGCTGCTGTTGTGCTCACTGTATATCGTTAGAGACGTATTTCAAGCTTGGAAACATGCAGGTGGCATCATCGTTCACACCTGTGGGTCAGCTGTCAGAAGCTACAACATCAGAGCAAGGAGAGCACGACTTGTACGAGACATTTCCTGATCTTAAAAAAAGGCACAAATAGAGATGTTGTTGTTAAAGTGGGGGGGGATGGAGACCTCAAGGTGGTCCTCAAGTTCAATATTAATCAACAGGTTTCACACCTCAGCTGATGTTGTATTCAAATTAGAGGTTGACCGATAGTGGATCTTTAAAAGGGCGATATAATAACGATAGTTTGAGGCAAGAAAAAGCTGATATCTTCTTTACTTTTACAGCAGCCTTGTCGGCTACTTTTAGTCGAATCTTTGAATTTAGTCATTCATAAGAGAATATCCTGAAGTGTGATTTGGTGGCTTACATCATTGGAATATGTTCTATTTATTTACAATAAGCGATGACCCATGATTGGCCAGGATTTCTTCTGTTGCACGTCCCTTTACATTGTTCAATGCCACTACTTACTAACCATTACTGTTCGTGCATATTCCCGGGGTAAGGAGGATCCTAAAGTTCAGGGGGCTCACTGAACCTAGTGGCCGTAGCCAAAAATGCATGTAGGGATTTAAATATTACCTCTATTTTCTATAATAAGACAGAACAAATACATTTAAAATGATGAATAACATCAACTTTGTTGTGTCTTCTTATTGACAGAATAAGAAACCAATAAGTTAACTTTTGTCCACACTCTGTCCACACTAAACCTGTTAAATATGAACTTCTGTTTCGTCATGTACCAAACTATGTTCCCATCAGCTGTGCCCTCGAGATCAGACTGGAGACTTAACCACTTAAAAGATGGGTGATACTTGCTGTCTTTCTACATTTGTAGCCTACTTTTTAAACAGAAAACATGTCTTATATTGTGAGATTTACTGGAAATGACGTACAATAAAGTCAACAGCAGGAGGAAACTTTAAGTCGATCTCCTGGTGATCTCCCTCCAGCCAGCAGTCACCTTATTTAGGTTTTTGCAGTGAAATGAGGAGGTATGGAAACAGCCGTTCCTCATCCATTGCGGCGCTTTCAAAGCAAGTGACAGGAATAAATAGAAACAGGGCGTCCAACCAAAGTTCAGCTCAAAACATTAGGACATTGCGATAGAAAACAATGCAATGAAACTAATTTTGTCTCTTACGCTCACTTGCCTCTCAATCAGTTAGGAGTAATATGTATTACACAGCATCCCAATACACTAGAGCTCTCTGTGTCTAACCGGGTAGCCTACTGTAGGTCTATCAACCAGCCTTCTATGGTAATTCTTGCAATATTCCATCACTCATTGGACATATTAATTGGGGTACAAAAATGCACCTGCTGGTGCTGAAGCCTCTGTTGTAGACTACACATAACATTCCTTCTAGATTTTTTTTGTGAACTCTGAACCTTAAAGTTCAAACTGTGCCTATGGTTTCATGGCTGGATTATTTGGAAAAGAGAACGCCAAATTGATAAAAAAAAAAAGTGAAAATAACAGTTGAATCATTTCTTTTCCTCCCCTGTCTGCCCATCTTGTGTCGTGGATAAAGAGACGACAGTGTGTTATTTATTCGAGAGATAAAGAGTTATTTCTCCCCCAATACCTTGACTTTATGGAGCCTTAATACAAAACTGTGATGTACAGTACGTCCTCACATGACTGGCCGCAAAACATCCTATCAGCCAAACCGATTAATCGACGTCTTCCTCTAATTAAAATGTGATACATGTCAGGAGAGGGAGATCATGGAATAAAACATAATTGCAAAACAGGAATTTAGCAGTCTATTTTTGGGTTCTTGACATGGGAAAACAAGTCAAGCAGCATAACAACAACAACAACAACACTGACACAGACAGGTTCAGGTCAAACAGCAACAACGTGTATACATTGTCCTGTAATGGCTGTCAGAGAGATGACTAACCTGATCTAGGTTCAGGTATGCAGGAGTGCCACAGTCAGCAGCCTCATACCAATCATACCTGCATGGATAAACGCGCACTGGACTGGACTGGACTGGAAAAGCCTTTGAAGGCAGACATCTAGTCCCACAACATGCATGTGATGTCTAACCCCCCATACCTCCCTCTCCCTCTCCAACATCCAACATACCTCTCATTGGATTCTGGATCCACAAGATGCCTCCGATAAGGTGAGGAGATTGGCCGAGCATCCCGAGTCACAGTCACTTTTCCTCACCTCTCAGCACCTTGTAGAGCCTATATATATATATATATACACACCACTAACTGTTTACCTACAATCAACCTGCTGCCAGATGAGCAGCAAGCAGCCTCAGCCTGGACTGGTCTGGTCTTAGTGGAACAAGCTGTGCGCTCTGTTGCGCCACCAAAATATGTATATCTATCCAGTCTATCTTTTCCTCCATGCAGAGAACACGGAGTGCACGACGGATGATTATGCAAAAGAAGCGGCTCCTCTGCTCCTCTGCTCGGTCGCAGACCTGTTAACCAGAGCTGACGACCAGTGCACAGAAAGAGGCTGCGCGTGAACACCAGTCTTTATGGTGTGCAACCATCACACACATTTTGATACATTTTGAAACATTTTGATACATTTTGATACATTTTGACACATTGCACATTGTAATAATAATAATAACAGCAGAAGATGAGCATGACAGTAATGCAGAGAGAGAAGCAAGAGGCTGCAACATCACCCAATCACAGGTCTGTCACAGGTGACCCACCACACACACACACACACACAGAGATACACACAGCTGCTCTCATCATCTCGGTATAACTACAACTAATAGTGTGTTAGTGCCACAGCAGGCAGCAGGAGAAGGTGAAGAGAGCTTACCTTCGACAGCCATACTGGTGTTGTTACTCCACAGATTTCAGGGCATCACTCTGGAGGGAGCAGCTACGAAATGTCAAAAAAAAAAAGAAAAAGAAGAAGTCAGCTCTCTCTCATTGTAGCTTGTTCGCGGCGTGTTATCACTTTGCTGCGGGCGAGCCGGAGCTAGAGCGCGCAGCTGCTGCTGCTGCTGCTGCTGCCGAGCCTCAAAGGATGCTGGGAAGTGTAGGCTCAGCGCTTTTCTGAGGATGTGAGTGGAAAGAAGAGTAAAAATCAGTTTTGCAGAGAAAAGCACCTCTCTCTCTCTCCCTCTCTATCTGTCCCACACACACGCCCTCTCTTTGTGTGTGTGTGTGTGTGTGTGTGTGTGTGTGTGTGTGTGCCCTAGGCTAATGGGAAAAAAAATCACCATAATAAAGCACACAAATATTCCTAGTTCATTCCAAGTAAGGATGGAAGGAGTACCAGAATAACAGACATTTTACTCAAGTAAAGGTAAAATTACTTGTGTAAAAGTGAACTGGTCGGTTAAAATGTAGCGTACTCTAAACGTCACTGCGTTACATTTTTAAAGAAGACTTTTAGACTACAAAATACAGTGCATTAAAGCTTCAGTTGGCAACAATTCTTTGGCATCATTTGGCAAAAACTCCATAATAACCTTTCAGCATTTTGTAATTCAAGTGTTCTGAGAGAAAACTAGACTTCTGCAGCTCCTCATGGCTCTGTTTTCAGGATTTAAAAAATTAATTTCATTGAGAGCGTGTTCCTATTGGCTGTGCTCCGGTCATGTGAGCGGTGCTTGGTATTCTTTCAAGAGATCTCAACAATGGCTGCCAGGTCACAAACTCTCTCATTTTACATCTAAATCGTGTACAACAAGGTGATTCTGAAAACGTTTGAGCTGAGAAATAGGCATTTAACGTAACATAATATTGATTCATATTTGATCAGCGCTGCCCAGTTTGACCGTTTGCTAATGGGAACAACACTTTTTGTAATTGGTCCAATATTAAGGGGGAATGCTGTCACTGGCAGCCGCGAAACGAGCTGCGAGGGAAAATGAGCAACCTCAATGTAACGTGAAATCCACTAAAAGTGCTTGTTTTTGCCACTGACAGGCTCAGATTGTTATTATAAGTGTCTGACAACATTATGGAAAGGACCCTTCAGAGAAATAAAAATTGTTTTTCTTACCTTTTGCTTGATCCGGTCTGTTTGTTATAGTGTCCAAGTCCCGCTCAAGGAGAAGTCTGGTTGTGAAATCTGAATTTCAGAAATGAAAAAAAAAAAAGAAGCACTTTCAGTGGATGTTAATGACGGTGCCAGCTTGCCCCAATAGCACCATATTACAGCCTGTCTACAGCGTTCTCCCTCAATACTGGACCAATTTCAGAAATTGTTGTCCCTATTAGTCAGTTAGACACAAAAACATGGTAAATAGGAGTTGAAAAATAAAAGTTACCCTTTAAGGTTGAAATCAAAGAGAAGACCACGTTGGCTGCTGCTCCATTTGTGTCCATAGGGCAGAATGTAAAACATGTCTACCATCAACTGGAGGTTCCCCACATCCATAGATTCAGGTTTGTGGATGTTAGCAATACAACAGATGATTTTTACGATGTCTGTCTAAATGTGCATACCACAATTATTAGGTCTTCAAATTGACAGCTACAGTAATGACTGTAAATCCTCTTTGGTGTGCTAATTGATCTGAGCACTTCCAACATGACACACCTCCTGTATGTGTCCATTAAACATGCAACTTTTCTTCCTGTCTGTTAACATTGTTAACTGTGTGATATTATTGTTATCTGTCTGTGTGATGTTGCTGACACTGACAAGTGAGCACAAGGAGGAAGCATGTGTGGCATCTGCAAGTTAGTCAAGGATAAAATATCTCCAAGGCAGGTGACATGCAGCACGTTTGATTGTGACATTTTCATGACTGATATCCCGGAATGATAAACAGATAATTGTACGTGACAGTATGAGGAAGTGTATCTGTTGTTTTCAGCAGATTTCGTCTGAGTGGTGTGTAACAGGTGTGTCTGTCGGTATGCACGCCTACAGTCTGTTCTTCCGGCTTTGTTCTTTTGTCTTAAGGTCTGCTCAGCCTGTCTGAGGAGTTTGTCTGACTTTGATGGATAAACATCACGTACTGTTACTATGTGTGCATGTGTGCTTGTGTTTGTGTGTGGTTGTGCGTCATCTTCCTTCGTGTCATAATGAGTTTTTGAAGGGAGAAATGTCATGAGTCATAAGTTCAAGCATACTTCAGAGACAAAAAGTCAACAAAACAAAGGGTAGAAATGAAAAGAAAGATATTTTTGTAAATAAAAGGCAATTGTAAAAGAAGTATAATTATATCGCGCAATTTGGGTTAAAGTTGAGGATCAATTTCTGATTTCTGAATTTTCTTTCCGCAGACAATGAGCTCAAAAAAAACCCAGAATCAGGTCATCCCAGTGGCAAATCCCTAAACTAATATCAAACCACTGGGCTGTCACACTGCCACCTTGACATGTTGATCAGAGTAATTATTAGGATAAAATCTTTCTATTTTTGGAATGATTGATGATTGTGTTGGCAGTCGTCATGGCAAAAACACAATAACACTGCCTTCACATGATAAGAAATTTGCTCTTCACTCAACGTGAGGTAGGGCGCAGAGCCTTGCAGGGGCAAAGTCCAGTGCAGGTATAATATGCCACCAAAAAGTGTTCAAGGAACGCCATTCACTGTTTCTAGGCAACAATGACAGTTACAGCTGTTATCTCAGTGGTTGCGCTTTGAAAGGCCAGCGGCAACCAAGGTCAAAGTTGGGATAGTTTGAACTTTGAGCGCAGCGCTGGGTAGCAATTTCAAGCGATGCACCACCCCAAGGAAAAAGAGAAAGAGAGAGAGAGATCGCAAGCGGTAACGTTAAAAGGGCGACAGCGCTGTAGTTCTGTGAATGAGAGAAATAAAAGTTATTTTCTGATTGTTTCCTGGCGGTTACTCTCTAAAACACAAATAAATAAACACTCTACATATGATTTACTGTGGAGACAGTCGCTCTAAGTTTAATTTTCCTCCTCTGCATTTCATTCGTTACATCCAACGTGCATCAGTAAATAAATGCAGCAGTAAAAATCGTCACAGTGAGACAAAACCTTTTTTTGTTTTTTTCCAACGTGTTTTTTTTTTAGATGAAACAGACGGGCACACTAAACTGCAGGCTGCAGAGTGTGTTGACCGCTATGACCACCAGCAGCCCTCGTCCCATGTCATGTTGCTTTTTCATGTACGTCAGCACACTAATTTCACCGATCTACGCAAGTCTTTAGACCGCGGTGGAAACGCAGACAACAGTGGGCTGAAAGAACCTTGTAGTTCCTTGAAAAGTAGTTCTACTGACTAAAAGTCCCAGGAACTTTTGGTGTAAACCCAGCTTTAGAGACTAGCTGGTAAACATAGCGGAGCATTTAGCAGCTAAAGAGCAAAATATTTTGTTCAGGATTTGGTGGAGACCAAAAATGGAGCTAAAAGAGAGTAAATATTGGACTTACATTAAACAGATGGCCACAAACTGGACTCCAAATGAATATTAACGTTGCTGTTATCTGCCAAATGTGTAAAATGTTTTCAAACAAGTTCACCATATCAATTTCAAAGGTTGATGATATGTCAATGTTGTGCTCACAACTTGTTTTAGCTGCCCCCAAGTGGCAACAAAATCTGTTATTGCAGGTTACTAACTTTGGTGTTGATAATAGATTTATACTATTATATACAGTATGTGAGCTTTACTGCACTTTAATGAGAGTGGCTCAATATGACATGCTCTCTGCTGAAATGGTTTCAAAAAAGAAAACAAATATTGCCTTATTTGTCAAACACTAAAAATATCTGCTACTATTGTTTCTGTATGACTCAACAAACCCCTGATAGATTCTACGAACACTCAATAACTGCATGTGAAAAGGAAAGTTTTTCTTTTTCTCCCCAGACAGTCATAGTCACCCTTTACATTAATCATTACAGTCCACGAGATGTAAAAGTGCTGTGCTCTGCTCTGTTCCTCTGCATTGTGCCCGGCAGCAGTATAATGACTGCTGAGCTGCAGGTATTCAGGCAATGAAACCCAATCCGTGCTTGAATTACTGTGCTGCGCTATACTGCAAAGCTGCTGGTTATTTGGTACATTAACACGTCGGCTATGAGTAGCTCATTAACATAAGCCATAAAGAAAGTGCAAAAGAGACAAGTATGAGAATCAACTTTGAAAGGAGCCAGAAGCTAGAACTTCAGAGATTGCTGATTTCTCAAAACATGTCCAGGACAGCTACGACTCAAATATCCACAACACAGAAAAAAAGAGTCTTCAAGTATCTACAAAATACAAAATATTCTTTGGATAATCCGACTCATCCGCCAAGCTTTGCAGTCTCTGTATTCCTTTGATATTGTACTGCAAGTGTCCACTGAGTAGACCCAGGTCAAATTGTGTTTTAAATCCCCCTCTTAGGCCTGCTTGATAATCACTGAGTAGCTGTAAGAGGATTTCCAGTACAACTTTGACCCGGGTGTTAACATCACACCAGCAGAGTAATGATCACTCCGTCATCCTGGCCTTGCCACAGCATCTCCCCTTCGAACGCCACCTTCCCATGTTTCCTGGCTCTCATCAGAATCCCCACCACCTTGTCGGAGATCCGAACGTATCTGTCAAACAGCTGTCCGAACGTGACGCGGGTCTTTCCGTCCAGCTCCGGGTCGGCCATAGTCCTGATCACGAAACACATGTCGGCTATCTCGCGGTGGATGTGTTGCTCGGCGCGTTTGGCTCTCTCTGCGGTCTTGGTGCCTTCCTTGGGGCGTCCGTAACCCTCTTCGCCCTTCTGGAGGCGGAGGGACATGGAGTAATCGTGGTCGAAATATTCACTGAAGGGGTTCAGTTTCTGGGTAACGGTGTGCTCCGCGGCCCAGCCCTGCCAGCGGCTCTTCAGGTTTCCCACAGCGCTGTATTTCTTGGAGAGGGTGTTGATCTTTTTGACGTCCTCAGCTTCTTTGCTGTACCTGGGAGGGAAGTCAGATTATGTTACAAATAAATATAGAATATACAACACACTCAGTATCTGTTTGAACCTGCAAGAGGCAACGGGAGTTGCAAATACTCAACAGTAAGAAGCTGTTGCTTTTTCATTTGGTCTCAAAGGTGCAATGTTTAAGACATGGCCAGAATTCTAGTTTAAAACACTCAAAAACAACATTATCAACAGAATGTGAAGTGGTTACAGTGTTGACGTCTATGTATTGAGGTGCAGACATATCTACTGAAATGAGCATGCTAACCAGCTAGTCCCGGCCAATCCGGTCTTGTAATACCACTTTGTACCTTGAGAGGCAATAGTGAGTCCCTGTAGCGTTTAGTCTAGAAATCAATAATTTGACACAAAAATGGTCCTCATCAGAACTGCGCCCATAGCAACGGTCTGTTATACAATACATAGCAACGGTCTGTTATAAAGAAATAACAGACTGTAGAACGCCGTGTTGGACCAATCAGAATCGAGTATTCAACAAAGCTGTCAAATCTATCTACAGTACATCTTACACATTGCACATTTAAGGGTCAATGCTGTGATTATGAGATGCTTGTGGGGTAGAAAACAAATCAGAATAATTGAAAGTTTGTGAGGAGACCAACATGAGAAGTTGCCTTTGTTCCTAAAACTGCACAAATCACAAAAGTAGTGTTCACTTTCCCAAGAGGGAAACCTCCCTGTTCTCTCATGAGTTCATGCCTCTCTAAATATGCTGCGGTTTGAAACCATAATACTGTTAGATAACCTTTGCATTCTTTATTTGACTGTGTTTTTGTAAGTTGTCATGGAATAGGAACTTGATCTTTGTGGAAACTGCTACTTTCTGGAAGACTTCCCATCTAAATCTGTGACCTCATGGAGCCCATTCTGTCGAGTTATCAAGTTGCCTTTCTCTCCAAAACTATCATTGGTTTATACTTAAGATTTATTGTTGTCTGTCAAATGTCTCTTCTCAATATCGTTTATTTTAAGGAAAGATCACATCAAGGAAGTAAATATACAGTTTCATCTGACCTTTAAGAATCCAGTCTCAATATTGTACCTTGTTTTTCAGCATTTTAAAACAACTTCCTCTCTTTACTGGAAAAACCAAATGAAGCATACAGATCATACTCACGTTGGGACTGGAGGTCTTTTAATCCTCAGTGCTGACTCAGAGTCTCCTTCAGAGTCGTTTTGCTCTGCTTCTGTCAAAAAGCTTGTCCTGTTTGTTGGCGCATCACCTATGTCCAGTCTCTCTGCCTCAAGATGTCCTCTGTCGTCCTCATCGCCACCACAGGTGCGTCCTTCCCCTGATCCTCTTCCCTCTTTTCCATGCTTCTGCTCCTTCTCCTCCTGCTTCCAGCTTTTGGTCAGAGACGACACCATGTTGGAGCACTTTCTGCGGAGTGTGGGCGAGCTTTTCTTCTTCAGACGCCTGTCGATCTCCTCTTCTGACGGCAGAGACTCCTTCTTGATCTTCTCGGCCAGGAGCCCGACGCCGGCGCTTTTCTCCTGAACCCCGCTCGTCACCGTCTTCACCACTTGCTTCACCTTGATACGAGACGATGGCTCAGCTGAGGTCTTGACCTCCTCAGTCTCGGGTGCATCTTTGGCCTCCTTGTGAGGAGTCTTTGGAGCCTCTCCAGAACTGACTACATGATTTTGAGAAGCTTCCGTTGGCTGGATCTGAGCGGGAGGAGGCTTCGTCTTCGGGACCCATGTCTTTCTGGGTTCCTTCGTTGGTTCTCCCAGAGAAGCTGGAGCCCAGCCGCTGGGCTCGCTGGCCTGCTTACTCTCGTTCTCCGTCACCCACTGCTGCCAGCTGCCCGTCAGGCTGCACACCAAGCTAATAGTGCGCAGCTTCTTGATGTTCTTGTTGGTGGACGGTTTCCTTTGGCTTGTCTGCTTGTCAGACATAATTACGAATTATTAATGTGTCAATTTAATCCCGCTAAGTGATCGTCCTCAACAGCTGTCAGATTAGCCTGAACATATCCATCTCCTCTCTGCTCCAATCTTTGTTTTCCGTAACTCTGCTTCCCACCCTCACGCTCGCAGCTGCAGCTCTAAAGTGGGGAGAGCAGAACCCCTAACATGACGGTGGAAAGTATTCGAATCATCCGGCGTCCTGATCGTCTTTCCCTGACACCGGTCACCCCAACTGACTCATGTTTCAGCACAGATTGCGGAGCTCGTAACTGGAGGTAAATAAGGCAGTAGCCAACGGGGTGCTTAGCAAGGGCACAGATACAAAGACCAGCAAAGAGGTGTCACTTGATATGTCACAGAATACCTTATTAAATTTAGCTCCACCAGATACTAAAATATCTTCAAGCAATGGTATTCAGACCCTTTACTTAAAGTGAGACTATGTAACTCTTGAAAAAAGAAATAACACAAACTTCCTCTTACAAACGATAAGTTGAACTCAAAAGCAGTAAAATACACCAGTACAGTAAGTATTAATGTAGTATATGAACTTGAAGTTACATTCCACCACTGCTCCTTCCTGTTGTCAGGTTAGACAGTAATGACAGTAAAGAGTGAAGGGAGGTAGTAAATGAAATGATGACCATTTGCCCACAACTTTTACCAAGGGGCAACAACAAAGTAAGACAATCCCGGGTATTATTTCTTTGACATCTGGAGCACCAGTCAGATATAGTAGCTTTAAAATCTTAGCTACAAATCTTTTCCAGAGGCTTTAAAGGGGAAATACGCCCCTTTTCAAAATTCATACATGTTATTCCTATGGTCTAAGACAGTCCAAAAAATATTAGTGAACATGAACAATTCTCTCCCAAAACCAAAAACTAAAGTGCTAAAACTCACATTTGTGGTGTCATAAAGTATAAAGTCTGGACCTGCTCCATAGACAACGAAATGGACGATATTACGCTCAATTGGGTATAAAAAAAAGTCAAAAATCAGCCTCGCATTCATTGTCTATGGAGCATCGTCAGACTTTATACCCTATGAAGTTTGAGACTTCCTTCTCTGGTTTCTGGCTTTGAGAGAGAGTAGCTCATGTTCACAAATATACATTAAACTTTCCTATGCAATAGAAATAACATACTGGAATCCTTAATGTAGGTGGTGTTCCCCTTTAAATACAAAAATAATTTCACAATTTACACTTAAATGAGAGAAAAAGAACACTGTTGGAGCTATTTAAGAGTTTATGGACACTATCAGATCTATCAGACGCAGCCGAGACTTAAACACAGTATCACAGATACCAGGAGACACTTAATCTGAGGTGAGAAAAGAAACAAGGAGCCTCTGACCAGGAGATAATGTGATACCTGGAGGAGACGAGGATCTCCTGCTTACGCATGAAAGGGTTTAATCTTGCAATGCAGCTGGCACTGATATCACCCACTCACTTAAGAGAGCACAGAACAGCATGCATCCTGATATTAGCAACATCAACATCAAGGCTTCATGCTTTGCTAAACTGGGCCTTGACAGGGGGCGTTTAGTGCCGTTTTAAGAGCTGTGTTTTATGTTCATACATGATGTAGTTTTTATGTGTTTGCAGAGGAGGCTGGTTTATAAATAGAACTTGGCAGAGAGTCGTGAAGTTGCAGCTGTTGGCAGTCTGTCACGGAGAGTGGAAGTGACTCATCTGGTATCAGCACAAGACGTCTCTCCAAACCAAGTCAGCGTGATGATATATAGAGTTTGAGAGGAGGGTTAGTGCTCCTCCACAAGGACAAACAGGCTCACTGCGGCTGCAGGTTCAGGGTGAGAAGATAATACATGGATGGAATGACTTTTTGCAACTGATGTGGTCTTGTGTCTTTTAGTGGAATCAAACTATTTAGTAATAGTGTATATAGCACTGGTTCCGAACTTGGGCGTCCCGACCCCCACTAGGGGTCGCCAAAGCTTCGTAGGGGGTCACAAGGCCTTCTTGATTTTAACGGCTGTAAGACAACTTTTAATAAGTATATACAATTGGCTTTTATCTCAGCATTTCATTAATTTCTGTCAAGAAAACTAAACTAAATTGTTATTTTTTATTATTTAAGATATAAATGTAAAATAAATCTCACAGGATGAGGGCACGGTGAAGACCTGAACACGTTATAGTTATATTCTCAGAGCCTTCCCTCTCCACTAAACAGTCTTGTTCTGCATTAGAAAAGTATGCAATTAAAACAACCAAAGAGCTAATAGAAAATTGGCTAAGTGTAAAAAAAAACCCCACTGAATTTGTAAAAAAAAATTATATGAGTGATTGTTACAAAAAAAAAAAAATACAATACAGAGAATTGTATGAAAAGTTCCTAAAGAATAACAGAAAAAACATCTCTGATGCAAAACTCAGGAAATAATCGTCTCAAAATTCATCCAAATCGCTCGTTTTACACAAACTTCCTGCAGTTATTGCGTTCACTATCTGGGTTAATTGTACAGTTTATCAGTTGTTATGTACTGTTATTGTTATGCATCAAATATAATATGAAAAATCCATAAAATATGCCACTTAGTCAGGGGTAGTCAGTTTACTTAATGATAGAAAGAGGGTCCCCTTAATGAAAAAGGTTGGGAACCAGTGGTATATAGTAGATATATACATATACAGCTACAACTGCTACATGTACAGACGTCACTAAATCCCATCAGCTTCCTTTTGTTATTTTTAGTTACAATAAAAACCATGTATACAGTAGATAAAACACTCCTGCTAACATGTTGGTGTTTTATTTTTAATACCTCCTACGTTAGAGTTTTGGATTGTATAATAATAATGGCCACAAGTCACATTAAGGACACACAGTCACATCTGTCACATCCAAGACAGCCCTCAAACCCTGTTTCTTTTGTGGAGCACCACCTGGAGCTTTAGCAAAGCTGGATATCACCTCTAAGGCTGCTTGTATTTTTATGTGACAGCAGATCTGCAGGGATCTGGAGAATGTTTGATGGCAGTGTCGGTAACATAATCTGTACCATCTCTTCTTTAGACTGTGGCAAATGTCCTTCCTACCACACAGTAATGTCACAGCTAAAGAGCTTTATGTTAATCAGGAAGTGAGAATAACAGGACTTGATTTTTGTCTTTCAGTCATTTACCTTATTAAATGGATGTACAGTTTGAAAGAAAAGGTCAGGTTTAACTTTAGAGTGGTTTTAAACATGTAGGGTGAATGTGAGGGTGGCGGTCCACCAGTAGAGGTTGCTATGGTTTCACTGTTGAAGCACTGTAACACTCCACAATCTCACTATCTAGCCCCATGCACAAACATGTACACTTTTCTACTAGTGAACCAGCAACCAGTCCTACTGTAGATTGAATTAGAGCACAATGATGTGTGCACTGTATACCACATTTTGTCACATTACTTTATTATATGAAAGAAAGTAATTTTATCCCACTATCTACCTGTTTGATTTATTTGCCTGTTTTTAAAATTGGATTTTGTAGAGTGAAAAATAGGGAAGGATTATCTGATAAATAACTCTGGATTCGGTTATTAGTGCATTTTACAACTTTTAGAACCTAACAATTTAAATAAGGGCTATTCAAGTGTTCGTACTGGTGAGTTGATTAAACTAAAAAAAAATTCTGCTGATTTACAGACGTCTCTTTCCTAATTTAAGTCTATGGGGAAATGTCTTTTTGAGCCCAATGGCATCACTTGACGGACACGGAAGTTGTAATTCCACTGTTTGGCCACTATGAAAATTAGCTTCAGCTAACTGTGCTAACAACACGAACAGTGCAAACAACGGCAACAGTGCTTACCTGGGTGGGAACCGGTGGGTGGGTGTTACGCTTCCGTGGCACCATGGGTTGTGACGACGTTATCAGCTGTAACCTCCGTATGAGAGCCGTGTAGAGCGCGGCCACGTAAACAAAGAGAGAAGCTTGGATTACAGCACACACAGAAGGAGAGTGACTTCATTCTCTGCTCAGGTAGACATTACTACTCTATATCTTTACAAAGAAAATAGTTGTTTGCTGCTATATTAAAGCTCTGAATACCATTCATTGAACCTTTAAAGGCTACTGTGGTGATTTGGGCCAAATAGAAACCGGGTGGTCGGCCCCACTGAAGGAAGACGATGTCCAAATCTGGACCGAATGCACCTGTGGTGCTTATCAACATCTGCACTGCTGCTGCTGCTTTGTTTACCTTCCACTACTTGTTCTGAGCTTGTTTTATTTGGCAGTCCTTATTATTGCGCATTAATTGTACAGGAATGCATCTGTGAGGCTCTCTCAAGCTGTTCCTCTGACCTCTGATTTGTGTTATGCTTGGGGTGATCTTATTGCACATAATTGGAATCCTGTTGTTGCAATGATCAGATCAACATCCCGGCGCGTAAGAGATATTCATAACTATCATCTCTCTGTCGCAGCAGTAGCTTAGTTTATTTGTAAAAAGGAGTAAATGAAACAGCTGTAAACCAGGATTCGGAGGATGTTTTTCACTTCTCGTCTGCAGAGTTTGATGGATTTAATGTCTCTTCATATCCGGGCGAATCAACAAAAACATCTGTAGCAGTCAAACATATGGCTCTTGACAAATCATCTGAAATAACTACACTAAAAGTACAGTTCTGATCCAACTAGGGTTCTCGCCTTTCCTCAAATGCTGACCTCAACAAAAAAAGAAGCCAGCCGCACAAATCTCCTGGCCCAGGAAGAGTAAACCACTATGTAATCCACTAATACTTCCTTCCGAAGGGGCTGAGTGTTATTATTTGGCTGTGCCGCTTGGCCCTGATAAATAAAGAAGGGAAAGACAGTGAATTAAAGCGAGCTCAACGCAGGGGTCGGCGAGGGCCGGCCAGGACGCTGAGAGAGGAATCCTCGTCTCCTGCAGAGGACCTCGACAGGATGACGGAGAGCACCGCTGGAGCCAGACCGAGTCATTAGAGTCATCTGAGGGAGAAGTAAAGGTCCCTGCTTTGGATTTATGTGACAGCTTTCATGACAATGTTTTACATGATGAAGAGGATGGAAGCAGAGGAGGAAGAGGAGTATGATAAAAGATAAAACAGGAGCTCTTTGGAGTGGCAAGTGTTTACAGTTGTATAGAGGCTTTAAACGGCGCTGTTTCATGTTAGAGATGTTTTTCTGTGTCACAGATAACTGGCTTTAAACAGCATTAAGAGCAGCTCTGTGTAGCCAGCTGTGTATATTTGCCACTTCATTGGAGATATTCAATGAGGTAAGTTGTTTAATGAATTCATGCCAAAATTAAACTTAATTCTTTTTCTTTTTTTTCAGCACTGTTTCTAATAATAACACTCAAAATGTGTAATGGTAAATCTCTTTTACAAGGTTTCTAAATGAAATATAGTTCATATGAGGACTAACTGGACTGAGTTCAGCACAGAATTATCAAATAAAGTAAATGTAGCCACATGACATCAATGCTAATAGCATGAGAACACTCAGCACCTCTAAGTGGTTTACCAGAATCTGACCTTTACCAATATATTTGACATTCTCAGTCATACTATGATCAAAAATACAGAAAACAGAGTGAGAGAACTTACTTTTGATCTTCCCATGATGGCCTTCAGGAGACTGATTCTACTTCCTGTTGATCATGTGACTTGTGGAATATCTCACATTATGAGAGGGGGGGATGATGTGTTAGTTAGGGTGACAGGACAGTGAAAACCTCGGGACGCTACTAAACTGTGTCTTTTAAAGGTAGGGTTGGTAAAGATTTTAGAAGCATTTTTTGTTATATTTGTTGAAATTCTCATTACATCCCTACAACAATCAATAAATCAAATGCTCTGACAAAAAAAAGAAATGGAATTGAATTAATCCCGAATGTAATGATTGGACGGTCTACCTGTCTACCTCAAGCCCCCAGGAAGTGCGCCGGTCGACGATCTGGACTTTCGAAGTGGCCAAACTGCGGTACTGCAACTTCCGTGTCAGTCACGTGATACATTGAGGCCAAAAATACTTTTCCCCATAGACTTACATTGGGAAAGAGACGTCTCAGCGGATCATTTTTTTTAGGTGAATCAACTCCCCAGTACGAACACTCTAATAGCCTTTATCTAAAAAATTCAGTTTTTAAAGTTGTAAAACGCACTAATAGCTGAATCATGTGAGTGAGACCCAGACCCTGATCACCAACCCTGCCTTATCTAACATATTAGACTATGAATTTCTAATGATAAAATGTATTTTATGTCTAAATTGGAAATATAGTGTCACACAACAATACACAAAAAAAAAAAAAGAATATTCTGGAGGATTCTAATCATTATATTTCATGGTGAAGTGTGGAGTTAGAAAGTGGGGACTGGCTAAAATCTTATTTTTTCACTGTTCTTGGTAGTTTTCTATCAATGTTTTACATGATATAAATAGATATAGAGTACGGATTAGACCTGCTCTATATATGAAAAGCGTCTTGAGATAACTCCTGTTATGACTTGACGCTATATAAAAATAAATTGAATGGTGTATCTTCAAATTGCAATTAGAGGACAAAGTGCAGGACACGTTCCTTGATAATATAATGTATTACACAGATACTTTTCATGAATATTTTGCATGTAATGTGCTGGCGATGGAAAAGTCCCAGATTCGGCCTATTGGTCATGTAACACAAAATATTAGTAAAGTAGCTCGCTAGCAGTCATGCTACAAATAAGCTTTTTAGCTGCTAACGTGGCTAGAATGTCACATATGTAGCTTCCAAATAGGCAATTTTAGTTTGAATTGGTAATATTTGAGTCAGTTTTTCTTTTCTGAAATGAAATGTGTCTTCTGTAAAGGCCTCTAGTGTGATCAAATGAATACGGATATAAACATGCTTCCTTTGGGAATTACAAGACTATTCTGTATTTGAGGTGTGCATGCAAACAAGAAAGATATTGAGATTTTTTAATTTGAAAATTTAGGACAGCTTTTCAAAGCTTGTTGATTTGCATGCTGCACCCTCTGCATCAGAGAGATATTGAATGTGTTAGTAAAACATCTGGCCTATTTGCTTTGAGACATGGTCTTGTTACCAGAGATCTTATAAAAACATGTTGCTCTTGGCTTCGCACCGCGTCAGTCAGCTATCACACTTCATTACTTCTGACCGCAGCAGCCTCTGGAGCAATAATTGGCCACACACTTCTCACTCGTTACATCAACTTTTATAACGTTACCAACACTGAGCTCTGAAATCAAAAAGCCCCCAAAATAGGATCGGCGCTTTCATTCTTCCACCGTTTCTTTATCCAACTTATCATACATTCTGACATCCATACTGGTTTCCCATGGGGTTTTTTTTGTGTGAATTTTTCCAACATGTCACATGAATAGAAAATAACGTTTTATGAATTACACAAACACGCAATCTATAGCTTCAACTTCCCAGGACGTCTTAACATGATTTAAAGTCTCTCTGATTTGGCCTTTACTAACATCCGAAAGAGAGAGATCCTTTGAAGCTCTTTTCATCCAACTAAGAAGCCTTCATGCTATTATCAGTTTGAGTGGCTCCTGCCGGGACCTGCAGCCTTTCTCTGCTTCACACCCTCTTTGTACACCAAGTGTCGTTTTCACTCCCACAGACCATCAATCATATCGAGCTCCTTTGGAGTTTTTCGAGATAAGGGAGTCCCTCACCTCAGCTCACGTTTACTTTCTTATTCTGCTTTTATTTATTTTGCTAAACCGCAGGAGTTTGTACTCAAACCAGCATTGTGCGATCCAAAATGTCTTTTTTCTCCCAACAGTCGGACAGAATATTTCTTACTTTGATAAATAATATGTGCAAATGGCAACTATTCTTGTTGTAAAAGCCATGACGGATAAAAGTTGGCCTTTGGTAGTCTCGAGAAATCAGAGATCAGTTAAAGCTGGAGGAGGCAAAATTGGAGCAAATATGATTAAAAAAATATATTTTTATAAAACGGTCGCTATATCGTGACAGTAGTGCATGAGACAGGTGAAAAAAAAATGTGCCTCCGGTGTCCTCCAGTGCTCCTAATGGCATCTGCAAGATTTCACAGACCGGAGGAAAACAACAAATCAGAGCCGATATTGATTCATATTTAATCAGCGCTGCATACTTTGACTGTTTGATCGGAGTTTGCAAGTGATTGACAGCTGTCTCCGTTGAATGAACAGCCAATAGGAATGCTCTCTCTCTGAAATGACCTGTGATTGGCCAAAGTCTTCCGTCACGGGCTAGATTTTTTAAAGCCTGAAAACAGCCATGAGGAGGTGCAGAAGTCTAGTTTTCTCTCAGAACACTTCAATTACAATATGCTGAAAGGTTATTATGGAATTTTTGCCCAATGATGCTAAAAATATTCTGCCTACTGCCACTTTAACTCTCTGAAATACATTAACTTGACATGGATATTGTCTCAGTTTGACACAATGCTCAGTGCGCAGTGTATAACTCAACGCCAAACCTTAACAGTTCTGCAGAGACCACACAGTAGGTTTGGGATTATAGATTCCACTGTAGTGAAAATGGAGATGACTTGGAGTTGCACACATTGATGTCAGCTTCAATATGAGATTTTAGGGGGACTTGCATGTGATGATTTCATGAGTTCATTCCCCAGCGCCCGTTTAGCTTTTTAAAATGTTTGCTTTATCGGCGGTCGATGTCCGTGCCAGTCATGTGGTTAAACACATGAGCTCTTTAGTTGCTGTCTTGCCCCGCAACATGAAAAACATTTAAGACCCAAGTAATTAATTTAAACACAGGAGGAATGATGTCACGGTCACAGAGAACCAAAACACGGGGCTTTCTTCTTCCCTCACGATGCTGTACAACTCGCAGTATGCAGCGAGCTAAACACACTTCCAATAAAGTTTGACGCAGTTGGCATTTGAAGACTTTACTGGAGGAAAATATGAATTCTGAATTTGCACCCAAAATAATTGCCAATACACCGTCTATAATTCTCGACTGAGAAAGAGGCAGAAAAGAGGCGCAGAGAAAACAAAAAAAAATGACCCCAAATCACAGAGATGCCGATTCACAGGGGACTAAAATTATCATATGACCTCTGTGTTTGGCGAAATATGGTAGGTAATTTGTGGTGCAATTAATACTAGTCCCGTGCGAATAGGGCTACAGAGTCCACACGAGTTAAATAAATAGAGTAAAAAGGTGCATTAACTGTTACTCTGAATGCAGTATTAGCAACACATTAGCATGGCTAGTGATGGCTAACTTAGTAAGCGTTACACTGCTTGAAGAAAAATGTAATAAACATATTTTCCCGGTGAACTATGACCACACTTTTGGCCCCACTGACCTGTGTTGTCACCATAACAACTAACAACAACCATTTTCCTTTGTATTAGTCAAATGACCATGGAAAACAATCTATTCTACTAATATTTATAAGGAAAATATACTGCATATTTGCATCGTGTTTTTAGAGCAGTCTTCTGTAACTGTACTTTGCTTTAATTAAAGCTGCAGATCAGGTGTCATGACAATTTTCCATTAAGGGTTAATAGAGCATTCACAGCATTCCAGATGCACCATACAGGATTGAGAATTGTGGCCTTATTTACGTTTAGACTCTCTTTCTCTTCATCCGGTGGTCAAACAATCTCAGTTGTAATATAAGAATGGTATAGTGGATTAATAATACTGAAATTAAGAGCATGTTCTAAAGGCATTTTATGATTAAATCTGATATGTTCTGACATGTTCTATTTTTATTTTCACTTCCTTTCTCTACGTATCCTCCTCCATGTTTTTATTCATTTCCATGTGAGCAGGTGGTCTCTTCAGGGGATTCAATGGCCCTGAGTGTTCATACTGCAGGTACTGTGCTCTGTCATATCTGATTTGGTTGACGTCCAGACGCTGTCCGTCCGCATGCAGCTCAGACCCTCAGGGAGTCCCATCGCCTCGCCGGCCCTCAGCTCTTCCTCAGTTAACAGGAAGGGATCCACTTTCAGCAGAGCAGCCCGGCTGTGGATGGAAGGAGCTGGTTGCGTGCGTACGTGCGGAGATGACAAGTGAAACGCCACTTTGCTTTGACACCCTGATTGTCCACCGGAGACAAAACCTCCCCCAGTTTAGAAGTGCTTCTCGGGAGCTCCTCGTCCCTCACACCAACAAAGGACAATGCTTAAGACCCACATAGGTGTTTGCCAGCGTGTGCGGACTCCCTTCACACTTCTCAATAGAACACATTCCAGTGAGGGTGTCGGGTCAGTGCAGGCGCCGAAGGACACGCGGCGGTTTTGCAGGCTGCAGTAATTTGTTTAACCTCTGATTAGGCCCAGGAATGTCAACTATGAGGAGACGCTACAGGTCCCGACAGCGTCGTTTGGCACGTTGGCAATCTGTCATTGCCACTAGCGAGCGAGCAAGTGAGTCGCCAATCGAGACAATAGCCGCTCCACTGCCTCGGCAGAGTTTAATGTTTGAAACATCTGGTTTGAGCGGAAGAAAGCACGTCTATCTATGTGATTCATCTCATGTCTTTCTGTGCAATAAGCTGGCCTTGCATGACATACAGTAAAGCATTTGTATCAGAGGATTTAACTGATGTTGAAGATATTATCATGAAAGGAAGCTTTTTTTTAAAGCATGTCTTTTTAAAGAAAGACGTAATGAAGGGCAACCCTGACTTTAAACCTATCGTCACATCAATTTGGCACAGAAAGTGCAGCCTAAACAGCAGATTGAAAACATTTTCTCTTTTATTCAATCTAGCAACACAACACTGACCACATGTTACGAAAGACGTTTAAATAAATCTGCAAATCTGGAATCGAATGAGGTAAAAGCAGAGTTATCAAAGGCACATTTCCCCAGGGTTATTATCTTAACTTCTATGTTTTATGCTCAACTTCAAAACATCATTGTACCTCTGGCAGAGTAAAAACAGGAAAAAAAAAGAACGGCTTTCCTCAGGAAAGCTGCTTTGCGTACACACACGTTAAATTATACCATTTTAGTATGCTAATAAACATGTCAATTGCAGTTTTACAAGTTCCAGATACATTCCATCTTCTCTGCACATGCAACTTTAGCAGATACTCCACAGTAGATTCTGTTGTTGTAAAGCTGGAAGTTATGAAATATGTGTTCACACGGATCACTTGGTGGAATCATTAATTTCATGCTTCATATCCAACTCTAACTCCTTTTTTTTCCTAAGCTGCATTGATGAGAAACAGAAACTGGCTGGATTCTAAGGCATGTTATTGTCTGTGAAAAATATGTTGGATGTAACTTGTCTTAATGATCTGCTTTGTCTTAAAGGGATAGGTGGGGTGATTTGAAGTGGGGTTGTATGAGGTACTTCTCCATAGTCAGTGTATCCTACAGTAGATGACGGTCGGCACGCCCCCAGTTTGGAGAAACAGACAGAAGTTACGGCACGGAAGCAAAGCAATGTACTGCTGTGGACGAAAAATGTGGACGTGTGACGTATTGAAAAATCAATATCAGTTTAAAGGTATAATTTGTAACCACTGCTGTTGTAAACACACAGCATTCACTACTCCTCGTCGGCTCAACGAGCGAGCGAGGGAGACAGAGAGTGGCGATGGTCGAGCAAGCTACAGAGTGAATGAAGTGAGGGAGCGGCGTTAGGGAGAACAAAGCAGCGAATCAGAGAAATAAAACGTTATTATCTGATTGTTTCCCGGCGGTTACATTCTAAAACACAAATAAACACACAACTAACTTCACACAACGCTGCGGGAAGGTGCAGTGTTTCCGGATTTTGAATGAATGCAGCCGAAGTCTGTGTGTGTTGCTCAGCGCTGCTGGGTCTTTCTTTTAGGTGGCTAAACTACGTTTTTCTGCTGCCCCCGTCCCCGCTTTGCTTCCGTAGAGTAACTCCTGTCTGCTTCTCCAAACTGGGGGCATGCCGACCATCATCTACTGTAGGTAATACACTGACTATGGATAAGTACCTCATACAACCCCACTTCAAAAAATCAGAACTATCCCTTTAATGCTGATTTCACACCAGGCAGTGGCGAAGTGCGGCCAGCATTTTTCTGCGGCCGGGAGGTGTGTTCATGTGTTTCAGGCGGGAAGAAATTCTTTGTAACATAGGTCACCATGTCACAGGAATCACAGGATCTGTCCTCTGTGGCCGCACTTCACCGCTAAAAGTTAAACTTTTAGTTTGGCTGCAGCTCGCTGAGCTCGGGGGCGGCTGCTGCATCTTTTCATAGACATTGCATGGTAGCTCGCCGCAGGCCGCACTTCACTGCTAATCCGGTGTGAATTCGGCATAAGGTAAGAGGTTAGGACCAGTCTGAAAGGGGTTTTATAATGTCACTTACAGTTTTAGAAATAAGATTCAGAGAGCTTGTACATGTGGGACACCAGCTTAATATAAGCATTTACATCTTTGTAAATATGCATGGATCATGACGAGGTCATCATCACACTCAGGAATATACCGTATAGCTGTATCACTTGTTGTATAACGTCCTTTCTCTTCCCCCCACGTGCACACAGCTGTAATTGTTATATATCACTAATTATATGCATTTGTATTAATGTCCTTGTTTTTCATATTCAGCAGAGGTATGGTGATCACTCATAATCTGAGCCTTGGCCGGTATTAGTCGTCTCTCAGCCAATAACAAAAAGCAAATGGATCCAAGTCCAGAATCTCACCCAATAAAAACCAAACATCTTGAACTCTAAAAATAATCACACTCTGTCAAGACAGCTAGTGCCAGCAAGTGACCCTCCTGACTCATCACTTGAGTTGTTTAAGGTCACCTTAAAACTGAGCGTGTGTTTTATACTTAATGCAGACAGAAATTACAGTAAAAAAGACAATTTCATCTCACTTTGGATATTGTATACAGTTGGGATAACAAAAATAATACTAAAAAAACACAATATATAATACAATGGTAATATTATGGGCTGTGTTCTGTGGGCAACATTTTAATAAAAAAGCAATTTGTCTCCTTCGAGCGTTCCAGAGAAGTTCTGTCCAGCAGGTCAAGAGTCAGTGCTGCTCTGTGATAGCTGCTTTCCATTCAGAAGAGTTCAAATCATCCAAGTTATTACAGCACAGGTCCCCAGGAAAATGGAAAAAAACGTTGTGATTTGACATCATGCTTGAATCTGCTTGGGAACAGACATCAGTTTCAGGTGTCTTTGCTCTGCTGTCCTCCCCGTGGCTGCTTTCCAGTCCATCGAGGGGAAAGGTTACGAGGCAACAGCGGAGCACAGCGATAGCCGTTGCTCTGGAGAGGAACCAGGTTGAATAAAAAAAGATTCATTGGACGACTCTCCCGGTGGGGGCGGCGAAATGAGATGAGACAAGAGGATAAAATGGGAAGCGTCCCTCTAATGTGCTACATAGCTGTTTGGAAGTTAAAAGTTCAAAAGACTAGGAGAAGTCCAGGGGGCGGATCATCATGACCGTGGCTCGTAGCGAGTAGCTGGGACCCTTGAAGTAGTGCCACTTGATACCGTTCAGCTTCCCCACGTGTTGTCCTTGGGTGAAGTACATGCCGTTAAGGTTGGACGGGCCGCAGGCATCAAACCACCAACCTGAATAAGCACAAAGTAAATATTAGTTGCAAATAGGGCTGTCAGTCGATTCAAATAGTTAATCACACATTTTTTATCTAAATGTACCTTAAAGGCAGATTTGTCAAGTATTTAATACTCTTATCAACATGGGAGTGGGCAAATATGCTGCTTTATGCAAATGTATGTATATATTTATTACTGGAAATCAATTACCAACACAAAACAATAACAAATATTGTCCAGAAACCCTCACAGGTACTGCATTTAGCATAAAAAATATGCACAAATCATAACATGGCAAACTGCAGCCCAACAGGCAACAACAGCTGTCAGTGTGTCAGTGTGCTGACTTGACTATTACTTGTCCAAAACTGCATGTGATTATCATAAAGTGGGCATGTCTGTAAAGGGGAGACTCGTGGGTACCCATAGAACCCATTTTCATTTGCATATCTTGAGGTCAGAGGTCAAGAGACCCCTTTGAAAATGGACAGTTTTTCCTCGACAACATTTAGCCTAAGTTGGAGCGGTACCAATGGAAAAGGATCCCTGAAAATGACACTGGAACTTAATTTAGACCCTGGCAACGCAAAGAGTTCCTCAAAAGATTCTTGGTTCTGGGGGAAAGTTCCTGCGGATTATTAGCATTGTTCAGCCTCCAACATGGTTGGTACCGATGGATTCCTTAGGTTTTCTAGTTTCATATGATACCAGTATCTTCACTCTAGCTTTAGAACTGAGCCTGCTACAACCTAAAAATCACAAGTTGCCTTAATGCGTTAGAGAAATTGGTGGCATTAAAACGAATTTGCATTAACATGTTATTATCACGTTATCTTTTACAGCCCTAGTTGCAAAGCATCAAAGTCTTTCAACAGATCAAGTCAGGCTTGTTTTGTCAAGGTGTTGATAAAGTCTCCTCAATCACAAGTTTTGTCCTTGGCAAAGGTTGAAAGTTTCCCATGGCCTCTCCCACTGGGCCATGGCAGTGGTTCAGACACCATTTCACTGCTATCTGCTCAATGTGTTCCTGTCAGTGGGTTCATTGGCATGCCGCTACCTGTTGCTGAACACTTTCGGTACCTCTTTCTATTTAAAGCAAAGAGTGCATGTGCACGAGCTCCGGCGTGGTGTACGGCATGGGAAACTTTTACTTCTGTTCCCCAAGGTGACACATTTCATGATTTCCCAGAAGTATATCTGGTGCGTAGAGAAAGGGAACACATGCTCGCACTTTTATTTTAAAATTTAAGACACACATTGGCTTCCTGTCTCTTTTAGAGTTAGAGTTTATAAAGGTCTGAATGGTTTAGCACCTCCATACTTAGTCAACTGTTTCTCCCTGCTGCTTTAGGTCATTGAAGCAGTTAAGACTCTGAAGTATGGGGAGGCAGCCTTCTCTTATTATGGACCAAATCTGTCCATACATATCCAACATGCAACTTCTGTAAATTCCTTAAGACTCAACTTTGAATCTTGCTTCTATTTTAAGCAGTCCATGTCCTCACTTTCATTGAATCTTACTGAACGTTTATTTCTGTTTCATCTTACCTAGTATTATTTTCTTATAATTGAACCCGGTTTTATTGTATTTGAATGTTTTGCTTGCCACCTTTGAAATTGTGTCTACATTTTTTTTTCAAATATACAATTTCATGTAAATATAATTTATGTATGAAAGGTGTTTTGCAAATAAAATGTTGTTATGGTATTATTAATATTAGGGCTGTCAAAGTTAACACGATAATAACGCGCTAATGCAAATTAGATTTAACGCCACTAATTCCTTTAACGCATTAACGCAACTTGACGTTTTTAGGTTGTAGCGGGCTCAAGGCGAAGGTAAATCCGAACTCTAATGTTATCAGGACGTGTTCAAATTAGGGCTGTCAAAGTTAATGCGATAATAATGCATTAACGCTATTTCATTTTAACGCCTCTAATTTCTTTAATGCATTAACGCAACTTGCGTTTATGTTGTAGCGGGCTCAAAACTTAAGGAATCCATTGGTACCAACGATGTCATATTAACTTGTTGTAAAGGAGGTTAAATAACGCTCCAAGGCTACACTAAATTTTGGCGAGGGAAAACTGTTGTGGCTATTTTCAAAGGCGTCCCTTGACCTCTGACCTCAAGATAAGTGAATGAAAATGGGTTCTATGGGTACCCACGAGTCTCCCCTTTACAGACATGCCCACTTTATGATAATCACATGCAGTTTGGGGCAAGTCATAGTCAAGTCAGCACACTGACACACTGACAGCTGTTGTTGCCTGTTGGGCTGCAGTTTGCATAAAACAAGCACTCCCATGTTGATAAGAGTATTAAATACTTGCAAATCTCCCTTTAAGGAACATTTTGAACAGATAAAAAATGTGCAATTAATTTGCGATTAATAACGATTAACTCCGGACAATCATGCCATTAATCGTGATTAAATATTTAAAATCGATTTACAGCCCTTATTAATATATATTTCACCAGAAAAAGATTTACTGAACATAACATATATTCTATTCTGGTAATCTGTCATCAAAGTCTTAAATCTGAACTAGTGAACACGCCCTCGCTGATACAGTCAGATATAGAACATATGCGAGGCATGGCATGTGTCAGTCACACAGTGACAAATGGCAGCGCCTCTCCTCTCTCCGCTCGGACCTGAATACCACCGCGGCCTACAGCATGACATTTCACTAGAGCTGTCAGTAATCAGGAGTAATGTTCTGCCCTTGTGGCTGGCAGGGATCGCAGGGATATAAATTTCACATTGATTGCTGCTTCATCAGAAGACACGTATGCAACATAACACATACACTGGTGGACACCTCCTTACATTTCCACAGCGGCTTGTAATTTCAGGATGCTGGCGCCAGTGGGAATCACATATGAAATTGCACTTGCTCTGCTATAATTTTATTAGGACTTTTTAGGAAGCTTTCAGAGGAGGCACTGCACCTGACATCTTTATAGATGGACTAAAGTTGTGAGAGGTTAAAGCTGCTATAGTCAATATTTCTAAATTAACTATGGATTGAATGGCTTTGTTTAATGACAAAGGGGACGATTGCAGAGATGAAGTCACGAGGAAATTATCACTTATTTCCACAGCACTGTTGCTGTGGAAATACGGCTTTGATTGAGGAAAATAAGCGCATTTGGTATTGTTTGGTATACGCATAATTTGTATATTTCTTTAATTACGATTAATCGATTCTTAGTGTTACCAGTGATGGATTAAAGGAAGCGATTAGAATTTGCATCTCTACTACCTAAGTTAGAGACTAGCTTATGAACATAGTGGAGAATTTAGCAGCTAAAAAGTCAGATAAATAAACAATAAGTTTGACGTGTCAACTTAAAAGGTGATAATATGTCAATGCTGTGTTTACAGCTTGTTTCCGCTGGCCTCAAGTGGCCAAAAAAAAAATAAAAGCAGCTTTAAAAAGCCACTTAATCAACAAAATAGTAGCTAGGGTTTACACAACATAGTTTACGACACCAGCCACAGTTAGAATGAAAAGGTAGTTGACAGTACCAGTATAGAAAAGCTGGTAGTAATGTCCTGTAGTTGACACAATGATGGGATGAGGGTTTGGTGATATTATCACAAAGTGTGTTGTGCAACCTGCTGTTTTATTTTATTGAGACAGTGTTTTTCCCCCCTCTCTTAAACCATGAAGCAGAATACAGCGAATGTCTCCATCCCTCACTTGTTGATAAACCGCAGACCACACAACCGCCGTCAAACACATAAACATTCAGTGTGCGCAGCGGCAATCCTTCGGGATTTATGACCAGCATCCTCTCTGTTTCCAGGCCAGAGATTTTTAAAGACTTGTAAAAACAGTGGGGATGTCTTCGTTTGAAAAAGCCTCTCAGCTAGTGCAGTTTGTTCTCAAGATAGAGGAATCCCCCCCTACCTCCTACTGTCAGTGGTGTATCCCTACTGTATGTTCTGGTGTTGGGTAAATATATACATTACAGTATGTGTGTGTGTGTCCTCACTATATCCTCCTGCGTATTCCTAACACGGCTTGCTGCAGTTGTCCTCATAAATGTATAGAAGTATTTTCCTCTTGTATATTCCAGACACTTACATCATTTGATGTCAGCCCTGCTCTTATAAATGCAGGGAATAAATCAAATGATATACTGTACATACTGTAGCACAGAGCTGGGCTCGGACCAGCCTTGACTCAGGCTATGTGTTGTCATGCCTCTCCTTTGTGTTTGGCCACAGGCGGGCTATGAATCAAGCAGAGTCGGGGGGGTGTTGATTAGTGATCAGATGCCAGTTCCCCTTTAACCCACTGCATTCACAATGACCTAAGAGGTAATGCTGATCTTAAATCTGCACTTAGAAATGCTTGATTAGAACCAGGTCAGGATTGCACAGCGGTAGAGCTGCCATGAGGTGACAGCGAGGGTCAATGGGCTCCACTTACACAGCAGGAGAAGCAGAGTCATTTTAAATCTCTTTGACACTTGGTGCCGCGCCCAGGGATCTATTATAATGTGCTCGTTCCCAAACCGCGGTGCAACTGGGAGGGGACGCGGAATATAGCCTAATAGGTGCAGATAGATGGATAAGTGGCCGTGTTAGCCCATTGCATGTCTTGCGAGTGCAGGTTGTGATCATAATGACCTGAACTAACGACCGGGCAGTGAACATTGTGGAGCCGGTCGTAAAGCCAATCAGAGAAAATTGCTTTTTGGGATGATTATATCGTGCCATTGTTTTATCGTAAAAGCGAATGCTGAAAGGATCATTCTGGTTTATTACGTCATTTTTTTTGTAGATTTACCCTTGATTTGTATTTGTAATGATGACGTTGTACTCCCCGAGTTAATTGCTGAGACCTGAGAGCAAGAAGACATTGCTGAAAAGAAGTCTGACGGGGCAAGAAACACAAGAACTTAGACGTTCAGACAGGTTTTAAACAAACCGTAAGGATAGCTAAAGTTATTTGGAAGAGAAAAGGAAGGCAAATAAATAATTAAATTATGACTATAATTATTATTACCAAGAGCAAAGCAAACTTTTCGCGCAGTGCGATTACATGCAAAGTAAGTTAATAGACGCAATGCGTACAAACTCAGATCTACGGAACTTTTTTTAGCATCTTTCAGCTTATTATTTTGTTTTTAATAGATATTTTCCTCAGGAGTTGGTGACTTACAATCATGAGGCCAAATAAATGCTACTGCTTCTCTATGTCTGCTGGAAGTGTAACTAAGCGACTGTGTGCTAACATGTTTGCCAACTTTATAAGGTGATAATATGTCAATGTTGAGTTAACAGCTTGTTGTGCTGCCCCCAAGTGGCCAAAAACATAAATGAAGGCAGTTTTAAACTGTTAAAAATCCATCACAATTTAACAACCAACGTCCTGGTTCTACTTTTATCTACTGTACTTGCCGTAGTCACACTGGGAGGTAATGGTGACATACAGTAGGTCCTAATGAATGTATGATTCTCCTCACTGTAATGTAATGTTTGGCTGCACTTACCACCGGTGAGCATGAGGGCACACTTGCACATGCAGTTGTCATTGTCCATGTCCTTGGTGCTGAAGTCTGCTCCGTGGATTACCAGACTGCTCTGTCTGCCTGCGGTCCCACTGTGGCTTTTCAGGAACAGCCTGAGGAAGAAGAGGAGGGAGTCGGGACATGAAAACACATCAGTGGGAGAGGAGTGCGGTGGAGTGAGCAGTGTGAGCAATAAAGACAGCGAGAAGACATAACACGCTGCAAGAAATGTCTCCTGAGAGATATTTATTTTTTGTTGTGATTGAGAACATGTAGAACACCTGGAACAACATTAACGGGGTGGAGGGTAGATAAAATAAAGAACGAAAGAGCGTATAAAAGAATTACAGATGGACGAAGAGGGAGAGAGAGACAGAGAGAGGAAAGAGCATGTAGTGTAAGGAATGTCTGGGAGTCACATTTCCATCCGCAGGTCTGTTGATTTACACCACAAATACTGATGTTTAACAGCTACACACCGTAAAAGAGCAATAAGCAGCCTGTTAAACCCATCATCCATCCACCGCTGGACAGGTAGGGCATACTCTCAAGTCTTTGGTATCCAATGTTTCTCCTTGTCTTGTCGTCTTGTGTTAAAGTACACGTCTCCTACTGTTCTTCCTCTTTTCAAGATGTTACATTCCTTTCACGAAACCATGCACTCTACTGTATTTCTACTGCCAGGCCCAATTTTTTATATTTAAAAAGCATGTCTGAAGGATGCAGGCATACAATAACTGTAGAGTGCATACTGTGCACAACCTACAATATATATGTTGGTCCTTGTAGGGGCTGCTAAGAAACATGTAGAATGTATTAGGGATGTCACGAGAACCGATACTTCGGTATCATATTCGTTTTTCTACAGTGCCTCAGGTACCGTATGGTACCATCATATAGAAAATGTGTTCGGGACATGTAAACTCACTATCGACGCACCCTATTTTTCCCTGCTATTGCTACATTGTGAACGGCAAATCCACGTTGAAGTCGGCAGGACGAGAGCTAGTAAACGTTAGCTCTTAGCAGCCACTAAGTAGCACAGTCCTGCACAGAGCTAACAGCTAACGTAAAAGGGAGGTGCCCGTTGCATTATGATGCATTCAGGCTCTATTCAGTAAAAATGGACTATGGAAATTTCTAACGTTATCATGATGTGTGCAAATATAATCTTGTACAATTTGTTTTTTGGTGAGAAGCTTGAATAAATACAGTTGTTTGAAACATTTTTTAACTGTTCAAAATGTACCTTAAAGGGAGATTTGTCAAGTATTTAATACTCTTGTCAACATGTGAGAGGACAAATATGCTGCTTTATGCAAATGTATGTATATATTTATTATTGGAAATCAATTAACAACACAAAACAATGACAGATATTGTCCAGAAATCCTCACAGGTACTGCATTTAGCATAAAAAATATGCTCAAATCATAACATGGTAAACTGCAGCCCAACAGGAAACAAGTCTGACTTCACTTGTCCAAAACTGCATGTGATTATCATAAAGTGGGCATGTCTGTAAAGGGGAGACTCGTGGGTACCCATAGAACCCATTTTCATTGACATATCTTGAGGTCAGAGGTCAGGGGACCCCTTTGAAAATGGCCATGACAGTTTTTCCTCGCCAAAATTTAGCTCAAGTTTGGAGCGTTATTTAGCGTTCTTTGCAACAAGCTAGTATGACATGGTTGGTACCAATGGATTCCTTAGGTTTTTCTAGTTTCATATGATATCAGTATCTTCACTCTAGCTTTAAAACTGAGTCCACTACAACCTAAAAATTGCAAATTGCGTTGAATTAGTGACGTTAAAACGAATTTGCCTTAACGCGTTATCTTGTTAACTTTGACAGCCCTATAGAATAGATAATAGAGAGGGAATTAAGGCCTGTTTAACTTCCTAACAAAAACCAGTGTGCAAACGGTAATAAAGGAGTGGATGTTGACTTTTGTTTTTAACCGTGGTATCGAATTGGTATCGAGGATCGTGGAATTTCACTGGTATTGGTAGAATTGTGGTATTGGTATCGACCACTAAATTTCTGGTATCGTGACATCCCCAGAATATATAACAAATATGTCCCCTTAAATACAGTGGTGTATCTACAGGCTGGTTTATCATACTGAGCTGCTACTAGCAATTCATAATTTCTTCAGGAGTATCTTTCTATTAATTACCAACTTGAATACACTAAAGTAAATCAGTACATCATTCTAACAAACTGTCAAGTAGCAACTTTGTAGAAGTTTTATTTCAGAGAAAAGAAGACAAAATGATACCTCTTTCTTTTTGACTTTTTGTTACTTAAATTGGAGTTTCTGTAGGTGGCACTATTGCCTTTGTCTGTTCAGGTTATGCTACCCAGGTCCTCCTCTTCTCCACAAAAAGAGTCACTGCTGTTGTTAATGCGTACTGAATAAATGGAGTGATGCTATGATAAACAGCTGCTGAGCATCATCTCCATCCAATGTAAGAGGGGATGAGATAGATAGTAATAACATTTCTTGCCATCCTCTCACTCAACAAACGTCTTTGGGACTGATGAGCCGCCGCTCCCATCATGCTGAATTCACTTCACACACTCTGTGCTCATCACACAAATTGAAAACCAATATGAAGCTTGGAAGCAGATTTCTTCAGGGCGTGTCCCACTGTGAACTCACTTGTAGTGTGAACAGGACTGACAATTCTTTCATCCCTTTGACAGCATCACCAGCAGCACACGCCTTCCTCTAACCTGCTGCATCACATACTTGCCTTTTTTTCCTCTTCATGTCTTTGTTTCTCTCACGCTCTCTCGGTTTCTCCCAACAGAAGAGATTGCACATCCAAAGAGCAGGAATGCAGCACCACGCCAATGAGGTCTCTATTATTAAGTATGCTTCACTCTTCAGTGAAAGCAATTTCCTGAGTTCATTTCTCGACAACAGGGGACCATGGGCGTGTAGTGAACCTTGCACCAAGCTCGGGCTTTCCGATGAGAAAGTAACAAATACAAAAGTTCCTGGGACTTTTTAGTCCCTAGAACTGCTTCTAAGGAACTAAAAGGTTCCTTCAGCCCGCTGTGGTCTGCGTTTCGACCGCGCTCTGATTAGGCGAATTAGTCCGCTGACGTATGAAATAGCAACATGACATGAGACGAGGGCTGCTGGTGGTCACAGCAGTAAACACACACTGCAGCCTGCAGTTCAGTGTGTCCGCCCGTTTCATCTAAAAAACACGTGAGAAAGAATGGTTTCGTCACACTGCGATGACGATATTTACTGCCGCATGTTGGATGTAAAGAATGAAATGCAGCAGAGGAACATGAAACTAAGTTATTTATTTGTGCAACAATCAGAAAATAACGTTTCTTTCTCTCATTCACAGCACCTCCACGCTACGTCTCTCTGTCTTCTACCACTCGCCCTCTCAGCTCGCTCGCAGGATCTCTCTCTTTTTCTCCTTGTCTTTTTTTAAATAAGTCAGGTAGACAGCAGAGCCTAACTTTACTTTTAATTAGGGCTGTCAATCGATTCAAATATTTAAATCACACATTTTTATCTGTTCAAAATGTACCTGACGAAGGGAGATTCGTCATGTATTTAATACTCTTATCAACATGGGAGTGGTGCTTTATGCAAATGTATGTATATATTTATTATTGAAAATCAATTGACAACACAAAATAATGACAAAATATTGTCCAGAAACCTTCACAGGTACTATGGTATGCTCAAATCATAACATGGCAAACTGCAGCCCAACAGGCAACAACAGCTGTCAGTGTGTCAGTGTGCTGACTTGACTATGACTTGCCCCAAACTGCATGTGATTATCATAAAGTGGGCATGTCTGTAAAGGGGAGACTCGTGGGTACCCATAGAACCCATTTACATTCACATATCTTGAGGTCAGAGGTCAAAGGACCCCTTTGAAAATGGACCTGCCAGTTCTTCCTCGCCAAAATTTAGCGTTATTTAGCCTCCTTCGTGACAAATTAGTATGACATGGTTGGTACCGATGGATTCCTTAGGTTTTTCTAGTTTCACATGATGTCAGAATAGGGCTGTCAGTTTGACAAAAACAAAGAGAATTGCTCTCCCCTCGTCCTATGAAGCGGTACAGTTGAAGCAGCGGCGCTGTGTGTGTGTTTCTATAATCACCAACGGTGCTCCCTGCAAACTCCACCCCAAAAGTTCAGGTACTTTCAGAAAGTACTACCCCCCGACCAGGGCCTTTTTTGGGGGGGTAAAAGGTCCCTGGAAAATGTCCCCGGAACTTAATTTAGACTCTGGCAACACAAAGAGTTCCTCAAAAGATCTTTAGTGTTGGGGGAAAGATCCTGCGGTGGAAACGGGGCTTTTGTGAAGCGTGTAGCTCTGAGGCATCAGCTTGAATGCCTCAAAGAAAGAAGACTGGCAGACTGACTCCCCGGGAAAGAAAGTCATTTAACGTGAAAGACTTCTGTATTTGGACAGCTGTGTAAATGGTTGATTTGTACAGCAGAGTAGAAAGTGTGACTGCGGGTCACCGTGGGGAATTCACTAAGCCAGTAAACCGATGCGTGTAATCCCACAATGTAAGGGTGAGTCATGTGTCTAATCAGTGGCACCAAATGACCACTGGATGTGGCAAGTTTGGATAAGGGCCTGTGAGGATATTATAAGCACTTGGGTGTGCGTAGATATGTGCAGGTTCCTCTCTGTGTATGTGTGTGTGTGTGCGTGAACAGTACGTCACATGCTGAAGCATTAACCGCTGTCTACAGGGGCAACAGATGTCTCTGGAGATGCTTCCCAGTTCAGAGTAAACTCGCAGCGCAACACACTGCCTCACTTACGGGTAGCATGACTTCTATCAGCTAATTCCTGATTCTGAGGAATAAAACATGCAATGTCAAGGATGAGGTCTGCTACCGCGCTGATAAAGAACAGACTTCGCCGCGCATTCGCTCTCCGTTTTCCAGAGCTCTTATGGCCTCGGCTGCGCTGACGAATCGCCAAGGCACATCATCAAGAGGGATTTGCAGCGTGACACTTTTGACAGGCTGCTTTAAATAAGTCTGTGGCTGTGTTTACCGGCTGCGCTGCATATTTACCAGACCAACAATCCTCCAACTCAACTGACATCTGCACTTTTTCCTGTCAGGATCCATTATGCACTCAGATGATAAGTGGGGTAACATAAAGATGGGCCAAGTAATGAAGTCAAGAGGAAGAGCTGCTTTTCCTGAGGCCTGTTTCTAAGAACGAGAGAGAGAAAAAGACAGAGACAGAAGGATGACGTCTAGTAAATCATTCTAATGAAATGTATCAGGCTAATCGGATTGTTCCTGTTAAAGTAATGTGATTGGTCAAGGCTCATTAGTAACCAAGACATTGATCTGTGAGGGGAATCATTTGGTCCTACTCAATGACACCTCTGGGGAGGGAGGTTGGTGTCTCGCCATCTACTTATCTTAATATCCATCGGGGATGCCGGCTTGTTTGTGATCTTTCGACATATTTAGAAAATTAAAAAAGAAGAAAAAAGAAAGAAAGTTAAAATAGCGACAGTGCATGTTAAAGTTGGGCAATATATTGGCTTTCGCCAATTGGCTGAGTACATGGCCGGTTGTTTTTTTGGGGCGATGTTTGTCACTTTATTTGCTAATTTAAAGGTCTGCCTTCGAAGAACGAGAGCCGCTCAGTCGTCATCATTAAGATCAGTTCACCCAAATTACAAAAAAAACATATTCATATACAACATTCAAAGCTTTTGAGACATCTGAGCTGAGACATCTGCTGATCTCAAATATCACCCCAGTCAACTTAAACTTTGAAGTTTACTGGAGTTGTAAAAGAAAGACAGCTAACATTAGCCAGTCCCCCCCTGAACACAGCACTCAGGGGCCAATTCACAAAAGGATTGCGCTGCTTTTTACGGCCACTAAACCTGCACAAATAAGACAAACATAAATAAGGTTTTGCTCAAAGCACCCGCAAAGGGTGAAATGCAATCCTAACTGCATTGCCAAGCAAATAGCATCTTCTGCTCCTGTGATATTTGCACGTATTTAAAGGAAGTAATTGGCCCCTTTCTATGTTAATGAGCCTCATTGCAGAAAAAGTCCAATTCACAAAGATCAGCTCTAACTATAACCACACGCAGTTAGAGTGAAATTATTAGCGTCTTCAGAGAGTTGGTGGTAACTGAAGCGCATTTGTAAAGGGTTGTGTGTTTGAAAACGCCAACAGCACCGACAGACTGGGATATTAAATCCCAAATAGGGTTTCTCTCGGTCATGTTTAAATTCCTAGCCTGAAGTTTCTGTGTCTGGAAAGACACTATAGTGTTATTCAAAGGTAATTATCCAAATGTGTTTAGCACCACAAAAGAAATTCCTCACACCATTATTGCATTAGGGGTGACTGAAAATGTCTCTGATGGTGATCAATCAAAACTTGGGAAAATAAAAGTAAAACTATTTGCATGACTGAATATCACTAGGGGTAAGTGAAAAAATGTTTTTTAGGGGGTGATTTGGGTGAACCGATGCCTTGAAGCTTTGATGCAGATTTAGTTTCAGTTTTCATAATGAGTCTATGCTCTGGAGAGTATTACAGCTGCACACTGTGTACGTGGGAAATGAGTTGTAGCAGGGTCAGGTGAGGAATCGGATGACGGGAATATGTTTATATGAGAGAACTTCCAAGTAATACTAGGTTTCAATGACTGACATTTCATCACACTGGATTTAAAAAAAAATCATTGTTATCAAACACTATTAAAAGATTGACACTGTTCTTGCAGGAGTAAAAAAGGCTTCAGACTTTTTATTTAAAAACCTTTCCATTATTTTTTTTTTATGTTCGAGCTTGCACATAAAATTAGGGCTGTCAAAGTTAACGAGATAAAACACGTTTCTGCAAATTTGTTTTAACACCACTAATTTCTTTAACACAATAATACATAGATCTTTCGGAGGTTGAAATGAGCTCAGTTTTAAAGTGAAGATACTGGTATCATATGAAACTAGAAAACCCCAAGAATCCACTGGTACCAACCATGTCATACTAGCTTGTCTCGAAGGAGGCTAAATAATGCTCCAAACTTGCGCTACATTTTGGTGAGGAAAAACTGGCATGGCCATCTTCAAAGGGGTCCCTTGACCTCTGAACTCAAGATATGTGAATGAAAATGGGTTCTATGGGTACCCACGAGTCTCCCCTTTACAGACATACCCACTTTATGATAATCACATGCAGTTTGGGGCAATTATTCCAATAATAATTATATGTGAGATTCATTTGTGATTAATCACGAATAATCACGATAAATATTTGAATCGATTGACAGCCCTACATAAAATATAACATCCCTTATCTACCATGTACATATTAAAAAAATAAACTTTTAAGTTGTAATATCTAAAAAGATTGAGTTTTGTTAGACCTGCCACATCACACTCAGACTCTTAGAGCCGATCTCCCTATAAAGCACCTTAGAACTATATAGTAGAGTACATACAAATCAGCCTTCATATATGTATAAATGCCCTTAATTTAAAGCAGAGAAGTGTTCACAGAGGACTCCTTGGAGCTGGTCCTTCCCAAAATGATTCCCTTTCTCCCCACCACCCCATCCAGGATAGATGTGTTGGATTACAGCTGAGCGGCCTGGGGACTGGCGTGGTGTCTCAGATCTGCTAACATGTCGCCTGTTCACAGTCCTACTTTTATCTGACACTTCCCATTTCACAACACACTGTGTTACTCTGAGCGGAGGATATTGCTGTCATACAGTGATTCTTTATGAAAGAATGTCCCCGGAGAGGTCGGGGGAAAAGCCATAAAACAATGTGTCTAATGGAATGTGTACAAAGTTCAGGCGATTCTTTGAAGAATACGGCAGAAATAAAACACTTGAATGGTGTGAATGATATAATGTGCACAGAATCTCTTTTTGGGACTCAAATGAAAGTGGTTTAAAAAAAAAATAAAAATATGCCACTTTATATATTCTGACTGACACAGCCAAGCTTGGCCTGCTTTGCTTTCTTTCATCTCCGTACGCGAAGCCGACAACCCAGTCAGCTGAGGGTCCGGGGCGTGCTGTTATACACCTGGCAGTCGTTAGCCTCCTGAACTGCAGTCTGATTGGCCCATTGCAGAGGTTAATCACCCTGACCGATGGTTCGCTTCCTACTGCAGAGCCGCAGAGGTGTCTGGCTGGCTGAGACCCGCTTGACTGCTCTCTTGCCACCGGGTGTCATATAGCTCCATTGAGACACATATAGACTGATGGAAACAGTATGTATACATGCATATACTGTAGGTTAGCTGTAGGGCAGTTCATTTCCACTGTTTTCTGCATTAAAGGGATAGTTTGGGGTGTTTTGAAGTGGGGCTGTATGAGGTACTTATCCATAGTCAGTCTATTACCTACAGTAGATGACGGTCGGCATGCCCCCAGTTTGGAAAAAAAGACAGGAGTTACTGTACGGAAGCAAAGCAATGTACTGGTGTGGACGGGGCCGGCAGAAAACGTATTTTAGCCACTTAAAAGGAAGGCTCACCTAAAACAAGACCCGGTCAAAATTGCCGTGAGACAGCTATACAGTCTCCGTTACCGAAAAAGAACTGAAGCTGTTATTTATGCTCTCGCCAAAGCAACCAGACTGGTTAGTTCGGATTCACCAAAGTCACACAATAACACAAACAAACTAACCAATCAAGGTAGCGGTAAACCAGCAACACTCGTGTTCTGCGGGGTAAAAATTACAGTTTTTTTCAATGGAGTCTGGTGGCTTTGGTGGGAGCATAGATGGGTACAACAGCTTCAGTTCCCCATCGGAAAGGGCGGTCTGACGGCAAGATAAAGCCGTGAAAATATTCGAAATATAGCGTATAGCTGTGCCATTTTCCTTTGAAATTTTTGTCCAGGTAAGCATAAAAATTCTTGGAAAGTTCAACTCAAGGCACACTACTAGCTTTTTCCACAGCTTTCAACCATATTGCAGGACTTCATCAGCAGATGTTTAGCTGTCATGGAGACGGATCTGTTGATATGTGAGTTCAGCAGCTGATATGACTTCATCCATATCACTTAAGTGAAACTCCATCCACAGATGAAGACTGCGTGTGGTGTGGTTGAAAGCTCTGGAAAAAGCTAGTAGTTGGACTTTGAATTGGGATTGTTTTATGAGTGGTCAGTATTTTGTTTTAATTTCATTCCATTTTCTTTTGTTTTGTTCAATCAACTTAACGTTGTATGAAAAGATTGTTCACTTCTAACAAACTTTTTTCTCCGTCCTACACAAGTGTTGCAGCCTGTAGCTTTGATGCTTCATCTCTGTATCGTTGGAAACTGTGGAACCTGAAGCTTCCAGGGATGAGGTTCAAGATATAACTTGAGATATCTAAGATTATCTCAGTGTGAGTCTTGGAAAATAGAGGAGTCACCATGTTTTGGAACCAAAAACTCTGCCAATTTCTTTCCTAAATCCTCACATGAAAAACATCTAAATGAGATCTATCTGATTCCACGGGGAAACCGGGCCATTACCATATGGAGAAATCACTGGATTTAAGAACTTGGCTGTCCGAACAGGGAAGGATATTGAATAAAGATGTAATGGCTCGTTTAAAAATAAACATATAAGTCCTCTTTTCCAGCTGGGAGGCTTTGAAGGTACATATGAAACATTTTTCCATGTTAACCTCAACTTGTGTCTGTGCATATATTCCAACTTCTGTGAATGTACAGTATACCTCAGACAATTCTGGAAATGATGGTTCTCTCTGGTGCCCAGGGTACTTCACTACATCTTACCATGTGCATTAGTGTTTTAAGATGCATTAAACATACTCACACATTCCACTTAGAAACATTATCTTAAAAAACGTGTTGGAAAAACATGATGTAAGATTTGTTTGAAGTGCACTTGGGTGCAAAATGGGTCTGACATGGCATCCCACATTACGTAAAGCTTTTGACAAATAAATTCTATGTATTTCACTAAGATCTTAAAAAAGTTTATGTCTTGTGTTTTTATGCCTGATTAATGACTGTCTACCTGGCCCTAACTATAACATTTTTTTATTAATTTAGTACTATTTAGTATATTTGCCTTCAAATAATCTTGCACAAGGACTCACAATCTTCAAAATATTTACTGTGTCTCCAAGTAACCTTTGGATTTTATTATCTCCATACTGAAACAGCACTAATGTTTTATTTCAGGGCAAACTGGACTCTTGAAACAACTATGAGCATCAATTAGGAGGACAATTTTATCAAATGCCATTTAAATTTTCCTAACCCTCTATGACCAAGTCTACTATTAAAACATTTACTCTATAGCTCTTAAGTGGGCCTCTAGTCCAGTTAAAGTAAGTAACCCACCGGAAGCTAGCCCACATTCAGGAAGTTTACATGCACTTACTTTACGTATCCTGGTTATTTTCTACTTTCTGTGTGCGGTTTTCTAACAATTATTGTCTTTTGAATCCTTGATAGTCAAATACAGTACATCTCTATGCAGACGATACTGTTTTATACGTGTTGATTCTGTTCAATTAACCATAGAGAATCCAAAAATGGAGAAATGTCTTGATGGATTGAAATAAATGGGGGCTACTTTTAAATACGGCAAAACTATATCAAAACATCCGTTTACAAACTCACAACCAACTCGTGCAGTATAATCCAAGTCTCATTTATCCAGTCGTATGCTCACTACTTCACAAACACATGCTTCTTCATTAAAACTTTACTATTTAAACCACTTGTGCATAAACAGTCTCACACTTGTGCAGGCTAATTACCATTTAAAACACTTCGGACTTGTCCAGACGAGACTTGGATTATACTGCACAAGTTGTGTGTGAGTTTGTAAGCAGATGTCTTGATATAGTTTTGCTGTTGTTAAACGCTCTACCCATTTACCTCAATTCATCAAGACACTTTTCAGTTTTATGATTCTCCATTTACTGTGGAGGCATGCGAGAAAAACAAAGTTTTTGAGTAATTGATATACAAATGGTAATTTTGTGGGTGAAGTATTCCTTTAACACACTGCAAGAAGCTCTGTTGCCTTTACCCTTACTAAGGTTTGTTACTGGAAATAGTTACAATATACACCACTGCATTGTATAAAACAAGTTCAGTTTGTCTTTCCTGGCTAAGAGACATAATCATTCTTGGTGTTTATCTACAAAGCCTGTCAAAAAATTGCATCATGGAAACAATGACAAAGCCACCTATAAATCGAAACATGTTTACTCCTTTATAACTTCGAGACCATTCTCAATAATTACTGTTTATCTGCATGAAAATCTGTATCCAAGCCACCATTGTGTGTCATTCAGCTCAGTTTGTTGGTCTGTCTTTTCTTGTTAACTAATTTAGTTTTATGTAACGTGCAATTTTCTTCATTCTGTGACATAATTTTCCTCGCACTCAGCACTCATTCCATCTATTTTCTCTAATTAGCTTTTTTCTATTTTGCAGGTCCACTTTTATTCTCCTTCTTCTATTCATATAGATATGTACCGAAAATCCCATTTTTGCAGCAAAGAAACTTTGATAAATGAGGGTGATTAACTGAATGTGTTGATCTGATTGCTATCATTACAACAATATTTGCAGGTCATCAAATTATATTTGATTTTATTATTTTCTTTTCTGCAACCCATGCTGTATCACAGAAACCAAATTAGGTTTGATGATAGGGTACTTTTTTTGTTGCTTATATAGACAGTAACCTCTGCAATTATTGTGACCCTCGTCACAATAAAGATAAATCTCAAGAGCTCATTTCACAATATTATGGGGGTTGTGGTTCAGTGGGAATTTTGAAGCTCTGGTCAACTCACATTTACTACTCAAACTGTTGTCCACAAGATTTGTTCGTTCGACTTTAAAACAACATTTCTGATGTCAGCTTACACTGTGCAGATGTAGCCAGTGTAGATTTGTTCTTTTATTTGGCTGCTATTACATTGATGTAGGACTCATGATCTGCTCTTACTCTAATGCTCTACTTCTAAGAGCATATTTTTCTGTAAGTTCTGCAAAACTAATGCACCAATTAAGGTGTTTTTTTTGTTTATAGTAAAGATATTATATATTTTCATTATCCATTAATTTGCGCTTGCCTTTATTTTCTCTAATAATAGATTATTGGTTTGGTCCATTTAATGTTGTAAAATAGTGAAAATGGCTATCATAATTTTACAAAGCCCAAGTTGAAATAGTCAATGTCTTGTCCAACCCAAAGATATTCAGTTTACTATCATGGAAGTCTAAGACCCAGATTATACAGAGATACGTTGCTACATGTGTGGTCGCTTCCAAAACGCCTTGGAAAAGAGCATCGGGCAAAAAAACAAAATGTGGTGCACGTGTGGAGTGGGGCTGCATGTGCAACCGGGCAATCAAATGGGATTCAAGCATACAAATTATGTAGTTAAAGTTACCTTGAATTATATGGTTCATCGTACTTAAATACCGCTACTATCAAACTTTCGTCTGCATTTGCCATCGTCCCCTGTTCCTACCACATCTACTGGCATCAAAACAGGAAGGAAGTGGTAAAGTAGTAAAGCCCGCCTGTTGCTTTATTGGACTGGCTGCCTGGGCCAAGTGTGACATTGATGAGCGGTGAGTTTAGGATATTTTAAGTCTTGTGCATGTCTAAAAAATGCTAGAAAACACGTGGCGCAAGAGAGGAACGCACGCTAGGCGTGCAGTACCATCGGAAAACAATGGTTTTACTGCCAACGCGTCTCTGTCAGATCGGGACCAGAGGAAACCAGCAAACAGTCAGATTTGAGAAGCTGGAACCACCTTAAAAAAACTACTTAAACATTGAACAAAAGAGTGGCCCTCAAAATTGTTATTTTTAATGGTACTGACTGAGAGAAATAATGATTTTTCCCAATATCATTAAATTGGGGGGGGGGTAACTGTTGTTTATTGATGCTTAAATGGGTTTCCAGGCACACACACACACACACACACACACACAAACACACACCTATCATAACCATTGAATTATCTCTATTTGTAAGATATTATTATAAATAATAGTCTCAAAGAGTTTCCATTATTACAATTTAAATGAAAACATCAACCAAATGGAACTGACATGACACTTTACTTAGAAAATATTATTATACTATATATATATATATATATATATATATACTGATATAACAGTTTTATTATGAGGGACAATGCCAACAAGAATTAGATGACTGAATAAAGATCAATCGCGGGTTCAAACTTTTAGCGCACCGGTAATAAATATGACATTTATTCCGTGTACATGACTTCACTTATAAAGGATTAGGAGCCCATATTTCACAAAGGAATAATTGCACAGCTCTCTCCCTCTCTGCAAGTTGAGTCATTTCTGTTTCGCAGCATATATAGATGAAACCAAGAAGCTGGCAGCAAGACAAACATTTCCTGGCAATGCTCAATATTGTTATGATGAATGGGGAGTCGGGTGCATTGTTGGACTTAAGACTATTCAGTTATTATACCTGGGTTCCAAGTGGTCTGTTCGTGGCCTTGCTTATGTGCTTTTTGTGCTTACAGCCTGTGTGTATGTGTGTGAGAGTGAGAGTGAGACAGAGAGATTTACGACACCAAATGAGGTCTTTACAAATGTTTGTCTGACTCGTGCTGACGCAGATTGTATTCCAGTAAACCACCACGGCCGACAGAAAATAATCCAAAACCAACGAAAAGATTGGCCATATCACGTACAACTATCTTGTATGTTTCAGAGCAAGAGATGTAAGTGGGAGAACTTATTGCAGATTGTTTGACATTTTAAAGCAAAGGAGGTGCCAAAGCAGAAAACATGGCAGCGTCGGTTTGTTTTGGGCCCAGCCATCTGGTTTGTTTTGGCCCCTGCTTCAGAGGAGCAACGTGTGATTATCATACCACAACTGTTTTTCAAGAACAAATCTATTTATAGGGATCAGTGTGCCGATTGGAGTCCCAAACAGTACAAGCCTGCATTAGAAACAGGCTGGATTGGCCAGGGATGCCCTTTGCCTGCCGCAGCGAGACAAAAACAGTTATTGTTTCCCTAATTCAAAAGAAGAAAAGGTCAAGTGAGGGATGTGGAAATATGTGGGAAACACAGGAAAGGATGAAGCAAATATAAATGTGTATGTGTGAAAGAGAGTTACAGAAGGATAGATACAGTAAAGTACGTACTGAGGTTTGACACCCAGTCTTACAAATATACAGGCCTGCACTTCATATAGTGCGGCAGCTAAGCTGAAATATTCATAACAATTGAGCATTTTGCAATAATAGCAACACATTTGGCAGAGATGTAGGTTTATATGTTATGAAAAGATGTAGCTATCGAGGCATTTGAAATTTGGCCCCATTTTTCACAATGGCCGACAAACAGGCGCAAAATATGACAAACTGTTGCAGAAAACATTTCCAAGATGTGTTCAAGCAGATTAGATCTGATGTCAGAAGATCACAGACATGGTTTTTCCTTCTTATGAGTGAAAGCAACATAGCGACCTATTCATTCTATCAAGAAGGAAAGGAGGTGAAGTTTGACCCTGCATTTTTCTTCTTTTAAAAAGTACCCTTAAAAATAAAAAGGGAAAAACAGATCTGTGATCTTCTGACATTTGATCTAATCAGCTTGAACACACCTTGGAAATCATCAAGAGTCATGTAATCTGTTTTCTGCAACATTTTGTAATATTTTGCAGCTATTTGGCGGTTCTCGGGGGTCAAATTTGCAGTGCCCTGATATCTATATCTTTTCATAACATATAAACCTACGTCTGTGCCAAATGTGTTGCTTTTATTGCAAAGTGTACAATTGTTATGCTTAATATGCTAATATCTATGTGCCATGTACACCAGCCTGAAGTCAGTGCCTGTGCATTCAAACCAGAGCCAGAAGTAAAGACTAAAGGTTCAGTAACAAGAGATGGAGTTTTTAACTCAGTCCTCACATTGTGGTCACACAAAAACTCAACTCTGCGTTAAATTCAAAACAAAACAACCACTTGATCTCTTCCGCGTGATTGAAATCCATTCTTCCAGTCCTCGGAGAAAACCACAAAGCCCGCTCCAGGTACGAGCTCCTCAAGACGGAAACCTCGTAAAGTGAAACCCCTGTCAGCGCAGGACAATTCTGAAAATTGAATATGGCAACGAGCCTCACGGCCCCCCGCTGTAGGGAAACACTTCGGCGCAAAGAATTGAAGGGTTGAGGTAAAGGCTTTCAAGCCGCAGAATCTCGTTCCTCATTCCGTCATTGGAAGCTGGACGCGAGACATTTCGCAACCAAAGGGACCTCTTATCAGAGAGAACCAGTCATCCAGTGAAAACTGCAGAATTGGAGATGTCAGGCCTTCTCCTGTGAAGCCAGCAATTGCTTGGAACTCGGTGGAATTTGCAGTAGTTTTCCACATCTGAGAGGGCCAAGCATCTGCCATAGTTTGAGGCCTGTTATCATTAACCCCCTCAAAAGAAAACAGAAACCTTCGCCCCCGCAACATGCAAGGACAAAGCGTCAATCAAAGGAACTAGGAGACGATGACAAGTGATAGATTTGGTTTGGAAGGAATTTGCGATGAGAAAAAGCCTCGCCACAGACTTACATAACGGGATCGACATGATTGAAGTGTCTGGAGAGCTCAAAGTTACGAGCCATGTTTATATTGTTAACACTTTTGAACATTTTGTTTTTCCCTTTAAGTATTATTTCTTGATATAATTCCTTTTCCTTCTTCCTTCATTCCTCCTTTCTTCCTTCTATTAGTCACATATGCTGAAGACGCAGCGCCACAATCTTCTGATACAGTGATGAATGCTAACGATGGTGCTAGATTAAAGGTTAAAGGATCACCAAAGTTATTATAATTCATCCTGAGGCGGACATGAATGTTTGTACTAAATGTCATGGTAAACTCAAACAATACTAGTTGAGATATTTCAGTCTGGCTGTTAACATCGCGACGGCTGTATGGTGTCAGAACAGTCTCATAAGTGTTCACAAATGTCATTTGTACATCAATTTAGCATTTTTCAAAGGCAATATATTTGTGAATCTCCACCTACTTGTGTGGATTCTTTTGAGACTCTTTTACCGTGCTTTTACACAAAAAAATCCACAAATGCAGGGAGCATGTGACTCGTAAAATGTCACGTGACTTGTGTCTCGTAAAACACAGAGCACAAATAAACGCAGCGTGATTTGTATCTGTAAATCTCTATCTGTACCTGTGCCTCTGATTTACAACTTGTATATCATTTAAACACAAACGCTTATGTAAACGTAGCTGGCCCGGCTATGTCAACAGAGCATGAAGAAGCTCTGATTACAACACACACAGAGGGAGAGTGACTTCATTCTCTGCTCAGGTAGACATTACTCCTCTATATCTTTACATAGTAAACAGTTGTTTGCTGCTATATTAATGCTCTGGATCATATAGAGCGACTTTAAATCATTCAAATTTCAGCCTGAAGTCTTTATCACTTTAACATGTGGTGCAAATATGAGTTCAAACCCCTATCGAATCCTGCAAAAACAAATCCGGTGCAGAGGATATTTACCAGGCACTGTGAAAAGCTGTATTGACGACAGACAAATCTGTCCGTCTGTGTGTTCCTTGGCCTGAAAAAAGCATTATCCCCATCTTTGTCTACCAGTAGCAATATGAGCAGCCTCACCTGTAGTTTTGCTTCTCACTGCCGATTTGGAAGCGGTCATATAGTGAGAAGGCCTGGTGTCCGTCCCAGTCCGTCAGCTCTACACGGAGGGCGTACTGTCTCTGGCTGGTCAACTGGTAAACATACTCGTTCCCCAACCAGTGCTCCGCAGGCAAGCTCCCAAAACCCTGCAACGAAGGAAGAGAAACACAACAGTCAGCGTGGGAATAACACTGAAAATCCTTATTTGTAAATCATAGATTAGAGGATTATTCATAGCAATCTCCACTATTTTCCTAGAAAGATAAAATGTCAACACTAGAGGATTGTGGAATGGAGGCTGAGGAATTTTCTCATAAATTTATTGATTTATTCTTTTGTCAATCAGAAATTAGATCAGAACAGATGGTTCCCAATAATAAATAATGTGTCTGTTTATCCACCAGTATCCTAGCATGCTTTTCCATTCCTCAGTGAAAAAGTTGCACACATAACTCACTTTGTATATTAACGTATTTTATGCAGGGGTTTTTTAAGCTTGCTTTTGGCTTCCACGTGGAATGGATAGACTTACCTACCTATAAAAGTGCCTAAATTGGTACCAGCTGAAATAGACACACACCTTTTTCCATTTCTGTCTTCCACATGCTAAACTCATTATTACCTAAAGACTTCTCTCCCAATATATATACTGCATGCACGGGACACTCCTTTAAACAATTGCAAAAGTTTGCATTTGATCAGAGTGGCTCCCGCTCACAGGCAAAGTGCTTCTGACAGCAGTGGATTTGCAGAGGGGGAATATCACGAAGCAGGATGACATTACAGCTCTGACAGGACAGTCTGGACCGCTCCATTAAAGATTGGGAAAAAAGTAGGGGGTGGTGGCGTGGGCTAGGGAGGCAAAGTCAGGGAGAAGTCTGTGTTTGTGCTGAGCGTGTGTGGTGATGAGGAATGGGAAGGAGGGAAAGTAAATATGGGGCATTCCTCGAGCCTTAGGCATGTCCTGCCGAGTGGGTGGAAGAGAAAGTGACTAGGGCCCATTACTGCATTTTCTCTTTCTCTCTTTCTCTAGAATTGATCTCATGATGAGATGTTCCCCTCTGACTGTCTTCCAGCTCGGTCCAATGCCTCCTACTGTGACCGCGGTTTATCTCAAGAACCCTGGCAGGCAATAAAAGGCTGGGAGTCGAGCTCTGTTGACAGTTTTCCTTTATAGAGTTCCGGTTCTTCGCGATCCTTTACACGCAAACCTGATCGACATCACTCAGCTCAGAAGAGATGAGGAGATGGTTTAGTCATATTGTTGGACTGAGCGCTTGGTTTGCAATTCAGTGACACTTGCTAAAAATCCTTTTGTCTGGGAAAACAGTAACTGTAAACATTGAGCACGGTAAATCTCAGGAACTGTTGCACATACACAGATAAACTAGAATTACAGAGAAATACCCTACAACAGTGGTTCTTAACCTTTTTTGACCGGCACTAGAAATGAACCGAACCATGGCTCAATTTGATCCGGACCGAGAGCAACTCTTTTCATCGTACCAAGGTTCGTCTGTTTGGTCCGGACCGCGGTCCACTGGAGGTTTCCCAACTGTACTTTTGTTACAATCAAACTGAAAAGTCAGAAAGTCTGGACCAAAACAGGTGGGTGTTAAAGGGCCCTTAGACAACTATTTCAACTGTTTTTGTCATTGAACTTTCAACTGTAAATTCATACTTTTAAGTATTTCAACATCTCTGCTCACTTGCTAACTTGCACTAACGTGCGATCTTAATGTGTAACAACTGACTAAGGTTTACAGAGAGCTTACTGGTTATTGTAAACTTAGTCACTAGTTAATGACTGGAACTTTCCCATGGCAACTGCACAAGTACCCCCTAGGGTGCTTGCAGAGCAATGGGTGGGAACCATTTTCACATGCTGATAAGCTGAAAGACTGAGTTGTGAATATAATTTGCAAGGTCCTCTGTGATGTTTGGTCTCCTGGTAATGCAATTACAAACATTAGATGGTCTCAAGATCCCATTTTAACGTGTGGACTTCATCCCTGTTGCCAAAATTCTCTCCATGGTCCCGCGAAGAAACAACATGTCAGTTGTTACTGAACGATTTACAAATCCTCCAAGTACATTAAATCTGTGAGCACGAGCCTCCGGAGACCGAGAATGAGAAAAATGAATAACACAATAAAACACCATCGATCACCTCCGGGCGTTTCAAGGAGACACACGGTCATACTAGGCTGTTAGATCAGCACTGTAAATGTCGGCCAAGGTCCGCGAGGGTGCCCTCATGTGCTGTAATGCACTCCATGCTCTCTATGACACCTGCTCAAAGCTGGAGGGTTTCAATCTCTGTTTCATTATCGCTGCCAGGCGTAAGCCTCATGCATTTGGTCGAGTGTGTGTGCCAAGCCCCTAGGAAGAGCGCCGGGCTTTGAAGCAAAAAAAAACGGTGGAATTACAACTTCCATGTCCGTCACATGATGCCATTGGGCCCAAAAAGACTTTTTCCTACAGACTTACATTGGGAAAGAGACCTCCGTAAATCAGCGAATATTTTTTTTGAGGTGAATCAACTTCCCAGAACGAACACTTGAATAGCCCTTATTTAAATCATTAGGTCCTAAAAGATGGAAAATGCACTAATAGCTGAATCCAATGGAAACGCTACTGCGCCTGCTCTATGGACCCAATGGATGTGGAAGATCGTCGGATGATCCAGGTACCTAATCACTCGGCAGTCGAGCCATTTTGGCTTCATGCGCCACTGAGCAACTCTCATAGGAATGAACGGGAGCCCGCCTACAACGCTGTTTCCAGTTTTCTCTATACATCCGTGGTGTGTGCATGCATGTATCGGTCTGTCTGTCCGCAGCTAATCTCGCATACTACTGGACCCATCTGTCATATATTTTCTGCGCTCGTTTATGACCGTACGCTCAAGGACCTCTCGCGGTTCCAGTTATTCGCAATCTTTGAAAAACCTATTTTATTGACTGTTTTATGCCGTCATTGACTGCTGACTCCTCACATCAACATCTGCTTGCTGTTATTTCTATTTCTGTATAAGTACATTGAGAGAGCTACACAAATCCGGAGTCATATTCCCTGTATGTACAGTATGTACTTGGCAAACAAAACTGATTCTGATTCAGTAACACAAAGGGATTTTCGGTTATCAGCTAGGCTGAAAACAAGCCTCACCTTGTGTGTTGAAGGTCACATTTTGGCCTTTGTCGTAGCTCAAAAACTGACGTCCGTAGAAAGGTTTGTTCTCATTTTGAACCGGAGCATCTGCAGATTAATTCCGTAACCGATATGTTATGATCCACTAAAGTTAGGCACGATACGAGATGAACAAATCCCTGTTTTTGTTATCTTTGCTGCCATCTTTGTTTGGGAGGGATGAGGAGACACACCTGGCAGAGATCTGCACTCTACTGAGTGCACTTTTCTAGTTGGTACTTAGTTTTTAGGCCTCACATATCTTTATTTTCTTCTCCTTTGTCCCTTTTTCTCTCTTTTTTTTTACCATTCAAGCGTATCACCGGTGTTAATCCCAGTTAAGTGTTTTTATTTGATCAAACTTGGGAGTTCTCTGGTTCATAATGTCCCACAAACTCTTTAAAATCCTTTCCCATTGACTGGTATATTGTACATCAAGATCAGCGGAAACAGGGGAAGTAATTAAACTGGACACGGAAAGCAGATTACAGGGGATAGAATGAACATAGTCCATTTGACAATAAACGGACAGCTAGTGGAAGGTATACACAGGTGACTTCCACCAAAAACAAGCAATGCAACTGCCAGCAATAACAAATCCAACTCGCCGTCTAAACGCCGCTTAGGTTCTGAAATGTTAACACCCTCAATGCAAATATGCATAAATCTCTCCTTGATGACAAACAGATGAAACACCTGGCACGGCGCTATAGAGACTAAACAAATGTGTTGTTTGCACATTTAGGTAATAATTTCCTGTTGGAGAAGAGGAAGAATAACAGCATGTCACTGAAGCCTTGGCTGAAGAGCAGAGCGAGTCGGAGACACACTCGACAATATTGCTAATACAGAAACGATGGGGGAGCCATTGCTGAGGAGGAATGACATCTGGATCCGTGGATCCTGCTTCTTAGTTTTCATCACGTTCAATCGAGGCCAAAACGCACCGCTATTTGTCATAATCCCCCTGCGGAAGTGTGTTTTTGAAACAGGATGTTTTGATCATCGCAGGGTTTTGTAATTTATGCTTGATGGATATGGATGAGTGTATTCTCTCCAGTGTTGACTCGCCGTCTTGTGTTTAAAAGGACCACCATTATCATCTTGATTTTAATGGATATGGATGAGTGTCTGTGTGCACACATTTGTCTCGCCTCACCGTCTTGTACTCCTTCCACGTTCTCTGGAAGTCCAAGCTGCCGTCTTCTCTGCGCTGAATGACCGTCCATCCGCCGCCGGCTGTTTCCATGTTGCAATACACCTAAACAATAGAATAGAGAGAGCAAGGGATGGTGGGAAAAACATGAAGGTAATGGAATAATGATAGCACCCACATGTATTTGAACATTCTTTCAGGATTCAGAAGAAATTTAACAAGCTGATGAATTGAAGATCACTCTCGGCGGCATTAACAAACAATGAAGGGTCATTTGGCCAATTATTTGGTTTCAGACACTCCTTTTCCCAGCTTTCGCGATGAATCATCTTTGGGAATGCGACGTATCTGTGTCCTCCTCAAACTTAATCAGCGTCTCCTTATCCCTCACCGACTCCCCGGAGATGTTCCTCATCAGGCGGCCTTGTTTCTGCAGGATCAAAGTGGAGGTCCTGGGTGTAATGTGGCCCTTAACCTTGGACCTCAGCGTGTGTAAGCTGATAAGGCAGGGCCGGCGCTCTATCTGCAGTGTTGCTCTTTGTTTTGAGGAGACCCCAGGGTGGAGCGGAGAAGGTCTCTCACCTCGGCCAGCCCACACAGCTGAACACACATGAGCACAGCCTGGGTATAATTAAGGAAGTACCCCTGACAGAATCGTTTTCCCCCCCAAGACCAGCTCATCGTTCATGCTATACATGTACAAACTTACTTATGGACTTACTTGGTCAAATATACTAAGGGACGCACACAATGCGGAGTGTGTGGGAGCGGCCAGTGACGCAACAGTAGTGGAAGTAACGTCTAGTCTGAATCAGCGCTAATGTTAGCAAGCTAGACTAACTAGCCTCCACTTGGACAGTGAAAGCAGAGGATATTAATGATCGTGTGAAATTTTAGCAGCACCACAGAATGAATATAGGGGAAACACTAATTAGTAGCCTATTAAGGCCGGACCAGACTGGGCACGTCACCAGCGCTTGGCCGGCTGCCTCGCTGAAGTGCTGTGTCTCTCACGTGTGGTGTCCACACTAGCAGCATTTCTGCTACAGTGCTCCTGTTGCTACCAGCCTTTTCTTTCTACACAGAGTTTGCCTTTCATAATGGCCATTTCACTTCATTATAAATATCATTTATATTTATTTTAGACAGAAACAGGTTAAGAAGCATGTGCTCATTTGTAATTTATAGTAATATTCCACCAATAAAACCCTGTACTTTAATCATTCATGGAGCCCTGCAAGTCACTACATTTTCTACAACACTGTCCTGTAAATATTACAGAATAAAAGCCACATGTTAACAAATGAAGGAATTTTGTCCACAGAAAAAAAAGCTTGAGGGCTTTTATTTTGAAACGGAAGCCAGAAGTGTTGATTTAAAAATAAATATTTTTTTCATGTCTGTGACATATTCTACAGATAGAGACATTGAATCTGTAGTAATGTTGCTGGTATGATGTCAATATACTGTCAATAGATCCATTTCACTGTCTGTTGTTGCTGTGAACCGCGCGCGGCTCGCGGTAAAAATAGGCGAGTCCTCGAATCTCTAGAAGAGACGCAGCTGACATGCAGCCGAGCCGCGCTGCTTATGCGTCTGAGTGAAGTGACGGGGTCAACTCCGGAGGGAGTAACGTTATCAACTTCGGCCCAAGCAGGAAAAGTTAACAGCGTTTGGTTTGTCCATTCCGGGCTACTGTAGAACATGGTGGCTAGATCCATGAAGAGGTTCCTACGCGCTCCCTATGTAGATATAAACGGCTCATTCTAAGGTAACGAAAACACAATGATTCTTATTGTCAGGTGATCATATACGAAAGGAAGCATACTTATTAAATAACATATTCCATTCCTGCCAATAGACCCTCCTAAATGTTGCGCACTGTTCCTTTAATTAAATTATTTTTTTAAGGATTCTGATATTCTACAGTATTGTTGTTTGTATTTGCTATTGAATAAAAATCATTTTTTACATAGGTTTGGTGTGTTTATGCATGTTTGTAATCCCTATTTTTTTTTAAATAACAATGAATATCCAAATACCAAAATTGAAAACCAAATATCCACACAACGAACGAATAGTTGAATGTTCGGGTCCAGCCTAAGAATATCCACACACACAAACCTTCTGCCAACATCCTAACTTATTAAATCATTACTCTCATCAATCACGATTACCTAAGCATAGTGTAGAGGTTAGGAACACACACACACTTGCACAACTGTCACCATCCTGACCAGCTCAGTGTCCTGTTTCACACCTCACCCCCCCTGCACTCACAAAGCTGCCAAGTGTATTTTCAGCTTTCAGTATTCCTACTCCCTGTGCATCCATTATCAAGGAGCGACCTAGAAGTGATGAAAAGGCATATATTTTCACATTACAGTGCTGTAAGATATTGTGGTTTCCCACCTTTTTGGTCTCCTGAGGGTTGATCTGGATGGTGTAGACTCCGTTCTTATTGAAGCCAGCCTGGTGGAGGTCGGCACAGTCGCGGAACTTCTTCTCTTCTTCTGCGACCTTTGTGCTATTAGGCACGACTGTGGGGTACGGAAGAAGACATAATGGAAACAGAGTTTCACTATTTGACGTTCCACAAGTACAAATCAAGCACATGTAAACCTACTCACAGCCGTTGAACAACTTGGTACTGCAAATAGTTTTTGATCTTCTATTGCTGAGAATCTACAGCTGTTACTTCAAAGGATAGTTTGACATTTTGGGAAAAACGCTTATTCACTTTCTTGCTGAGTGTAAGATGAGAAGATCAATATCACTTTCTGAGCAATTAGCTTCTTTGGCTTAGCATAAAGTAGATTCTGGGAAGTCATTTTTTTTAGAGAGCTAGGCTAGTTGTTTACCCCTGCTTCCAGTGTTCATGCTAATCTAAGCTAATCACCTCCTGGCTCAAGCTCCATACTTAGCACACAGTGTTACCAATCTTCTCGAAATGTCAAACTATTCTTTAAAGCTAGAGTCGGTAAAATGTTGAAAAACTAGCAAGAGTACGCTAGATATTAAAAATGATCCAACCCAAAAACCCAGGCCAGTGTTGCCAACTCTTGAACCATTTGAAAGTAGCAGCACTAGCTCCAAAAGTCCCTAAATCTAGCGAGAAAGTTGCCGAGTTGGCAACATTGACAGTCCGTCCCTTCAGGTCTCCCACCAAAGCCACTCCCCAAAAAATTATCATAATAAACATACACAACAAACATGGCTATTGTTAGTACATACAGCTGTCAAGCTAGCAGCTTGTGGAAGACTCCGTGGATCCTCAATGTGTGCACGGGCACTCAGGCAGGCCGTCCAATCATATCCTTCGGCCGAAGGATATGATTGGACGGGCTTACTACTGTTACACAGTTACAGTTTATTTCTTTTCTGTCAGAATGTTTGATTTATTGATTGCTTTCGGGATGTAATGAGAATTTCAACACATTTAACAAAAAAATGTCTTTGGAGAACATTACCAACCCTAGCTTTAAAGCCGCTATATGTAGAATTGAATCTTTAAGTGGTTAGTTTTTTGTTTTATGAACACAGAGACAATGCCAGTTAAAATCGGTGTAGTCTATGTGTTGCATGGCTGTCTGCCACAGTCTTTTTGATATTTCTACTGGGGACACTAAAGACAGAAACTCTCAAAACCTGCACTACAATTTGTCGCCACATACGCCAGCTGTCTATCAGAAACATGAGAGGAGCAAATTTAGACTTTGACTGCAGGATGCCAAAGCTCAGGTGTTGGTTCTACCATATTTTGCGATAAAATAAGCGATCAAATAAACACTCCATACGCCAGATACAGACACAGGAATAGCACTGTGTAAAAAAAAGTCCAGCTATTAAAAACTGTTACCCTTCATGCAACCCTGTGTGTCAGACAAGTATGGAAGTCATAGTTTTATAATGTTTTATGAAATTACAAATTGCAAGCAAAACCCCTTAACGGCCCGATTTATCATATTTCAGATCTGTACATCTCAGAGGAGAAAACATAAAAGGAGTCCGAGGCAGAAGCTGATCGGTGAGGTCTCGCTGCGAGTATCTTGTAACGGCCAGATACAATCTGAGGGCGACTAACTTATTAACAAGAGAAAAGCAGTTCACCGACTGGATGATCTCCGAGAGGAAGGCCTCGGACTTTGACAGACCAGCTGCGTCCATTTCCATCTGTGGATAATTATGGCGGCACTATTTTGAAACCAAGCAAGGGGCTAAGGACAAAATACTACAAGCTATAAATTTCAAGTTCCTGTTATAACAAGTGGTTTATATTTACCTTCCAGGCTCTTGTTATATTGACAGAAATTCCTTCCGATTTTCCTTTTTTTTTCACTCTCTCCTCCCTTTCTCCTTCCATATGAGGGGTTCACCTTCATTTTTTAACACCAATGTTTTTATTGATGGAATTGTTGAGTCAAAGAAGATGTCAAGGAAATGTGTCAGCGATCCTTAGCCTTCACTTTGATCCCCCCCTCCTGAGCACAGAACATCCTGGTGGAAGCAGGACGCTTATTTGGGTGTTTGACAAAGTATTGAGTGTCGGAGACAAGAATCTCCTGCTGTGACAGGTTGACTGAGCGGGCCCTCGCACTCCAGACTCTAATGCAACAAAGAGCTGCCCTGTCAGGCGGTAATTTACCCCAAGCCGGCAGACAGCGGGGGAACATTTTAGAGGCCGGGGAGATCACTGCCAGAGTCTGCTATTCGATCCATAACGGTGTGAACAATCATTTCACAATCGCCTTCCGAGATCTCCCTCGGTGGACGAAGGGGACTCGATGCTCAAGTGTAGGAGCGGCTCCCCTCGAACAGCTTGCTGCCCAGCTCTGCAAATATTATTTATGTCCCAATATTTATTTACAGAAAAATATTTTGTGGTCCAGCGGGGACTCGTATTCAGTAGGGGGTTCATGTGAAAAGAGCAGCAGGGCTTGGGTGTTTGCATAAATCAGTACCCTTGCCAAATGAGCCCAAATACTCAAACTAAAGAGAGTGAGTAATGGAGCTAAATGGACTGCCGCAGACATCACTGCTCCCATGTGACTATAATCAGTCTCTAAATGCCGCTGAGAGTTTAAGTGATACCATACAAGATCCAATGAATTTCTCTGGCGTATTCATATGTGGAGGATGCAAAGCACTATAAATTACTGTCAGTTCATTCCCACAGTACACTTCACAACAATGATGTGTAGTTGCTGTTGAGGAGGATTACGGTTGATGTGTGAAAATGTCCGGGTAAGATTCATGAAATTAAAGTTATATTTGTAAATCCTACTTCATTTAATATGCTGCTTAGCAAAGGACACCGATTTCTGACACAAAGTGCTGACAGAGATAACGGTGTTTACCTGAGGGGGGAACCGGAGGGTGGGTGCTACGCTTCCGTGACAACGCCTTCATCCCAGACAGTGTTATTGGCTGTAACCGCCGTATTAGTGCAGAGCTGCGGCTGTGAGCTAACCAGTTTGGGCACGCTCACATGCACGAACATGCACTAAAAGCACGCGCGGCCAACCCCGGCTATGACCACAAAGCGCGGTCAAAATCGGATTACAACACACACAGAGGGAGAGAGACTTCATTTTCTGCTCAGGTAGACATTGCTCCTCTTTAACCAAGTATTTTAGAAGCCTAAACCTGATTAAACCTCACCTCTGGGGTCAAAGTCTTGTGCAACCATACATCCTAACCTCCCTCCTATGACCTCTGTGCAGTAAAAGAAGATTACACTTTCTGGATTGATGAAACACTCTGCCAGTGAACATAATATAGGGAGAAAATATGCTTCTTTAAAAACAGGATTGGCAAATATAAACATATTTTGTAGCAGATCTTCACTCTATCTCTCCTACTATATACAGACTATATAAACAGTACTGTAGATAACAGTCTTAATGGAGTTGATTTGGACCTGAAATGCCAGATGAATACAATTAATCAACTTACCACCTTTGTATCTACCGCCTTATTAAACGGCTCTAAAACATATTGCTCCATTTAACAGTTTTAACAGACGACTGTAAAAACACAACATATAATAAAACAGTCTAGTTCCCTCTGCGAAAATAAAGGTTTTAGGGAGGTCACTGAGGTGACTCGCCATAACTGCACACTTTACAGGGGCTTTGCAACAATAAGTGTCAACTCATTCTGCCGGTCAATGAAGCATGAAAATAATCATGTGCAGCAGTCAAATATTTGGTCTGGATCGTAAAAGTGTTGTCTAATGAAGTGGTTTACCATGCTGTCGTGTTGAGGCATTACAACCTGCAAACGCCATTGTTTTTTTTGAAGGCTTTGAGTGGAACGCTACAATAATTTCTTTGACTCTGAGTAAGCAGCTGTAAAAATGATGAATGTCGTCCATTTAGTGGGATAATAGAATACTGTAAAACAAAATCATATTTAGCAGCCAGAAAGTTTTGACAAGAGTGTTCTAAACCTGAGGTCAATTACCGTTAATAACGGTGTGTGGCTCATTGCACCCTAATGAGGTTTGGGTAATGATTACAACCTAAACAAGGGCTCCACTGCAGCATCTGGCCACATCAAAAATATCTCCCCGCCTCTCAGTTTGCACTGCAACGGATGACAACACACTGGAAACCTTAATTTTTAGGGAAAGCCGTACATGGACAGTATGTTTATGGAGATTTAGTGTTAAAACTCCCTTTTCTAAGTATCTGTCATCTTCCCTAAAGCAGAGTCAGAGATGATTTGAGTCCATGCTTTAAAGGAAATGCTCGGGCTCAGTTTTCAAAACAGAGACTAACGCAAGCAGACGCCCTTTCCTCAAATGAAAACACTAATCCAAACAAACAAAAGCCCTCCCCTGAACATGGAAAAAACAGAGAGCTCTGCTGCTTCTGTGTTTTGAATGCTGTCCAAAAACAGGGGCATTGCGTCAGACGATCAGTGAGATCTACCTACTCCTTCACCTCCTTTGGACGGGGCGTCCCTTAGGAGCTATTACAGTTTGACTTATTCGGGCTGGGATGAAGCAAGGGCGAGACCTCCGACCTGCACGCCAGCTCTAACCTCCGACGCCACCGTGGAAGAGGAAAGGACCAACCACAGAGCGGCAGCGGCCACGTTCCATTTCTATCGCCTCTCATTAAGGCTGCCACCAATCCCAGACAGCGGGACGGTTCGGGGTGCCGTGCTCTACTGACCCCGCTGACACTGAAAATAGCAGAAACGGTGGCAAAATAAAGGCTAGAGGAGCATAATATACACAGAATTTGATCAAACTTGGCAGATTACACAGCCAGTGAAATAGAGAGCCAGAAGTGTTGCATGAGGACACACTTGAATCTTAACATGAAGACCAGTCAGGCCAAAATGGCCTCGAAAGACCTCTGGTAATTAAATTGTAACATACACAAATCCAGACTTAACAGATGGAGTGCGAGTGGAGGCCTTTATCGCATGGAACATTAAAACAACAAAAGAGCGCAGCATGATAAATACAAAGCATGTGTCAATCCATTAAAACTCCAACGGTCAGCAAGCGGGCCAAGTCGCTAATCTGTCTTTCAGAAGGTTGAAGCAGTAACAGTTTTAAAGCTAGAGTAAAGATACCAATATCACATGAAACCAGAAAGCCTAAGGAATCCACTGGTACCATGTCCTGCTAGCTTGTCGGGAAGATCGCTAAATAACGCTACGCTAAATTTTGGCGAGGAAGAACTGGCATGGCAATTTTCAAAAGGGTAGTTTTGGGCAAAAACCATGCAGTGTTTTGCATGCAGTATAAATGTGTTATTTTCGCCTATTCTAAAAATGGTGTATTTGAATATTTCTGCACACTGGGGTCCCTAAACAGTCTTGGAATTACAGAAATTGAGTATCACTGTAAAGCTGAGACTCTTGTGGATCCAATGAGCCCAACTGTATTCATGTGTGATGATGTTAGTCCCCATAGGAGCCATTTCATTGTACTGAGACCATTTTTTGAAACTTTTTGAAACAGTTTCCGGAACAGAAGTGCTCGCCATCCAATCACCGAAAAAAATCTTGAAGAAATCTCCAAATGTCAAATGTTTTTGATCCTAAATCACGGCATGGCTTTTTCTATGGTGTTCCTCAAGGTCTTGGTGTCTTAATGTGGTATTTTGGAGGGATTATTGATCATTTTTAGCAATTCTTGATTGGTAAAAAATGGCTAAATTTAGCACCAAATGTGTGTAACAAATGGTATCAACCCAAAAATTGCTGCAACAATTTTTGAGACATAATAGAGCATGAGAATGGACATCATATACTGTACTTCCATCATAATGTTCTAAGCCCTTATGCACTTAATTCATTCATGCTTATTTCTGATTTATGACAAGAACAACTTGCATGAGCTGAATCTCAAATTAATCTTCAGGTTCCCAACTTTCAGATGATGTACACCACTTCTATGTGACATCTACTGCTGACCTGCTATCTCTCCCTAAAGACCCCCTGTACCTCCCTAAAAAAGATTAAGATATGTCTATTGTGGGTCTCACAAGGTTAATCATGTGCAGTAGTTATCCACTCATGACTCCTACATCCCCTCTTGTTGCTTCCTGTCTGATGGGAAGAAGCGGTGTGGGGTCTCGAGGCGTCTCTGCAGGAAATCCACAAATGGAAATGAAGTTGCAACCAATCCCCCGACACGGACATTCATGTCAAATCTCCTGTGACCAATGGGATTTAAGGCCAACGTTCAAGGATCAAGTGGGTTCGGCGTTTAAACGGGGTAAATGAGTTCACGGCGTTTGACCGAACAAGAGGGGTTGCAGTGCTGTCGGGTCAAACGTAGGGCCAAAAGGGAAATCCCTGGGCTCGTATTAACAGAAGGGAGAGGCTCAGAGGAATTAAATAAGCCTATTACTTCATAACCAGCCGTGCTTGACGTTTCAGTGAAGCTGCAGACTTTATGAAGTTGAAGCGTGAAAAGTGATTGTTGCAAAAAAAAAAGAGAGAGAGCACCATGCTGGTTTATGAGAGGCACCAAACGTCTTTAACGGGAGCACGCCGGGTTACAATAAGAGCCGTGTTTCTTTCTTCATGCTGCTCTCAATGATGCAGAGTTTAATAGCCAGGGCATCCCTGTGTCTCTCACTATGGGGTGAGGTTTATAGAACTGGTGTCATCATAACTTCATGAGGATTGTAAAAATCAAAGATGGTGTAGCTGTAACATCTGACGAGAGGAAGGAAGTAATCCATAACAAGTAGAGTGCTGCGTCACAGTATAAGCCTTGAACAGCCAATATATAGATTTTGCTTTGCACATTGTGGTCTAGCAGGGGACGATAGGGATTTTTCTTGGGTTGGGGTCATCGCTAGTGGGGGTAGACAAACTTTTGATCAGTCTATAACAAATCAACAGATGACTAATGTGTATCCAACAAACCTTTGACTTCCCTTTCCCTCTCCCCTTGCTGTTTTCCCAGAGTTTTGATTCCTCTGATTCTCTCCCAGTCCGTGCCCCAATCACATTTCAAAATCCATCCACTATATTTATTAGAAATAGCCTCGTGTCACTTCTGTTTGTGATTTGTGGGTTTTAAATTATGTACTTATTCCACATATTTTTCAGTTTCGTCTAAACAGAGAGCGAGAGAGAGGAGCAGACACATTACACAGAGAGAGAGAGAGACAGAGATAGATAGAGAGAGAAAGAGATAGAGACAGATAGCTCTATAGTAAACAGCAGAGGAGCAGATTCGCTTGTTGAGAAATGCACTTCTGATGTGAACAGCCAGGCTTCATCTTATGCAATGATTAACAGAGCGTGACGCTTCGCGATGCTTCCGTTCTCTATGTGAACCCGCTGTAAGTGAGAAGTCAGGGGATCAAGAAAGTTACTAAAATTCCCCATGAGGGGAACATTAACATCTGGACAACATTTCACGGCAACTCATCCAATAGCTGTTGAGACATTTCACTCAAAACTACAAATGTCAGAATTCAGAGCATCGCCAAAGTCAGGAGGCTTCATCCTCTGGGGTCAATGAATGTCTCTACAATTTTCATGTCAACAGACCGACCATCCCGAGAGCTAGCGTGGCTAAAAACATAGCCGCTATTTTGGCAATGTCAAATTAGACAGATAGATACTTTATTAATCCCAACAGGATTAAACACCTAAATTATCCACTGTAACCAAACACAGAATAACTTTTAGGGGACAAAAAGGTGTAAGAGGACATTTACACTTTGAATTGCTGAAGAAGCTCTAACCCTCTCAGCATGTGAGACGTTGATTCCAGTCAGCTTACCTCCATCTTTGGAGCAGAGGTTGAGCAGGTTATGGACGGTGTCCATCATCTCCTGCTGCTGTATCTGCAGGGCCGTGCTGTTTCCCGTGGCCCGGTTCAGCTGAGCTTCCAGCTCCCCGATGACCCCGGTCTGCCTCCCCACCAGAGTCTGGAGACTCCCTTTCTCCTGCTTCAGCGTCTCCAGCTCCTCATGGTGTCGCATCTCCATCTCTAACATCTTCTGCTCCAGGAGGCTGAGGGAAAGGAAGGAAACAAAAGGAAGAAAAGGTTGTTATGGAAGATGGAGAAGTTGCTAATTATTATGGTCCTTTAGGGCATCAAATCAGCTGGAATGAGATTTGTTTTTACAGATTTAAATGGATTGAATATTGTTTTGCAGTTGTTGTTGTTGTTGTAATATTACCAGTGGCTTACTGATTATGTAATGTGTTATCTGTTTAATTTTTTTTTTTACAGCATCATGCATAGGGGTCATCCAATTTAAGCTGAGTAGCTTAGGAAATTCCTCCACTTTTGACATTTTTCAAAACGTCCCTTTACTTGAAAACTATTTTCCCAGAGAGAGATATGGGAATAAAAAAAAACACAAGAAGTGAGCAAATGACAGAACTACAAATAACGATGTCTGTAGATTTGGTTGCCATGTGTTCCCTAAATAATATAAACAAACACTTCATCGTGCACTTTGTAAGACTCATCGGAGGTAAACGAATAAGCCCTCTCAGTTATGTGAGAATCACCACTGCACAATCTAATGCTTGAAAGATGATATAGGCTGACATCAAATTCATTAACTGATCATATGTTTCCCTCTATTATAGATTTGGTAAAGGAAAAATACAGACGACACGTACAGGATGGAATAATGTCATAATTGCTGAAGCTTAGGGGAATTGCCCTCAGAAATCCATCTCCATAAGCCTCAAGAATAACTTAAAAAGTCAGACTCACCAGAGGCTACGCTTTCAAACGGTGTTCTTTTTTTTTTCCAAAAGTGATTGCATAGAGTCTCTATGGATACTGCAATGAGAGATGTGGACCAAACCCTTTTAAACACTACATCATCTGAGACAATCCCACAGCACCAATCACTGTAAAGAACCAGATTTGGAAACATGAAATCCAAAGGCCATATTTTAAGTGGCTGATTTCTGCAACAAATGCTCAGCGGTCCAACATGGAAAGCGTAACCTCATTACAGAAAATACGAGCTTCCTGTTGCATAAACAACTGAATATTGTTCTGGAAAATGGACAAACTATGTGGTAGTCAATGAAGGCTGGTAGCAAGCTTTAGATTTTGTTTACGCAATCCAGCAGAGAACAGAAGTGCAGGCCGGCTTCTCCGTCCGTCGATGTATCATCTTTACTTCCTTCAGTCTGTCTTTGCTGCAGTATGGATGGTATCCAGTGTGTGTGTTTGCATGAAGCGTTTGTCTGTTTACCTGTTCTTGTCATGCAGCTTGCTGATCTCATTGGTCTGGATCATTAACTCTTTCTCCAACTTGTTAGTGGAAAGAGAATTTTCCAGCAGCTGGATCTCAAGCCTGGATGTCTGATTCAGGACCTGCCATGAAAAGAAACACACACACAGTAACATTAGTGAGTGTTCGGTCGGCCGAGAGAGAGAGAGAGAGAGAGAGAGAGAGAGAGAGAGAGAAAGAGAGCATGTATGTGACGGGGAGTAGCGTTAACGTTATAGCTGTGAACGTAGCAGTGCAGTGGGTGTAAGTTAGAGTTTATTTGTCGGTGAATAAATGCTACAACTCCTCAAGACTCAAGCCAAGTTCCTGTGTTTTGCATGCTACAATGCTGGTTAAAGTGAAGGGGGTTAGCAAATCATATTTTAGTTGCTTTATGTGAGGTGATATAAATGTAACTGATCATGTCAATGAGCATGTGATATCGTCTGATATCGATCGCAGGTCCCTGAATTGAATCAAATCGAAACCGTATCGTGGCAGACTTTGTGATATCGGCAAATATCGTATCGATGTCCAAAGAATGGAAACTGATGATTTACATGCCTAATGCATACTATGTTAGTTGCAGTAATACTGACTAATATCATGCACATGTGCACCAAAAACCCAGAAGAGAAACCAAAAACATGGGGCTTTATTTCGGGGTTTCTAGACACTGGAGTTAAAAACACACTGCACATTTGAGGCACATATAAACCATCGACTTTGTTTTCATTCCGTCAAGTGTTCACCCAACACATGGTAATACTTAGGAGATATTCATCTCTGCTATGATTAGCTTTTTCCTTTTTTTCTTACTTTGCAAACAGTTATCTTTTTAGTGCTTTAGCAAAAATTACCCACCACCAACTCCATCACCTCCTCCTCAAGCTCCTCCATATAAACACTAAAAGGAGCCTGAGCCAAATAAGTCAAAGAAGGGAGAGGCATTTATATAGCATCAGTATTGTCTTTGGCCAGTGCTCCGTAACCTTTTTGGGGCAATTGAACGTGGAATAGCTGAGTTAATGGAGCACAGGATGGATCCTCTTAGTGTGTGTGTCCATGAGAAAGAGGAAGACGTAGAGAGAAAACTGAACGGGGCATGTTTGAGAGCATTACCGCGAGTGTGTTTTCAAAGTGTTACCTGCGTCTCAACGTCTGTTAACTTGCGCGTCTGTTCAGCCGTTTGAGAAAGAAGGTTGGTGCCCATTTCCAACATGGCTGCTGTGTGGTTGTGGACGGCGCTCTGCTGCAGTTGAGCCATCTCCGTCTTCATGCTCTCTTTGATGTAGTTCTCAATCTGCAGCAAACAAAAACAGGTTGAAGGAAACTGATTAGAGATCACAGACATACAGAACACAGCATATATTCTACAATATACTTGTAGGTTTATGTACATATGTAGAGAGATTTTCAAAACCAGAATCATGGATCGTACTGATGACCCATTATTCCGAAACCCCAATTATGCAAAATGACAGCATTGGACCTTCACAGTTGCAATTTTTCTTTTTTCCTACCATGGCGAAGGCATGACCCGCCCTCTGGTTGGCTTACCCTCATATTCTTAACCTAAACCTAACAAATCTCGCTCCTCATGCCTAAAGCTAACCAACCAATCCAACATATGAAGACATTCAAGCCAAGGAGACGCACAATAATTAGCCATTTGCTTCTGTTTGTTCCACAGAGAGTGTGTATTTTTGGAGCAATGGGCTTTCGGAGCAATGGGCAGTTCCCAAAATAACTCCAGAAGTGGCATTACTTGAGTATTAAAGTTACGTGACAAATCAACATTGACTTCTGGTTTCACACAGGGTACGGCCTCCTGGGCGAAAGTCCTGTGTTTTTTAACCCGCCCAACCACCCCGACCTCCTCGCTACGAAACGTTTGTCGCTCTTTATATTTCCTGGTTCACAATTACGTGGATTACATACAAATTAATTACGTGGTTTATATATGAATTATAGTGCACTATTTTTGGTAGGTATAGCTACGAACAGTGTATGATAACAGCCTGGCTGGGTACACTGATGTAAGGAATTGTACTTGACCCCTCTTGTTCTCCTCTTGTCTCTTACATATTTACATTCACGCTAATAGAAAGTTTAAAAGATGCCATATAATGTACCTTTATCAAGAAACAAGATTCTTTTACTAGCTCAACATCAACATTCCTTTGGTTGCACACTGGAAAGGGTTACTTATGTACATAAGAAATGCACAAACAAACATATTTTTTCCATCATTTGAGTGGCACTCAAGTGAAAAATGGGTTTAGGCAATATAGGCCCAGCCAGATGTCGGTGGTTAGCTCGGGGTGGAAGAGGCAGAGATGAACAGATATTCACTGAAGCTTGTCTGGAAAGAATTCTTTCATCCTTATCTCCAAACACAAACAAATGACATGATGGAGGTTTATGTTGGAAACGATTCTTCATATGGATTAACTATATGGACCATCTGTGTACTGTGCTTCGGTTCTTTATTTCATTTTCCTCCCAGTGAATGTTAATTTAAGAGTTTTTCCTTTCCTTTACTGAGCTTAACTTTAACTTTACTGTGTCTTATTTGTACAGAGTGTTACATCATTTTGTTCCCTGGATTGTTGACTTATTAGATATAGAAGAGCTAGAAGGGTGTATAGTTACTTTTCTTTTATAAATAAATCTGACCTGATTGGATTTTAAGTGTCCACATGTTCGAAGTCTGAGCACACACTGAGGTGATTCAATAATCGGCCAGTGGGGAGATCCTCAGTTTTGCTTTGGCTCATCGATGATCTCTAACAGCCATGTTTCAGGAACGCATCAGCCAAGACAAATCAGAGTCAAACAGCACATCATCACATGTGTTGGTGTCCTTAGCAACAGTTCCCATCCTGTACTGTCGCTGTGGGCCGAATTAAACCGCTCACACGCTGAGAAAAGAGTCTGTGGAGGAAAGGGCTTTGTTGTGAGTTACTAGACACTTAAATCAGCTGGTGACTGCTGGTGAAGTCTGAATACATCTCTGCAGGTACACGTCATGGCTCTAATGTTAGTCCTGACGCCTGGTGATTTACCCCCACTGACAGTTCAGTCAAGGAGACCAGAAATCACACCATAATCATTTTAATATGTTTTTCAATGAAAATGAGAATAATGATGTAGAAATGGTCATTCTCTGTAATATCGCAAATCATTTCACAATTGCAACAACAGACAAAATATTCGCAATTAGATAGTTTTCAAAATCGTTCAGCCCTAATTACAAGAATATTCTGGCTCACCCCCCCAAGTCCTTAAGGGCGTTTTCATATTAGATTGATCCGTACCGTGCAAGAGTACGATTGCTCCCTTTCTCCACTCCCCCGGCGCTCAGCTTTCACATCAGTAATGTTGTTCCGTACCTGAGTACACTTACGTCATCATCCACGTGTGTTTGTTTATGTTAAGATCAGCTGTTTTAGTGGCGGAGCATCGTCAAACACGTCATTCAAACTTGACAGAAACAAAATAAAACTCACCAAAACCGTCTTGGTTAGTCTTTCCAACAATCAACAACTCTGGTTTGGTCAAAATAAACTCTTATTTCACCGAGTTTGACGTGAAAATATGCCGCCTCTACACGTTGTTTCCCCCCGCTGTCTCTCCATTAAGCTAAATAAAATAAGAAACATTGCGCAACCCCAATGCCTACTATTGGTAATACTTTAAGGACCCTCTCGCCAGCCTTCCTGCTTTATCTCCCACGGCCGTGCAGTTCAGAGGATGAGATTGGCACATGTTGCGCGCATAGATTTCAGATGAGACCGGCGGTGTTGAAAAAAGCCTGCCCTTTCAAAACTACGTAACATTAAATAGCGGTCCACTTCTGTATTTTGGTGCAATTGGCTTTCACACCTGATGCGAAACGTACCCGAGTACACATGAAACCGTACTCCAGACCACCTTTTCAAGTGGACTCGAGTACGAGTACGAGTACGAGTACGAGTACGAGTCGTGCCCCGAGTACGGTACGGAGCGTTCGCACAAATCAAACAAACTGGACTTTGGGGGAAAAGTGTACTCGGATCCAGACCCAGGTCCCCGATGTGAAAGCACCCTAAGCTTCCTGAGTAGGTGTAACCTCTGCATAGCTTTTTTTAAAAACATAATCTGTGTTATCTATAAAATTAAGGTGTCCATCTATATATCTCAGTATTTAAGACAACTAAACTTTTCAACATGGTGCTCTGTGTGGTTTTTCAGGGCTTTTCACTAAGGTCCAATCTTGACAATTGTATATTGGAGTGCCTCCAATTTATATTTGATCTAAAGATTAGATCACTGATTTAATAGCTTGACTGAGTATAGTAAATATATATATTGGTTTTGGGCCCGTGTTGGCGACCATAAAGTTTCTAAAGCTAACAAAAAATATCAATATATCTGTACCTGTTGGCACAATAAAATCTTGATAATATTTACACTGCAGATATTTCTAGTAAAACATTCACTTGCAGAAAAAGAGTAGCCTCTTTCATGCTTCTGTAGAGAATAGATGGACTGCAACATATCAATCAATCCAAGGCTGATGGACAGTAAACAGATAGAAACAGTCGGAACTCTTCGACGGAAACAGCCAGCTCTGAGTGCACGTCTGCCAAGTCGAATTAGCCTTTAAATGTAATATCCTCTCTTGGCAATGATATTAAAGTGAAATGTAACATTTTTTCGGGCTGGATTTCAGGCATAATACCGTTTCCCCTAACTGTGAACTACATAAGGCTGATATAAGTGTCACTTTCCACATAACCTCCAATAGTCTGGCCCGAGGAATTGGAAAGAAAACAGTGAGTCTGGAATCCACAAAGCTCAAGTAATGATGGATTACTCTGCCTGATAATGAACCAGAGAATATGACTGTGTTTGGAAATGGTTTTTAGTCCATCTAGAAATGTAATGAACTCTGTGGATTGTGTAGGTTGTTTTTACATCCTTTTAGGCCAAGGTTCAAAACGTCATCATAAACCCTTACGGCTTTATATATCTTAAAACAGCAGCTTTTCACTGCAGTTTACGCATCTACTGAGATTACTGTGTCCACTGTCTGAGGACGGCGATGGGCTTTAAGTCACCTTGAGAGAAAATGTATATGAAGGGTCAGACGGCTGACGGAAACTTAAGCCCGGCGATCGCTTCACAGTTTGTGTCGTAGGGAATGTGGCTGACTCTTGGCTGGATCTGGTGGGGGTCATAAATATAAATTACCAAGGAGAAACAAGATTACGCAAACACGCCCAATCATGTAAAATCAGCAGTCGGGAAGCCGTAAAATGGGTCTGCGTGGGTGTCGGGTTATTTAGATGGTTTCTAACCTCGGCTCCACTTGAGTGCTGTGCTTTTCCAGTCAGTGACTACCAATAGTAACACTTGTCAGCAATGAAAGCAAATACTCCCTTTCATTGCCAGAACTGAGATGCAAATTTGTGTCAATTGGGAATGGGATCGAGATGTTGAAATAAATACGAGTGCATGACGAGAATGCAATAGTTGTGGTGCTTTATTTTCTAGGAAGGCAGGAGGTTCTTATGCCAATGACTGATTTTCTCCAGAATATGTTGAAACTAAACCATTTGTAGTTGACCTGAAACTGGAACCAATTAATTTCAATTCATGGTGCTGATTTCTATGCATTTTCATCAAGAGATAGAGAGCCAATGAAATGACAGAACCAAGTGATAATTTTGTCTGATACCCGTAAATTCTTCTCACGAATGGGAATTTGACGAGAGACAGGTTTCAGTCCAGTGAACGTGGCTTAAAAGCTTTATGGTTTGGTAAGTCTCGAGATGGAGCCCACCAACTCAGGGTTAAACTAAAAAAAATAGGGTCATCTTTACCCGTACAGTCAGGTGTAACCATCCAAGGATGATGAAGAACAGTAGACACTGTGGCCACAAGTATCTTCACACTACAACCTAAAACTTGCAAGTTGCATTAATGCGTTAAAGAATTAGTTGCGTTAAAATGAATTTGCATCAACGTGTTATCATCACGTTAACTTTGACAGCCCAAATTCTGATTATAATCCTAATTATGTACTGTAACAGTGGAGAGAGGTCAGTAAATTGACTGAGTAATGTTTGTTATACAGCAATATTTACCTCAAGGTTGCCAACATTAGTCACCATAAACCACTGGTCATACCAGACCAAATAAGGCTGTAGCTGCAAAACCACTGAGTGCATTGAAGAGAGGAATGGTGCGGTTTATTGCTTCTAAATTCAGCTTTTCATTTGTAAAAGTTTAAAAATTTCAAGTTGAAAACAGCTTTTGTTGATTCCTCTGTGTGTGAACATTTCTTTGAAAAAAGAAAGAAATTTAAATGAAACTCCACTTTCATCAAAATAAAGCTAAATCTTTGTTTTTTGGTGATTTATAGAGGGACATTCCAGAAGGGGTAATAATACCAGAAACTACTAAATCTAGCCTCTGGTTTTACGAAACCACTGTTTGCAAAGCGAGAGTCACATAAACACAAGTTTATGTTTCCCTAAGTGCTACTTTACACCGAGGCATAAAGGTTTTAAGGTGGTGTGTTTGGCACAGCCTGGACTGCCTGTGACATTATTAATGATGCTGCCTGACATCACAACGATGGAGATCCATTAGTACCTTGACTGCACCCTCACAATGCCGCGTACTGCATGTACATACTGGTCCGTTTTGACGGTTTATGAGGTACTGTTAATCTGTTAATCACTTAACAAGCTGCTTCGGGGCTGCCTAGAACATAAATGACAAGCTGTACAACATACTGCATGTACCTGTAGCAGGATGCAGATTTTAAGAGCGAAGGGACCGTTGGTCGTACAGAGGGACAAGTGTTCACAGGCGAAAAAAACATCCATCAGCTGAGATTCAGAACATCTGATCCACATCATCGTGGTGCGGCTGCTAAATTGCCATCTCTTGAGAGCCAAGAACAGGATAATCCCTCAAGATGATACTCCCTCCTATCATTGTTATAGATTGCTGCAAATGTTTACCACTTTTCTGACATTTCCCATTTAGCCGTTCTAAAAGGGGGTCTTGATCTTTTTCTAAACAGCAGCAGTGGTGGTGCTGAGAGACACTGGGAGAGTTGGAAAGCGGTGGGTCTGGACTGTATAAAACACTTACTGCTCTAGCTCTGTCACATCTCTGCTTATCTCTGGCTCTGGGATGCATCCCTTACGCTCAGGCCTGGACCACTTTAACGGGCTACAGCATGAGGGGCTGCTACCCGCCGTCACCCAACCCCCGAAATCGGCACCTCCTGGCGCATAACAAGCCACCTTGGAATGAACGGCAGCAGATACAATCACGCCTTCTTATCGCCCACCGACAACGAAGGGTGAGTATGACACCCCTCTTTTAAACCTGGTCCTATAATTCACTCTAGTAGGGCTTTAGGAGGTGTTAACCCTGACTCACTGCCCTGTCACTCTCCAGTGTTGTATAATATACACATGGGCAACCTCTGTATGTATTCTAGAAAGCTGTCTTAGTCACTCACTGGCCTGTTTGTTTTTAAATCCACCTTGAAACAGTTTTAAGACTCTGTCAAGATCAGGTGAGTAACAACTCAGGCTGAACTCACAGTTGACCTCTGTGACCTTCACCCCGGTGGCCAACATCCAGGCCTTTACTCAATTGCTGCCACATTTCTTCCTCACATAGGATGTCAAGATAGAGAGAGTGGCAGACAGATAGATGAAAATATAACAAACAGACGTGCCCCATGCCTCCGTGGACAAAATAGCAGCTTATACTTGACTCTGTAATGAGGGTTTGATCAACTGACCATTCACTCAAAGTCTGATATAATCTTAAACAATCATTTTCCAATCATAGCTTAGCTATTACAATCATAGACTGTATATAAGAAGTAGACATAATCATCGTGACGTCACCCATTGGTTTGTGGACTGCCGTTTTGAAGCCTCGAGCTCAGCATTTTGGCCATCACCATCTTGGTTTTTGCCAACAGAAGTGACAGGAGAGGGTGGAGCTAAATACAACCGAATGCTGAATAAGACATTTTCAGGCGACTAAAATGTTAGGCCCCTTTTTTAAGAAGATTCTTAACAAGTCAGCAGGAAAAATTAAAAAGTCAGAGAGTAGTGTTTTCAACAAAGTCGTGGAGCTAACATTAGCTCACGACTTACAGCTACAGCTGATAAAAGCATCCGTTTTCTTTTCTTTTGTAGAATCAATGGATCCGTTGTTTCAAAATGTAAAAAATACTTTGAGTGGTAAATCTGCCATCGTCATCCCCGTAGACGGCATATGTGCTGTGCAAGACTGAAAGCCGACAGCCATAGCAACAGTAGGTGAGGGGGGGGTGTAGCTTAGCGAATGGTCAAATAGCATCAGAAACAGGGTCTGCAGTGAGCTGGGTGGTCCAGCCCGTCTCATCTCTGTTGTTCTGTCCCAATAGCCGCCTGTTGATCAGGACGTCCCTCGGCCAGAAAGACTGCCATCTGACAAACAACGCCGCTACTGCCAGCACCCGCCGCTCTAAGACTCTTTTCTCCTCTCCTTTTACATCTTTCTTTCTTCTTTTCTTCTCCTTTGTCTTTCTGTCAAGATGCTAATTGCGTTTTCGGTTGTGCATGTCCAAGGACATAATGAGCCTTGTGTACACAACCTGAAAACGAACCAACCGTTTCTCTGAATAAATTACTGGGTAAATCACTGTGCTTACTTGGAGGTGCCCAAAATCGTTTGGCAGGTTCAGAGGCTCACCATTTCAAAGGTTTTCTGTCACAATGGTTTGTCAACAGGGCAGACAATGAAAGAAAGTGAGAAGTCTTAGCCAGTAGTTTAGTTGTCGAGATTGGATGATTTGTTGGTTGTCTGTGGAAAAACAAATCACAACTTCTAACCTGAGGGCAAATCGATGTTCATTTTGTCAAATGGCCTCGTTAATCATTATTATATTATCCAGCAAACCACAAATTGTAAAAACAATGTCGAAAATGTGTTGTTAAATTTCAACATGTTGCAATTTTCGAATGACTAATGCGCTTCGTAAGCGGCCAATTTACAAAAGTTACAACAATAGAAAACCACAATGAAATAACAGTGCTGGATTTCAAGAAAGTCTGAGCAAATTGTGAACAATGTGGTGCTATATCATGATTTAGAAACACAAATTGGCAGAATTGTGGCGCTAGTTGAGTCAAATTTGAGATTTCAATGTTTATTAGGGTGAGGTCAAATATCCAAAAATATAAAAAGCCCTGAGAAATGAAAAGAGACTTGATGTAATGTTTCTGTTTTTAGTTTCCTTTGGGAAAAAGAAATGACGTATTTAAAAACATGATTATGGCAATTTGCTTTTACTGTTATTATCAGCACTTTTTTTCCTCAGACACAAAATTCACATTTGGTATTTTATGCTTGGCTTTTCTCCTTTATGAAGACTAACGTACCATCACCAGCAGAAATCACACCACATGAATGTGGCTTCTAGCTTGAGGACTTTTTAAATCAAGAACTCTGACAGTGTTATGTCTACCAGACATACCTTCAGTGATTAACTACGAGCCTTAGAGCAGGATGGATGAGAGAAAGTTGTCTGAACGCCTGTAATGTGTAAAATAAAAGCCAATTCATCTCAAAAGTCAAATGACTTATACAAATTAAGTTTTGACATTGTGTTATGGAGAGAATGAACTTTGCCTTAGCATAAAAAAAAAGTGAGATGGACAACGTGTTTTGCCTTGAACTTGAGTTCTTTAGCACTCTGGAGCGGGAGCAAGCACATCCAACAGAAATGTTTTCCTTTTCCGTTATTGATATTGGTACGGTGGTGAGGACACTTGCTTGTTTTTACGATCAAAATTCATTCCGGGAATGAATTTTCAGAGTTGGTCCAGACAGTGATAACTATGCTCTGACCAGATTCCAGTAGCAGCACGTATAACTCAAGTCATGTATGTGGAAGTTTCTTATAAATATCTGTAGAGAAATGCATACATTTGTTTTTTAAAAAGCATGAAAGAAAGCATTAAAATATACTCTACAGAGTTTGAGCCCTGTAAAGCAAACCTCCAACAACCCTGCACTCAATTTTCCCCAATAAAATCATGGACAGAATCAAAGCTGTTAGCAGGCTTCTCAATTTTAGATTTAATAAGCTGCATCAACACAGATTTTGTGAGTTAGCCAAACTACAAAATTAAATATGTTGCAACTCGAGCCGCTGTCAAGTTCACTCTGCCAAAGATTGTTTTTTTAGGAGTGAAATGCCACTTTTGATATTTTAAAATGTCTGCAAGGTTTATCTGTTTGATCTGTTCACAAAGACTAACAGAGTGGTACGTCTGTCAGTCAATAAACCATCTTGGGTTATAGGTACCTTCATGTTGTAGCTAGATTGCAGTCGAGTACTGACTGTACAGCTAACGCTAGTAGATCAATATTTATCAGGTCCCTCAGCTATACCTTAAGTACACATTAATAATTTAATCACCTTAATAGGGAGCTGAGCAGCAGCTTGATCTGTCTGTGAAACTACCGTTCAGACTTTCTCACTAAATTCAACAACTTTTCAGACCCGACTTTATTTTAGAAAAACTACCGACAAATTTAGCGACTTATTCAGACCGTCAGGGAAAAATGAGAAATATATTATATTGTAATTCATTCCCATGCATTCTGCTCAGAGTAGGCTAACCACAGTTCACGGCTCTTCTGCAAACAGCACAACAGAGATCTCCCTTTTCTCCTGCGCCATGTGCCTCTAAGCATGAATGTATATTTTCACAAATCCTCCACTTACACTCCTGCTCTCTGATGTCAAAATGGGCCCAAAAATTAATCCAATTAATTATGCGTATCTGGCCGTATGGGAGAGGAAGTGCTTGCATTCACCCAAAGCATGGGAATGCGGAACGAAACCCAAACAACCAAACAAACTGGGACCTGCTCATTCATCCAGAGGTCTCAAACGGCGAGTACCAGCAGAGGGGCAGTCTGCAGTTATTGTGACGCAAGTCGTCCAACATGGGAATCTTTCCTTCAGGGACACATCCGGGCAGGAATGTCCAACGCTACATGCTATGTCAGTCTGCCCCTTTTACTGCAGCACGCAGGGATACCACAAGCCCACCATCCCACGGAGGAGGCGCTTACATCCAAATATTTGAGATAGCATTCCAGTGTGCCCTCTAAACATCGCAGCGGGGGGATTCCTCAGCCAAGAAGCTGCAGAAGTAGATGCAAACGGACATGTTTTGTTTCAAGCTCAGCCATGACAGAAACATTACGGTTCTGTATGTTAAACCTCCCAGCCGGGCAAAACTTCAGGGGGAAAAAAAATGATTCCAGCGTTCCAGTTTGTGTGCCAGCAGCGCTATCTATCAAGCCGGGTGTCTCTTCTAATCAAAATGAATGGGCGTTTAATGACAGGGGTTGTTTCCTTCAACGTCACATTCGTGTTTATCTTTCATCCTAACATCCCATTAAGCGAGGACTCCAGAGTTTATGAAACATCGCTTGCAGACGTCCAGGGTTACAATCACCACAGTGAACGCCAACCTCAGCCTTTTCTCACTCTCTCTTTCTGCCGCTCTTTATATCTCTCTATCGCCCCGTGTCGCGCCCTCCTCCCATTCTGTCTTACAATCTCTGCTTTGCGTTGACTCTATCACCAAAGACGGATTGACGCTATCGCATCGGGTTCAGATTATGTTACTCGCGACGAGTCATTTTCCACTCTCTCCAACTGTTGCTTTTGCTCGCGGCCAACACACACCGGGCTATACATCACATCAGTGAGGCATTTCTGAGTACTCTGGGTGGTACATGAAGGCAGTATGGAGTGTGTGTTTACGCATGTGGGCCTAAATTTCCCCTAAGTGATGCAGAAGCGACACTCAATCTAAACAAAAGAGATGAGCAGGAAGACGAGGTACGGTAGCCCGACTAACATCTCCAGATGGAGCTGCTTCAGTCTGACCCGTGGTTCACCGCGGCTGTCGGAGAGGAGGGAAATAGATGCTGCTGTCAATGATAAAGTGCAGCTCACAGCCACTATTGTATCACTGCCACACTGCAACATTAGAAATATTCGCTGCTGCCTGACCTTCAGCTGATGATGGATGAAAATTCTGATAACTTGCATGTGTCTTTATTGTCTGCTGCTCGCTGTGTGTTAAAGCTCTTCTTAGAAAAGCCGCAGGATAAATATATTTGTGAGTCATGCATCGAAAATAAGTTGAAACGAGCACGGCAATCTGCAATTAGTCAGACATTCACTTTTTGGATGATTTACATCATATTTCTGCTGAGAGATGCTCAATAAGATATAATTGGAAAGATAGGGGGATGTAGAGAATACATGGAGGACGCTGTGTGTATAATCCCTGGCCTTTCATGTGGCCAGGTTTCTGTTTATTGTTGCATTTCTTAGGTTGAAGTGTACAAGATGTGTGTGTATAAACACAGTCAAAAGCAGAGGACTTCTGATCAAAACCAAGTGCAACTAAACTGGAATCATTATGTTCAGACAACAAAGCAAAACATCCTCGCACATCACACAGGAATTTCCACAGCCCTCCAAAACATCAACTGTACTTATGAACAAAGCCATACGACAACATGCTGTATGAACAATGGCCGTACAACCTCATCCTGTGGTCCCACGTACCTCAGGGGGTAGAATATGGCGACGCTACTTATTGTATAAAGTCATTTTCCTTAAAGGTTCTATATAGAGGATTCAGAGCATTATTATAGCAGCAAACAACTACCTACTATATAAAGATATAGATATAGTGGAGTACTAGCAGAGAATAGAGTCACACCCTCTCTCTGTATGTGTTGTAGTCAAGGATGTCACGGTACTTTGGTACCAAAGCGATGCCAAAATTCTGAACTTGATGGTACTCGTTTTTTTATACAGTATCACAGGTACCGGGGATCAGGGCTCGAGACCAACGGCATCCCGTCATCCCGGGGATGGTAGAAAATGTCTTTGATAGTGCTACATTATGAACAACAAATCCGTGTTGAAATTGGCAGTAGGAGAGTAACGTTGGCTGTTAGCAGCACAGTCATGCTTGGCTAAATAACGGAGCTAACGGCTAATGTACGGAGGTTGCATTGAGTTCCATTACACGTGTTCAAGCTCTATTCAGTAAAAATTGCTAATAAGAGTATTGGACAAAGGTGTTATAACGTTATCATACGTTATCAATGGTTACCACTGATCCAGACCCACGGCGTCGTTGTGGAAGTGTAGCGCCCACCCTCCTTATACTTCCATGACAAATTAACAAGCTACATCTGCTGGTGTGTAGGTATACTTGTTCAGAAAGGGTTTCTCTGGTTTGACATAAATGTTAATGATATGTCTCGTGCTATTCTAGACCCTACACATCACTAAGATGTATACATCTATGTTCATAACAGGAGTGCTGTTTGACAGTAACAGAAAATGTGACGGCTTCTTTTCTGTCCGAGCTTCACCTTGTGACTGTATGAGTCCAGAGAAGTAACATCTCATGTGATCCTTTACAAGCCATCAGTTAAGCTGAAGGTCATTTCATCCAAACACAGATTCATGTGAACGTCAAACAACGTCATGCATGAACACAAATGCAGAAATGGACATTAGAGTGACACAGATTCGTCTTCAGAAACACATAAACACACGGGCCTCTGGAGGGTTAGCCTCTCTCCATCTCAGAACCACTGCAAACATGTCAATTTAAATAAACATCAAGAACCATTTGTGAGCGTTTGTATTTTGGTTGTAAACGCAGACCCGAAAAGCACATCCATCTGTTCGATCAATGACAGATTTATGAGCGACTTCCTGTAAGGTCACCGCACAGCAGCACACTTTAGGACTAGTCTGTCGGCTACTGTGATACACATGTACTTTGGGGACGAGACAACTTTACTTTGTTTTTCCATTGTTGTCACTGTTAAAATCAATGGTAAGATCAGATCACAAAACAACCAAAATGATGCCACCTGTCATTACTACGGCAATTTACCACACTGACAATGAATATTCACCTATCGAATGTACCTTTGGACTACACAGCAACTCTTCTGCATTTTAAACCTGTTTGTTTAAAGTAGAAGATTTTTCCCAAAAGGGCCACGGTGATGCAAGCCTACTCTGGATGAAAAGGTTTTACCTTGTAACTAAATGGTCAAATAACAATTTGAAATGTAGCAGTGTTAAACAGAAACAAATTTCAAATTAAAAAAGTAAATAAATTACCGGTATCAACTAAAAGTTTAGGCATCGAGGTCAATATCTGGCAAAGAAAAAGCAGGATTGGTGCATCCCGAGCCTGAATCTCCATGAAAGCGTTCAACACAAATGGTGCGCAGCAGGTGCTTTCCGTCAGCTAATCACCTGCTCTGACATCACTCACTGGGGTGTCACCAAAAGCACAACACACTGAAAAGATGAAGGGAAAAGAAATGTGGTGAAAGGTGAAGAATGTGAAAGACTTTATGAGGACGTTTGACCTGTTCTGGACTATGTTTTGAGGGTGTTATTTTTTGAACAGTGGGGGATACATAACACACTTTTTACTGTGTCACGTCTCTAGTCTCCGTGCCAACTTCCAGGCCTGGTGCTGAATGTGAGAAGCCTGGCTCGGGTCCCAGACGAGGCAAACACAGCTCTGAAAGAGGGGTGAAGAGTGTATGAAGATTTGTGGGTGTATATATGTGCGTCCATATCTTGTTGTCTTTCTGTATGTGTGAATATATGAATGCGGCTGAATGAGGTGTCACACCACGCGGCGCGTAACCGATAAACCGAGACCTAACGCGCTCAATTGTCCAAACAACCCACAGAAAACAGAGTCGGGGCTATAATCAGCATGCCGCTCTGCATAGCTCCAGACAGTCTACCGTTACGATGTGTGGGTCTCACATTGCAAGTTAATACATCACACGATATACACCCACCGACTCTCCGCTCTCACCCACTCCAAAGGACAAGAAAAGATTAAATAAATAAGTGAGGTCATTCCTGGATGTGACACAGAGGCTTTAAGAGCAAGTGGCTCTTATCCCACCACCACAAAACAAAAGTAATGGAACCAACCATTAGTCATTTGAAGATCTATCTAGCCCCCACTGCGAGGGAGTGAAACGGTTTATTTTTCACCCGGTATCTCGCACTCTGTCTCTATCTCCTTCTTTCTCTCTTTTCACCTTTACTTGCTTCCTGTCATCAGTTTTCCCAACAACCCTGACTGATACCACAGCCCCTTTCTTTTCAGATTCAAGCATCTGATTGTGATTCTTTTGTTTTTCTTCAATTTGGAATCATAGCAACACTAAATCCGCTGGGCTGAACTCCAAAAAAATAAAAAAATAAGGTGAAACGGTTCTGTCCTCTGGAACCTCTGGAAGGCTCCCCAGCGTTGACAGACAAAGACATCCACACAGAAAGCAACATCTGTCGGGGAGATTCAAAGAGACGCCGCGGGGAGAGACGGCCTCAGAGGCAGCATGTGGGGAGGCTTCAGGAATTTTTCTCCCCACTTCACAGACTTTTAAGGGAATTAACATAAAGAGATAGAAAGGGATCAAACAACACAACTTGGAGCAAACATAGCGCGCACGTAGCGAGAGCATTACGGCTTGCAGTGAAGTCCGATTTTTCATTCTCCTGCCTCGTGCCGGAACTAGTAATACAAGACATGAATGTTTTCTCCGTGTTATCTTTTCCTGGAAGTAAAGCAGCTGTTAAAAAAACAAAACAAAACAGTGACAGGTTATTGTAAATTCACACTGTGTAGACGTCCTGCGAGCGGCTCAAATTCTCAAACGCGGTTTTGTTGTTTAACGCCGTTTCAGTTCCCCCGACCTTCATCAAAACCTTGATTTACGGCGCGCAACCTAAATGAACCTGAAGCCTGGAGGAAAATAAATGGCAGCAGATAGGAGTGAGTAATATTATCATCTGCTCTGTTTATCAAGAGTCATTATAAAACAAAAATACAACAAAGATAACAGCCGGTTCTGAGACTGAAATAAGTTCAAACGCAGTTGTGATTTGCTGCAGGCTGTGATAACACCGCATTACTTGCCACTAACTGCAAGCTCAGATTGACTGTAATGTCTAATGTTTCACTCTATCTGAGCTATTACTATCTAATATTTGGCTCATAATCACTCAACCTTAGCAGTGGCAGAGATACAGCCATGAACCTTGTGCTTTTGGCAACTCTTCTGACCATAACTTGCGCTCTCAGTACTAATGACTTCCACTTGCCTGCCCAAAATAATATTATTTATACTTTGAAAAAAGCTTTTACTCTTGTTTCAGTCATTTCATAGGAAAATATTTACATGCCACAGTAGAATAAAATATCTAAATGTCACTGCAGAGCACTCACTCATTCATTACAGCTGCTATAATCAATATCTTTATATTAACAATGGATCAAATGACCACATGGGTGTGAAAGGGGTGGCTTGTAATGACAGATGATTACTTTGCAGTTCCCCTCAGCTCTATTTTAGCGTCTTTCAGTTTGTTGTTTTGGTTTTAAGGCCTGCAGCTTTAATATTTTGGTTCACTTTCATGTCTCTCATTGGTGTTGTTTTAATCACAGCAGTCAGCTGCGCAAGTGTTATGTAAAAAAGTACAGATGCACCGGGCGATTGGCCGCCGATCAAAACCGGCCGATCAGTCTGATGTTTCCGTTTTTTTGCCAGTCTCATTTACACACGTGATTCAGAGTAATCACAGTGACCGGCTCGTCTGTCCTGCTTATAATGGAGCTAACAGCTAACATTAATAGAGGTTGCATTATGATGCATTCAAGCTCTATTCAGTAAAAATTGTAAAAAAAAAGAAGTATTGCAATGGTACATTTTAACGGTATCATGATGTGTTTAAGAGTAATCTTTTAAATGTAGTTTTGGGCGAGAAACTTGAGTAAATGAAGTTGTTTGAAGAAGATGTTTTCACAGCAATATAAAAAAGATAAGAGGGAATTATGGCCTATTTAACTTCCCAACACTAACGTTACCCCTAAGCAGCTTATATTACATCATTAGAACTACTAATGCCAAGATTTGTTTTAATTAAAGCAAGTGTTTAAATAAAAATAGAATAATGTATTGCCTAATCATTTGAATTGTGTGTTTTTATGCAAATAATGACTAATGACTATAACAAAGTAAAAGGATAACATTTAGAATTTTTTGACTGTTTGCACTGACTTCGGGACGGTGGTGAAAAAAGTTAGACAAAATTAGCAACTAGCCGGTGAACATAGTGGAGCATTTAACAGCTAAAGAGTCAGATATTTCCCTCTGGAGTTGGTGGAGACCAAAAACAGAGCTAGAAAATGAGCAAATATGGACTCATGTTCAACAAGGAGCCAGAGACCAGACTCCAAATGAATGCTAATGTTGCTCCGTGTTTGTTATAAGGTAATAATATGTCAATTTGGGGGTTTACAGCTTGTTTCACTTCCTCTAAATTGCCTAAAACTATCAAAGCAGTTAAAGAGATCACTTCCATACCTGAGTGAGACATTGCAGAACACTTACATTCATAAAACCTCCGGATTCCAAATGAAAAAAAATCAGCGCCATAACGGGAATGAATGTACTCGAGGGCACATGGAAACACAAACCAGATCAGATGAAGCTCTGAATTTATTCCACAGACGCACCAGTGGGTGCCAAGCTACAAGCTTTCAAGCAACAATGTTTTCAGAAGGGATATCATAAATCCTGCACACAGTTAGCCAAATGTATAACCTTATAATTAAAACAAAATAAATCCCCTATAAAGTGCCCACCAGAGAGCGATTCGCTCAGATGAGTGATGGAAAAGGAACCACATGGTTGTGTTATAGCTGCAATACGATAAACTAGACAGATTCAAGACGCAATGAAATTATAAAGAAATATACTGCCTCATTTATCGAACTTTAAAGAGACATAGGTGTACAATACCTGCCTGCCCAATATCAAAACTTCCAGCACGTTTGGGGCCACCGGCTGCACTGAAATATGATTTCTGGAAAAAAGGGGGTCTTAAAACAAAGTGGCTTGCCACATTGAGCATGACAAATCTACTAAATGCCCATTTTCCTGAAAATCAGGACCATTAACAACGTTGGACTCCGTTTTCACGTCCATGTGGAAATACTGTGGCATGGCCGTAATGTTTTTCCCTATTCCCATGACATGCTAAGCAGAGAGCCCTGTTTCCTTTTCGCTTTCAGTCATAGTGCAAGTAGAGCCGAGACAACTTTTCTGGAAGCTGTTATTGTAATGTCCTTCAGCAATTTCCACGGTTTCCTTTTTACAAGTTTTTGGGGTCAGGAAGGAAGAGCTTTTTATTCCTCTGAGCAGTTCCTAGCCTTTCTGCATCATCCGATTGTTAGTTTTGGCCCACATTATCAGTAAAAATAAACGCTCATAGAGGCAGTCACCCCTAAAATAGATAGCTTTCTCCTTGGATCCCCAGGCATGCTGTGTGGCCCTCTGATAGCAACTAAGTAGAGAAACATATTCACCCTTTCTCCTATGAACTCCCAGTATGGAAGGGAAACAAGCTGCTGCCCACATGTCGGTATATCCTTTTAAACCACTGTTTATGCAGCACGGTCATGTTCGTCGAGAGGCAGAATGATGGGAATTTCACAGGGATAAGACACCGCCGATAGTTTTTCCCTCTCCCTTTGTTCAACAGCTTAGTTTGGCACAGGCCGTCCTTCTCAAGAAACACTGCTCTCAGCCACTTTCTACTGTCTCCACCAGGAGGGACATGAGAAGATCTATTACTTTCACTCCCAAGAGCAGAAACAAAATTTGGCCAGCTAAACTTCCATCCGTGCCAAATTTTCATCGTCCTTGAAATATTAGAGAAGCAGAAAGGATATTCTCGAAATGTGCAGTGAGATGCTTGCTTCATCTTAAACAATGCATCCTTTTTCTCTATGTTAAATAACGCATCCATTCTCGTGTTTCCAACAACAGACTGATCCTCACTGGCCTACAGCTCAACAAAAGCCCAGCAGCTAGAGTAACATTCACTGTTCATCAGTCCACTTGTTACCTATGAGTAGAGCTTTGTTTCAAAACTCAATACTCTTTTTGGTATTGGCGTAAATTGTCTAAAATGGTCACGTATCGAGAGCTGGTATTGAATTCTTAATTGCCCAGGCTTAACTTCTCTTTTCTTAAAATGTCAAACAATATTTCCAATATTAGATTTTAAATGTATCGTGGGAAAGCTTCAGTAGCTGCCTGTGTTCAGAAAGCATATAATATTTAAGAAGTTTGGCTTTTATAAAAAAGGGTTTGTAGAAAAACATTTATATTGCTTGAAGTAAAATACTGAAAAAGGCATTGTCATTGAAATCGGTATCGATACCAACAAATCTGGTATGGAATCTGTAATTGTATTGAAAAATTTCAAACAATAACCAGCCCTACCTGTGAGTAAAGGGACAGTGTGTAACATTTACGGGGTAGAAATTGAATATAATATTCAGAACTATGTTTTCATTAGTGTATGATCACCTGAAACTAAGAATCATTATTTTTTGTTATTACCGTCTTCTGTTGCTCATAAAGTAGTGTTATTATGGTAAGAATGACCTCTGAGTGAGGCGAACGGCGTTACCACGATTTTGCACTCTGCTTTTCACATTACCGCAGTCTTGGAAAGGGAGGAGTGATCGGAGGGGTATTCAGTTGGTTGCAATCTGCAACCACACCACTAGATGTCACCAAATCCTACACACTGTACCTTTAAGAGTCTATTTGAAGATTTTATTCAATGCTTTTAATGGAATAGTTTGACATTTTGAGAAATGATGAGACGATTGATACCACTCATGTCTGTTAGAGTGGTATCAATCTTCTCATTTAACTCAACAGGAAAGCGAATAAACTACTTTCCTGAAATGTCAAATTATTCCTTTAAAGCACATTTGTGACTTTGTTGCTCTTTCAGTGCTGACTGCTGTCGTTGATCCTTGAGCTGCAACTTTTTCAGGTTCTCCCAAAGTCTAAAAGACCAAAGGTGAGCAATCCTTTGCCATGGGGACTCCTACACTTTGAAACCAGCTGCCTAAAGGCACCTCTAGCCTGGGGCCTAATAACATTCTTCCAGGTTCATTGCATGTCACACTGTGCGAGATGGGTCTAATAGAGCCGTGGTTGCAATCTGTGTCAGAGCCTACAATATCTATTTTGAGATGCGTCACATGACAAAGAAAGGAGGGGAGTGATTGTGAAGTCAACTGCGGCCAAGAAAAAGAGAGCAACGTGAAATGTTTTTGCTTAATCAGTTTGAGGCAAATGTTTTTTTAGCATTGTGTTAGCTCGCCAATGTATTCTGCATGTCATGTTGTATTCTGATTGGCCCCATTGGATGATGCAAATTTGTGATTTGAGATATTGGGCCATATAAATAAAACTGACTTGACTTGGTTGGTTTTGGTCAACAAATCTCTCTCTCAGTACAATCTAAAGGTCTTTGCATCCGTCATCCGATAAAAAATGTTATGCACAGAAACCTTGCACACTGAATTTGATGTGTTTTATTATTCTATTTGTTGCGAAAATTCAAATTCAGTACAATACAAAACTGAATTGATTACGTGAGTGCGATGGATAGCGCTAGTCCCAAACTACATGAATGAATGACATTAACATGAAGCTATAGTTTAGCTGCAATGGATAGCGCTAGTTCCAAACAGGGCTAATGAATGAATGACTTTAGCAAGAAGCTATCGTTTAGCTGCCTAGAGCACAATCATTACTGTCTAATCTATGATACATCCTTTGTTTTGCAACCATCCCCGATTCCAAGCGGTTCTCACACGATTAACAACTTTTGTCTGGGACAGCCCAAATTCACACAGTATTGATTCTGCTGCTATTTTCAGCTTTAATTTTGCAAAGCGCCATGTACAGTCAAGAAGATGCTGCACAACTAAAGGTTAATTGTTATTGTTTTATGTGTGAAGTAACTTGTTTCCTGCTGCATCTTCTTTCTGAGATCAGAGCCAAGCTCGTCCGAGGCTCCTCGCCTCGCAGGCAGGCCAGGGAAGTAATCCTTGGACAAACACAAGTCACCTTTGACTGGTCAGGAATGTTATCAGGGTCCATATACTACCAGGAAGGAAAGATCTCAGACTTAAAATGCTTCCCCAACAGCTGTTTGCTGCATCACCCTCTCCGTCTACCCCCCACACTGGGCCGAGCACCCAGGCACCGGAGTGCTATCTGCAACGGTCTTCAACCGTCCGTCTCTTTCATCAGGGCTGGCTGGAGCAACATCAGGGCGAGCTTTCTCTTAGACAAGCAGTAAAAACGCTGGCGTGATTAAGATAGATAGACTGGCCAGGACACTTAATCTTCTGTCCAATGAAAAATGTTAACTGCATCCTGATGTTCCCCCCCCATGTGGAGCAATTAGGCTGAATTACCACTGTGTGTTTAAGTGTCCCCTCTGAAATGTCTACGCCAATTCTTTTCTTGTGATAATCCTTTACTTGTTATTTGTATTTTTGCTGCGGTCTCATATTTTTTAAACAGCATGCATCCAGGGAATTTCATTTAATTCTGTTCATCACACATTTTTAAATATAATCCGCTATCTATTACATAACATACTCTTGTCGATATCGCCATTTGAAATGAAAAATATCTGCGGTCCTGCAAAACTCCAGAGTGTCAGGAAAGAGGCATGGCAGTATTAGTGGTGATGGCAGACGTTTTCACTTGTGAGGAGAAAGTTACTGGAGAGGTCTCATTAGTCAAACCTTCAGTCTACCAACGCTGCCGTTGTGTTTTCATAGTATCACTTGTACTATCACAGACGGATGAGGTCCACTGAGCAAAGATAAAGCCGGTGTTATTTCACCCCTGGCCCTTCTTGACACATGGATCGCTTTTGGGAGCCATGCAGAAACACACGCAGGTTTTTAGACTTCAAATAGTGAACTGGTGGAGAAACTAGGCATGTCACGGTACCAGAAGTTTAGTAGTCGATACCAATACCAGTGAAATCCTTATTACCTTATTACCTTTTTGGGAAGTGACACAGGTCACAATTCCCTCTCTATTTTATATTTTATATTGCTGTGAAAACATCTCCTTCAAACAACTGGATTTATTCAAGTTTCTCGCCAAAAACTACATTTTACAAGATTACGTTTGAACACATCCTGTTAACGTTAACTCATTTTTACTGAGTAGAGCCTGAGCGCATCATAATGGCACCTCCCGCCTTGAAATCGGCAGGACGAGAGCTAGTTAACGTTGAAGGTGATGTTGCAGATGTTGAAAATGAGAGAGAGCCCACAAATAATGACAGGTTATGCTAAACTTAACAGTTTCGTTCCTATAGTGTGTGGAGAGCAACGATTTGACCAAAAAAGCACAACAGACAGTAAGAGATTCCATTCATGAACAACAAGAGTCATGACTGAAAAAAACGGAAATCTCTCAAAATCTCTTGCGATCAAACATTCTTTAGTGTATACAGACATGGCGGACGACAGGCGATGTTAGTTTTCTCAATACTTTGTACTGAAAATTCACAAAGGATGGATAGATGAAGTCTTGGCGACACGTTGTTGCCACAAATCAACAAGTTGGTCCTCCATTTCTGAGCTCCATCTTACCACTACTTTATGCTTTGCCTTTTGCATTGGCTTATGCATTAGCCACAGCCGCCATGACGGCGGTGGTGGTTGTCCTTCTGCTTCAGTCAGCGTGGTTCTCAATTGGCTATCGTTCTTTTCCATGTGACTGCGTCATCGGTTGTCCTCGGGGTTCCCCACACACAACAGGATATCCAATCGTAATTTTGAACGTTTGATATTTTTACAATTTGAAATCGGTGCGGCCAGGATAGACTTCCGAGCAGATCGGGGGATGTAAAAAACACTCTTAACGTACCTCACACCACAGGAATATCTGGATAGATAATCTTTAGAACCATCAAAAAAATCAGGGCTTTGCTTTGGGCCCAAAATCGTCTTGATTTTCGTGTAGCGTGTACACGACATTAGCTGTTAGCAGCCGGTAAGCAGCACAGTCCTGCACGGAGCTAACAGCTAACGTTAACTAGCTCTCGTCCTCCCGATTTCAACACAGATTTTTTGTAATGTAGCATTATCAGGGAAAAAATAGCGTGTTTCCCCTGGACGCGTCGATATTGAGTTCACTGCTTCCCAAAAACATTTTCTAACGTCTGCGGGACGACGGGACGCCGTTAGTCTCAAGCCCTGATGGTACCTACAGTACATGCAGTACTGTAGAAAACCAAGTGCTGTCACAATTTTCAGAATTTTGGCATCGACTTGGTACCAAAGTTTCGGTTCTTGTGACATCCCTAGTAGAAACTCATCAATAAAAAGGTGCATGGTTTATATTTTTACATGGATGCATGTATCTCGGCGGTTAGCCCTCTAAAGTTAAACTCTTTGCAGCTTATTTATCTTATTTTGCCATATAAATGTGAATCTACACACACACCATGTACACCATGTTCTAAAGCTTGACATACACCATATACAGTGAATTCCTCCTCTAAACTGAGATAAAGTCAGTGATATACAGTCTAATGACAAGCTGATGTTTCACAGATTCTGTCCTGTAAACGCAAAATACCTCTCATACAATATTTCATTTGGATTTTTATCTCCTCTGTGGTTTAGTGAGAAAATCTGAATTTGCAGGAGAGGTGGAGCAGCCTCCAACACCATACCTCCCTAATTACAAACTCAATCAACATCTCGCCGTAACGCACTGTGACCAACGCCTGGGTAATTGATGAGGAATGACCATTTCCTCCAACCTGAGGAGTGAAAAGTTTACTTTCTGAGAGGAAATGAAAAGCAGAGACGCTCAGACGCGTTTGGGAGGACACGCTGATTGCTAATGAATAGACTCGGGGGTATTGATGAAGTTAAAGTTGATTAATTCCCCAGTTCCACTGTAATCCATCAAATCCATCCAGTGTTATCTGTGCATGCATTTGCTTTGTAGACAAAAAATAAACCGTTAGCTTTGAGCAATCCATCACAGATTGAACCTGCTAATCTTATTCGAGAACGACATTGTGAAAAGTTGAGGAGCCGGTTCTGCCGAATTTGGAAGTTTATTTATTTGATTCATGTATTCATTTCAGGGAGATAATCTCGATCTCTTTGGAGACACAAAGTCTCAAAGCTTAGAAAAGCAGAGTCCCTGCCAAGCCGTATCAGTGAAGGCCTCACGATTCGCAACTCATTAACATTACAGTAGAACCATATTTGAACATAGTAAACACCTCGGTGGCTCTAAAAATAAATTGGTCTTTCAAGAGTAATTAAATAGGAGTTATTTTATATCATATCAGCTCAATAAAAACAAAGATTATATTCTATAGAAAAATAACAGGCTATATATTTTTTGTCTTTTATGTGAGTCTGGATTTTGAAGTCCTACTCGCACGTCCTTGGCTTGAATAAATAAAGGGAGCATTCTCTTTCTCTGTCTTTTCCTCCTCTGAGTGTCTCTAGGGGCTCTCTCTGACTTCCTGCCATTAAAGAGACAGCCCACTGGAGAACAGAGGGTGACTGACATGTAACTACCTCTGCTCTGTGACCGGCGCTCCGCGCAACTCAATCAGACATCTGTGGAATTCAAAGGGTTTAGTTTACGCAGGAAAAAATAGAGAGAAAGTAGTAAAACAATATGTGTTTTCTGGACGGATACGTTGCAACAGACTGCGGGACAAGACGTCTGTGGGGGCTAGAAAATCAGACAGCTGTGAGACGTCCAGAACAAAAAGTTCAATTCTGGTAATGTACACAGTTACATAACAGCATAGCAGGGTTCATATGAGTTGTGTGCTAATACTGGATTATTAAATACACATTTTGTTGTCAGATAGGAGTTTTGTTTCTACAAATTATGACGTTACCAAGAATGAAGAAATACATCTGTTTACCACACTGCAATGGAGTTTATCCAATCTTTTTTCATGAGACGAAGGACACAGCATCACCCAGACACAAGTTCTCAACCCTGTAAAGCACATAAACTCTCCTCCAGACAAACACTTTTGACAAACAATGTGTCGACTGCGAGAAAACAGCAAACACGGCCCGGTTTTAGTCTGAGAGCCTCCTCCAGAAACCAAAACAAGTTATCTTGTGAAGCCACAAACAGACACTCTGCGGAGACCACACACACACCCACGGAAACACAAACATCTCAACAAATACACTGCTGAGCGTGACCACTTCAAAAGCAGTGGATCCGGTCTCATGGAGCGTTGTTGTAGATGCGAATCAATACCTTTTCGACAAGGAATCTAATTAAAACAGGACATTCCTATTTCCATTTGCCATTAAGAAAACATGATGCGATACTCTGAGTGATTTTTGGCTCCTTACCTTCTGTAACCACTGGGTATAATTCTCCATAATGTGCTCGAGCTGCTGGATCTTCTGGCTGGGAAACTCGGGCTCAGGCGGCGGAGCGTCCCTCTGGAGAGAGTTGCCGTTGTTGTGCATCGGGCTGCCGCCTTTCGCGTCCCTGCAGGAGCCTCCTCTGCCTCCATCTCCCTCAGGTAGGATGAACGTATAGGTGCACTGGCCATGCTGGATCTTATGGAGGCGTCTGTTGCTACTTCCTCCACTACTACTGCTGCTGCTGCTACTGCTGCCACCTGTGCTGCTGGTGCTGCTGCTGCTGCTGCTATCCGTCCCTCTCCGCTGCTCCCCTCCTCCGCAGCTCACGATCACCAGAAGTGCTGCCAGAGAGAGCAAGTGGCGGCCAAAGTTGTACCACAGCATCATTATAAGTTGCAGGTGAATCAAGTTCTTGTATCTTTCCGGTCCTTCTTCGTTTTGACTGGATGTTCCCTTTAAAAGCTGGATGAGAAAGTGGTGAAGAACGTTGTTAGCCTGTGTCATCCATCCTCACGTTGGACCTCCAGCGTTGAAAGCTTCTCTCACTGTGGACTCTTACACATGCTACGTCTAACCAAAGCTCCTTTCAGTTTCTGTCCTGGCAGGAAAAGTTGCACACATGTCTTGCAGATTGACAGCTTGAGTGTTAATCTTAACCAGTGAATCAAAGCCGGACAGCGTGCACGCATTTATCTGATCTGTGCATTAGGTGTGGATGGTGTCGTCAGACCTCCCCTGGTCTCTCTGCCGTTCCTTCCTCCTCTGCTCTCTGACTTAAAGAGAGTGAGAGAGACGCTCACTCTGAAGAACAGGCTCCGAGCTTTCAGCACGCTCTGCGCCTGCCCCTCGCAGAGCCTGCGGAGGAATGTGTGTGTGTGTGCACGAACCAGTGTGTGTGTGTGTGTGTGCCTGGCAGAAAAGGGACCCCAGCACAGAGGATGTGCTTAGACTATGAGGATCGGTTTACAGGCTCTGCTGGCTGCAGGCTCATGTGGTTTCTGCCTGTGTGTTGACTTGTCTAAACGTGTGTGTTTAATTTATCTGCTCCTGAGATACAACTCTACTCCCTATATACTGTACAATGACAGGTGCTATATCATAAGTAGACACCAGGGAGGTATGTTTCTAGGTGTTTTTATAGACTAATGCTCAACTTCTTTTGTCCCCCCCCACGACAATAGAAAACCATCATCACAGCAAGTGAGATCTTTATAGTTGTTTCATCCTCTTTTCAATGGAGGTGGAGGTTTTAATCCTATCATATCATCCCCAGTCAGTTATAGCCATTAAATGTATTCATGCATTCATTAGTTGAGGATGTTACGCTAGTCGTGGCTAATGTAGCCTCGAGCCTCAAGCAGAGATGGAGTGGGCTGCAGAGGTCTGGTAATCTTTTTAACTCCACGCCCCCAGATTCTTCTTCAGTCAAACTACAGTCAGCATCAGCCGCATCTGACGCCGACTCAAGTGACATCACTTTCTCATTCTGAGGCTTTAAACGTCAGTAATTTAAGGGATTGAATGATATTAATAGTAATTTTCCATCACTGTAACCCAGAAAAAAGCAGAACCAATTTCAATGTGAGATTCTGCAAACGCATGTCTTTCATCCGCCCACTACATCTCCATTACAAGCGCTTCTACGTCCCCATCTTTATTCATTTCATGTACAGTACGTCTCTATCACACACACCCCGACCCTCTGCTGTTATGTTTTCAAGGAAACAAAAGTGAAATCCAAGAATGATCAGAGGAAGAAGGAATGCGTCTTCATCATTAGGGCCAGAAGAAGGAGCAGAGTGAGGAAACACAGCGCTGAAAGGCTCTGGGTCAAAGGTCAAGTCCTTGTTATGGACAGTCCATTAAAACCTCTGATTCGGGGAGACAACAGCTGTCTGAATTCTGGCCGGACTTCAACATTCCTCTTTTAGTCCAAAACATCCAAATCTGTGTGACGGAGCATGTCCTCCTTCCATGAGCGGCGTTGTGCACACTGTTGTGTTTATTGTCTCCATCTGCCTGCTCATGCTTACATGTTGTAGTGAATATGTCTGCACGATCCTGCATGTGTGTCTGATACGAGTGTGTGTATTCAGTGATAGCAGGGGGCTACACAAAGTTGTGCCCTCTGTGTGGGAGCTGAGGGGCGGTGTGAACGAATGCATGAAGGAGACCCGAGATAACAAACCCCTCGAATAACCCAGACTGGCCGAGACACAAAGCATGTGCAAATATCTCTTGGAGCGCTTGTCTTTTGGTTGACGTACTTTGATGGTGTCCTTAAAATCTGGGCGCCAGTTACTGTGTCCAAGGGAAACTAAGCGGGAGATAATCGGCACCTCTGGGCAGCCCTGAGTGTGCAAAATTAAAACTACACATCACTTTTATGAACAGCTACACAAAAAACTCAGTGACGTATAAAAGAAATCAGGAGGTCTATGTCTTCGGCGAACGATGAATTGACCTGTTTGCTAAACCACCTTCCCTGAACAGCAGCTTTAATCTCAGTCAGCATGTATGTAGCTATCAAATGCAAAGACTCCTTTTTTCCCCATGATTCTTGTTTTAAAATGAGTCAGCTTGAAATATTAAAATGTTTCAACCAGCTAACGTTAGATAGCTCGCTACAACTGAATCTACTAGTTACAGTTTCGTTTCAGCCGGCAATACTGATGGATGTCAGCTGGAAATGAGAAGCTGTATTTGTCTATCTATGTGTGAATGCATGAGACTGATTGTTTGAAAAATAACATGAATTTAGAGGTAAATTGGCCACCAGTTGTAAACTATGTGCTGTGAAAGAACCACAGGAAGCTTGACAGGCGTAGCAACTAGGGATGTTCCTAAAGACTAATTTCCTTGACCTTTTAACAGAAATGTAAACTAGTCTAAAAGTAAGAAAACACTCAGAAAACTGTCAAAATTGATCGCAATTTAATTAAACATTGTGTATACGAGCCATTTGAAATCGTTATCGTCACCCTGTTAGGAGGAGTCATGGTTTGGCATCGCTTACCGGCTACCATTAGTATCTAACTGTGCATGTTTTATTCCCTTCCACCTTCTCTTCCCTCTATCTCAAACACACACAGCAAGCAATGCAGCCCTCAATCGTCTCTGTAACGTTAATTGTCTCAGTCCTCAGACTAAAAATAAAAATTTATTAAAAAAAAGGTAGATGTAATCATTTCCAAACTTCATAACATGTATTTATCCAACGAAATGTTCTGCTTCAAGCCATATTTGTTGCCGATTAGCCTTTCAAAATCGACTTTTTCACTGTAGTCAAAAGCTCTCTACTCTCCCGCACGCACCTTTAGCCTATTAACGGGGCGGTTTAATGTCACAAAATATGCCAAAGACATTCAAAGCTTCATTTGAAAACCTCAATCAAAGCTTTGCATGTAAAAAAAAAAAGATGTTTGATAGAGCCCTATCTGCTGGCCCGAGAGAACACGATGGGGTGGAAGTGAGTCAGGAGCTGCAGATGAGCTCAGGTAAGCAGCAGCTCTCCACAGCAACAGCTGAGACGGCATATGTTAATATGTAATTTAAATGTGTATATTAATAAAATAATCAGTTTAACCGACTAATATTTCTATTACCGACTAGCGAGGGTAGCAACATTTAATCGACTAGTCGACTAAGTATTTGATAAGAAGTTGTGTACATGCTTTTCATTGAAATAACCCCCAAAAATTATTTTGCAACATCACACTCAAAATTCTCATATTTTGCTGTATTAGAGTCATCATTGGCTTGTCTTACTTGCTTAGGAGTAAACACAAGCTGTTTATATGTATGAGTCGGTAAGTGAGTGCTGTAATCTCAGATTTGAATTCTTACTGGCATGTAAACTTATTGAGAAAACAAACTCGGTGTTCAAAGCTACAAGACTACAATCATTTGCTAACCCTTGAGGTCCCGTGCTGTCTGTCCTCTATTTCCTGTCCCATACATGTATCCAACGCACGGCCAGTTTGGTAAAATGCAATAATCATTTTGCTGACGACAGTCAAGCAGAACGCGGGTCATGTCAGCTGTGAGAGGCCTCGAGGCAGCTGACCTTCATGGGAATCTGGCTTATGTTTTTACTCGTGAAAAGTTTGGGAGGACATTTTGTATAACTCGACATCAATCTGAATGACACCGCCTTCCGCATGTGATCTAAAATTGAATATATGATGTGGGAACAGAGGAGATCAGAGTTTTTAGATCTTTTTCCAGTCGCTCCTGGTGTGGAGGCGGCTGCTGCTTACAGGTTAAATAAAGCCAAGGAAAGGGAAGAGGGGACAAAACTCTATTTTTGTTCAATCAACTTTTAGTTTCAGCTTGATTTACTGACCAAAGTAGTTTTATTAGTTCTAGTTCTATTAAAAAAAAGATGTATTGGGCAGGGTAAGCGCATTAATAATCCAGCAATTCTTTTGTACAATTATTAAAAAGGTTCCCTGTGGAGTTTTTGACCACTAGCAGTGCTGTGGAACAATGTTTATATTATATATCGGTTATACGCAGTAACCTGCCAAGAAACGCAGCGATGTGCCTGCAAAGGTAGTGAAGAAAAAGACTGCAGGCTAGCAAACATGGGTACAAACATGCAGGTGTAACATGTCAGACATGTTACCTTTCCCTAGGTGGGGAGACTATGCTGCTGATGTTGGGTTTAGTTTCTAAGGTATCAATATCTGGGATCCTCCAAAATATCTGGTTTGGTCACTGGTTCACTAAATTCACTAGGCTCTGTAAGGAGATTGGCGGTAGCAGACTATATGCAAGAGCAATAAGCAAACAAAAACACACCACTTACTTAGAAAAATAATAGACACTAATGTATTTATAAAACGTCATCTGTTCAGTATCATTTCTCTGGTACATTTCCTTTTTTAACTCAAGGATTTCCTTTCATTTAGGACCTAAAGTAGTGCCACTTATATTCACCAACTCAAATATATCATGGAAGTAAAAATAGAAACAAATAAATGTTCAACCAACAAATACATATTCCTTCTTAGTTAAGTTTCCTTTGATTTGGTTTCTTACCGTCCCCTTTGGACTGGCACATCATCCAGATGTCAGTGTCCAGACAGGATGAAGGCATCCACCAGCAGCAATGACCATCCGGACAGCAGATGAAGCAGCTCCACGTTGTCAACAGAAAGAATCCTCCTTTTAAAAAAAAAAAAACAGGTTATCATATAGCCTGATTTTCTTTTTACATAAACAACCTTTTACGATAACTTTAACAAACATTTCTGAACTAAATTGTCTCTTTTTTCCTTTTGCAATCTCAATTTACAAAATAATAATAATACACATCTGGCCTTTTCACATTTTCACAGCACATACACATTTGCTTTAAATTAAAATACACACAAATTTACATAATGTGCTTTACAAGAGCAAGATCAGCAGATTTGTTGCACTTTCACTGCAGCTTAGCTTCTAGGCATCAATTAGCTCCTACTAGAGATGCAGGTAGTTAACAGCTCATTGCAACAACAATATTTATGTCACATCACAAAAAACGTTATATAGTGACTGGTTTTGCTTTACCATATTCGTCAAAGTAAAATAACAATTCAACTGTAATGCCACTGAATCTTAATGCTAAGCAGGTGGCTCTACTGCAGCTAACAGTTAGCTATCTAGGGATACCAGGATAATTCACTTCTCTTTCAGCAGCCACTCCACAATTCAGCAGTTTTCTCTACCTGTCAGTAGTGTAAAGTTCCACTTAGTTTCACCTCTTGGTTGAACATCTTAGAAGTTAGAAGTTTCTTATTTTACTCTTCTCAGCCTAACTGAGCTTCTATCACACACCTGTCCGAGTTGCACAGGTAGCTGGGGAGAGGGTGTGGATTGGAGTGGCAGCCTGCTGGCCAGGTGTTCAGGGGACATCTGTAAATTGGAGCAACAGATAATAACATGGGTTAATAAGACAATATGGTAAAAAATCGGTTAGGTGTTATGAGGAAGAAAATTAATGTTGGGAAAAAAAAGTCTGAAAAATGTCTGAAAAAAAAGTTTGAAAAATGTTGGGGAAAAAAAGTCTGAAAATGTATGAAAAAAATGTCAAAAAAAAAAGTTTGAAGAAAATTTAAAAAAAATATCCGTAAAAAAAAAAGGCTGGAAAGTGTCTGAAAAAAAAGTTTGAAAAGTGTTGGAAAAAAGAAAATCTGAAAAATGTCTGAAAAAAAAAGTTTGAAAAATGTTGGGAAAAAAAGTATTAAGAAAATTCTAAAAAGAAGTTCCGTAAAAGAAAAGTCTGAAAAATGTCTGGAGAAACAGTTTGAAAAAAGTTTGAAAAATGTCTGAAAAAGGTAGAAAAGAAGGGAAAAAAAAGACTCTGAAAAATGTCTGAAAAAAAAGTTTGAAAAATGTTGGAAAAAAAGTCTGAAAAGTCTGAAAAAAATGTCCTAAAAAAAAGTTTGAAAAAAATTCTAAAACAATATCAATAAAAAAAAATCTAAAAAATGTCTGAAAAAGGTAAAAAAAAAGTTTGAAAAATGTCTGAAAAAAAATCAGAAAAAAAAGTTTGAAAAATGTTGAAAAAAGAGTCTGAAAAATGTCTGAAAAAAAAGTTTGAAAAATGTTTGAAAAAAAAGTCTAAAAAAATATCCCTAAAAAAGTATAAAAAATGTCTGAAAAAATTTTAAAAAAAAAGTTTGAAAAATGTTGAAAAAAAAGTCTGAAAAAGTCTGAAAAAAATGTCTAAAATAAAGTTTGAAAAAAAAAAAAAAAAAAAAAAATATATCCGTCAAAAAAAGTCTAAACAATGTCTGAAAAAGGTAAAAAAAAAAAAAAAAAAGTTTGAAAAATGTTGGAAAAAAAGTCTGAAAAAAATGTCTAAAAAAAGGTTTGAAAAAAATGTCTAAAAAAAAAATCCGTAAAATAAAAGTCTAAACAATGTCTGAAAAAGGTAAAAAAAAAATAAAAAAAAAAGTCTAAAAAAATATCCCTAAAAAAAGTCTAAACAATGTCTGAAAAAGGTAAAAAAAAAAAAAAAACGTTTGAAAAATGTTGAAAAAAAAGTCTGACAAATGTTGGAAAAAAAAGTCTAAAAAAATATTCCTAAAAAAAATCTGAAAAAAAGTTTGAAAAATGTTGAAAAAAAAGTCTGAAAAAAATGTCTAAAATAAAGTTTGAAAAAAAACATAAATAAAAAATATCCGTAAAAAAAAGTCTAAACAATGTCTGAAAAAGGTAAAAAAAAAAAAAAAATAAAAGTTTGAAAAATATCTGAAAAAAAAGTTTGCAAAATGTTGGAAAAAAAAGTCTAAAAAAAAATCTCAAAAAAATATCCGTAAAAAAAGTCTAAACAATGTCTGAAAAAGGTAAAAAAAAAAAAAAAAAAAGTCTGAAAGAAAAGTTAAAAAAAAAAAAAAAAAAAAGTTTGAAAAATGTCTGAAAAAAATCTGAAAAAGTCTGAAAAAAATGTCTAAAAAAAGGTTTGAAAAAAATGTCTAAAAAAAAAATCCGTAAAATAAGTCTAAACAATGTCTGAAAAAGGTAAAAAAAAATGTAAAGAAAATTTGAAAAATGTCTGAAAAAAAGTCCGAAAAAAAAAGTTTGAAAAATGTTGAAAAAAAAGTTTGAAAAATATCTGAAAAAAAAGTTTGCAAAATGTTGGAAAAAAAGTCTAAAAAAAGTTTAAAAACAAATCTCAAAAAAATATCCGTAAAAAAAGTCTAAACAATGTCTGAAAAAGGTAAAAAAAAAAAAAAAATCTGAAAAATGTTGGAAAAAAAAGTCCAACATTTTTCAACATTGAAAAATGTTGAAAAAAAGTCTGAAAAAAATGTCTAAAATAAAGTTTGAAAAAAAAAAAAAAAAAAATATCCGTAAAAAAAAGTCTAAACAATGTCTGAAAAAGATAAAAAAAAAAAAAAAAAAGTTGAAAAATGTCTGAAAAAAAATACGAAAAAAAAAGTTTGAAAAATGTTGAAAAAAATGTCTGAAAAAAGACTCTGAAAAATGTTGGAAAAAAAAGTCTAAAAAAAAATCTCAAAAAAATATCCGTAAAAAAAGTCTAAACAATGTCTGAAAAAGAGTTTGAAAAATGCTGGAAAAAAAGACTTTGAAAAAATGTCCGTAAAAAAAAAATCAGAAAAATGTTTGAAAAAAAATCAGAAAAAAACAATTTTAAAAATGCTGGAAAAAAAAACTCTGAAAAAATGTCCGTAAAAAAAATGTCTGAAAAAAGTCTGAAAAAAATATCTATAAAAAAGTTTGCAAAATGCTGGAAAAAGACTGAAAAATGTTGGAAAAAAAGTCTGAAAAAGTCTGAAAAAAATGTCTAAAAAAAAGTTTGAAAAAAAATCTAAAACAAATATCCGTAAAAAAAAGTCAGAAAAATGTCTGAAAAAGGTAAAAAGAAAAAAAAAAGACTCTGAAAAATGTCAGCCATGACAGTTTTTCCTTGTAAAATATGTAGTAGTCAAGCTAGACATGGTTGGTACCAATGGATTCCTTTCTTTCTAGTTTCATATGAAACCAGTATCTTCACTAGCTTGAAAACTGAGCACTCTACAACTTAAAAACCCTCAATGTTTGTGTGCAAATATATATATATATGACTTCATTGTTTGCCAACACTTCTGAAACCAAACCTATTCCACTGAATGAAGTTGAGTTGTGATACCTGTGGAAACCTTTTTTTGCTATAAAAAAATTACTTATAATAATAATAATATTTTTATTCACGTGTATTTATCATTAATGAAGGCGCCTCTTTAATCTTCTATCCTTGGCCAGGACACAAACAAAGAAACACACTGTGGGTTATACAAATGCAGTTGTCACTTGATGTAAAAGACGAAAAGCGTTCCGTTTGACTCCAAAAGACAAACCTCAGCAACTCATTCAGACATGCTTGAATAGCTTCAGCACTCTCAGTGTTTGCCCGTTTCTTTTAAACTTGGGAAAATTTGAATTTGATTAAACGGTTGCATAACCCAGCCAAAACACTGATGGCACCTTTTCTTTCCCCCCTAAGCTTCACCGTTTGTCATGGTGATGGTGATTAAAGTGTACACACACACACACACACTCAAACACAGTGTCATGGTAATGCTGAACCAGTGCCAGCATCTACACCATTGAGTCATCAGCGAAGGGACCTATTTGCAAGTGTTAATGCAGGTCACTCTTGTATTATTCTCCTGTTTTGAGTTGAGGGCGGACCTGTCATATTCTGAGTTCTTCCTGAAAGATCCTCAGTCCGGTCTGCTGGGGCCTTGAGGGAACATTAATCTCACGAACAATAGCCTTGTTAGCGATTCGCCGAGTGATGACTTCACTTTTCACACTCAATGGCTCAAAGGTGAGACTTAGGGATTTCTACATTTGTGTGTGCTTTGAGAGGATTTTGTGAAGGACTCCGTCTGAGTGGATGTGCTGAAGGCCATGTGTACGGAGTAAAGAGTTACACTGGTGGCTTACTCTCTGAAGCCACTTCAACAACGTCGCAATAAGCCCATAGAGTAATAAGATCACGTTTTTAAGCCTGCTTACAGAAATCCTTTTGGAAAATAATACCGAGGCTCAACCTCCAACGGTTTTCCTCGTAGAGAGAAACATAAAAGGATTAAGAGGAAAAGTAGATATCCAGCTGAGGATGGAGTTAAACAGTGGCCCAGTGAGAACACTTTTGCTCTGCTACACCCTCTGGAGAACGGAATTAAAAGTTAAATCCTTAATTCCTCACAGATCTACCGCCAATGAAGAAAAATACAACATTGTGCTTTGGTTCATGGCCTGTCGGTCGGTCTACCGCTTTGATCCAGACTGAAATATCTCATCAACTATTGGATGGATTTTCATGAAATTTGGTAAAGACATCCACGTTTCCTTCAGGATAAATTGTAATCACTTTTGTGATCCCTCAACTTTTTATGTAGCGCCACCATCTGGTCAAAATTTTAATTTGTCCAATACTTTGCTTTATGACAAGATACTTGCAAAACTAATTCCTATCAGCTTCTGCTGTACTTTGTGTTTCTCACAGTAGCATTTAGCTCAAAGCACCTCTTTGCCTAACTTTAAAAATCATTGACATAAACATTGGGGTATAAGAAAATATCGATTTATGATAATGTATTGATTCTCAGAAACAGAAAATAGTGCTATGATGTTGGATGTTACAGTGACTGTGATAACAGGCTAGACGCTTCCTGAAATAGTCATGAAATTTAATGTAATGATTCGTATACATTGACACTAATTTCACTTTTTTTTCGTGATGGTCAGCACAAAATCAATTGAATGGGTCAAAGAAAACAAAAACGGGCTTTCGCCCAGGAGACCGGTGTTTGTGTCCCGTGTGAAACCAGAAGTCAACGTTGATTCACGTAACGTCCATACTTAAGTTTTACCACTTTTTGAGTTATTGTAACCCAAACCGCGATCTTTTCCTAAACTTAACTACGTCGTTTTTGTCACGTAACTTCCGTACTTAAGTTACGCCACTTCAGGTGTTATTTAAACCCAAATCGCGATCTTTTCCTAAACCTAAACTAAGTAGTTTGTTGCCTAAGCCTAACCAAATCGATCTCTTCTTTAACCGATTAAGTAGTTGACTTGTGCGTCACGTGTTGCTGGACATTTGTAGGAAAACGCATGAAAAATACGTTGTTGAAAGTCGTGCTGAGCGTCACGATAAAAAGGGAAATTCATGTCTTTTTTTACTCCAATTTTATGCATATGGCGATGTGTTCTTTAAACTATGACAATTTTCCTAAAATTAGATTAAAAAAACAATATCACCTTGCTTACAGTATCTCGATGTATCGCAATATATTGAATCGTATCGACAGATTCTTGCCAATACACAGCCCAAGTAAACATACAGTGCTTCGAGATCGTTTTATCGCCTTTGATAGTGGTTTGGACTAAATTCTGCTGCAGCAGCAGATGATTTGATGGATTTCCTAAACAACCCGTTGTGACACGTGCAATGATGTCATCGGGGTGAGACCAATGGAAGAGTGACACCGCGGAGCCATTAGCACAAGGTGGCTGTCATTCTTCGTTATCCCCCCGGGCCTCCAAGTCTGCGCTCACCGCAGGCATGGCCTCTATCTCCTGTCAAAGCAGCCACGCACAATCCTCGACCCGCCTCAGCTTCTCCCATCCTCGACTCACGAGGGGAAGTTCAGGCCGAGGTGAGCGGAAAAGTAAGGAGGTTTCTGTCTGTCAGTATGATGTTAAATCTTTTATTCCACTTCTTACTTCAAGAGGATTTTTTTTTCTCCCCTCAGACTACTTGTCCAACAATGTGAGCAACAGAAAGGGAACAAGAAGTCAGGAAAAGAAAGGTATCCGTAGTCAAGGTAACCGCTCTCCTGTTGGTCTCGCAGTAGGGGGTATTGCACCATGGTAGCACTACAAAACAAATGATAAAACATCAGCAAACAATAGGGAAAAAGAAATAAAAAAGAAAGATAAGTGCTTGGGGTCCATTTACAAGTTTAGACCTCCAACAACTTTTGCGGTTTGTCACGCCTCTGTGCTTCACCAATTTATCATTATATCAAAATCCATTTCAAAGCTCAACTTGATAGTGTATATTTCTTAAGACACTCTGTATATTATTGTGTACTACATGGTACCGGTCCCATCTGATGAGACTCACCCTCAAGCTTTAGTTTACTTTGTCTCTATTGTGTAAGGTGGAATCATTCTCTGCAAATCACTGGGATCAAATTTGTCACAATCAAGTTTGTATGAAGTCAGCTGAACCCTGCTTTCAATTTGCAATCAAAAGCAAACCCCATGTGAGAACAAGAGCACAAACAAAATATGACCTTTGCTGCTGCATTGCTCGGCGGTTGCAAAAGGTCAGGACAGGGTTTGGCTAGACTCGAGGTATCTGCAATAATGCGCTGGGTATGTTTCTCTCTGTTCTGCCATTAATGGAGAGAGCTGAGGTCAACATACGGTCAAAATACATACACAGGCACACATGGAGGCTATAGAAGTGTCTTGTTGATCAGTGTCTCAGACTGACCAATAGACATACAGTACTGACACGAATAGACACATATGAAATGTACCTTAAAGGGAGATTAGTCAAGTATTTAATACGCTTATCAACATCGGAGTGAACAAATGCGCTTGCTTTATGCAAATGTATGTATATATGTAATATTGGAAATCAATTGACAACACAAAACAATGACAAATATTGTGCATAAACCCTCACAGGTACTGCATTTAGCATAAAAAATATGCTCAAATCATAACATGGCAAACTGCAGCCTAACAGGCAACAACAGCTGTCAGTGTGTCAGGGTGCTGACTTTACTATGACTTGCACCAAACTGCATGTGATTATCATAAAGTGGGCTTTTTCATTCAGATATCTTGAGGTCAGAGGTCAAGGGACCCCTTTGAAAATGACCATGACAGTTTTTTCTCGCCAAAGTTTGGAGCGTTATTTAACCTCCTTCACGACAAGCTAGTATTATATGGTTGGTAATAATGGTTTCCTTAAGTTTTCTAGTCTCATATGATGCCATATGATGATCTTCACTCTAGCTTTAATAACACAAAAGTTGCGTTAATGCGTTAAAGAAATGAATGGCGTTAAAACTAATTTGCGTTAATGCGTTAACTTTGACAGTCCTAAATCATACCCATCTAAACACATTATGAAGGAAAAGAACAGGGCGTTTTTTCTCCCAAACTCTTTACCCTTTCCTCAATAATTGGAGCATAAATATAAATGTGAATCAACTTTTATTGTCACAACACAATCATACACAGCACAGCACAATGTAGTGAAATTTAGTATCTGCATTTAACCCATCCTAGAATTAGGAGCAGTGGGCAACTACTATACAGTACAGCGACCAGGGAGCAGTTTGGGGTACGGTGCCCTGCTCAATTTCTGTCTTTTGGAACACACAATCTGTTTTTTGTTCTTGTGAGATTGTAAAGGAAAATTCTGGTGTATTTTAAACTGCCATGTTCCCCATAACTTTGGCAATTGTGGCTCTAGACTATGGGTCAATCTAAAGTTGAAGAGATTTGAAGGACTTGTACAAACAACAACTTGTACGATCCTGGATCTACATCCAGGAGAATTGCTTGCACGAGTCCTCATTTCTCTGAATCTCTACAACAGAGGTGGCACGTGTAAAGTTTTTCCTTTTATAATTGTCTACCTGTCATCCTGTATGGTGTCTTTTGTATTTACTCAGTTGTTCAATGTGCTCCTTTGCGGACTATCAGGAGTAAAAGATCTGTGGAAATATAAAATGTTTTGTACGGGGTGTCCAGCCTTTGTATGTTTTAATAATCTCAAGATCTGTTCCCAGCTTTAGTCAGTAACTACAGGACCCTCAACCATCACATTCCTCAGCCTTTAGCTAATATTCTCTCTGTATATTCTCCATCCACATCAGATAAAGTGAATTTTAACATTATAGGCTGACACCTGATACAAGGCGATGACTGCTGATATCACCATGTTTCCTTCACAATTTGTGTAGGGTTACGCAATCAGATATTGGTCATAAACAGAAACAAGCTGTTCTGTCAGTCACAGCAACACAGTTCGACTGCCTTGGTGTTTGTCAGCGCTCCATAACATTATCAAACAATGGAACTCGATCTGCTGCGGGCAGGAGGCAGCAACGCAGCTTTAATTAGCGATAAACGAATTTAGCCCGGCTACTTGGACCACTGTTTGACATCAATCACGACGGCGCTGATGGAGGCGCTTTTCGCTGGCCTCGGATAGGCTACATTGTCCAGTGTCATACATCAGAGGAGACACCGTAAGCCGAGCCATATCTCCTTACTTAGTCTGCTAATTTCACCGCTGGCAAGCGTTGTTTGCTCCCTTCATCTTAATGCACAGCCAGCTTGCTGCCATTTGTCATGTTGTATTTTCTTCCGCGATGTAATGGGGCCAATCGGTCCTCCCAACATGGGAGAAAGAGCATGACATCAGCGCGGGGTTATTTTCTTGACTTAACCTGCCTGTGGAATCAACAACACATATTGAGTGAGTGCGTAGGTGTGCGTTGTATGAGATCATACATGTGAGAGCAATAAATACGTCCACCGAAGACTCCCTGCCTTTGGTCTATTCACCTATCACATTCAATGACTCACACATTTAGGAAGCACGGTGGTGTTGAAAATGAATGTCACACACACTTTTCCACATGTCCACTTCCTTTGTTTCATTGTCCTCTGTGTCTTTGTTTCCATTTTTTCGGATGATGCATTGCCGTCTTTCAAGGCGAGATGAATGGGGAAGGGGCTGCGTAAGCCTCCAGCTTCACCTCAGAGCCCATTCCCCTCAGCTGACTCCTAACGTACAGTATGAAGGATGGAGGGTGAGGAATCAGATAAGAGGCCTGGCGAACAAGGGTTGGTCTTTGTGCTTCACTGTCTACCCCACCTTCACCTACTCACAGCTCCGTTTGTGTGAATATTATGAAGTATGGCACAGCCAACGCCAGACGGAGCAGGGTTTTGTTGATTCTGTCACAATGGTAATCCTTTAATGGACGGAGGGTTAGTTTGTTGAGAGCCAAAGAATGTTCACAAAGTCTTTGCGGTGTCAGGTAGTGCATAATATAATAAGACTCTTGAGAGACGATGGATCGTTACGATACTGTTCTTGATGCAACATCCATCTTCAAAGCTGTGTTATCTCAAAGTGATGAAGCGATAAATACTTATTGCAGCTTACTTGCGGCAAACATGGTGGAGAATACCGGTTTGATTTATTAAATTCCAGAAAAAAAGTTCTCTTAAACGGTGAGATTAACCCAGATAAAGAAAAGTGCACTGAAGTTCACTTAATTTAAGTATACTTAGTATACTTCCATGTGCACATGATTAGTATACTAAAGTGTGCAATTTTCGATTGTACTTACAATCTACTTAGTATACTAATGATATATCATTATATCATACTTTTCATAAGTACGCTAAATTACCAATATATGTATTCAAAGTACACTGAAATACAACTTAAATTGAACTTACATTAAAGTGCACTCTTTGAAAGCATACTTAAATACACTTTTAATGAAGTGAAATTATAGTACACTTAAAAACATACAAAACATACAAATAGTGTATTACAAATGACTTTAAAATAAGTATACTTTTCACAAGTGCACTAAAATACCACAATAAGTATTTGCAATTTGGTATAGTTTTTTAAATTACATTTTTGTACAATTTACAATAAAGTATTCTTTTTTATAAATACACTAAAATACCACTGCAAGTATTGCAGAATTAATATATTTATTTTTAGTAACAGCTTTAATATACTTAAATTATATTTATAGTATACTACTTTTTGCTGCTAAAAGTGTGTGAAATTAATCAGTAAGTAATTTATGTTTAGCCAGCATGCTAATGTAAGTCACAAAGGTGCAAGCACGCCTCCGTCTCATAGAACAAAACACTTGCTGTGAACTTTTCTACAGTTTACTACTGTTTTAATAAACTGGTATGTGTGGCATGGCAATAAAAAACTAATATGTTGACTATTGTTACAAAAAATTACACATAAGCTCTAAAACTTTGGCAGTTGTCTTGTTACATGTGCTGAGGACATAAATATTAGTTGAAAAAGAGAAAAAGAAATTAACTGCACATGGCCACCAAGCCTCACGGGACCAATCTTACTTTCATGGTTTCAGACACAAACAGAAGCGTCTGCATCTGTTAACCATCTCCCCTCATCTGTGTTTGGTCAGGCAGTACTCATCCCCTATAAAGTGCAGAGTGCCCCAGGTCTCAATTCTGGGAACAATCATATTTTCTTTACACATGCTTCTCTTTAGTCACCTTATATGTAGGTATGGCATTGCATTTCGTTGTTATGCTGATGACACTCTGATATTCCTTCCTGTGAAGTCCAACAGATTCTGATCTGTCCCATGTGGTAGCATGTATAGCAGATATGAAAGGATGGATGTCCACAAATTTCCAACAAAAAAATTGTATCGTTGGTTGAATTTGCAAGCAAAGAAGAAGCCATATTGGGGATTGTGTCTGTTGTGTGACTTTTTTTTTTGCCTAAATTTGGAAAACCATATTAGCAAGCTGGCTGCACGGTGGTGAAGTGGTTAGCACTGTCGCCTCAGTGTTTGCAGTTTGCATGTTCTCCCCGTGTTAGCGTGGGTTTTCTCCAGGTTCCCCAGTTTCCTCGAACAATCATGACACCTCATCAGGTAGAGACGAACATGTTTTGACACAGTTAGCTAGATAACGTTTCCTCGGATGCAGTGACACAAAATGGATACATTTTTGAAACTACAAGTGATTTGGTAGACAACCCTACGACAGTAAAAGCTCCAAAGAACATGGTGAGGAAATATGACCCTGGATGCATTCAATTTTGATTCATAATGGCAGGCAGTGATGGGTGAGGGTTAGCAGAATATTAGTTTTGGTCATAACATTTGTTTTCTTATTTATTTGGGAAGGTGGTCTTTGGAATTTCTTTTAACTATCAGAAGTGGGACACAATTAATGTGCACTTGGTAGATTCATTCTGATTAATGTAAAGTAAAGCACTTTGCAACATTGGTAGACGTTTTTATTTCTAACTGCGAGAAAAATGTGTGAATGTGTAAGATTTAGTCAGCATTTGAAGAGGTGGTTGACTCTTCAAAGAGCAGAATTGTTAGTCTTAAGGCTTTCAATTGATCTTTTTTCTGTCTCTCTCACTCCACCCTCTCTCTTTCCCCCAAAAATGGTCTGTTTTCAATTTCTACATGTCTACTGTATCACCTGATGACAACACAAAGTGACTCTCATATTTTCATTCTCTGCAGCTCTGACATTAATCAGCCGCGGGTTCCTTGTTGATGGTAGATAGTGATACTCGGATTGCCGGTGTAGTCTCTGTCATCTAGTTGATTCATCAGTTTACTTGATCGAATCTGCAGTTGTTGTAGCAGTCAAGTTTCTACCTTCAAATTCATTCTGCTGCCAACAAATATATAGAGAGGTTTTGTTAACTAAACTTTTGTTAAATATAGCAATGTAGGTGACAGTTTTGTTTTTCACATTATTTCATACTATAAATCTATCATCAATGTTGTGTCTTTAAGGTGACAAAAAGAAAGTCGTTGAAAAAAAAGTTAATCAAAACTCAAGCATATTTGTCTTCATCACCTGGCCATGAACTGCTGCACAATGTGCTGTCATCACCTGAGACTCATTGACGTAACTTAGGTTACACTGAGTTTGATGAATGCAATGCAATATGAAAATATTTTCATATAAAATATATGTTTCCATATTTTTACAAGTGGAAGTCTCATCAAGTTTCTACTAGTTTTTTTTTATTGGTTCACATAATGAAGAAATGTCACCACACAAAAGAGAATGGAGCAAAATAAACTGGGTTTAACCCTCTGAGACCTACAATAGATGGTGTACATCATCTGAAAGTTGGGAACCTGAAGATGAATTTGTCAATTGCCAATTTGTTAATTTCATCAGCACTGTGTGTCAAACTGTTCCAGTCATAAAATAGACAAAAACATGAATTAATGTATTAATCAATAAATAAACAGACATTGTACTTGTGTATAAGGGTTTAGAACATTATAATGTAAGTATATGATGTAGCTTGACTTGGTTGATTCCAATGGATTCCTTAGCTTCAGTCTGGCTCTAAAGCTGAACTGCTACAGCCTCTGAAAGACAGTAAAGTCAGTCAGGATCGCCCACAATCCCACGGGCCTCAGGGGGTTAAAAAACAGTCTGCTGTCAGTGGAATAATTGCTGACCTTTTCCACATTTTCACATCAAGTCGTGCATTCCTGGAGTAATTTGAGCGATTAGGTTGTTTTGCTTTTGTTTTCACCACATTGACAACCCCTCCATGTGACACAAAGGTTTTTATATTTTTTTCTGTTTTTGTCTCCAGACTGTATTGTGACTATGACACAAGTTCACCGCGGCCAAACTGAAGGGAATTGCATATCTAAATTGAACCTGGGACTTACTGTCATCATGAAGACTGGATTATAAATATCAAAATTTCATAAAGTCTGTTGTTAAGGTCCTGACACCCCAAGCCGACGATCATCCCTTGGACAGTTTTTGGGCCGTCGGTGAGCGTCTGTTGGCCTAGTTTTTGCGGTGTGTTCCACACCGTCGGCATTCGTCTGCCCGTGTTGGAGGTTTATCGGCTGATTCAGCATGTTGAATTGGCGGTGGAGCTCATGAAAGAAATCAATCTGATTGGCAAGACGGCAAACACAAAAGGCTCTTCTAGTTTTTCATTTTCATCTCATCTGATTATTCTAATACCAACGACATGGCCAACTGGAATGAAGTAAAGTGGTGAGTGAGAGTGGTGTGAAAATGGTCGACAAACAACACTTTGTTTCATGCACGTATCATAACAACAGCTTGTATATCTGCAGTCCATTGCCTTGTTGGCCAGAACAAAGTTGACGTGAGGCCTTCATTGCCTCAAAACAGCGTTTGCTGACCATTTTCACACCACACTCACCACCACTTAGCTTCCAGCTTCATTCCAGATGGCGATGTCGTTGTGAAAATATCTGTGTATCGGAATGATGAGATGAAGATGAAAAATGAGAGTCATCAACACATTCAACATGTGGAATCAGCCGAAAAACCTCCGACACGGGCAGACTAGAGCCGACGGTGAAAAAACTAGGCCGACAGACGCTCACCGACGGCCCCAAACCGTCCGATGGCCGACCGTCGGCTTGGTGTGTCAGGACAAAGAAGCACATGAGTCACCAGCAGATATCCACAAGCTGATCTGCCTCAAAAAGGACATTTTCTGCAGCTCCTGATTGAGATTCAACACCACAACTATAAACTAAAAAGATAAAGGGATATTACATGCTTTTACCATTTAGGGTGATTATCTTCTTTTTGCACAAATATCAGCCAGTGACTGCACATTTAAGCTGCGATAGCGCCGCAGTTATGTTCTCCTGCCAAACCTGCTACTGTGCCAAAATTTGATTTACTTCGAGAGGATATGTTTTGAGCCTATAAGATCATATTTTTATGGCAGCCATACGGAAAACTGCACCCAACAGATATGACCACATCCCCATGCACACTCATAAAGTTAAATGTCACTGAGCCAAAGTAATTCATTTATGTCTCTCGCTGCACGGTTGATCTTATGCAGTACTTCTCTCGGACTTAGCAAACGCGTGGGATTGTGTGTAACGTCAAAGTGATGTGGATAAATAAATAACACATATCACTAATGTTGATAGCACCTCAAGACCCTCTGATAACTGGAGACATTTATAGACTTAAATTATAAGGACAAGGAGACGGGGAGGAAAAAAAGAGAATTTCCACCTCGGGAAGCCTTTTCTACAGTTTCTCTGAATATGGAAACGGCTTGCATCATTGCGTCAGTGTCTGGCGACGCTTGCCTCAACCATTAGAAACACAATGAGGTCAGGGGAGTGAGTGACAGAGTGTGGCGTGGACCTTAAACACCTCACAGAGAACGGGGCTATTAGCTGCCTATTAAAGCTCGAATAGCAAAAGAGCGTGTCCAACATGTCTTCTTGCAAACTGGCAGTTATTCACCTGGTGATTTGGGCGGGTACGTTTCACTGATCTGTCAGAAACATTGACTGTGCTACAAACCAGATCTTCACATCCCCCCCCAGCCCCTCGCCCACGCACTTTACGCCGTGAAACACTTCTTCTCTGAGGTGAATTCCTCAGCTGCTGATCAGAAACAAATGTCTCATTAAACTGTCATGATTGATGAATTGATTCCTTTAAATCAGAGTAATTTGTGCTCAAGCGAGTGATAATTTGACCTTATCAATTTCATGTCAGGAAATTAGTCCGAAGGTGGAGGAGTGGTATAAACTCGGCCTTGCTGTGTATATGTTTACCGGAGGTCTGTCACGTCAAATAAAGCCAGAAGCGCGCCAATGGTTTACATCACGTCACTTTGTTGGATGGGTCAGCAGGCCAACACTAAACACAATCAATGGCTGGCCCTCCAGGACACAACCAGAGAGGGTCCTTAGTGCTTGTTTGAGTTTGTGTCTATGAACTTGTCACGCACTAAAGCCGCTATTACCAAGTAAAAATAAATGGAAACTAATTTAACAAATGGGGAGCGAAAGCACCGCCACATGGTACGTGACCCCGTGACATCGGGGTTTGACCAGCTTGCCGATCTCTCTGGTTGTGTTTGTTGCTCCTGGTGGTCTAACAGTTGACAGAACTGGGGCCTGGGGGTGCACGGTGCTTCCCACTATTCTCAGATGGGCAGACGGCTGTGGCACATTCCCTGTTATCCCTGCTACGTTCCAGTGAAATCTCTTCTTAAAACTCACTTTAATCTTACAGCTTTTTCTTAAAGGACCAGTGTGTAACACACAGTAGTTCTCCTAAACGCTCGGCACACGGGAGAAGTTTCAGTTGGTTTCAATCTTCAATCTCATCACTAGATGCCGCCAAATCCTACACACTGCACCTTTAACTGATGGCATTTGCTGTAACTTTGTACATTAATTTTAACTTATGTATTGGATTTTATCTGCTTTTATTATTTGCTTTTACTGTAAAGCTCTTTGTAACTTTGTTTTGAAAGGTGCTATATACATTAAGTTATTATACAGTATATAGCAACACTTATTTTAACTGTCATTCTGAAAAATGTATTAAATGTTCTGGACCTGTTGAAGAAACAAGGGATTATAGCCAACAAGTATAGTGTGTTCCATGACTGTTATGGATGTGATGGAGGCTAAGAATTACTAAGTGTTCATTTACTTAAGGTTACTATGAGGAACTTTTAAAACAGTCTCAATTTCATACTGATGGACCGTATTGCTGGGCCCGCTGGAGGGAAGGGAGGCACGGTTGAACCGGAACCAGGACTGAGCGGGGCAGACTGTCAGACCCTGCTGCAGTACAATGAGAGGTTTTCCTAAAGGGACTCTGGTCCACTTCCACTTTTGTTTGTCCAAAATCAACACAAAATGAAAGTTCCTTGTACTAGCTTTAAAGAACAAATTTTCTATCTTCCTTTTCTGTTTTAAATATCATCTAATATAGTTCCTGTACCTCAGAAACACCTCAGAATGTCACTTGTGTTGCTATTTGTTTCGGGTATTTGAAATCTGGAGAGAATGAAATTATTTTTTTTTTCAATCTTGAAAAAGCACTGCATTCTACTTGACAATATTATGAAAACTATCTTTCCAGCAGAGATAACGCTCGCTCTCTCACACATGCTGCCTGTGACCTCTCCTCATCTCTTTATTTTCTGTGTGGGGTCACGTTTCTTCTCTCCTTCGCTGTCCCTCTGAACTGCAGCTTCACCTTGGCTAACATTATTCTTGATGCCCTCTCTTTCCTCCTACAGCTAGTTTATTTATTAAAAAAAATATCACACACATTTGAAACCGATAAATTGTAATCTTCATTTTAAACACAGAAGAAAAATAATGTAAATGTAAGTAAATGTGAAATCTTATGGCTTTGATAAATAGTGATATCTTGTTCTCACAGTTCAGATTTGATCAGTTTTTATTTTGGATACATCTTCAGAAGTGTGCTGGGCGATGGCTGATGGTTGGAGGCCAACAGACTGATGTAAAGCATGTTTCTGTAGAAAGATAAAGGTTGAGCTCACATGAGATTTAATATGCAGCCGTCAAAATGTGGTGTTGAAGATGTTTTATTTGATGACTTTGACTTACCACACCCCGGGTTCCTGGGTGTGGATGGGAAAAGTGTTCAGCATTGGGTTACACCAGCTATGCGTCAAGTTCAAACGTAGCCTAGTTTGAACGTAATTTAACTTTGGTCGGAGTTTACGCACTAGAAACATGTTATGGGTTGCATAGGGTTGGGCGATATTGAAATTCCCCTACTGACGATATTGCTTTAAGAAAAACAACGATATACGATATTATCATCAAAAAAAAACTGAAATGCAAATATAAATGTCTTCTGTCTTTCTCGCTTACCTAGAGAGAGAGAGAGAGAGAGAGAGAGATTGACAGGCGTTGCATAATTAAATACTGTTCTGTTAATCATGGATACGTGATGACCATTATCGTGGCCAACCAATATCGTATTGAATGATAATCTTGTCATATCGCCCAAGCCTAGGGTTGCACCGCCTGAAATAGTTCCAACGTTAAGTTCCAACTTAAATCTTACACCTAGCCCAGCTGTAACGTTGATGAATCAAGTTGGAAGTAGTTGTCCAACTGAATCCTCCTAGCCAGCACCTTCTCCCTCTCTCCCTCCCTCTGTCGGGATCTGTCTGTGTTGTAATCTGATTACAGGAGTGGATCAGGTGTGCAGGTGTCGGGCGGCAAGCTGCTAATCAACTCCAATCGGGCTTCAACTCCACCAAGCTGCCAGATCGTAAACTCTGATACTCAGTTCCAGCTTTTTGAAACCTCTTTGCTTGCTTAAGACTGCAGCATTCCTCCGTCCCTTTGCCTGGAAACCACACTGGATCAGCTCAGCTCTCCCGTGCTCTCTGGACTCCCTCTGCCTGGGTTCCCTTTCCCAGTTCCCCTGCCCTGCCTGTGCTCCCCTGCTCCTGTCTCAGCCTCAGACTCTGTTGGCCAGAATAAACCCTTTCCCTGGTCAATCACCCCTTGCCTCTATTCCTAGCCTCTGAGTTCTGCACTTGCGGTTCACTGAACTGGCTCTCATAACACCTGCAAGGTTAAGAAGGTTTCTTTCTAAAACAACAATCTAACTATAGAGCAAGGAATCTCTGTCTGTGTCTGTCTGTCTCTCTGATATCTCTAGAACCGTTCATCTGATCGACTTCATTCTTGGCGGGTGTATTGCTCAGGACCCGAGGGAGTGCAGTGTCGAATGTGGTTTAAACTTTACATTTGGGCTTGTTTCTGAGACTTTAAACCATAAGTCTCAGAAACAAAATTTTCTGAGGAGAGAATCTCTGTCTGTCTGTGTATGTACTGTATGACTGTCCTTCGCATATCTTGAGAACTGTCCATCCAATCAACTTCACACTTGGGGGGTAAAAGCAGCCATACTGCGGTTCTCAACAATGCTGCACGTCTGGGGGCCAAGCAATCAGGCCGTTCCGGATGGGCACACGCTCCAAACGGGCACTGCACTAGTATGATAAAAGGCGGAATGAATACACTTGTGTGTTTATCCCTTTCAAGCTTCACTTACATGTGGCAGCACAAGGTTTTATTTGAGGTAAAAGTAAAGTTCAGTTCCTTTGCGCTGGCATGTCAAAAAAGCATCTGTCAGAGTCCATAGCTACAATTGGTTCCATTTAAAAACCAAAGCCTGAGATAACCTTTTACCTCGTCCTCAACAATTTTTTAAATAATGGTACTTTTTCATACATTTCTATCATAAGGGAATTGGAGAGTCCGTCACAAACTGCGATAGCACCATTTTCTTGATAAAACATTGTGAAACGGAGAAATATTCTTAAAAGAATCACGTTATTTGGCCATACAACATCTCTCATAAGTCTTCTTAATGATGCCAGATTCCAGGATTTCTGTGGTCTATCTGAGAACATAGAACACGTAGGAATCCACCCGGACCCTCCGGACAGATAATTAACAACGAATGTGTGGGGCAGAACCTTTTATATCATCCGTAGCTCGCCTATCCCACGATGCCACTCAGGACACTGGACACCAGCCAGCCTTTCGACACCATACATCCACCCTTTGCTACTTTTAACGTGCTGGCCCTTTTTTTCTTCCCCTGCCATAATGAAGGAAATGTTTTGTACTAAACACCTTCATATGCTTTGCTCCAGTTGCCAGAAAAGCTCTCCATGCATGGAGATTGGCCCAGAATGATGACCTCTCTAGGTTTTATTAAAAAGTCAGAGTTGGCCTGTCAATGCCACTTGTCAGGTCTGTTGAGCACCTTCCTCTGTTGGACGTCCAAAGGAGGATCGGTGTTAATCCCAAAGTTACTAGCGATAGCTATTGTACTCTGCAACTTGAGAGGGCGATGACCCAGCTCCTGGCAAAATCACAACAGGAACGTCTCCTAAGGTCATAAATCAGCTGTCTTTTCTACCTTTGATACAAAATATGCTTTTGATTTCAGAATTATAATGCTCTTCTGGGGATTACAGCATGAAATGACAATAATTTCATTGCAGAGCAAACTGTCAACAGTGACTTTAATGAATGACTCATTGTGATGACTCTTGTCAGTGTGTACCTTTGCGGGATTTTAACCAGCCCATAGGAAACAATGGGCAGAGATATAGTTACAATGGAGCTCTTGACCTCTGAGGGCTTATGTGGTCATCACAGTGATTTAAAAAGAGCCAAACCATAAACTAGCAGAATAATAAAAAAAGACAAAAGCCTGACAGATCCTAGCTCTCACCATTTCTGGCTCCACGAGCTCAAAATGCAGCTTTTAAGTCAAAAATTGAAGTCAGTTTGTGGGAAATTGGCATGCTAAGGGGAGGATTGTGCAAGTTACAAAAACATCTTAAATGACTAAAGGCTAAACATTCATTTCACAGAAAGAGGTGAAAAGCTAAGGATATTGTGTAAAGCTTTGTTAGATCACGCTTGGTTTGTATTCCTGACTTCCAGTATAAGCCATGGAAATTCTGCGTGGAGAGTATTTTTTTGGTGCAAATATAGCGCTTCTTCTTGGTATTCGTAGGTTGTTATATTTTATAATTGTAGCCATAACCAGCAATGACTGCTCACCTTTCCCTGTGACTGCTACTTGGGTCCAACTTTGAATCCTCTTCAATCAAATTTTACTGTTTCTGTTCAGTGTCATTGCATGTGAGAAAATAAATCAGTCATATTTTTGTGGCTTTGGCCCTTATATATATCAGATTTTATAGCATTTTACTCATTAGAAATGGTTTTCTTTTAATGGAAAATCATCTGTTCATTGCACCAATACATACTACGCCAAAAAAGTACATAATGTATCCCTGTTAGTCATCCAATTGGTACTTCACTGAATTATACTGTAGTTGAGGTAATATGAGTGCAATACAGCTGTCATATATGAAGCTGGTCTCGTTTACATGCGTCCAGCCCATGTTGGAGCTATTAACATGAGACTGCAGCCACAGCTTAAACTGTTCAGATAGAATAAGCACCTGCATTTCACATTATATTACATAATTCCTTAGTTTTTAATTCAGTTTTTCCCCCCTTGCCATACTCTTTGTGCACTTGACTCAAGTGGCTGGTGGCGTGGGTCTAGTGAGGCAATGTCAGTCAATAGGTCAGTCGGTAAAGGTTTTGTCAGTCTGAATTGGATGTAAGACTTTAAGATAAGACAGAATACATGTGGGACTTTCAACAAAGATCCTGTACTGGACTTGTGTATGTGAAACTGCTACTTTCAACATAAAGTTTTAAATTCTTACACCACACTGAAAGATGCTAAATAGGAGATTGGGAGCATTTCTATTGCCTCCACACGGCTCTCAACATGGCAGCGGCTGAGCCAGCGCTATCAGTGAAAACAACGGCAAAGAATGTATATTGATAAAAAGTGAAAGCCAATTGGTCGTTCCAGTGCAACATCAGCGTCCAGCAGCAGAGCTACGCCTCCGCCATTTTGGACTGAAAGCGACTACCGGGCGCCAGTTAAACGTCCGCCTACAAAGTGCCGTACAAAAATTAAACAAATATATTTTATTCTATTGTCATACTTAATGTCTCTACAGAAATGGTTGAACAATAAAATATTATAAATATACAATGTATACTATTATAACTATTTACTTACTTAATTATTTATCTATTAAACTTTTTTTGCCCAGCTGCTTCCCAGAGGAGCGTCAAGTGAGCAAAACAGCAAAATCAATGTACAACAGATCATGGATGTACGTATAAGAGGTTGTGTCCTGTGCTTTTGCCCTGCGTGTGAGTAAATAGCCTACAACTACATTGAATTCTGTTTATGTCATACTACTAGCACTACTAGCTGGCCGGTAGCTGAAAATAGCCAAACACGTCAAACCAAAGTAACATTTGTCTCAAAATCAAGAAACCTGATCGATCAGCTCCTTTCTATTAGTTCTTCACCTGCAGGCCCCAGTGGTGTAACATTAGCACTCTTTGTGAAGAAGGTGAAGGGCAAACAGATAAATAGCATGCAGGGAGGACGGCACTGGGAGAAGTAGCCAGCGTCCAATCTGTAAGAAAGGGTAGCCAAGGGTCACAGACCTATAAATAACACCAACAGAGGAAAAAATAAAAAGAAGAGCAGAAGATCTACGCTGGGCAGGTGTCAGTGTATACTGGACATACTGTGTATACTGGAAAGTTTGCAGAAAGGAATGGGAAGGGGATTATATTGATCCCTCTAGCACACACCACACAAACACACATGCACATTTGGCACCGTGGCATGAGACTGGTGATGTGAGGACAAGCTCTTCACACGAAAGTCCAATATTTGGCCCCCAATGGAGTGTTTATGAGAGATGAAATAAGCCTAAAAATATGCATAAATTCAGTTGGCTCATCTGTATGTTGTGTTTATTAATATCAGATGTTGACCAAAGCATAGTCTTAAGTAAGTGTGACAAATTCTCAGTAAATCCAGTAAAACAACTACAACAGAAGTCTGCAAATTGTTCAGTGTGATTGGCATCAAGCCTATGCAGATGTTAACCTGACAAGGCTGCTGGCAAAGACAAAGTCTAATGCAGGCTAATGTTGACTCACATTATGATCTTGATCTTGATCTTTGTTAAATGAGTCTGCTGCACTCTAATCCAATGGATTGGCTTCCAGCAGAGAATAGTCAGAACCGATGATTAATGACAGAAAGTACACAGACGTTCATGTGTTTCTACTGAATTTTGTAGAAAGTGTACATATTTGTTTCCCATAATCATGCTTGTGTTTGAGTGTGTATCCGTGTAGTCACTAAGTTCCCTGAAAGTGGAGGCAGTGTTTTACTGGTGTGACTAGCACCCTCTTGTGATATCACCACAGCCTCGCTGTCACCTCGGAGCTGGATAAACAGCCAGATGCAATCCAGCTTCTGCCTGGAAACTGAGAACTGCGATCCAACGCTGGCACTGCCGCCAAGCTGTTTGGTCTTTGCTGTGGTGATAATGTGCAGCCTCAACGGCGCTGCGGGCAAAACTGTGTGATTATAGAGTGAACAAACTTTATCTCAAAAGCAAAATAAACGTCTCAGATAAGGGACAGGTCACCTTGAATTGCTGTTGTACTCTGTTCTGTTCTATCAAGAATCAGTACTCAGATCATTTACTTAAGCAAAAGTAGCAATACCACACTTCTACTCTATTACAAGTAAAAGTCCTGCATTCAAACTTTAACTTACAGTATATAAAACTACAGATGTCTTAGCAACAATAGTATCACAAGTAAAGTGCAATAATAGTTTCTGATGGACTGTTTTATTAACTGAGGTTTTGTATGTAAAATCTTAATCTAAAGGTAACTAGGAAGTATATCTGAAAAAATGGAAATACCAGGAGTCGCATTTTTTGTCTTTTGGTAGCGGCTACCAGTCTGTCCACTGGAGACCAAACCCTCTAATAAACTACTGGTAAGACGGCAAACAAATCAACCCCCCATACTGTCGAATTAACGGAGCATTATTGTGATAAGTAACTACAATGTTACTGAATTTCAATTTGTAATCCCTTACACTACACATTTTATTCTTATAATTTGAGTGTGTAAAGAAAGATGCTTTGTGCTCACAATCATAAAAAGTGGAAAGGGTTTGTCCTATTCCACTGTAAAGCCCCCCTCCTCCTCGAGGCCTAGTGTCACTGAGGTGACGGGAGATTATACCCACACGCTGCCAAGTGTATGGAAGAGCCGCTCAATTAAATGTGTTTCATATCTGCGGGAAGGTGTCGGGACAGAACAGCATGACTGTCTTTGCATTCTCCTACACCCTCTATTTTTACCGACCACTGACAGCTGTGCGGTGCAGCAGATCTGGACAGCACATGGAACCTATTCCGACAGGTCGCCAACAACCGGATGCCAGACCCCCTAACCGCTCAGATCCCAACACTGCAGATTAATTGATTCTCAAATATTGATTTAGTCCCGGTTTTATGCCTCGTGTAAAACCGAGACCGGTGGACTTCCTCCGCAACCTCCTCATCAGTTTGAATTGCACCTGCGGGACTTGGGAAGTCATTTCTCAGTGGTTACAATGAAAATAAAGTAAATAAAAAACACACTATCAGCCATCATGTTTCATTAAGACGGGCTTCCTTTTTATTTCCCCAAATAATAGACTTCAATCCATCCTAATTTATCTGGGAAGTCACGCTGCGTTACCAGACCACCCTTCTGTGTGTTGCTCTGGGAGATCCAGAGTGGGAGATGTCTGAGTTTATCTGTAATTATACAATCGCTTTCACAGCTGCTTGGTATTACGGTCAATTTGTTGCACAAGCCTTGATACGAGTCCACCGCGCCGTGCCACACTCCACCTATGCGATGATGTATTTGATTTGGCATCGGGATGCACGCAACTGTCTACTCGACATCTCTAATGTGACAGGAAAAGCTGAACGCGAGCCAATAAGCTCATTTGGTGTCAGCGTGATCGATGAAAAGAGGTTTAGCAAAAAGATTTTCACTCTAATTGCGGAGCGGTCTCCTGACACTGCCAACATGGTGTGTGTCTGCGCATGAAACCATGAGTAAATGTGATTAATCTGAAAACCCACGCGTTCCCCTGAGTGGCCCTTAATAAATCTGACCTCAATTTAGCGGTTTAGTCCAGAGACCTGCTTCATTTCATTCCCGTGTTGTGTTTTATTCCCTCTTCTCTTGACCACACATACCTGAGCCGTGTCTGGCCGCGAGCTGCCAAGAAGTTTCCAGGCTTATTATTGCCACGTCTCTCTCGAGTGTCCCGTACGTGGCTGGAGAGATGGCATCTGCGTTGAAAGGATATTTCTGCCCCGCTGGTTGAATGGGCTCTTTGTGCGACCGGCTCGAACCTGCAGTGTGTCACGAAAAGTGCTGCTCATGTCCTTATCTGAAAACGGGACAGGAATGAGTTCCAGACCTGTGCAGTGGAGGGAAAAAAGAGGAAAAAGTGTGCTATCTTAGATCTTGTAAGCGATTTGTCATCCCTTTGAAGGCCACTTTTACAATCTGGCGTCTTGTTTTAAAATATTGTCATTGTGAGTCACGCTGTCAGCACGGAGGAAAGCTGCAAATTACACTTTCATTGGGGTTGGTTTTAAATCAGATGGCTCGAAATGATAGAACTGCAAGTAATGTTTTCTGTAATTTGAGCACACGTAAAATTCAACACTGTCCTATTGCGCCTTGGAAGTTCAGCTATGTTTTAGACATAGACTGTATATAAGAAGTGGACGTAGTCACTGTGACTTTACCCATTGCTTTGTGGACTATCGTTTTGAAGCCTCAAGTTTGGCATTTTGGCCATCGCCATCTTGTTTTTTTGCAACCAGAAGTGACACGAGAGAACGGAGTATAGAGTATACTGTAGAAGCAAAGTGATGAAACTCTAGTGTTTTTTTTACAATAGGCACCGCTGCCATTTTGGACTGAAACGCTTAATATTTTTCTAATATATTTCTCAAATATTTGAATGTTCAACACAGGCCATTTCAATAGTATATGACAATATAATAGAAATAATTTTGTTTTACTTTTGTGCAGCACTTTGTAGGCAGATGTTTTACTGTCATCTGGTAGAAACTTTCACTCCAAAATGGCAGAAGCGTAGCTCTGCTGCCTGGCACTGATGTTGCAGTGGAACAAAATACTGACTTTCATCTTCTTAGCAATATACGTTCTTTGTTTGAAGCCTCGAGGTCAGCATTTTGGCTGTCACCATCTTAGTTTTTTGCAACCAGAAGTGACATGAAAGAGTGGAGCTAAGTACAACCTAACGCTGAATAGGACATTTTTAGGCGACCAAAATGTTACAATTAACTTTCAGAACTGAAAACTAAGACTTTGTCTAAGACGAACTTTGAGCATTACGCTTACTTTTTCGTTGAAGCCTAAAATTTTGTTAAAAAGAGCAGCTCGCTGTCCCAGAACTGTCCTGAATAATAGCTTCAACCGTCCCAAAGTCAATGTAAACCTTTAAAAATTCTTAAATGATTCGTAGTAGGCTAATGGAGTTACTTGAGTCTTCTAGAGGAATTGTTTCAGCCCTAGAAAGAACACAGTTTTACTGAACAGCATAAGGGCCAAGAGAATTGCTGTCTTTGATTTAAGCTTCTTTGAACAATGTGCAAGTGTCTTGGAATATAATACTGAATAATTTCAACAGCTCATAATCAGCTGATAATGATTTGCGACGTGCAGTGTAAGTATGTCTAAGACGGTCTAAGTGTTGATTGTTAGTGACAACTATTTCAAGTGCTGATTGGAGGGTTTGTTTGTCGACTTACAGAGCTGATGAGGGTCTGAGGCAACAGTTCAAAACCAGCAACCCTGTTAAATCAAATCAGATGGGAGTGGACTAAAGGGAAACACTGGCATATTGCTGAGTTTAACACTTGAGTTGAATTAACATTGACCATGTTGGTTGTGTGTCTGTGTGTGTTTTAGAGAGAGAGGTGAAACTGGAAGTTTCGTGCTCATTCAATCATTGACTCCATTTCTGTCATCACCGATGGAAACATAGCAGCTATAAAAGACGGCATCCAAAAAAGACCGCTGAACCGCACCAACCTCAACTCTGGAGATCTAGTGTACACATGAAATATACATAGCTGATAAATCCATTATAGAGAAATGGAAGAAACTATAGTTTAAGGGTAAATATAGGCAGACTTTTAACTTACTTTATTTATAGTAGCCTACTTTATATTAAAAAAATGTATTTCCTAAAATAAGAAAAAGGAAATGCAGGCTTGTCATTAATATAGCATAATTTCATTGACTTTAAAGGAAAAGTTCGACATTTTGGGAAATACACTTATTTGCTTTGTGGCAGAGTTACAAGAAGATCGATACCACTGCGCTAAATTTGAAGCTACAGCCGGCAGCCAGTAGCTTAGCTTGGTATTAAGACTGGAAACACCTAACCTGGCTCAATCCAAAGCTAAAAATGTGATTTAACTTACTACTTTCTGCAAGAAAGCGATCACATTTTCCAAAATGTTGAACTGTACTATAAGTGTAGGCTAGTTTGAAAATGATTCATGATTACAGCATATTCCCTTTTAAAGAGGCTATGTACTGTAAGAATCAGAAATTGCTTGATAACAGTGACACCTGCGTCCGTTAAGTCAACGACAGTCAGCGTCCTGTTGCTCGCGCTCGCACTACGTAGACGCAAGCGAGCATCGGTCAAAACGGTTAGGATACAGTTATATGCAGTTAGCAGGCCTGATTTGTTCACACCCTCTTCTCTTCACAAAAAACAATGCTTCTCAATGGGAAACAGATTTTTTTGTGAAAGCAGCTGTGTGACTTGAAGAGGACAGTACCGCTGTAGTATGTCAGCTATAGTAGGTCAGATCTATAGGTTGTACGACCAGACCTTAGTCTGATTAGAAACGCCGTTCCCTCCCTCCAGAGATGACTGATTAGAGAATTAGAGAGACACAGATGATGATGTAACGGTTGCTGGGCCAAACTATCACACACTGCGTTAGTAGATGTAGGCACTAGTACCAGAGTGAACGTCAGAGGTAACTCAAGCACGCCGTTTCCAGGATCTCTAATTCATCAGTGTCCAGGCACATGACTGAGAGGAGGTCAGAGGGGTGTCTCTGCATGTGTATGTGTGTGTGATAGGATGGTTTTAGGAAACGGACCAGACAACTGATAGCAGTGCACATGGCCACAGAGCAGACAGAGACTGCTTTAAGTCTGGGCCTTGGTTTATATGGGAGATACTTGAGCACAGGCCTGGGCTGAGCTGGAGGCAGAGGTAGCTTTACTTTGCTGGTGAAAATCCCTCATCCTTTTGTTTGATTTCAGTGTGGTTAAAGGACTAGTTTGACATTTGGGAACTGTGCTTATGCACTTTCTTGTAGAGAGTTAGATGAGAATATTGATACCTCTCTCATGCACAAATATGAGTGTGATCTTCTCATCTAAGTCTCGGCAACAAAGCAAATGGGAATGTTAGTCTCTATAAACAACCAGACAAGATTTTGGCATACGAAGCATTCTGGTTTCCGGTTGTAGTCCGAGTATTATTGACCAATCACGTTCAAGCAGGCTTTGGTTGAATGCAGGTAAACAGTCCGTGTTGAGAGCAAAAGAGGCGGAAAGCATTGGCCGGAATGCAATCTCAGAACCCACCGGGTATCGGCTTGCGATGATTTAGCTTTTTATTGGTTTACAAATAGTAAAAACAGTAAATTGTAAACTGACTATTTGTGAAACAATCCGGTCATACACGTCGTCTCTCAACTCCAACTCCACTCTTGCATCTCAAATGGGACTGTAAACAATGAGTAGCGCACAGATAAGGAAGGTCTTGGATATCTGCTGGCTACACCGAAATCCCAGAAGTATAGCCCCTTGCCCCCAGAGGCTTATCCGTCGCCAGACCGATAGCCGATGGGTTCTGGGATTGCCTTAAAGTTAACTACATTTAGTTGCCTCACATTTACATTTTCCTTGCTCTACGGCTCATTTCCATCTCATCAAAAAGCCTCTAAATCATAAAAAAAACTAATCACACCCAGCATGAGCTGTGACTCTAAATGACGCCAGAATTGTTTAAAAGATATTGCAGTCACTGTGCAGGCTGACTGCTCCTTTCCCCCCCTGAGTCTCTGTTCTGCAAATGACTAAAGGAGGCATTATGCAAATGGGAGGGAATCTAATCTGAAGTTAACAACGTCTGAGTGCTCTGTGGCCGAGATCAAAGGAGTGTGTGTGTATTCCAGCTATGGTCCAACAAACCCTCGGGGCAAACTGGTCACGAAGGCCTCTGATAGCCGCTGCCCCTGGGGTGTGACCGGGACAAGAGAGAGGAGGTTGGAAGGTATTTATTAGGCCTTTATCATCTACACAAAGAGACAGAGAAAGTGCTGCTGATAGCAGGGGAGAATCCTCGGAGGGGTCTCGGTGAAAGTCAGCGAAAGGAAAAGCTGGAAAGTTTGATTTCTTTTAGTCGTTGCAGGAATTGGGTTACTATCGTGATTCTGCAGCTGGCCCACCAACGCACAGGCCCGTAAAAGTAGTCAAGCCGATAAATCATCCATCTGCAAGCCTTATCTTTTTTTTCCCCCATCTCGCTCTCTCTCTGTATCATCTGTTTGGGAATTCCACATCTATCGTAAGAGAAGGGATCATAGTGAATGGTAAATTGGTCCACTGGGAATGGTGTCAGTTTAAATGCGACATTCAGGGACGAGGCTCTGTTTTAGTGGTTTATCTGAGCTGGGGAAAAGATTACAAGTAGGATATGGGCTGACACAAGGGGAATATTTGACATCAGTCACTGCAACGATCGTTTGTTGGGGACATTCTTCATTCAGGTAATGAGCAGCTGGACTACGATTATCCTTTAGATGTAGAGTTAGATGTATAGGAAAAGCATAAGACTCTGGGTTTTGTTGGAGTGACTAAACAATCCATTGGTACCAACCATGTCATACTAGCTTGTCAGGAAGTGCGCTAAATAACGCTACTAAGTTGGGCTAAATTTTAGCGAAGAAAAACTGGCATGATGATTTTTAAAGGGGTCCCTTGACCTCTGACCTCAAGATATGTGAATGAAAATGGGTTTTATGGTACCCACGAGTCTCCCCTTTACAGACATGCCCACTTTATGATAATCACATGCATACTGGGGTCCCTAAACAGTCTTGAATTACATAAATTGTGTATCACTGTAGAGTTGAGACTCTTGTGCATCCAATGAGCCTAATTGTATTCATGTGTGATGATGTTAATCCCAATAGTAGCCACTTCTTTATAGTGAGACCATTTTTTTAAAATTTGACCTCACTGTATAAAATGACCTGTGGTGACCTCTAGGATAATCACAGCCTCATGAAACTTTACAACCACAAACTAGAGACCTAGAGCATTCAGAGGATGGATGGCTTTCCTAGGTAGATTGACAATAATGGGGTTTCTGAGCAGTTTCCAGAACAGAAGTGCTCGCCATCCAATCGCCGAAAAATGCAATTCTAGCAGAAATCACCAAATATCAAAAGTTTTTGATACCAAATCACAGCACGGCTTTTTCTACGGTGTTCCTCAAGGTCTTGGTGTCTTAATGTGGTATTTTGGAGGGATTATTGATCATTTTGATCAATTCTCGAGTGGTAAAAAAAATGGTTAAAATTAGCACCAAATCTGTGTAGCAAATGGTATCAACCCAAAAATTGCTGCCACTACTTATGAGACATAAGTAAGCATGAGATTTATTTATTTATTATTAATGACTACAATAACTTGACACACAGCTGCATCTCAAATTAATCTTCAGGTTCCCAGCTTTCAGATGATGTACACCACTTCTATGTGACATATACCATTGACTTTTTATCTACTTCTGAACATCCCCTGTCTACCCCCACCCCTCCAACCCTTCTAAAAATGTTTCCCGTAAGATGAAATCCCAGTTAGAAATATAACACAAAACTAATAACATGTCACTTTTTTTTTTTTGAAATCTCTGTTGAAAGTGTATTTTTATTTGTAATAATAATATTATTATTATTCATATCATCATGACAAACTGCTGTAAATGTAGGTCAAGTGTTTCTTTAAGAGATACAAAGAGGATCTAAAGCACAATAAAGCATGACTGCCACCTGTTGGACAGAAAATGTAACAGGTATAACAAAGCTGAAATCACTGTAAAATAGTCCTCACATCATCACACTCCAGCTTAGTTTGCTTTTTCAGCAAACACACACCGCTTCCCTCCATGAATCTTGTCAAAGTAACATAAGCAAACTGACAACATAATGCATTTTCCATCATACCAAGTTCAGTTATATCTGTTAAAATCACAAAATAAGTGTAACGGTGGAGTGTGTTTGGGCGAGAAAGTGGGTTTATGTGATCAGTGGACACACACACACACACACACACACAGCTATGAACTATGTCACAGCTTAGGGAGTTAAGTCCCAGACTCGCTGTCTAGAGGAGGGCTCATCACTCAGCAGCCTTGGGGGGCTATGGTGCCGGGAGTGTGTTGTAAATGTGAGGCTATAAGGGGCGTTAACTTCTTGTGCAAGCGTGTGCATGTGTACATAGGAAGTGTGTGTGTGTGTGTATGTATAGAAAAAAGGTCCTCTGTGTTGGGCGTTATGGGAAGTCGCTGCATTGTTGAAGGATTTACGCCTCGCCCAGATGCATTCATATACACAAGCCTCACGTTGTATTTGAAATATACCTGCGTGTGAGCTTGTTATTGTATGAACAGTGCATGGTCATAGTCAGCATCTCCGCTGGGCAGGAAACATCAAACTACAGTTCACCTCCTTATGTTGTTTATTAGAGGAAGCGGCTGCATTATTGAGGGATTTACCGTTGCTTCACAAATATCCTACCTACTTACACTGCAGCCCGGAAGTATTAGGGCGGTTTGTTTTGGCTCTGCACTTCAGCACATTGGATTTGAAGTGCTGACTCTCTGCTCTAATTTTAGGGTGTTTATATCCACATCTGATGAACTTTGTAGAAACTGTAGCCATTTTTATCTTTAATCTCCCCCCCCCCGAGAGGCTAAATGTACTACGTGTCCTACATGGTTCACCCAATATGGCAGTGAACACCTTCAAACGGCCTTGAATCTTAAATCTCCAATAAAAAGATTGTTTGCCTTCACTTGGGGGAGTGGAAACAAGCTGTAAACACACATCACTGACACATCATTAGCTTTTAAGTTGATAAAACAGTTGCCTGTTTACACATCCAGCAGATAGGAAGTTGTGTTTTTGGCAATCTGATGATACACTCTCCTTTTATAGCTTTGTTTTGGGTCTCCACCAACTGTTCACCAGCTGGTTGCTTGGTTTGTCTTTCTGCCGTTTGGGCATGGAGTCGGTTTCTAGAGCTTTTATGCTAAAAACACCTGCCTGTTGCTGCTGGAAACAACGCAGTGAGAGGAGAGCAAAACAGTTAAAGCTAGGGTCGGTAATGTTGAGAAACTAGCAAGAGTGCACTAGATTTAAAAATTATCCAACTGAAAAACCCAGTCCATTGGTGCCAACGCTTTTCTTATGAAAGCAGCACTAGCTCCAAAAGTCCCTAAATCTAGCGAGAGAGTCGCAAAGTTTGAAACACTGACAGTCCGTCCCTTCAGGCCTTCCCCCTAATTGATCATTATGGACTAAGACTGTCAATCAATTAAAATATTTAATCGCGATTAATCACATGATGGTCAATAGTTAATCACGACTAATCGCAAATTAATTACACATTTTTTATCTGTTCAAAATGTACCTATTTTGTCAAATATTTAATACTCTTATCAACATGGAAGTGGGCAAATATGCTTGCTTTAGTTAAATCTATGTGTATATGAATTACTGGAAATCAATTAACAACACAAAACAATGACAAATATTGTCCAGAAACCCTCACAGGTACTGCATTTAGTATAAAAAATATGCTCAAATCATAACATGACAAACTGCAGCCCAACAGACAACAACAGCTGTCAGTGTGTCAGTGTGCTGACTTGACTATGACTTGCTCCAAACTGCATGTGATTATCATAAAGTGGGAATGTCTGTAAAGGGGAGACTCGTAGGTACCCATAGAACCCATTTTCATTCACATATCTTGAAGTCAGAGGTTAAGGGACCCCTTTGAAAATGACCATGACAGGTTTTCCTAGCCAAAATGTAGCGTAAGTTTGGAGCGTTATTTAGTCTAGCTTTAAAACTGAACCCGCAACAGCCTATATCATTTCATTCGGCCCGAATGATATGATATTTTGGTTTGGACGGGCTTATTACAGTCCTGCGACAACCACAGATACCGGGTGTTTTCGTCTTTTTTTTGTCAGAGCATTTGATTTATTGATTGCTGTCGGGATGTAAGGAGAATTTCAACAAATATAACCAAAAAATGTTTTTGAAAAACATTACCAACCCTACCTTTAAGTTGCGAGCCCGAAAAACAAAACAATGAGATGACACTATAAAGCCGAAAGGGAACTGCAGATTCGGGTGATAATCCCTACGAGCGACCGCTTTCACATACAAGTAGTCATTTGATCCACTGTTGATATTAAAATATTGACGATGGCCGATTTAAAGACAGCACTTCTATTGCAACGTCTGTGTTTTATTTGAAATGCAGCGTGTTGGGAGTAGAGAGCCAAAACAATGAAAAACACATCATCGTATAATAATACAGAACTGCAGTGTAAATCCAACCAGTACAAACATCAGGCTTACACAAATACACACCGTATTAATCACTGTCTGTGGATGGATTTGATGGCTGATTTTAATCTTATTAAATAAAAACTTTCTTTCCACAAATAAACTTTTGAGAAGTTGAGAAACTGGCCGGATTTTCTTCGATGATAAAACAAGAATTTTTAATTATTTTTTTTTATACAGAGCATGATGTTTCCAGGTTTTGAGATCACGCTGTTTTGAACTGTTAATCCAAGTTCAACACTAACAGACTATTAAAACCAGTGTCTGTGTGTATCTAAAGAGAGAGTGCTGGGCTGAGGTCAGAGTGGAGACGCAGGATTAGGTTGTCACTGTTAAATCAGTTATGATTTATTTTCTAGGTTATTGCAGTCCAAAAGCCCTTCCTCACACACACACACACACACACACACACACACACACACGGTACCTATTTCCCATTCATGTCCCAGCAGAATTGAAGGAAACTGCTTTCCACTTCACCCCCGAGGGAGAGGGTTGGTCTGGTTTGTTTATGTCTCGTAGTCATGTGAGGCTGCACCACGGAGAGCTGCTGGTGATGTCTAGGCTGCCTGAGTCCTGTCTAACCTTCCATACGAGGGTAGCTAAAGTCCCAAAGGGTCCCTTGGTGGGTTGTTGGACATAAACCAGACTGTATGAGTGCGAACAAACATGTATATGTGAAGACAGAGGAGTTTTTTTTGTGTCAGTATACATTTGTCTGTTTGATTTTGTCCATTCTACCCATACACCACTAGATGGCACTAGAGTACTAACATAAAACATACATCCTTAGCCATACACTAGTATACATAACACATGCACAAATAAATAAGCTCAAGATATTATGAGAAGTCTGCTAGTGTCATAAAAAATATGGTGTCCATCAGATGGTTTTGAATTTGCATTCTGTTTTGGAGACGCATCACATTAAAATGCAGAATAACAGCAAAAATCATCTGCATATAAAAAGCTTTTTGTGTGTGTGTGTGTGTGTGTTTGATGATCCCAAGGGCGGTAGGTGAGTGGGTGAAAGCACTGTGGAGGAGGAGAGGTGCATTTTATTGACCTATTTCTGTGGCACAACGGGCGAGAGAATAAATCCATACCCTCCCTCCAGCCCTGTGACTGTGAATAAAACGGGCTATTTTACTGTTTCGGAGGAGAAAGAGCACAATGGTCTAACGTTACACCTTTGTAACTGTGCCGTATAGAGAGGCCTTGGCCTCCTCTGTTATGGGTTTTATAAATGCCAAACCTGAAACATGATATCTGAATAGGTGAGTGAACGTTATTGTGGACTTGTGAATATGCACACGCCCTATAGGCCTAATATTTCAGCACAAGACATAAAGCATTCACAGCAGATAGACAGTATATGTTTTCTGCATTGTTGCTGCATGGGGCTTGGGGAAATGGCATTTATATAGATACAGATATCTATGTGTGTGTGTATTTGTCTACAAGACAGGAATGGACAGAGAGAGTGGAAACACATTCAAATGCAGTCTACTTGGACTTTCCATAACATAATTTGAGCAGCTTTAGTTACTCTGCGACATGATACATGCTAGTATGCTGCCCTATGAAGGTAGAAAGCAGAAACTGAGTTGAGAAAAAAATGGGTTAAAGCTTCCAAGCTGGCTGGCAAACTGCTGACATTATAGAACGGTCGTAATGCCCTAATTTAATGCCTTGTGGGACGATTATTTTACCTCAAAAAGTCATCGCCATAGAACCTGCATTAAAAAATGCAGCTACTGCACATTATCAGTCATAATAATCAATCACTCTCTGACCTCACCACTTCTGATTTGAACAATGTTTTTCCCTACATGTTAACCTATATGAGAGAGTGTTGGAACATGGAGTGACCAACCATTCAGGAGACAGGGGCCCTCAAATTTGACCCATACTGAACCACCACACCCAAAGGAATGCCCCAGGAACTGTATCTATGTAGGTTTCTGTCTGAGTACTGTCAGTGTTTATATTGAAATCAATATAATGCATTTATGTACAATTTAATCCATTGCAGTATCTGATTTAAAGGTTGATATCAAATCCAATTCCACTTGAGTCAGAAGCTGAGATGGCAGTTACTGCTTCTCCACTAAGTTAGTTAGCTTTAGCATTAGTTTAGCTGATAAGTGGATTTAGTTACAGTATGTGGAATAACTGACACCAGCCTGGTTTCATCAAATGGAGTATGGATGACACGCCAAGGTGCAGTGTGTTGGATCTGGCGGTATCTAGCGGTGAGGTTGCAGATTGTAACCAACTGAAACTTTTCCCATGTGCTAACTGTGTAGAAGAACTACAGTCGCTGACGTGAAAACATGAATGATTCTATCTAGTGCCATTTGTTGTAAGAGCAGCGTACGTCATTTGGAGCAGAGAAAGGAAGTGAGTGGTGACGCAAGAGAGAGAGAGAGAGAAAGGTGGCAATGGAAGCGAGTAACGTTATCGACTCCGGCCCAAGCAGGAAACGTGTTTGGTTTGTCCGTTCTGGGCTACTGTTGAAAACAAAAGTCTTGTTGACTTATTTTGTGTCAGTGACGTAGGTGACGTGTTTCCATACTGATGTTACATTGTTTACGTACATATTTGATTGAGTTTACATACTTATTTGAAGCTATGATGTTTTTCCTCAACCTAACTGCGACGATTTCACATGAAATGATATGCAAAAAGGTTAAAATGCGTATCGCTTTTAAAAGTTGCATGCTTTTTATACGCCTTCTCATGAGATCACGTTGAAATGTCAGTTCATCAAATCACAAATAACAGCAAATCTATCAGATTTATTTGCCAAGTATGTGTGAATATACAAGGAATTTGAGATTTGACTGGTAATAACAGCTAGGGACAAGGACAACGAAGTTGGACAAATAAATATTAAGAATAGACAGGACTGTACACAAATATGTGAAAAAATAGGTGTTTCACATAAATATTATATAAATATATATAAAAAATCACCGATGACCAACAATAAAATAAGAAATGAAGCGTCTATACACAAGTCAAGTGTTTTTTTAAAGTTGTAAACTACACAAATAATGCAAAGAAATAAATACTGAAATAAAGAAGTATTTAACAGTTTAGCTGAGGCTGGTTGTTGCTATTCTCACAGCTATCTTTTACCTTCAGCTTTAGCTGTCTAGGCTGGTACTCTATGGCAGAAAGAGCAGTAAGTGCACCAGAGCTTTAGCTCTATTTATAGTTAGGTCTACTGCAAAATTAAAAAGCTGTTTTGACAGATTATCCAAATTGACCTGTCAATCAGAAACTATGATATAACTTCAGTAGAGTAAATAAGTAAACACAGACTTTAAACTTGATCAAGTCCGCCTGGTAACTTTGGAATAGGGAGGCGGGAGACTGAAGGGACTTGTGTATAAACATGCGTTGTGCACATTCCCAACATTCAGACCCCCCTCTCCACCCACTTCTCCACCCCTCAACTCTACCCCTTCATTTTTGTTTTGGACGTGGGATCGTGTGATGCTCTGCCAGTGGCACCCGGGCCGCCGAGCGCTGCTCAAATATTTGAGCTCAGACGCAGCCAAGTTGACTTAGCTCGGAGCGCGGCGTTCCCAGAGCTTTGATAGGATGCCTGTGCCGAGCACGGGCTTTCGGGTTAAAGGCTGCACTGAACGCCTCTTGTGCCTCACTCCATCTTGTGTCTGGTGGTGTTTCAGAAACAGACAGGCTGGGGCTGAGGGGCAGACGGCCACATGAGAGAGGACTGAGGTTTCCACCGCCATCACAGACGGACACCGGCACAGGACTTCTTGTTGACTGGCAGACATCAAAGTCTTGTCTAGTCTGGTTGGTAAGGGTTGATGGGTAGCAGAGAAGGCGGGTTTCTTCAAGGTAAATAGTTTAGCCTCCATTTTCATAAACTGCGGTGCTAATTTATATCCCAGTAGAGTGATTAAAGCTGCAGTTGGTGACTTTGAGCTAATATGGTAAAAAAGTTATTTTTATAAAACGTCACTATGTCCTGAAAGTAGTGCATGAGACAGATAATCTGTGATTACAAAATCATGTTCCTCTGTGTTCTCCGGTGCTCCTAATGGCATTTCACAGAGTCAAAGGAAAACAACCAATCAGAGCTGAGCAGTCTCTAATGCAGCTGTCAATCACTGCTTGCGAAACTTGCAAACGCCGATCAAACGGTCAAACTAGGCAGCGCTGATCAAATACGAATCAATATTCTGTTACTGTAACGACAATTTCTCGCCTCAAATGTTTTCAGACACATCTTGTAATGAACTGTTTAGCTGTAAAATGAGAAAGTTTGTGCCACCGTGTTGAAAACAGTCGAGGAAAACCCAAGCACCGCCGATCCGGCCGGAGCAAACTTTCACTTTTTTTTTTTTACAGATTATCTGTCTCATGCACTACTGTCAGGATCTAGTGACAGCCAACAACTGCAGTTCTTCAAATGGCCACTTGAGGCTCCAAAAGCGAGTCAATCCCCACAGACCCCCTCGTGTTAAATGTCTGATTTTACTGTAGAAATAATCATGTTTACAGCCTGGTGCAAAAAACAGTTTTGGTCTCTTTAGCTAATTTCCACATTTTTGACAACTGTATACGAGGGGTGAATTTTTATACAACTCACCTGTTTAAATTATATTAAGGCTCAAAGGTAGGCATGATTAAGGCCGTGGCCACTTTAAGTGACAAGTGGGTGCCGTACCAGGTCGCTAGCTGTTAGCTGTCTGCTCTGCTGCTTCACCCGGGCCGCCTCATCTCCACCAACGATCTACCTCTTTGCCCCATTTTTGGATTAGCCGGAAGTTAGCATCCATATTTTATAATGTCTATGCCAAAAATGTTTTTTGTGAGGTCACAGTGACCTTGACCTTTGACCACCAAAATCAGTTCATCCTTGTGTCCAATTAGACGTTTGTGCCAAATTTGAAGAGATTCCCTCCAGGTGTTCCAGAGATCACGTTCACAAAAGTAGTCTGGACGGACAACCCGAAAACATAACTACTCTGGCCACGATAAAATCCACTCAGTGTGGTTCCCTAAACAATAATTAAGTTTTGAGATCAGCATGGGGGGATATGCAGTAGTTTTCAATATGTAACGCTATACCCTGTAAAAGCTGTGCCTCGGGCAATCTGCTGCTTTTTGTTCCTTGTTGCAACCTTGTCAATTATTTTCCTTGTCAGAAGATTGTTGAGGTACATTTCCTGAGTTTGTCACAGTCCCCAAAAGTGAATCTTTTTTGTTTGTTGCCTCTTATACCGTACATCAAAGGTTCCAGCTTCATTATGGCATGTTATGATGCATGCTGAGGTGACAGGACCCCCCCTCCTGCTTTAACACTTATGAATAATTTCCATTTCAAGATGAGCGACAATTCAGGGGTTCAATAAATGAATATTTGAAGATGAACATATTTCTCCCCCGCTTGGCTTTTAGACAGCAGCGGAATGAAGAGTGAAAATCAGGCAAACACATTTGACAGAGTGACAGAGTGGATCTGAAAGCCTATAATGAAAAGGCAAAGAATGGCGATGATAACAGACTGTATACACGACGGCAAAATCTCCCCAACAATAACGAGACAGACGCTAAGCGGGCATAGCCGAGAGAATGGAATTCAGTGAATACCCGTAGAAGGGGTTTGATTTTCTCAGAAAACCAAATCCATCCTGCTCCGAGCGGAGGTTAAATAGGAGATGTTTGCAGTCCAAGGAAATTCCCATGGTAGACGAGAAGCCTGTTGTTTCCAGGAGAAAGAGGAAACGGGGCCCTACGCAGATACAGCGGAGCGCTGCAGCCCACGGGCCTCTGTGAGCTGGAGGTCGTCCAACCGAGACGAGTTCTGACAATGAGAGATCTGCCAAATGATCAGCACACATGAATATGACTACTCTTTCCTCTTTTGTTTCAGTCATCTCCGTGCAAAGTGTCCGTAACTTGTGCCGTCATTCATTTTTCTACCAGTACGCAGACACACTGAATGCTTCTTTTCACTATTTTACCTTTTTCTGCCTCTTTCCTTACGCCACTTATTTTTCCAGTTAACGGCCGTTTAACCTGTCATGTCTGGTTTAACGGAGAGGTGGTGATGTTTTGGCTGCAGGGTCAGTTGAAATTTCCAAATCAATTTTCACCTGAAGATGAACTCCCATGTCCTCCTTTAACATTTTCCTGTTTCATTCACAAACCTTCGTCTTAATCCTCCTCTCCTTTTCCTTAAAGATAACCCCGATTTGTGATACATATCTCTATTTATTAGGGCTGTCAATATAACAATAATACTCTTATCAACATGGGAGTGGGCAAATATGCTGCTTTATGCAAATATATGTGTATATTTATTATTGGAAATCAATTAATAACACAAAACACTGACAAATATTGTCCAGAAACCCTCATAGGTACTGCATTTAGCATAAAAGATAGGCTCAATGGATTCTTTAGGTTTTCTACTTTCATATGATGCCAGTATCTTCACTCTAGCTTTAAAACTGAGCTACAACCTAAAAATCGCAAGTTGTGTTAATGTTTTAAAGAAATTAGTGGCGTTGAAATGAATTTGTGTTAATGCTTTATTATCGCATTAACTTTGACAGCTCACTATTTCTCCTCAGACAGCTCTTTCGTTTATCTTTCTATTTGTTTCCTGAAAGTAACATTTAATAATCAATGATGAGGTCAATTTGGCATCTCTCACTGCATTTGGTAAGCATCCAAAAAGCCTTGACTTCCTCTTGACTCATAAATAAGTATAGGAGAGGTTGTATGTTTTAAACTCCAGTGATCACTGCATCAACACGTCTGTAAATATGTGCATTTCTTCTATTTTTCCATATGTCAAATGCCATTTCACATCAAATCTACAATCTTTCATCTTTCTACTCTGGCAGTAAAGTTAACAAGGACTTTTTGTCGCCTCAAACCTTTTATAGGACCGGTCATTTTAAAAGTCAATACTGTTGTCATTGACCTGGAGTTATGCTGATTTTGTCAGATGACGTCGCAACAATGAAATAATAACAGTTTTGTTATTTGCCAACTGAAAAGAGGGCGAGATTTAGCCGTTTTTATGTTGTTCAGTTGTTTCATTGTGGGCAGAAGGCTCTACTAAAACAACCCATGTGGACAAGTCCCTCTCACACAAAGACGGCATCATAAACATAGACACGGAAGTGGACGTGGTCACCGTGACGTTACCTATTGGTTTGTGGACTGCCGTATTGAAGGTCGTGTCTAGAAGGGAACCCGCAAGTTGGGGAAACTTGCAAGATGGTTGAGGTTAGGCATTGATCTTGAATAGTTAAGTTCAGGATAGGTCGTCGGGCAGCGAGTCACGCGAGAGTTTTTGCAAGTTTTTGCAGATCTCAGATCAAATTTCGCAATTTGCGACTTACCTTCTAGACACGACCCGTTTTGAAACCTCGAGTTCAGCCGTCACCATCTTGGTTTTCTGGAACCAGAAGTGACATCAGAGGGTGGAGCTAAGTACAACCAATTGCTGACTAAGACATTTTTAGGCCACCAAAAGGTTACAATTAACTTTCATGAACTGAAAACACACTGTGAAAGGGTTAAAGCTGTAAGACGAGAACACGGACAACACCCAGACCAGACAACGCCGTGGTAGCGACCTGTCAATCACAAGGTAGCCCCGTCCTAAAGCATCCCCTGCTTTATGGTCTATTTGACTCTAAATGGGACCATAATTTACTAAATGAACATCATGCTGTATTGAAGAAGACTTGAAACTAGAGATTGAGACCATAAACTCATGTTTACAATGTTTACTGAGGTAATAAATCAAGTGAGAAGTAGGCTCATTTTCTCATAGACTTCTATACAATCAGACTTCTTTTAGCAACCAAAGGAGTCGCCCCCTGCTGGCTGTTAGAAAGAATGCAAGCATAAGGCACTTTGTAGGTTGTCGCTTAGTTATAAAAGACGCCGTAGTGTAGATGTAGATGATCTTCTAATGCTTCTAATAACATACAGTAGACATTTATAAGACAATCTAACAGCACAGAAGGGTTATGGCATTTGTAAAAATCACCTCCAAAATGTATCTTTCTCCTGAAGGGTTCACTTCAGGGCATTTGGACTGACTTATTAGATCAGTTTAGGGCAGTTTCCCTCGAGACATATTACAGTGGATGGACTGCTTGCACAGAATTGTAAGCACTTAATATGTCGATGCCAGCCACTGACAGACTCAGCGTAGGGATCCATTTCTCCCTTTAAAGTTTGACTGACATCAACAAACTTTCATTAATTGTCCTTCATTGCAATTAGATTTATGAAAACGCTCACAACTCACCACTCAAACCATTAGTTCGGTTGCTCACCTTTCCAATAACACACAGCCCACATGCACACCCACACACACATAACCATGCATGCACCCACACAATGCTTTGTCCAGTTCCATGTCAGTTAGTGTGTAATTAGAGGGAGCTTAATTTGCATTTTTAATTAAGCAGTGCATAATGGGGATACAAGGCCCAGATATTGGTTGTGGTATTTAATGGCGTGGAGGCAATCAGAGAGATGACTGTTAATTACAGATACACAGTCTGATTGCTTTCTGCTATCTAATGAATTTTTCCACCAGGATAAATGGATTTGATCTAATGGATGTGCACCAATGAACCCGCCAGACCAGCAGCTTTAACGGCAGCCAGAAGTTCAAGTTTACTCTTCTCCGTCACATAAATCATCTGTAGATATTTAACAATGACACAGCTTATTTGCATGCTTATAACATAACGCTGTTTAGTATGCAGGGGTTAAAGTTTCCTCAAGCTGTTGATTACTCCTGTATATTTTATGAAGCCCCCCCCCCAGGGGGTCGCATCTATGGCCAGGGGGTCATATAATAGAGATGAAATATTCAGCATGGATCGCTAAACTGACTGTACAGATTGAACAAACATGTGCACAGATTTATAAACCATGCATTCAGTTTACTCATTTGGTTACTCTGTTAGCATGCTCATTTCAGTCAATATCTCTGCAACACAATACATAGACGTCTTTGACATAACGTCAACACTGTTGACTTCAATGTTTTAAACTAAAATTCTGGCCAGATCTTACACATTGCACCTTTAAGGTCCTGACACACCAAGTCGACGATCTGCCGTCGGACAGTTTGGGACCATCAGTAATCATATGTCGGCCTAGTTTTTGAGGTGTTTCCCACACTGTCGGCTCTAATCTGCCTGTGTCAGAGTTTTTTTGGCCGATTCAGCATGTTGAATCGGCGGCGGAGCTCGTCGATGAGAGAAATCAGTCTGATTGGCTGTTCATTTTAAATGAATCAGTGCACGAGAAGAGAAATGGAAGAGAGGAAAGCAAGCCAATGAAAAGACAGAAGGCTCTTCTCATTTTCCATCTTCATCTCATCTGATCATTCCAATACACGGATATTTTCACAGCGATATGGCCGTCTGGAATAAAGCTAAGTGGAGAATGAGAGTGGTGTGAAAATGGTCGGCAGACGCCGCTTTGTTTCATATACGTATCATAATGACGAATACAGACTACTGCCGCCTGCTGGTAGGGAGAGTTATTTCATCTCACGCAGGCGCAGAACGTCCGTGCTAACTGGCCGTCGGCTGTAGTCTTTGCGGTGTGTTCAAGAGCAACTTGTCGGCCAAGACAAAGGCGACATGAGGCGACAGTCAGCCTTCATCGCCGCTAGTTCTTTGATGTCGGGTTGGTGCGTCTGGGCCTTTAAAGGCATTAATATCCGTTCTGGATGGCCTCAGTCACAGGCGAGCAAAAATGCTGCGTAAAGTGGGTGCAATTGTGGGATTTTCTGTTTCAGAAAGTTACGAAAAGCGTCAGACGTAAATCTCAATGGTTATTTTGCCATCAAAAAGGGAGTTTCGGACCCTGTTAGACGATCTGACAAGAAAGTGGTTTGTTTTCAAAGTACAAAACCACAGTGACGGCTGTGACGTTTCATTTCATATATATATTTTTTTTTAAAAGCTCTGTTGTAGTCGGTGTTGTCGGGGTCCAGACTTTACCAACATCAAAATTCCCCACATTCAGCCATAGAAATCTCAAAAAGCGTCTCATCTCCCATGAGCTTTTGTGGATGAAGATGACACTGAAACCAGGATAAAGGCATCCACTTTTTTATTTTTCAGACATCTGCGGGTCTGTTCAGAGTCCGGGAAAGGTTTTCTTCACTAAAAGCTCATCCTTTTCTCTCCTTTCCCAGCATACGGCGATTTGCTCTGTGACAATACAAGAGATGATGACATAAGGCGAGATGACCTCAAAAGGACACACAGTAAACAAGTAGATTTTTTTTGTACAGACACTGATGAGGACAGGTCGATCTGACATATGAGTTGTTGTTATGTGTGGCCTTTTCCAAAGAGAAAAGAAAAGAGAACTTTGAGTGAATCCAAAATAGCACATTCAGTTTCTTTCAGAGAAAGATACTGCTCTTTGGCCCTTTTCATCAGTTTCTCCTTTACAAACAAGAATGAGCAGCACTCACATGCACACACACACACAGAAGTAGGACTTCTGACAAGCATATCCCTCTGCTCTTGTTAAAAATGCATGAGCACTGGCATCCCATTTGGATAGTGGAAAGAGAGTGGCAATCGCAGCAAAGGGTGGGATGGGGTAAAGTGACATCGTAGAGAAAAAATATGGCGGTCTCAAACGTGTTCTTAAATAGCTCCGAGGGGGACGAAAAGAAATTAGGATCATGGAGGACAGACAGAAAGCCTCGTGGCTTATTTAAAAAGAGGAGAAAGGGAAAAAGAGACGCAATTATCATTAAGGAATGCGACAGGTGGAGAACGTCCCTCATCAGCAAACCGCCGCGGTGACTCTGCGTCGTTGGGGAGCGCTAAAGAAAGGCAGCCAATCAGGAAGAGAAAGTTGAATTCTGGGACAGAGAAGGATCAAGGAATTATAAATTAAAGCTGGTGCAGATTTCATGCTGAGCAGCTGATCAGCTGGTATTTATATAAAAATGAACCCCCAAAAGGAAATCTGTGTTTAATGTTCAGTGACGTGATTAAAGATGTCAACGACTTCGCAGCCGTTTGGTGGACTCGGTTGTTGTGCGACAATAAAAATGATGGTGTCGTTTCACCCCTCTGTGCTGAGGAATTGAGCTCACTAACTACAATAATGGACTCAACTCTGTGAAAGATGTCTCAAGTGCCTTATTTCAGACGTACTGAATGCCAGAAAAAGTGGTCTAGAGTGCCCGTCTTCTCATTACAAAGCAAACTGATCGGAGTTTTGAAGCTAGACAAGGCTCAGTGGTGGTAAATATTGTACTTACAGGATAAAGACTTTTACACACTCGGGGTGTGACGAATAAACGACAGCCGTCTCCTGGAAGAAAGTCTGGTGTTTTTTTCACCCATTCATCCAACCCGACCTCCTCCCTACAAGGCGTTTGTTGCTCTTTATACTTTATTTCATGGGATATATATGAATTACAGTGCATTACTTTTCGTAAATATAGCTACGAACGGTGTATGAGAACTGACGGCACACAGTGGTAAACATTTTGGCTGTGCTAGCTGACCGCTCCAAACACCATGAAAAACACTCTGCTGCTGCTTGTATGATCAATTTAGTTTTTAGAAATTCAGAATTTGATATTTTAGAAAGTAGAATAGGGACAATAGTCTGGAAACACATGTTTTCCATACTCTCTTTTCTTTTTCCCATACTTATCCAGACCTGGAAATGACTAAGATCAAATTCCATACCTTTCCATACTACGTAGGAACACTGAATGTAGGTCACCAGTACGTTTGAATGGGCTCGGGGCTGAGTGCCACAGAGAGATGAACTAACACGTTGTGGGTCTTGGCGTTTTCATGTGATGTGTTGACAAAAAGAAGAATAGAGAATAATGCCAGTCTTATCACTTAAGACCTCTGAAGTGAACAATTTCAAAAGCTGTAAATGCCAGAAGAGTCATATAACCACGGCTATAGTCATGTCATCACACAACAAAGTAATCAGATAGCATTGTTACTAGAAACGTTGTATGGCAGACAAAACTTCCTTTAAAAGCCGCCTCTGATGGGAACGTTACGCCTGATATTGCCATCTTGATCTGTTTGCAGTTATTCTCTGTACGGCTTTGAATGGAAGTTAAATAACATTTGAGTAGTTAAACCGGAGAGCAACGAGGGCGAAGGATTTTACTTGCTGTGTAGGGCCAACTGGGTTCTCCTGAGATATGATGCTTCCCATTAACTTTTCCTGTAGCTGCACCCACTGACAGTCTGTCTGAGGACCTGCGCAGTGGCAGGTCTCTTACTGGAAACAAGAACTGGCTGGTGTCCATGTCTCCTGACATGTGGCTGACTGGCTGGCTGGCTGGCTCAGGGATGGACCCCGCAGCTTGTAAGAGATGTGACTCGGCCTACGCCTCAGTTTGCACAGCCTCCGAGCTCTTCTCTTTCTTCTGGGTTGCCAAGGTAACCCCAGGGCTGGGAGAAAAACATCCCACTTACTGTCCAGACAGCTGAGAGAAAACCTGACAGCGAGAGAGAAAGCAGGCCAGTGTAAGTATTATGATTTAGGTACAGTAAATGTGTTTATCACAGTGGTATGTGGCCATGTTTATTTCCAGTCAAGCCCTGCAATGTTTTTTTTTCCCAGTTCTATAAAACATGTTCTCGTAAACTGACAAAGTTTACACTCTTGACGGCGCACCTGTAGGGCAGCGGGTGAATGTGCTCTTTCTTAACGCCGAAAGCCACACACGCTGAAAGAGGCCAACATGACGTACTGCAGAACACACTGCAAGACCGCGGGATTTAGAGGAAGTTCGTCACTGAAATAACATCCTTTTCTTGGCTCTAAAGCAGAAAGGAGACTTTCTGTGGATGAAAAAGATGAAGACAGACTCAATTCAAGAATTCAAAATGCTACGCAGACATTAATTCTGTTTCTGTTTCGTCTTCATGAAACGTCTTTTATCGGTTTTATTTCTATGGTTGAATCTTTGTCAACATGGTTTATTCAAGGCAAGAGACATCAGCAGTTGTGATGGAAGTATTCAATCCTTTACTTAAGGAAAAGTACTGATACCACACTGCAAAAATACTTATTACAAGTCTTGCATTGAAAATGTTTCTGAAGTAAAAGCATAGTAAGTATAGAAGCAAGTATAACAAATAAAAGTACTGGAAAATGCAGAAAATTATATATATATATATATATATATATTGGTATTTATATATAAATATATATTTATTTATATATATATTAATAATATCATATTATTATTATTATTATTATTATTACTCATGCAATAATAGTAATAATTTGGTTTGTATACCAGTGCCTGTCACGATTACCCAGGGCCCAGAGAGACACCTTCACAATGCCTGTTTTGTCATCATCATAAAAAACAATTAGGGCTGTCAATCAATTAAAACATTTAATTGTGATTATTCGCATGATGATCCATAGTTAATCGTGATTAATTGCAAATTAATCACACATTTTTTATCTGTTCAAAATGTACCTTAAAGGGAGATTTCTCAAGTATTTAATACTCTTATCAACATGGGAGTGGAAAAATATGCTGCTTTATGCAAATGTATGTATATATTTATTATTGGAAATTAATTAACAAAACAAAACAATGACAAATATTGTCCAGAAACCCTCACATGTGGTGAGCATTACTTAGGCTCATTCACGACAAGCTAGTATGACATGATTGGTACTAATGGATTCGTTAGGTTTATTAGTTTCATTTGATTCCAGTATCTTTACTCTAAAATTAATTTACCTTAACGCATTATTATCGCTTAATTAACTTTGACAGCCCTAAAAAAAAAAAAAAAATTATAAAAGAATAAAGGAAAAGTAGCCGATCCTCGCATTGTATTCATTCGTATTTGGCATTTTTACATGAAATATGAATGAAACGTTGCCAATTCTATATACTCTACTTACTGTTTTACAAAACTGTTTACACCTCCCTGTATATATATATTTTACTTCTCATTTTGAATACACATAATAAAATCCCTTAAATTCAGTTTATCCAGCCTTAACCCAGTCTTTTGTTCACATGACTTACTTAATATTTTATTTATGTTTATATTTTAGCCTTATATTTTAACTAGCACTATTTCATGTCTTAGATTCTCATTTTGCTTTTACTTGTGTGATTTCCTTTTTTATACACGTATTCAATGAGCATTCTTGAAGAGAACCTAAGATCGAAGACTTTCATTGCCAACAACTGCATCGTTTTAATTGTTGTGCATATGATGATAATAAAGTAACTTGAACTTGAATACATTTTCTGTCAGTCAACTAATTGTTTCTGCTCTATTGATTTATAACAAAGCATCGTCTTCTATAAGATGCAAAATCACATAATTATAGTGGAGTAAAAAAGTACAATGTTTTTCCTCCACTGGTCACCAGTCATAGTAAATATTACTGAATATTATGTAACTTCCCCCCAGCAATCTACCGAAAGACTGATAATTAAATCCCACAGCAAGTATTGGAAGTATAGCATTAAATCCAATATTTATATTATGTAGCTAAAAAAAACCCCCAGAGGGATTAAGAGGGTGCTGACGGACGATGTGAGTTAACATTTCCTATGAATTCGAAATGAGAAAGTGGCTCACATGATTATTCCTCCCTCCTATCTCACCACATGGATTTCCTGAAATTCATATTACCACCAGCATGTCACGGGAGGCGCAGAATCAATGGAAATTCAATTCCTCCTGGAAAGTTACAGTATTGTGAGCAGAGAGAAATCAGATAAGCTTTATTTCCAGGGAGAATGAAACGTGGATGAAGGGGTTGTCACCAGAAAAGGTGTCATTATGTCTCCGCAGCTCTGCTACTATTGCAACAGAACACATATTTTCCATCAGCAGTGGATGTGGTGTAATACTGAACCAGGAAACAGCTTTTCATTCTTAAACTTTCCTCTCCTATTCAACTGCAAATGAATGAAAGATTTTGACGGTCTTTTTGTCAGCTACGAGTAAAACGCAAAAACACATTTCTTCAACAAACATACGGCCTTGTATCAAAGCAAAGCTTCAATATTTTCGGACAAATTTAGTGAAGCATTTCAAGATAAAAAATAATTGTTTTCATTTATCATTTCAAGCTGCAAAAACTGTGACAGGCTATTACTTGATGGCCGGGGTTGATTGAAGGTTTCACGGTGCATAAGATGTATTTTTATTGTGACAGCGTTCACATTTGCCACGTTATTTAAGCTTAACTGCTCGATTCAATTGGACCCTGTCACACTTTGTCTCACCTTAGCATCCAGTTATCTAAATGAAGAACGGCTGCTTGACAAGACACTGAGAGGTTTCTGGACCTGCTAGGTTTTTACGCCCTGTCTACACGTATACAGATATTTTCCCTTCAGGTTTAAAAAGTAAATTTGATAATAGTTATTATTGTTGGGGGGGCTGGGATTCCTGGTTGAACTGCATGACTCTCATCACTCTGCTGTCATCAGCTGTCTCTTTACATGCATAAATGACAAAAGGGAGGTCATTCAGGTTCATATCCATCGCTCCAAACTTCGCCTTCAATCACCCAGAAGCACATTCAATCACCATTCGGCCTCGACATGTTTAATCTGTTCCTGCTTTGGCTTCCTGTGACTGGAACATTTTTCAAATAGTAGTAGTAGTAGTAGTAATTGGTCTGAGCAGTGCTAACAAAACGTAAAAGAGCCGGTAGTCAGCCATCTGTGTTATTGTTTCTGCGTGAAATGAGCTCTGTTTTACACACCGATCCACACAGATACAAAATAACCAGAGTTTTAAAAAATCTGCACCTTAGAAGGCGATTTTCATAAATAAACATTTTGTGACCCAAAACTCAGTTTGCTTGTGGACGAGAGGCCGAAACGTAGACGAAAACATTCGTCTCTAAAAATATCTGTATACGTGTAGACATGGCCTTATACAGAGCTCAACAGTGAAGTTCTGGATGTGAAAATCCTATTCATATTCTGAATTGCTGATTTGATTATTAGCCATAATATTGAAATCATCCAAGGTAGACTTACCATGAGGTACGAGACTGTGAAACGATGGTATATGTTCCTGTAGAAGCCACAAGTCCTTATGATATCAACCTTGTTTTAAGAAAAACATGATCATTTGTGATGTCATGGAGAAGTACTACACTACCCATAATCTTAAGTGTAACAGGTACGTTGGTGGAGCTCGCTGTTACCATGGAAATGCATAGCGCACCCACGAGTGATGGTACGTGCTCCTTCGCGCTTGTAAGTGCTGCTCCAGTCTGCTCCCGGATTTCAATGCAGGCCAGAATGGCGGTCGTTTGGAAACATTCTCTTATATTACGAAAACAGTTCGCCGAAATGTGTTTCTGAAAACATTTGAGGTGAGAAATAAGTCATGTAGTTGCTGAATCTGACAACTGTTAGTTTAAACGTTTTTCGAGGCGGCGAATTGCCATTCACAGTGGTTCATGTGATGAGAAGTTCCTTCACTCTTAAAATAATGATGTACTGATATCTCCAAGAATTACTGATATCTCAATAATGTATTAATTTTAGTAAGGAGTGATCACACGGATCAAGCTATGAAAAAAAGAGAGAGATCCTTCATGTCGCTTTCACTTATAAATCAGTTTGGAACGACACACTTGTTACGCCTTACTCATCCTGTGAGTCATAACAGTATTGGAACATGGCGTCAGAAACGCTCCACATTTCCAAGTTTGGATATTCAGTGGCTCATACTTGTTCTTATTCCTGCCTGGTCAGACAGACAGAAGTGTTGATGGGATTACTTCCCTCCAGATTGGACTCAGAGAAAAAGACAATTGTTAGACTATGGAGACTCGTGAGTCTGAAAATGCAACAGATGCCTTCACAGAGCAGATTTGCCTCGATCCTTATCCTGTGTAATTTAAGTGTTACTACAACATATTTCTGAAATGTACACTTGCACAACATCCTAACAATGAACAATGTTCTCTCTCTGGTCACTTTATATATAAAGTAGCTGGCAATCGATTAAAATAGTCAATCGCGATTAATCGCAAATTAATCACACATTTTTAATCTGTTCAAAATGTTCCTTAAAAGCAGATTTGTCAAGTATTTAATACTCTTATCAACATGGGAGTGGGCAAATATGCTGCTTTATGCAAATGTATGTATATGTTTATTATTGGAAATCAATTAACAACACAAAACAATGACAGATATTGTCCAGAAACCCTCACAGGTACTGCATTTAGCATAAAAAATATGCTCAAATCATAACATGTCAAACTGCAGCCCAACAGGCAACAACAGATGTCAGTGTGTCAGAGTGCTGACTTGACTATGACTTGCCCCAAACTGCATGTGATTATCATAAAGTGGGCATGTCTGTAAAGGGGAGACTCGTGGGTACCCGTAGAACCCATTTACATTCACATATCTTGAGGTCAGAGGTCAAGGGACCCCTTTGAAAATGGCCATGACAGTTTTTTCTCGCCAAAATTTAGCGCAAGTTTGGAGCGTTATTTAGCCTTCTTCGCGACAAGATAGTTTGACATGGTTGGTACCAATGGATTCCTCAGGTTTTATATGATGCCAGCATCTCATAAAGTTGAGCCAACCAAAAAATCGAAAGTTGCATTAATGCGTTAAAGAAATTAGTGGCGTTAAAATTAATCTGCGTTATTTTCGCGTTAACTTTGACAGCACTAATTTTTTCTCCTTAATTTTTGCTTACGTAAACGATAAAGTCAAGATAACAGCACTTGTACTTTTCTTGGCAATATATTTGGTACTCTTTCCACCCAGGATCAGCAATCTTTAAGAAAACCACTTGCTCATCACTTTGGCTGGGCTTTATGATCCATCTGATGACTGGAACCCCTGACCTCAATTACTGCTTTTAATCAGCAGCGCGGGACAAAAGAGTCGGAAGGGAGCTTTGCATTTTCTTTTGTTTCTTCTCAAAAGACAAAAGATCAATAAGAGGTTGTAAAAATGTTCAACTTGTAGGATTGTCTTCTTCCTGTCCGGGGGCCTCAAGTGACAGAGCCTTCATTCATATTTATCACACCCCTCGGTGGAGTGATTTAGGATCACGCACCGGCTCCCTGAGCCCCTTTCAGTCATTACATTCCTAACCACGAAGCTGAAGCTAAATCATAATGTCATACTCTGCTCTGCTTAAGGTTACAGTGACTGGTTGCAGTGTGCTCACTAGGCCGTCAGGGTCAGAGGAGACTGGACCATATAACACCCCGTCAGCAGAGGAGGGAGGGTACGTCAACATGTGGTTACACACCTGTAATAACACGCTGTCCACCTTTTATATACACTGTCGCACACCTGTGAGCCACGGCCTCGCCGACTCAGCGTTTTATTTGCTTGCATAGCCTTACTTTGTGTAGCTGGGGCGCTTGCCTGCATGTATTTCACGCCAACAGACAGCGCATTCATTTCAAAGAAAATGTATTGCAGCTTTGCAGCGGTGATCGCATAGCATGAAGATTATTTTCCATCTTTTTACAGACGTTACATTGTTATGCTTTCAGACGTTTGGACAGGTCTAAATGCTGTAAGAAAATGCAGACATGCTGAAGTCAATTTTCTTAACTCCAGGTCGGGTGCCAAATAATCTGAATAAAGACGAGAGTCTCGACAGCATGCTTCCATAAAACTACATTATATCTCGCTGCGTGAGAAAGAGTCTTTGTTATTACAAAAAGATAAACCCCTCTGGATGATTTATGTGTCTATTCTTTCTTTGCACTGACTCACCCTGACCAAAGAGGTAGAGAAACCAGTGGATGATGCAGCGTAAGACCTCACAGATTGTCTGTAATAACATATACGGAGATAAAGGGAACGTACAGAGGCATTATTACCTTGTGTTATCTCATTCTGGGCAGGAGAGCGGTTGTTCAATCACGGCTTAGCAACGGTAACTAGGCATGGTAGGCCTGTCAAGCTCTGGATTTCTCGACATACCGAAGCATTTATTATCATTATTTATTTTTTACGAGCTAGCCACAGCTGATAAATCTGCCAGCAACAGTTATAATTCCTGCACAAAAATAAGAGGCTGCTTTTGTCTAACTTGGTCTGATATTAACAACCCATTGTTTCCAAAATATACCAAGAATTTTGAGTGTTTTATCTGCGTCCAATATCGTTGACATGTGCCGTGCTGGAAGAGAAAGCTTGACAGGCATAGCAACAGTAACTAAGGGGAGGCGGGGTTTAGCTAACTGTCAACAAATCGGCACCTCCGACATTCCATCTCTAACTGATCGGAGGCTCGCGGGGTTAATGGGAAACATTGCAGAAATGGAGAATATGAAGAGAAAAGGGGGACTTTTCCCAAAAAACATGTGAAACAGATGCTTCTCATTCTCTCTATCTTCCCCCCCATCTCTTTTTTAAAACTTCCCATGAACTCGAGTCTCTTACAACGAAAACCGTTTTGACAAGATAGATGAGGCTGTATACCACCTGGCACGGCTCAGGAAACTATGTGTCAACTCCAATGCACATTAGATCCTCAAAGAGAGACAAATAAAACAGGCTGGTAATCTATTTAGATTTCTTTTTTTTTTTCTCTCCGACTTTTTTTGGAGCAGAGGAAAGAAATCTGGCTCATTCACTTGGCCTCAATAATGAGCTGGATGGAAATCAATACACCCTCTTGAGTTCGGTGCGTGTGTTTGGGGCTATAATTAGCTTATAAAATGAACCAACTTCTGTAGTGGTTCAGAAACACACAATCTGCGTCTCAGAAAACAAATAAAATACCCGTATTAAAAAAACAGTTTAAAGCTGAAACAGATAAATATTTCTGCAGAATGTTCATTATTGTGCCAAGTAGTTTATCTCGCTCTTTTCTTTGCCCACCAAAAAGGGCCTTGGTGGTTGTAAGTGGTTGTAATTGTACATCTGGTAGCAGTTAAAGCTGCGTACTTGGCATCGTCGAGCTTTTGAGAGCGGCGACGCGCTCCAAGAGCAGCTCGGTTCTCTCGCTTCATCTCCTGGGTAGAAACAAAAGAGACGTTTGATCCAAAGGAGCCCCGACCTTTGGTCTTACGGGAGGGGAGGCGACGTGCGAGAGTCACCTGGCTTTTCCCTTCGTGTTTGATTTCTTTTCTGAATCCTCAGATGTTGTTGAGTGAGCATGATGAGATGGAGAATGAGGATAAGAGGGACGGGGGTAGAAGGCAGCTTGAGATAGAGAGACAAGAGATGAAAAACACCTCCGGAGATGATTGATGACAATAGCGAAGCACATTCAAGGCCTGCATTCCACATAGATCTCTTCCACACCTGTAATGAGGAGGACGTGTCACATGGCCCTCTTGATTAAACTGCTATTTCCAATGTGACTTAAAAAAACAGGAATGTTATTTTCAGTCTCCCAATGGTAGGAAAGCACTGCGAGTGTTTGAACAGCTGAGTCTGAGATCCAGGCTTTGTTTCACGTCCTCCCCGTCTCTCTCCATTTTTTACAACCGTTTCTGATAAGAAACGCCTTCGCTATTACCCCAAACAAAATGACTTTGGAAAGATGAAATAGATAGACCTCCTATGTAGTGCAAATGGCATCATCCCCAACAGAGCCATTACTATTTGGGTTATTTCGTGCCATTTTTTATCCCAGATGAGTCCCCGCCGGCTTTCAGCTAAAGCCAATGTTTGCTGGAATAAAATGAGGTTATGTGTGTGTGATGCCAGCTCCTACCAAGTGCTCTGTCCTCGCGAGGCACAACATCATGATGCACACCGGCTCGTAGCAACAAACCAATTCCAGACAACAACACGTGTTAACTTGTATCCAGATGTGGCCCAATGCAAGTGGTTGAAAAGAGAAATAATTATGTAATGTACCTACAGCAGACTCAGATCTGAGTGTTTTCACAAGCTAATTGTTTTGACCATGACATAATCATGAATATCTATAATCAATATAAATGGTTAAGTACTATAATCACAGTGATTAACCTCTTCTGACGGTTGCCTAACACCCTTCAATTTCAAGGGATTAGCGAGGGTTAGCCTCAATGACAGATTTAGTCAAGTATTGTACTTAAGAACACTTTTTTCAGTATTTAAATTATATGCTACTTTTATTCCTCCACATTTCAGAGGGAAGGATGAAGTCACTGGTTAGTTCTCAGATACATTAACATCAGTCTTTGAGGCTTGTGATCCCTTATAAAAATGTTTCGTTGGAGTCCCTGGTCACATTTTAGATGTCTATGAGTCCACCAAAGGGTCGGGGGACCCCTAGGGGTCCTTGAGGGAGTTCCATGGGGTCCCCAGAAAAATGGGGAATGGTTTATTTTCACTATTTAACTCACTATAGAAGTGACCCCAATGTGAGAGTCATAAGAGTGACTATTCTGATCATAGGTTTCACTTCCTCCACAGTTATCTCCTCAGCTGTAGTTGACAGGCAACTATAAAATTCTGGTCTTATTCATATCAAACAATCAAAATCTTTTCAGATGGAGGTCCCTGAAGCGAAATCTAATCATCTAATGTGTATCAATTTAGGTCCTTGACACAAAAAAAGGTTGAGAACTGATCTAAGCTACCTCAAATTGCTTCATTTAAATAACTGTTCAAGGTCCAAAGAGATAAAACTAACTAGTATTTAACAAAAAGGGAAAAAAAACAAAAAAAAAAAAACTTAGAGAATATTCCTTTAAAAAATGAACGCAACTTTTTTTTGGCAGAAGTTAGACTTTTCCTCTTTCATGCCCCATTAATCATCTCATGACCCCTAAAATTGACCTTGGGGCCGGCACTCAGGTTGGGAACAACTGGATTTAACTACCAAAAAGTAATTAAAACAAGTTACATCTCAACTACAACGCTAATATGCTACTTACACATTGATGCATGAATATGATTGATGATGTAATACATAATAATATATCAATCAAGTGGTGTCATTTTTTGTACAATACTTTTACTTTCAGTACATTTAGCTGATAAACCTGCTTTTACTTAAGTAGGATTATGACTGCAGTACTTATTTTTACATTGTGATATTAGTACTTTTACTTAAAGGGACAGTGTGTAGGATTTGGTGGCATCTAGCGGTGTGGTTGCAGATTGATACCAACCAAGTACCCCTCCGCTCACTCCTCACGTTCCAAGACTGCGGTAACGTGAGCCGCGGAAAGCAAAACCGTCGTAACGCAGTTCATCTTGCTCAGAAGCCATCCATACCATAATAACACTACTTTAGGAACAACGGAAGTCAGACGACGTTATCGCAGTTTCACAAGCGTGACGGAGAACTACGATGACCTTCAGGTAACGTAAAAATCCGAAAGGCTCTCTCAAGAGCCAGTGTTTGGTTTGTCTGTTCTGGGCTACTGTAGGAACATGGTTGACTCCATGAAGAGGACCCGCTCCGTATGTAGATATGAAGGGCTCATTCTAAGCTAACAACAACCCAACAATTCTTAGTTTCAGGTGATTATACACTAATGAAAACATAGTTATGAATATTAGGCTATATTCCATTACAGCTAATAGATCCCTCGAAATGTCCCACACTGTTCCTTTAAGTGAAGGATTCCAGTATTTCTTCATCCTATACCTGATGTTGGCTGTACAAGTTTCTAGTAGCTGTTTCTCCAGAAAAAAAAATGCTGTGATCAACTTATCATGACTCAGCTGGGTTGGAATGTAATTATAAAAGCATTACGAGGTGCTGAGAGCAGCAAGAACAAGACATGCAAGGGAGAACAGCCCAGACTCTCCTCGCCACCAGGTTACTTTACATATCTGCAACCCAAGCAGCTCAACCCTCCGCACCACCCCTCCGGCTCCTGACTGTGGTAATGGCCGGGAGCAGTCACAGTCTCCTTGGCACAGCCCATCTGTTGTTTTTGTTTTCCAGACGGGGGTTGTTGGAGGGGAGTGGGGTTTTGATGGGTGGGCTGGTGTTGGCCACGGGTGAGGAATGAGAAAATGATGGGAGGTTTCTAGCCACAAATTGTTGCCGGCCTGTTATTACAGTAGGTTGAACGTTAGCAACGGTTACATGTCCAAACATTCTGACACAATGGTCATCTCTAAATAAAGCCTCGGCATGCTGACGCAGTCGGTCGGCCACTTTGGGCTCGACGAGGACGACGAAGCGGAGGAGGTGATTTGTAGCCTTGCTGTAACCGCCGTGGACGTGCAGAAAGGAATCGACTGCAAATTCAAATTTACATCAAGGTCATGTTTCTGATTTCAGAATCAAAAACACTCCATTAGATGCTTTAACTGGGCGGTAGGGTGGCTCGGTGGCCGGCACTGGCTCCCCACAACAGGACAGTCCTGACCTCACATCTCCACCCTGGTCCACGCGTTTCCTCTGGTTTCTTTCCATGCCCAAAGGTATGCATGTTGGGTTAATACTCCTGCCATTGCCCTTGACCCTGTGAACTGGAACTGAAGACACTGAAGAATAGCTGAACTTGAATGATTTAGGTTAAGCCCCCTCTAGAGCCAGTGGTTTGTCCGTTCTAGGCTACTGTAGAAACATGGCGGCCGGCTCCGTGAAGAGGAACCGCTCCCTATGTAGATATATACGGCTCTTTCTTAGGTAACGAAAACACAATTCTTATTTTCAAATGATTATACACGAAAGAAAACATACTTTTTATGTTACATTATATTCCTTTTCTGCCGGTAGATCCCCCTAAATGTTACACACTGTTCCTTAAAGCTGACGTATAAGGGGACGTTCACATGCTGCATTTTTTGCGTCTTCAGATAGACGCGTGACCGGCGCCGTTACGACACGCAAGCAATCCCAAAGGCCTATTTTTCAAGGTGTGACGGCTTCGCCCAGAGATAAAAAATAGTTAAACTTTTGGAACACTGCAGCGCGCACCGCATGTCATGTGATGAGGAATAACCAATCACAGCTGGCAGATATCTTTTCTTTCTTCGGAAAATATCAGTCTATGGTTTAGTTTAGTTTCAGTGAGGCTTTTCTGAAAAATTAGCAAAACTTCATCATCATCGCCATCGCAGCACGCAGGTTTTGGTTGCTTAGTAACGACAGGCACAACCTCCCAAGCACCTTGGGAAAAAGGAAACTACTACTTATATAGACGGGCAGTTACAGAATGCAAATACATGGATTGGCCTTTGATGGGAAAAATGTGGTTTGATAAAATGAATATCTGAAGGATAATAACCTAGCTGCTCTAGGCAATAGTTTTATATTAACCATGGACAGTGGTGGAAGAAGTGCTCACATATTTAAAAAATAGTAAAACCACAGTGTAGAAATATAATGTTACAAGTAAAAGTCCTGCATTCAAAATGTTACCCAAGTAAAAGTACAAAAGTATCAAAATATGCTTAAAGTGCCAAAAGTAAAAGTACTTATTATACAGAATATCCTGTTTCAGAATAATATAACATCACTGGATTATAATAATTATTAATGCATTAATGTGTAAAGTGGGGATTTCAGGTACTTTATATACTGCTGGGTGGCTTAATCCATAATAATATTACATATCCTAATTTAGTAGTTAATATATATTTTGTATTGACGATCTAAATCTGCAAAGTAACTAATGTTATCAAATAAATGTAGTGCAGTAAAAATTGCAATATTTCCCTCGGAGGTGTAGTGGAGTAAAAGTATTTCATATCAGAAAATGCAAATACTCAAGTACCTCAAAATTGTACTTAAGTACAGTACTTCAGAAAATGTACGTAGTTACTTTCCACCACTGACAATTGATCAAATTAGTATGTATAATGTGAAAAGCTAATAAACGTCTGCAACTCGTTGCTAACACATTAGCCATATCGGCAGATAATATGTCAATGAGTGTTTTGTTTACAGCCAACAGGTTGATTCACCAACGACACTTTGCACATTTGCCAGCGTCCGGGTCGCAGCATATGCTACACGGAGAGGGAGAGAAAGACTTGTTGATGAAATCTCATACTTTACCTTTCCTCTTTGGGTTTTATATTCAGGTCCTCCAGCCATTGATACGAGTGTAAAAATATAACTTTCTCCTCTCAATGATCCCCAGACAAGCTGGCTTTTGTTTGCTATGTAAGCAGCCCTCTCCGTCTCATACACACAGCCACTGCTAAAGCCAGCCATTGTTCCACGCCAAGATAATAGTATCAGTCCTTGACGGAGGGGGGTTACAGTCGTATTGGCACCAGCTGTTAAAGCAGCCATACTTTGTGGAGCTGATTAGATTACAAAATTACACTCGATCTCATCTGACATTAATTATTGGACCATAATATGTAGCTAACCTACCACTGGACTTTACAACCCAGAACTGCAAACAAATTGCACGGTGCGCCTCTGCAGTTAAACACGTCCAGAGTTAAGAGAGACATCGGAAATCTGCTGTCCTGGTGTCCAGAGAGTTGGCGGATAATGTGCCGACTTTAATAGGGAATTCAGACGGCTTAATCAGAATCCCAATCACAGTTCCCCCAAGGTGAAGGTTTTCCGTTGTTGCCAGCGGACTGTGCCCCGAGCTGAAATGTAACACTTTTTTAATTTCCTCTTATTTGCGAACATCAGTGTTCTCATGTGTGTCTAAATGTAAGAGTGCATGGGTAAAAGTTTGTTTGCAGGACTATTGTCTGGTGATCTTGAGCTGTGTGCTGCAGGGAGAGAGAGAGAGTACAATAGTGAGGAACAGTCACTATAGCATCATCATGTCAGAGAGGTAGCAATGGATCCACTATGTGTAGGAGGGTAAACTGATTAGGTTGACTTCGGAGAATATGTTATCTAATTTTGCCATGCCACAGCTTTTCTATTGTGAACACATTCATAGCTTTAAACAGAGGTGGATGAGGTCAAAGGTCAAAACTTAAATTTGTCCAATATCTTGGTTTATAACTAAATACTTGCAGAGCTAATGATGGGAATGTGTTTGGGGCTAATCAATATTGATAATTAACTTTTTTTAAAAAGTAGATTACCGTTGTTTTCTTGGCTGGTGAGTGAAGCAAATCTAGTAGCCACTTGCAGGCTCCAATTTCCAACCCTGGTCAGCAAATGCTAGCATACTAACACTACAAACAAGGCCTCACAGAACCACCTGCATGGATGTAGCCTTTACAGGGAGGATACCATTAACATGACTTTTGCTAAATGTAATGCGATACAATTAAATACTCACTTTGTCAGGCTAATAGTTAACTAAGAGGCTAACTAAGCAATCCGTCGTTACCAACCAGGTCATACTAGCTTGTCGAGAAGGAGGCTAAATAACGCTCCAAACTTAGGTCCCTTGACCTCTGACCTCAAGATATGTGAATGTAAATGGGTTCTATGGGTACCCACGAGTCTCCCCTTTACAGACATGCACACTTTATGATAATCACATGCAGTTTGGGGCAAGTCATAGTCAAGTCAGCACACTGACACACTGACAGCTGTTGTTGCCTGTTGGGCTGCAGTTTGCCATGTTATGACCCTGTGAGGATTTCTGGACAATATTTGTCATTGTTTTGTGTTGATAATTGATTTCTAATAATAAATATATACATACATTTGCATAAAGCAAGAATGTGTGTGATGTGATTAATCACAATTTAATTTTAATCGCTTGACAGCCCTAATAAAAACTATTAAAAACACTTAATGAGCCAAAACATTGCACTTGTGTGATTTTACAGTGATCCTCACTAGCACACCAGGTGTTTTAATCCACAGCAGAAAATAATCCTTGACACTTATAATCGAGGTTTGCAACAAATGATGATGAAACATGGACGAAACCACGACCTGAGTGAAAAATCACCACAACAGTAATTTCCTGCAATCTGCCTGGTGTGACTAAATCACACAAAGGGCAACTTTAAAACCAACCGACGCACTGCCATCTGTCATGAGCAGCCACATCACGAGGATGGCCCTCTCTTCATCTGTGAAATGATATATGCCATCGCTCTAATTATTGCCCACACATCTGTTGTCACGGCCTCCAAATCCCCCATGCAGAACAGACAAGTGAAGCAACTGTGGGAGAGAGAAGAAGTACGTAGGTAGTGATAGATTTACTGAGCGGTGTAGTAGAGAACAGAGCGCCTGAGATTTACGGCAGGTCTGCTGCCTTCGAGGCGGAGACACCTTCAGAGCCGTCCTGGATCGTTCCTATTAAGATTAATAATGCTAGTATTTACAAGGCCCAGATCTCTCCTCAGAAGCCCAGAGGCTGCCCTGGTGCCAAACCACCAGCAGACCACAGCAGAGAGGCAGACGGAGAGGAGGGAAATGAAAGGTGAATGAGTGCGTGTGAGATAACACAGTCAGTGATTCGCCACAGCAGCTCTTTTTAACTTTCTTACAAGTTAAGATTATATTTTATGTTTCATTAAATCTTTAATGAAAAGTGCTAAAGTTGGAGTTTTTCCATTTTTAAACTTATTTAACTGCTTATACAATCCCAGGACGGATAAATGGGAATTAATTGTTCCTTAAAGGGATAGTTCAGGTGTTTTGAAGTGTATGAGGTCCATAGTCAGTGTATTACCTACAGTAGATGACGGTCGGTACGCCCCCAGTTAGGAGAAGCAGACAGGAGTTACCGCACGGAAACAAAACAAAGCAATGTACTTAATATTATTATGTAGATCAAGCTAAACTATTCTTTGTATTAACTACTTGATTTTTTTTGTACGTAAAAAAAAAATTGTCAAAAAAGTAAAGTCAACTTAATTTTATGACATAGATCAGTGGTTCATAGACCAGCCTAGGGTCCGGGGCCCCTTAGTGGGGCGCCAAAGATCACATGGGGATTACATTTGCACATGTAAAACTAAAATCATAATAACACACCTACTGGATAAATTATACAAAAATCTGTATAAAAAACTATTTAAAAATACTCTTTTTTTGCTACCTAGTAGGCCACATTGTGTTTAAACCCAGTATTTCTGCACAGTGTCAGATAAAGATCAGACTGATATCATTAGTATTGTACTATTTGTAGTATCAGATTCCCAGTGGTGGCTGCAAATGATTGTTTCCAAGTCATGTGATCCAAACATTTCCAATAACTCAAGAAAGTCAACATTTATTGGAAAAAGATAGATTTTATCATTTCCAAAATCCACAACATGTTATGTAATGAAATATTCTGCTTCAAGCTTTTCTTAGACACAAGTAGGGAGGGCGGTAACCACTGACATAGATCAAGCAAAACTAGTATTTTGCAATGAAGACAGTATTACTTGAGAAGATTATTGTTTCAAACCACACATCCAGTTTCTGTTAAGATATGTTTAACATTGGTAACATTCATCCACTAGATGCCGCGTTCTCCCTCCCCCGTTCCATTGCATTCACTTCACAACAAGTGGTTGCCAGGCACTTAACGTCGAACTCAGACAGTTTTTTTCCCACACAAACGGTTAACTTGCTGACGACACAGAGATACCACATGATATACCAACGTCGTTATACTGTTGGCTCACAAGCCGTGTTAGAAGTGGAAACCAAACATCAGATCAGAGTAAACATTCATCTTTGACCCGACAAAAATCTTTAAATTATGAATTCACAAGAAAATAATTTTTTAGGAAAAGCCATACTTTTATTCGGCACCTTTCTTAAGACTCTGTGGATGTATTATTATTTAAAAATATTTGTCTATATACAAATTTTATCAATTTAACCTTAAAACAAAAAAATGCACAAGTTCTTGTGTTTTGAACAGATTTACTTCAAACTAGATATTTTCATGTCGGGATACAAACTTCATTTTTTATTGTTAATATCACAGATTTAATCATGATACATTTACATCTGCTTAGATTTTTTTTTTTTCAGTGTATATGATTAAAACACACGAAGGCATCAGATTCAGTCACTCCCTATGCATTTCATATTTTCACAGGCCTCGGAGTGAAGACAGGAATGTGAGTAAGTGCAAGTTCAGACAGAGTGATTTACATTTAATCAAATTAACCGTCTGTATTTTGTTACTAATGCTAATTTTTTTTATTTCCTATTCAAGTAATAAGAATCACAATGTGGTCTTCTCTACATAGCTTCAGATAATTCCTTTTTTTCTTACTATTGAGTCTCAGATTGAAACAACACTTTCCTCTCTTCCTCACTCTCCAGCGGCGCATACTCGCAATCGCTTGGCTCTAAAAGGTTGAGGATCTCCTGCACCGCTACCAGTTTTTGCACCCTGTCGGCCGAGAGCGATCCTTGCGCCTTTGAATTACAAAAGCGCGACCGTAGATGCTCGCAAGCGCCCGTTGCTGGCGGGATCTGAAGTATAGCCGAGGCCACGGTGGACAGCGGCTCAGACGAGCACAGCCCTTTCCACCAGGTGGACGCCGACACGTGCTGGCACAAGCTCCATATCCCGGCGCCCTTCCATAATCCCTGCTTGGCCGAGAATCTGGCGAAGCTGCCGAGCACTTTCCCCTCGTCCAGATTTAGATGGTGCGACAGGTTGGAGATGACGTAGTAGGCGTCGTTTATCTGCTCCCCGGAGAGCGTCTGCTGTCCGACGTGCTTTGGGTCCAGCATGTACGCCGCCGCGTGGATGGGCTTCACGCAAAACTCCTGACACCTGTCTAATGACGCCATGACGGCTTTCTGCTCGGCGCTGTGCAGCACGGACCCGGACAGCGAAGCTCCGATGTGGTATCTTAACTGGCTGAACATGTCGACGACGCCGGAGAGCACGGCGTCTTCTCTTTTCATGTAATCAATATAATTCCCAATCAAGTAGAGCAGGTTCCGACTGCCGCTTAACCCTTTCCAAAATGCTGCGTCTTGTATCGTTGCCCTGATGGGCGCTTCAACATCCAGCGTGGGCGACACGGCCATCTCTTGTAGAGAGTTCTGACCCTCCAGGAGGCTGTTGAACATGTTTACCACACCAGTCCAGTCAGAGCTAACAGGAAGTGTCAATGTTGTCCCATTAGCAGTGTGGTTTCTTATCTTTGTAGTCTGCCAGCATCTAAAGCTCTCTGCTAATATTTTCCGCTCTCTAACGTACCTCACCACCTGCTCAGCTCTCCTGCACAGAGCCTTCATAGACGGCGTTGAAACGGCGTCATCGAAGAGCTGCTGGACGCCATGCGACGTGCAGCCGATAGCCGATATGTGCGGGAAGGCTTCTTCTACTTGAGCCCAAGCCGCCATCATTTCCGAGGCGTCGTCGGTGACGACAGCAAAGACCTTTTGCGGTCCCACTTCGTTTATAATACCTTTCAGTTCGCCTGCTATAAAAGTGCTTGTGTGTGTCCGCTCCTTTGTCGTCGTACGTTTGTAGAACAGCTGCACAGGTGTTGCGACGAAATAAATGATGGCGCCAGTTTCTTTTATGTTGGACCAGCCGCTGCAGAGGATGGTGACACAGTCTGCTTTCCCTATGGCCTCGTGGACCTGGCTTTGCACTATGTCATACTCGCAGTCCAGGAGATGAGAGGATAAAGCCTCTCCGGTGGGCGGACAGTAAGCAGGCCGGAGCACGCTGAAAAATCGTTTCCAATAAATATTGTCCGTGAGAGCGAGGGGCGACGAAGTGGCGAACACGGCTCTCGCCAGGCACTCGTCAGCGTGCGCCTGGCTGCGCTGATCCACCGAATCAATGAGGAACTGTGCCCCAGGGGTGGCAGACGGTAAGAAGGAGAAGGAGGGAACGGGGATGGAGGCAGAGGAGCTCCCGTCTGGGCCCGGCGACTGCTGCGAAGCCACCGAGTACTCCTTGCATTTGTCCAGATGCATCTGCATCTTGGTGGCATTCTTTGTGTGTGTCTTTAAACAGTAGTTGCACATGAAGGTTTCCCGCCCTTCTTTGATAGCCGGGGTGAAATGCTTCCAAACACCGGACTGCATCGTCCTGTATGAGGAAAATGAGGAAAAGTTAAATATTTGCTATATTTCGAATGTCATAGTAACCAGGACACGGAGTGTTTTTAACCACACTGATGCGTATATGTAATTAGGATGCAACAAATGTTATATTTTCAATATCAGATCATATGTTGATTATCTTGACTAATTGATTAGTAGTTTAGTCTTTAAAATGTCAGAAAATAGTTTCAAAATGCCTATCACTACTGTCAGACAGTGCACATGCGCCGACCTTGCATGCAGCCTGTTGCAGTTGCTCTTTTTCGTTGCGGTCATATATTGCATGTCTTAATGCAAATATTTTTACATATTTCTTATATTCTCATTTCTTATTTTCATTATTTACTTATATTCTCTACATATAGTGTGATTATATTGTTGCATTTTGTACATCCTTTATTTCTATTTCTTACATTTCTTTATGTTTATATAAGAGCAACTTTTAACGGCCCAATTTCCCCCTTAGGGATCAATAAAGTATTTCTGATTCTGATTCTAAAGCCTAAGGTGATATAACCAAATTGCTTGTTTCGAAAGCAGGCAAGAAGGAAAGCTGCAAAATCTCCACAATGGAGAAGGTGGTAATAGAGGATGAGGACGTATTTTTGCTTGAAAAATGATTTTAACGCTTGTTTTTCTGTCAATTATCTAATCGATTAACCAACTAATTGCTTCAGCTCAGCTCGCTATTAGCAAAAATGCTGCATTACAAAACGGCAAAATCTATGGAATTAAGGAGGCTCATCTCACCGGAGGTAGCAACTTGATTCTCCTGATTTTCTCCCCTCTACTAAAAAATATCATACACAGACTTAAAGGACTTATGAGTCACGAGTCTCACTGCGCCCTTCAGGTGTATAGACAAGGCAGACGGGAGCACCTGCCTACAGGGCCTCTCTCTCTCTTCATCTCTGGTTGACAGTAATGTTAGTTTAGCGGTGGAGTCTGTGATTGTTGACATTTGAGCTCAACACACAGATGAATACACCGTGCTCCTTCAGGACGTTAGCATGTGTCCTCTAACTGCCTTTCTCTTTATACATCTCCTTTCCCCTGTCCTGGCTGGAGCAGTGTTTCCCATTTATAGAGCCAGGGCTGTGTATTGTATGAACACCAAATTGATTTTCAGCGCACACACAGAACGGACAGCTAGCAGAATTTAGTGATGTTACGAGCTGTGCCGAGGCTTCGGAGCGTGTGTCGAGTAATGCAGGAAGTTTTCTGTGAAACGCGTATCGAGGCTTGTATCGTTTTAGACAAATGACGTCATTGAAGACGCCCGAAGCCGAAATACAGTTGAGAACTTATTATTCCTCAATAAAAACGAATAACGTCTCCCATCTGTCATTTCCCCTTAGTTTCACAAGCACATTCACTGCCCTGTGCCCGGTTAAACCACTGCCACATATCTGGAATATATCTGCCTGTTTTATTCTATTTGACCGATAGGTGGTTTCGTGTACATATGAAGTGCTTCATGATGTGTGGATGTAGGTTGGAGGATGTAGGATGGAGGTGTATAGGATTTGAATCGCAGACTCCACCTTTAAGATCATTTACATTGTCTTAAGAAAGTGGTTCCCAGCCTGAAGACCAGTTTCCATCATCATGTTTAATTTGAATGCTTTTCAAAGACTTCAAGATGTAAAAGTTTCTTGTAATTCTTAAGCTAAAAGCAAAGATTTTTAAGAGAGAATAATAAATGTAATTTTGTGTGTTAAAAATGATTTTTTTGTCCCTTTACATTTGTTTCCTTTTGGGGTTATCAATCATCAGTGAGTAGCAAGTAAATTATTATGCCAAATTCCTTCAAAAGGGAAAATTTCAGTGCAGAACTTGCACTAGTAACTTCTACACTTTAACTTGCTTGGAATGATCTTTTAAGGTGAATGTGATAAGAATTGATTGGAAACCTGCCAGGTCCTTATTCATGTAACATCTTTATGGATCATTACAGACACAACAACACAGTAAATAAGCTACTAGTCGTCAGCTTATCCACCCACCTCTATGTAGGGAAGCTATTCCTCCTTCACAACAGAGTTAAAGCACATTCAGAGTCTTTATCCAGCTGAAGTTACAGTAACATCAGCTGTTTATAGGCTACAAAACGTCACCAAAGTGCTTCAAATGAAGGGATAAAAGTTGAAATTATCCCAACAGTCTGCACATTTAAAGTGTCCCGTGTTACGGACTAATTTACGAAGGGATTGTGGAAGATGTGTCATCATTTTGAGAGTAAACTGCGCTGCAGGCTGCACGCTGCAGGCTGCAGGCTGCACGCTGCAGGCTGCAGGCTGCACGCTGTTGTTTTGTTTGAGAGTGGAGCTACTTCCTGCAACAGTCAAGTACGGGAGCTCACAAGGATCAATAAACCTGGGTTCGACTGTGGAATAAAAGTACAGAAAGGTGATGATAATATTATGAGGTTTGCAGCTGTGAAAGGTGCTCTGAATAGCTCCAACTTTTATGGATAACAGGCTAAATTCACTACTTTCCCTTGTTTTAAATTTCATTACTGTTGACTTTTTTTACAAAAGTCTTATGTTCAACATTTTATTTTGGCCTATGTTTTTATGTTTTTATTCTGTATTGTTTTTATCTTGATGTTTGCACTATTTTAACTTATAGAATAGAATAGAATAGAATAGAAAGCTTTATTGTCATCGTATTAAATACAACAAGATTCACAGTTGCCACTTCTGGTCAGTGCTTTGAAAACAAATACTTGACAAGACTAAACGAGGCAGATAAAACATATAACAGGTAAAACACACACAGTTATAAAGTAAATAAAATAGGTAAAGTAGATGTAATGAATAAATATAAACAGAAATGTTACACTAGAAGTATAAAATATAAAAATAGATGTAATGTAAACAGAGGTAATTGCACTTGTAAAATAGGTAGGGTAGATGTAATAAATAAAATTTAAACAAAGCATTTGAGGAGTATTTTGCGTCAAGGATATATTGCACAGATAAATGTATCACACTTTGTAACTATGTTGTAACTATGCTTGGAAAGGTGCTATACAAATAAAGTTTATTATTATTATATTATTACTTTGTAATTTCATAGCAGGGTTAAAGTGTTACAGTTATATTATCCACAGGTCACAGTCTCTCTCTCAACTGCCCAGACTCTCCTCTGCCCTCCTCGCTCTGTCTCTCCCTATGGTGCCATAATAACCCTGAATTACTGACTGTAGCCCTACGGGTTAATAACACGATTAAGATCATATAACCTTTTTTTTCTTTTTCTTATAATGGCTTTACATGTCTACAACTCCAAAAAGCCTTTTTTTATTATAAGAAAAGAAAAGATTAAAAAATAATAATAATTAATGATTGGCGGCATTGCTTTGTCATTAAATGCTAACATTGTTGGGTTAAATAGAAATGTTTCACATCATGCATTAATTGTAGCTGGTGTGGCTTGCTGGAACTGAGCCTTAATTAATGACGATTTAAAATATCAGCTGTAGAAAAAAGTGTATTGAAGGTCTTATTGATTACATCTTTATGTAGAAGAATATTTTATACATACATACATATTTTTTTTATATATCCACAGAGGTGCAGAATAAAAGTATGGCTTTTCCTGGAAAAAACTTATGGTTGTGAATTAAGCATTTAAAAAACTTTGGCGGGTCCATAATGAATGTTTTGTTTATCTCTGTGGAGATATAGATATAGATATCGGACGTTTGGTTCCCACTTCTAACGAGGCTTGTGAGCCAATAGTATAACGACGTTGGTATCACGTGGTATCTCTGGGTCGTCAGTGTGGAAAAAAACCCCGGATAAATGGCTGAGATTGACGGTAAGTGCCTGGCAACGACTTGTTGTGAAGTAAATGCAATGGAACGGGGGACGAAGAATGCAACATCTGGTGGCTGAATGTTATCAATGGCACCTTTAAAGGATAATTGTATTAATTATATTCTTGGTTTTAATCAAGTATGCACTGTGTTGCATGAATTGCACCGTTGTTTGTTCTAGGCACTAAAACCAGATGCATATCCAGACGTTCTTAAACACGTGTAGTTTAAATTCTTGTCCCTCTGTGCATATTCACCAGAGTGATGCCTCACCGCTGGTACTGGTCTCGGTGTTAATAGCCCACACTGATTTGCTAGAACACTAAATGACAGTGATTATCTCCAGCTCAGGGTCACATTTCAGTGCCATGTGTCTGTCATTAGAGACATTTCTGGAGTTTATACAGTGTCCAGGTTTTTGTGGAGCGCCGAGTGCAGCCAAAGCAAACTAACTATCTAATTTGGGGGCAATCCGAGCTGGTAATGTCAGGTTGTATCACGGCTCTCTTCAGAGGGAGAATATTCACGTTGACACGCTGCGGAGAGACAGACGGTGACCTCGCCGAAGCACAGCGCTATTATTTTCTTGTCTCTCGGCGTCGGATTAAGTCGCCCGGGCCCTTTTTTGAGAGCGTCGGTGTTCGAGCCAGAGAATTACCGTCCGGACCACAGGGACACCAGAAGAGAGGAAGTAGGGTGATGTCATGACATGGCAGTGATGGACGGTGATGTTGGTTTTCTGGTTTGGCTGCTCTCAAGCCTTCTCCGGTCTCATGGGAAGTGTTTTCGCCATTTATTCAAAAGGTTACACTTAAATGACTCGATAGGAAATTCCACCGGGGACAGAAGGAACAACACAATCAAGACGTCTCGCAGTGACAGCATTTGATTTAAAGCACATTTCAAAGTATGACAAACGGTTTTTTTCCCCTCGTTTCGTTCCAGATTTAGTCGTCCCTCGAGCGAAAAGCTTCCTCTCTAATCCCATTTAACGTGGAACTGTAACAGGATGACATACCAAAAGCAGTTTCATGCTGGCATCTTGATAGAACTGTCACTCTTGCGCACATTTTCTGTGTGAGAATACAGTAACACAATCTGCCCAAAAAACTGTAACGGTGACACATAACCCCCCCCACCCGTCTGTCTGTAGGTTGAATATTTGGCTCAAAGATTAAAGTTATCGTTTTAAGATCCAAGAAACGCTTTCATGTGTTCGTGCCCTCTCTTTATATCGCTCTGTCAGAGCCGGGCTTAATCCGTCAGCGCCGGCTTTTGGACCCAAACACTTTGTGACACAAAAGCCTTTCAATTACCGCGTAAAATGCACTTCTTTAAACATGAAACAGCGCCACACACTCTTGACTTAGCAGAGGCATTAGGCCACTCAACAGAGGCGAATTAAATGGTATCATTTTATTCCGCTTTAATGGTTGCCTCTTGGAGCTTAAAGCTAAAATTACATCACGGGGACTCTGTTAGCAATTACTTGATTTATATCAGAGCTCGGCTACTTTTAAACAGGCTGGAAATAGCTTTAGTGAGGGCTTTGAGGGCACTTTATGGGAAAACATCACTTACTGTATGTGTAGGCTGTATGTTCCACCCTGAGAAAATAACATTTGTTGTCGCTTTTAACACCAGTTTCATTTGTTCTCTCCGTCTGTGGTTGACATTTATTAATAAAACAAGTGTTTCCATACTGTCTTAAAGTTTGCCTTCAAACAGTAATACTTTTTATAGATGTTAGGTTTGTGTTCTCTTAACTATTTGTTGTTTCTTTTCTTGTACTTTCTGTTAGCACACACTGAGAGCTCTCCTGTTGCTCTCCGCTTCCGTTTGTTATCTCAGAAATTCTAATTAATGTCAGGTATTAATTTGATATCGCTCTCCATGATAGAGTATACTTAATTCCGGCACTATAAAAACAGTGCAGGTGCGATTTGATGAGCTCCACTCACTTCTGATTTAATCTCGCAAACACCACTACGTTCCAGCTCAATTAAAAAAGAAACAAACAGCATTTTGCTGTCATCGTCCTCCAGCAGCTGTGCAAAGGAAGGACAGATGCATCTCCCAGTGAACAGTTGGGATCCATCCACCTCCATTATAATCCACCACGACAGTTGGCTGTTCATTATGGTGTAACACAGGATTAAGATAATTAATGATGATCAGCCCATTCTTGAATAAATATTCCTCCACATCTAAATCTTTGATCTCTACCCCTGCATGCACTACCCTTACCACCCAGCAGAGGCCACTGTGGCCAAGCGCCTCCACTAGACCTTTGACATCAGAAGACATGTCTTTCTCTCTCTCTCTCTCTCTCTCTCTCTCTCAGACTCTGGGTGACCTCAGCCTGATGCCAACTGGCTAAAACACCGGGCACTCAAAATGACAGAAATGCCTTATAATGCTACACCAGCTCACAATGTTTCTGTTTTTTTTAAACTGTCAAATGTTGGTTCAAGTTCATGGCCATATTTGAGGTTGTCAAGGAAATATGCCCCGTGCATATGTTTGATTAGCATAAGTCTTCATGATTTTTGAGACATGTCCCTTCTCCTACACGAGACAGCTTTGCATCTGCGACTGTAGTGACTACTGAAAATCAAAATGCTGCATAAATGAGTCCAATTTAGGATATTAAAGGCAAAGCAAATTGATTTTACACCGGTTGTAAATGAGGGGTGGGGGGTGGTGGGGGTTGTCATGAGCATGTGTTGTCTCAATGCTCATGACAACACATGCACAAAAAAGGAAATGCTTCTTTAACCCTCCTATTATCTTTGGGGTCAATTTGACCCCATTCAATGTTTAACGTCTCTAAATAAATGATTGACATCATTTTTTTTGCTTCATATTTAATGACTTTTCCTAATTTAATGGGGACAACTGGGTAAACATAAAATTAAAATGATGATATGTTTTCAATGTCCTGTATACATGCTGTACGCATCGGTGTTCTTTGGGGTCAATTTGACCCCAGGCTGTTTTAGCTGTATAAAACATATGTTTTGGATGATATTGAGGTCACCATAACATGCAACTTTATAATCTTCAAAAAGCTTTAGGGCCCTAACCTAACATAACCATAACTGTAGTAGTGCGAGAACCACTGATAGTTCACACGACATGGGGGAGGGGAAACATCATTCTCGCGAGAACTTTGATATTTCCCCACGCTTTGGGGGTGGCAAAATATGGTTCCCGTGAAGATATTGATATTATTTAAAGGGCTATTTAGGTAGTCAACAAACAAACATAAAGTACCTGACACATAAACTCGGGTAACAATTTTAATTATAATCATTTTCTGGAGGTTTAAATTGCTGGGGTCAAATTGACCCCAAGGATAAAAGATGTTAGTAAATTTGAAGGTAACAGGAGGGTTAAGCATAAAGGAGGACACGTCCTCATGATGGAGAGACACTTCAAGTGATGTTTACTTGACAATAGCGCTCTTCAGTTTGGTTCCTAGTAAGCAAGACCCGATGAGGCACCCAAGTTGTGCCTATCACTAACATCCAGGCTAGTTGGGTGTGTCAATACGACCTAAACCCAAATGGATTAGAGAAGACTCGCCGTCAGCTCTGATCACACACATTAAAAAGCATTTAAAAAGGTTATGGTCGCGATAATCATTCTTGCTGTTCAAACTGGCCATTAAGTGATTCCTTCATAACGTGCTTCCAATGTGCTGGGGGACAATATCTAGAGTCAAAATCTATAGTTTATCTGAAGCTAATATGAGGCTTCAGCTGTCTAGAGAGTTAGACTGATCAAATTAGTATCTTCAAAAGTAGCCGTCCTGTACCGGGAGGCACATAGACAGAATTCTGTACCAAGGAGATTGTAATTTTGGAAGATACTCAAAATTAGTTTGACTAACTGAGAATGCTGAACCCACAGACCAACTTTAGATAAACTTTTGATTACATTTTTGCACAGAACAAGGACTGCGGTAGCCCTGACGCCAGGAAAAAAAATGACGGCAGAGCAAGTGATGCGGTACGTATATGGAGCCACTGTTATTGGAAGTTACGTGGTATAATCACAAGTATAACAAGCAAGAAAGTCCACTAGGGGCAAACATTGACTTTACACTTGTTTACGTAACATTGTTTTACGTAACATTGTTTCACTTAACATTGTTGTACGTAATGTTGTTTTACTCAACGCTATTACACGTAACGTTGTTATACTTGTTACATAACGTTACATAAGAAAGTCTGCAAGTTATGTTACATTGTTACGTTAAAAAGTAAACGTTGACTTTACACTTTTTTACGTAACATTGTTTCACGTAACATTGTTTCATGTAAAAAAAAATTATGTAGTGTTGTTTTACTTAAGACTATTAAGGAGGAAAAATGACAGCGACTCTTTCAATGTACATACGGGCATGTCAGTATTGTTTGACTTGAAAAAAGTCTTGGATTGGTTCTTATCATCCTCGGGTCTACTATTTGGACCTGGTCTGACTGTCCTCGGGTCCCACGGCAGATTCGGGAAGCTTTAGATTGCTGTTTTGTTTCCGATTTTGAACCCCTGAAGACCTCTACTTAATCACACTACAAACTATGGCCTCAAAAAGATCCACGGAGTTGAATCAACACCTAAAGCTATCTCAAAAAAGCATTGACCTTCACTAAACTGATATGACTGAATATGGACTTTGGTTATATACCCGGAGTAACATGGTCTGTAAAGTTAAGTGCATCGTGGTTATGACTCCAACACAATAGTACCAGTGTTCTTTGATGAAGCCGAGCCTCTTGTGTAACATCTTCTGTCTCTGCTAGTTGAATGATACTGTATAGAGGCAGAAGGCAGCATTTGCTTGGATTTACCATAATAATGTCTCTTTCTCTCTCTGTCCTTGCAGCACATTTCAGTTCTCTGTGTGACGACACTCCAGTGAGCAAAAACAATAATGACCGTCTGCCTGTAAACAGTAATTTGCAGGTACAGTAGCTCACCGCTCGCAGAGCAGCTCCAGGCACAAGATGGATGTATTGACCAACAGAGGCTGAGAGGCAGTGCGTCTTATCTCCCCTCTGAACACAACTAATGTCCCGTAAGCAAGCAGGTGTGTGAGGGGAGGCGGATCAGGACTGAAGAGGATGGGTAAAAGCTTAATGGCTCAGAAATGGTGGCTGAGAAATCAATCTCCCCCCTCCCAGCCTCTCTACTCCAATTGTTTCCAATCCTTATTTCTATTTTCCGTGTGAAAACGACAAGCTCCAGCGCCTCAATGAGTCACAGCCATCGCTCCATTCAACCAATAAACACCCTGGAAAATATCACAACCATTTGTCTTTGAAAGCGTCTCGCATCCAAATGGAGTTTTACGCCTGTTTGTTTCTTGCGAGGCGGGGAGAAAACGCAACAGACTTGGATGCTAAATCTCATAACAACCTGCCGATCCGCTAAATGGAGCGACATTAATGATTAAAGCAAAGTTCACAGGCAACCAGTCTTTGTAGATAAACACCAAAGGCAGTGTTTACTGCAGCAGGCAGAGGCCAAGCATTTGTCGGGTCCAGGACTGTAAAAGAAGAGAGTGCACTCTCGAGTGTCTGAAGTTTGCAAGACCACTCTTAACCGCATTGTCTTTGTTGGTAATGGGCTTGAAGCAGCAGCCTGCATTGTTACACACAGTGAAGTCAGACAGGAGGCAATTTATTGAATGGAGAACAACATTTAAAGAACTAAGGAGCTTGAACAGACAAGAAATGTGAAATTATTTACAGAATAAATCTAATTACATTAGACGCAGTGTTCTTGCAGTATAGTTTGAGTGTTTACAATATGTTTACATATGAGATTTAAGGCCTTTGCACACCAAGACTGTTTTTTTTGTATGCGTTTTTTAGGACTGTTAATCGATTCAAAATATTTAATCGCAATTAACCATATGATTGTCCATGATTAATCACAAATTAATCCCACATTTTTTATTTGTTCAAAATGTAATTTAAAGGGAGATTTTGTCAAGTACCTAATATTCAAATATGCTTGCTTTATGCAAATGCATGTATATATTTATTATTGGAAATCAATTAACAACACAAAACAATGACAACTATTGTCCAGAAACCCTCACAGGTACTGCATTTAGCATTAAAAATATGCTCAAATCATAACATGGCAAACTGCAGCCCAACAGACAACAACAGCTGTCAGTGTGTCAGTGTGCTGACTTGACTATGACTTGCCCCAAACTGCATGTGATTATCATAAAGTGGGCATATCTGTAAAGGGGAGACTCGTGGGTACCCATAGAACCCATTTTCAATCACATATCTTGAGGTCAGAGGTCAAGGGACCCCTTTGAAAATGGTGATGCCAGTTTTTCCTCGCCAAAAATTTTGCGTAAGTTTGGAGCATTATTTAGGCTCCTTTGCGACAAGCTAGTACGATACCAATGGATTCATTAGGTTTTCCAGTGTCATATGATGCCATCTTCACTCTAGCTTTAAAGCTGAGCCCGCTACAACCTCCGAAAGATCGATTGTGTTAATGCGTTAAAGAAATTAGTGGCGTTAAAACAAATTTGCGTTAACGCGTTATTATCACGTTAACTTTGACAGCCCTAGTTTTTATTATTCTCTTCATTGAAAAAATCTCTGTATTCTTTACTGTGTTTATCATAAAGTGCTTTGTGCTGGGAGACAAATGAACGAAGTGAATCAGCTCATCAGATGCTATTTTGGATGATGACGTTTGCATTTACGGTGGCTCTGAGTGGTCAAACTTCTCTGACAGATGTGATAAAAGGCAGAACACTGAACCTGTTCCGAAAACTTTAATAACGGACAAAGGTTTCAGAGTCGGTGTGTAAACGTGACTGACACAACGTGAGGCCATATTTATTTTTAAACATACAACAATTTTGGAGGACAAATACAAAGTCGGTGTGCAAAGGCCTTTATAGTGCAGGTATGCAGTTACTTAGTTACACATGCACACACGCGCACATGATGGTTTCATCCTTGGATGCTTTAATCTTCCTGACATGTTTTAATAATGTGTGTAATATTGAAGACAAAGTTGTAAACAAGGAGTATTAAATCAAAGTAAAGTGTATCAGAGAGAATTTGTACAAGGCGCTATCATGATGATGAAATCGGTGTGAAATAAAAAAAAAAAGCACTTTGCATTTCAACGGCAAACCTTCAGCAGACAGACGGTATTTGTTCTGTCAATGTTATTTGTCAAAGATTCATGTTTCCTTTCTGCTGTTTTATTCTGGCGACACATCGCTCCCTTTACCAGATGTCACGACCCGAGCTCAACCCTCTTAGCATGAAGCATGAGGTCCGTTGTGGAGCCTGACAAATTATGTGTTGTTATGGAGACCGATAGGCTGACGCAAACATATGTTGATAACGCTGCTAAGATAACTCCCCTCTAAAAAGCATCCACAAAGATCTACAACCTGATACCACACAACAAGGTTTCTCTTTGGCTGAAGGAATAAAGAAAGAAAAACAGCAAAGTAAAATCAATGACCGCAACAGACACATTCTTGAAGTGTCAGGGGTTAAAAGGAGCCCTTTGGGTTGACTGCACATGCTTCCAATTAGGTCTCAAATAGGCAAGAGGAAACAGTTGATTTAGGAATATTACTGGAGAATGACTTTAATTAGCCGAGAGACTAAGGGGCCCTGGATGCGGGTACCACAGTTGGCACCAAACAAGACCAGACAGCATTAATCAGCGGCACCAACTGGGGCTGAACTCATTGGAAACAAGACGACTAGGGGTGGTGTTTGTTTATCATCTCCCCTCCTGATAAATCCTATCTGCTGACAACAAGTTGAAAGAAGAAGGATGAAAGTAGAGCAGATGGAAGAGGCAGGGTTGTGTGGATCGAACAAAGGTTCAGCCCCGCTTGTTGCTTCTCACTCCGCAGCGGAAACCACGCTATTGTCACTTCCAACTGGCACAGCTGGATTGTGACTGTTGTGACTTTCCAGCCATCAATGGGCTCATTTGAAAGGCAAATGCAGCCAAATTGAATGTCAATATATCGCTCCACGCAAAGCCTCATCTTATTAGATTGCTAAGGCTGTGAGTCACTCGCTCTGAATATTTCAGCATGCAGTGATATCGTGTTGATAATTAGGCTTTGGGATTTTGTCAATCCAAACTGAATTTATTGGCTTATTAGGATCAACTAGTTTGTGGTGTGTTTGAAATGTTCCGCTGAAGTACTTGGAAGTGTTTTGAGATGAAGACTAGGTAATAGAAAGTAGGGTAAGGTAAAGTTTATGTAATATGTCTTCACAGCCGATGCTTTTCACCATAATCACTTTGAATGAATGAGCATTTATTGGGTTCAGTGTCTTTCTCCGGGACACACTGGTGGAATTGAACTAAGTACATGTACTCAAGTACTGAATTTAAGTAATTTTATGCTACTTTATACTCCACTATATTTCAGAGGGGAATATTTTATATTTTATTTATTTCTATACATTTTTCTGACAGCTGTAGTTACTAGTTACTTTATAAAACTAAGATTTTACATGCAAACCATATGAAGAGCTCATCAAATCTGATGCATTATATAAATTTATCCGGCAGTTTGTATTAATCAATTAGTCGATCGACAGAAAATGAATGGGCAATTATTTTGGTAACTAAGTAATCTTTTTTATCATGGTTAATCATGGTTTCAGCTTCTCAAATGTGAGGATTTGTTCCTCATCTTAAATTATAGTAAACTGAATGATATTGAGGGTTGGACTACTGGTTGGACAAACAAGCCATTTGAAGGTGTCACTATTATGATGGTCCTATATACTATAAAATATTTAAAAATGAACTTCACCTCAAGCAAATACAACAGTAAATGCTGCTGACACATTAATTGGTAATAATATAATGACGTATAATTCAATAGCATGACAGAGTTGAACTTAAGGCAGGACTTGTAATTGCTTGGTATTAGTACATTTACGTACTTAAACTTAGTGAAGGTTCTTCCTCCAACACTGCCCCATTCAGGCTGTTCTCGTACACCGTTGATAGCTATACCTACGAAAAGTAATGCACTGTAATTCGTATATATACCATTAAATCAATTTGTATGTAATCCACGTAATCGTGAACCAGGAAGTATAAAGAGCAACCGCTGTTCATATTCCGTGTGAAACCAGAAGTCAACGTTGATTCATTTGTTACGTAACTTCCGTATTTAAGTAACGCCACTTCCGTAGATATTTCAACCCAAACCGTGATCTTTTCCTAAACCTAATTAAGTAGTGTTGTTGCTTAAACCTAACTAAGTTGTGAAAACGGAAGTTTATTTTGAAAAGACAGTATGCATTTAACGACAGGTAATTGACACGTGTTGCTAGACATTCATAGGAAATGGCAGGAAAACGTGCAAAAAATGGGGAATAACTTACATACAAACCGTTGTATGAGAATACTTTGCCCCATTAAGATCTCCCTCAGTCAAATCAAATCTGTCACCCACATATAAATCGCTTCCCTGAGTTCACTCTCTTCCTCCTGCAGGTGTAATGCTAATCATCACGTTATCAATTCAGCTATTTAATATGTGCTGCTGCAGCGGCTCCCCTGGGAAGTGCTTTGCTTCTGAACAAGCCATCTGAAACTAACTTTCCACACATTTATATTCAGGCGCTGACTTAACCAGGTAGAGATCTACCTGAGATGACTCTGAGTAATTATGTAGCAATTACCCAGCCAGTGGAAGAGGCAGCGTATTAAAACCATTATGGGGCTTTGACAGATTCTCTTAATTGATTGATGCACAGCAACTAGCTGGTGATTACCATGCTGTGCGCTCACATGAATCATCTCACATAAAAAAATAAAATCCTTTCAGCCACACATCACACTCCAGAGAGAGAGGGGGTGGCATAGAAAATTCACATGTATGGGAGGATGTTAATGAATCCACAAATGTTTGAATATTATCATCATAATTGTGTGTGAATGTGTGTATTCAAGCAGGTGTTTCTTTGTGAATGTGCTGGTCCATTATGTATAATAACCACAGAGGTACCTGTCAGAACATTTTATCTCTTCGCTCGACTTCACACTCTGACTATTTTATAAAAACCTGCAATTTTCTTTGCATTCTTTGAATAGCTTTTGTCTCAGAAGACTGAACAAGTGGGCTGAGAGTGAATTATTACAAAGGCGTACCGAGCATAGTTAATTATATACATAAAAAAGGACATGTCATGAAACAATGAATATGGTTTTAGTGAGTCCCCTTTTACTGATGCTAAGTATGTCATTTATGGAGGAATAAATCATGATCAACACTTTTAGACACTTTTATTCTAATGTTATAAAATCTGACGAAAGGTCATGAGCCTGTTTGAACAATAGACTGTATAATTATAAAGATGGATGACATGTCAGCTCCCCAACAGTGAAGCCAAAACATCTTGATCGCCCCCTGGTGGCTGGCTGCAGTATAGGTCTTGAGCACATGAGCCAAAAAGTTAAAGTACATTTATATTTAATACATAAACATGAGAGTGGAACCTCAAACTATTCCTTCTAAAGCCGCAGGATAAACTCCTGAATTGATACAATGGACGAACTACTGTAACAAGAAGAAACGCCAACATGAAAACAAATATACTGTGATGTTTTTGTAGATTGTTCCAAAAACGATAAAGCAAGAAGTCCAATAAATATGTATAAGCCAAACCTCAAAGCCCATCAGGACACAGTTAGACACAGTGGCGTACAGTAAGGAGCCATATCCCCTCCATTCATGTGCACTTTGTCCTACATATTTGTATATTTCTCAGAAGAAGCGGCTCCTCGGCGCTCAACTGCTTCCAGATGTGGAATGCCAGAGATAATCTGTCGTTTTGGATCTCAATGAGAGCGGGGTGTCTCGCAGAAGCTAGAGGTCCAGATTCCGGCTTCCAGATTGTAGACGTCCTACACGTGCGCGTGGTAAGAAGTAGATAGGCACACGTGGGCGCACACATACATACACACTTTAGGCCTCGAGCATCAAACCCAGGACAAGAAGTCAAAACTATCAGCTATCTTTAACTCAATTATGGTTTACCAAAAGAACATTATGGTGGCCCCAGAAGTGGTTCTATGCAGTATATCCCTCCGTATGCATCCGTTGATATATTCTGCAGAAAAACAAGTGAATACACACGCACATATTTTTTTGAGACAAAACACAACTTTTAAAATAAAGTATGCATGCCAAAGAGTCTTTCCAATTCAATTCCTTTGTGGTCTTGGTTACATGTTGTCACTCCAACCCATACAAATAACACGCACACCCAATACAACACGGCATTTGTTCACAACAAAACAAATGACTCCCTCATGTTTTTTTTTTTAATAGCAAAAAAATCATTCGTTCTACAAACACTGTCAAGATGGTAAATAAGTATTCCTTTTCCCCCCGTCATTTTATATTTTGATTACTATTTATTCATTCCAGTTTAGAGCTTTTGAAGTGGCGTTGCGCTGATGGTAAACAGATGCTTAGGGAGAGGCGGAACACAGAGAGGGAACTCTGGAAGCTCTGAAATCTGGATGCCATTTGAAAATGTGAGAACAATGCGCATCATCAACAACACGCGCATTACAAACATGTCTATGTAAGCGATGTGTTGGCCAGTTCTTCTTGCCAAAAAAGCAAACATTTACAGTGCATAGCAACGCACAGGAAGGATTTCTGGATGTTTAAAAAGTTGCGTCTGTGTTATATAGTTCTTTGTGTTTGTGAAAGATCTGCAAAGTTACAAAGCCCAAAGACCACGCCAAAGGGAGTTACTCGCCCCTACAGAAACACTGCTGCTGAACTGCCTGAAACGCCTTGCTTGAAGTCCCGCCTTTTCTCCTGTAACGTGGTGATGTCACCAAGTAACACATTTGCATAATACCTACCTCACAGCTAGTTTGGCACGCCCTCAAACAAAGCTAGTTAGAGCGGAGCTGGAGTGGAGTCTGAAATGTTTGGTTTGGATGACCAATCACAACAGAGTGGGCCAGCTGACCAATCAGAGCAGACTGGGCTTTTCGGGGGGGCGGAGCTCAAACAGAGCGTTTCAGACAGAGAGTGAAAAGAGGTGTTGCAGCACAGCCTCTATGAGAAAAATAAAGCGTTTTTTGAACATTAAAGCATGTAGACATGTTCTAGTAGAAACCCAAAATACAAGTATGCACCTGAAAATAAACATAACAGGTCCTCTTTAATAAGTGATATTGACACTGGTTTAGTTTTGATTTTGAGGGGAAACATTCAGTGTAGCGTTTCATTACAGTTCCAGGATTTAAAGGTGGCAGGTCTCCCATTGCCTACATAAATAACTAGTCCTGTAAGCCGGGTGCCAGGCATCACAGCAACCCAAAATGTAATGGCAACAGAACAGAGTAGAGACCGGGCACTCGGGCAACTCGTCATCCAATCACAGTAAAGGTTTCCAGACTGGAAAAAAGTGTCCGAAGCAATTATCATAGTTTAGACGGAAAAGCAATTTAGGACCAAGAATTCAAGAAAAAAAAAGCTCCTTCGCAAACATAACCGGGTAGAAAATTAATGTAATGACTGACATTGTGGGTATTTTTTTATGGCCGCAAAAACAAAAGATTGGCTCTGTCTGAGAGAGCGTTCATGTTCAAATTTTCCCTGGCACCAGAGCAGTCATTACAATGTTTGGCAGCAGCTCGCCTTTATGGATGAATGTTAGATCCACATCTATGGAGGGGAATACCAGACATCCAGAATGAGCTGAGCGGGAAATGTCCTAATGTAGCCTCTTTAAGAAAAAAAAAAGCCAGCCCTGAAAATACATCTACGGCCTCGACCAACCTTTTACCGTTTACGTGCAAGACTGCATTGGACTCTGAAGTATGTTATTGAAGCCTTCTCTAGTGGCAGAGGAGGCAACGTGTCAATAAGACACCAGATTGCAAATCATAAAAAATAACAAGCTCACATTTCTCAAAACAGTCTGCTTCTGCTTGAGGGAAAATGGAAGCGTTTAGAGAGAGGAGAGGAGAGAAGAGGAGAGGGGGAGAAAACATATTCTGTTGGATGTTGGATTCCAGACCTTGTGGCTCATTGTTGTCTCTGCAGAAAGCATAGCAAGATTTGGGGCCCCTTTGCATAGTCACCCCAAAAAGTTAAAAAAAGAAGTCAGATGTCAAATACTTGGTGGGAAACTATCCAGAACCATAGCAGATGTAGTCTGACTTACAGTGAAACTTTCTCCAAGTACTTTTTCTGGTTGTGAAGTTTACATGGTTGTCTTTTTGTGGCTCTTAGCAACTGACTGTTAACTAAACCAAACCCCTCTTCAGCCCCTTTCACACTGCGACCCTGAACTTATCTAGACATTACCCGGAGGAGCTGTACGTGAGAACGCAAATGTCCAAATCACTCGGACCAGACATTAAACGGACTTTACCCTGCTTGCTCCCCAGTACAAAGTCTGTGTAATGTCTGATTTAGCCCATGTGTAAATAGAGCTGTAGCTTCCCAGTGGTGTTCCTTATGTATTCATTCACATTTTGGTCGAAGTATGTATGTTTTAGCGTCAAAATGCTATTTTCCCAAGCCGTTCTAAAAACTTTTTCCCACGTGACCTGATGTAGGTTTCTGCATGATGACGTTCTACATATATCCTTATCCATTCAGCGTGTAGTACCTACAGTAACTTAGATGGCCTTCGGCATGCTCCCACTTTGGGGAAGCAAACAGGAGTACCGGCACGGATCCGAAAGTCACACAATAACACAAACAAACTAACCGATCGGCTGCGGTAGACCAGCAACTCCTGTGTTCTCTGAGGTAAAATTACTGTTTTTGTGAATGGAGTGTGGTGGCTTTGAAGATCGCGATACAACGGCTTCAGTTCCGTGTCAGAAAGGGCTGTCTGATGGCGAGGTAAAGCGGTAAAAATATTCTAAATATAGCATACACTTAAACTGATATTGATTTTTTTAGATGGGCCTTTTTTTAGTCGGCTAAAAAAACGTTGTTACCGGCTGACTTTTTAAGGTTTCAAGTGGACTCTTTTAAGAAAAACAGTACCCTTTAAGGGGTGTTAAATATACACTTCATGGCTGTATACATCATAAAAAGACTGAAGCTTTAGCTGCATGTCCCAGGAAAGAAGTCAGCATACACAACAGTTGATGATCCCTGAAGAAGATATTGAAATATACAACTAGCACTGTTATAGCTCACATTACACACTTGTCTGTCTTTTAGTTTAGCATCTTCATCTCTCCTCCAACCCTCCATGCCTCTTCTAGAACCTTTATCCTCAATCGTCCCTGTACTCTCACTTTATTTTCCTCTTTTTCTCGCTCTTGCCTTGTTCCTTCCTTGTTTCTCATGTATCCTATCGTGTCTCCTCTGGTCTCATCTGATCACTTTCTCTGCTCTCTCCGTCCTCTCCTTTCACAGAGATGTGAGGAGCGCTGCCCCGGGGTCTGGCCTTGGAACAAGCGGTTTCCTTGTGAGGCTCTGTTTGCTTTGCGAGGTGTTTTCTCACATAGCAGCGTTTCGCAGCTTTGCCTGGTAGATCACACCTCCGTGTGTGTGTGTGTGTGTTTGGGAATACTCGGTATGAAGTACTCCGAGCTCGTGAATTCATCTATAGTTTGGGCACATTCTTAACAGCTTCACGCTCAGCGTGTGTGCGAGCATTTGTTTACAGTGCTGAGTTGTGCATGTATGTATGGAATGAGAGCTGCCTCGGGGCGGTGCGTACCTAAAGCCCTGCTCACCGGATAACTAATGAACCAAGGCATGCCTGCCTTCCTGTTTTCTGAATCAACAAACATTTAAGGGAAATCAGCAGGTCTTTACAAGGCGTTATTAGAAAGACTAAGAGGAAAAACACCATCTACCTCAAGTGCTCTCAAATGAATACCAGGAGAAAGTGCTCGGGGAAAATGGGCTGTGAAAGTGATCATATCTCACACTCTCAAAAATTGGCTTTTGTGCTAAATCAAGAAAGATTTAAAAGTGTTCTTTGCAACTGAAAATGAGTTTCGCAAGTATATATTTCAAAAAAAGAGCTCCGGTGAATAGATAGGCTGACACTTTTGGACCCACAGGAATAGTTGATAAGGCTATGATTTAACATTTTAATACAAATCCCATCACTTTCTTACAAACCTTATACAGTAGGAATTCAGTCAAGTCAAAGAGGTGTGGAGCTGCCGGTTTTCATTCTGAGCCACACTATTGGTGTTAGAAGTAGCAAATATATGAGGTTTCTGGTATTAAAGCACATATTCCTCAGTTATGCTGTTCTTATTGTGTTTAATTTACATTCATAACAAAGAGCTGCAGGTCGAACGCAGACTCCTGTTAGCCACTGAGGAGCTCAACATGAGCAACTAGGGGAGTGCTCAGTAGATGCTGCCGGGCTCAGGTATTATTCTTGTTTTTATCATCCACCCGAGTTTCGTTTTGCACCTCTTGAAGCTGCAAAAATCCATCACAAGTATCACTGATTTACATGGTGGACTCATGGATAACGCATTTGCTGCAGTGTGTTAGGATTAATAAACACATTAAAACGTTATATTCTCAGTCAGTTCAGTCAGTGGTAATATTTCTCACAGCGAATCCTATGACATATTTTGTCCCATAGAATTTTTTTTTGTCATCACACGTTTGCTCAGAGCCAGCTGTAATATTGATTTTGTCCTTTTTGCAAACCCTTGTCCATGCTGAAGGTCATGCTGCCTATTGATTTTGTCTCAACATGTTGCCACATGGCATTGGCCAGTGACTCAGATAAAAGACACTTATATACTCTGCTAATTTAAAATGCACCTGTAAACATACTGTAAACATACTGCATACTGTGAACCACTGACCTCGCTGTGTGAACTGTGATTCAAAGTATTCATTTTAGGGACATACTGTGCAAATGTGGTGAAATGCAGTTGGGAAATACTGTCAAGTGCTACAGGAATGAGTCCTCAAACCCTGAAATGAGTTAGCATTTTAGCACTTCTGGTTCCCTCGTCTGGAAGTCAATGGGTTTTTTGAATGGGTTTTTAGTTAGATGCCTGAAATAATGTCTGTGGTTAACACAAGTGATTTTATAATTTTTTTCTTTGATATAAAATATGTCAGTAAATACCCCACTCGTGAATTTTGAAGCCTTTACGTGTCTTGAAAAAGGCGGTTGCTAACAAGTGGCTAAATGAGACTACTAAACGTCATCAAACAGACTCGTTCGCCTTTACAGCCTCGTTGTGTATACTCGCGCTCATGTGACCGTGTTGTAGTTTGTTTACAGCCTAACGTTAGCTTTTTACTTCTGGCGAATGCATTTACGCTTCAAAAATCATAAAAGTGGTGTTCATTTGTGGAGATTATCTTGCTGAACAAAACGTGTAAGTATCATAAACGTTTGTTTGCCACAGAGCTTATTTTCTGCAATAATCCAAAACCCAATGGAAAGATCTCATTGGCTTTTTGTCCAGGGAACCCAGGGCGTTGCTAACTTCCTGGTTGGCCACTTCTCTGCCATGAGTTAGAATACATGAGATAAAGAAAACTATAAGTAAGTTAAACTATCAGTAAGTGGGCCAAACAGTTGGGATGAAAGTGCTAAATTATTAACAGTTAATACATATCTTAAAGATGCGGTGTGTAGGATTTGGCGGCATCTAGCGGTGAGGTTGCAGATTGCAACCAACTGAAATTTCTCCCGTGTGCCAAGGGTGTAGGAGAACTACGGTGGTCGACACAAAAAACGTGAATGACCCTCTATAGAGCCGGTGTTTGGTTTGTCCGTTCTGGACTACAGTAGAAACATGGCGGCCGGCTCCGTGAAGAGGACCTGCTTTAAATAGACATCACAAAAAGCAGCAGCAGTCTCTAGTATTTGATGAAGTCATTTGTTTAGGAGGGAAGGATGAAAAAAAGATATCTTAAAGATGTTTTTCGTTGCTGTGTGAACCCCTCAACGTCTTCCTGAAGGGAGTTCTTCAAGTGTCTGTGCAGCAGCCGTATGAGGCACTGAAGGCCACTGTAAAAGGTCGGCCTTCAGTATCACAGACATTTTTCATCAGTCTGGACTAAACATACCAGAGACATACATTCTGTATATGTCTGGAGTGGGAAAAAGAACAACACATTACATCACTCCCAAGTAATGCCACAGAGCCAGGGTCAGCTGACAAAATAGCATTCCTGCATTACGTGTGTTTATCACACCTGCCCACTCGACAGCCTCTCCTGAGATGTCTGAGGCGATGCATTCAGAGATGTTAGCATTCCTAGACTTGAGCACAAAATGACCTGAGGGATGGGATTTTCCCCAAGATAATCTGTGAGGCAGCAGTGGGAGGCAGCGCATAAGCACTTGTTTTTGCTGATCTCCACTAACATAAAAAAAAAATACCTCTAGTGACAAAACAATCCGCGCTAACAAGTCTCAAATCTCACTTGCTGAAGATACCACTATGTCCTAAATTAAACTGTAATTAGGGCTGTCAATCTATTAAAATATTTAACCACGATTAATCGCGTGATTGTCCATAGTTAATTGTGATTAATTGCAAATTAATCACATTTTGTATCTGTTCAAAATGTACCTTAAAGGCAGATTTGTCAAGTATTTAATACTCTTATCAACATGGGAGTAGGTAAATATGCTTGCTTTATGCAAATATATGTATATATTTATTACTGGAAATCAATTAACAACACAAAACAATGACAAATATTGTCCAGAAACCCTCACAGGTACTGTATTAAGCATAAAAAATATGCTCAAATCATAACATGGCAAACTCAAGCCCAACAGACAAGATACCAGATACCAGTATCTTCACTCTAGTTTTAAAACTGAGCCCTCTACAACCTCCGAGAGATTGATTGCATTAATGCGTTAAAGAAATTAGTGGCATTAAAATGAATTTATGTTTAACTTTGACTGCCCTAATTATAATCTTTCATCATTTTTGCATCTGAAGAGTTCAATTCATGGTCATTCACCCCTGCATCCAAACCAATTTCCCCCCTCAGACAATACCGCAACCACCCATCTGATGTTATCACTGTGGCCGCACAGGACAGGAAAAAAAGGTGAAAACGCAGACAGACTCTGATGCAACTTGAATTACAGCACCCCACCACCGTGACCTCTCGCTCTCCTCCATACCAACAGAGAATGACTGGTTAGAACCAGACAAAGAGGAATTTCAGCACTGCGGCCAAAACTCAGACACTAGAGCAGAGATCAGATTGCATGTAGATGTAGTTCTTGAGCTTACACTGATACCAGCCTCATGCTGACTGCAAGCTTTCACAGGATTGGCTAACAAGCAACGGGGAGTACAGAAAACATTGACTGCATTGGGAAATCCAATGGACTCCCGGTCAAAGTTTGAGTACCCTTAGCACTGCTGTTTGTATTACAAAAAGTTTACATCATATTTTAACCTTGTGTTTTGTTGAGATTGGCTTTACTTCCTCACTGAGAAGTGGTAGATAAAAAAAGTACTGTCAACAATAATCACTGATACAAAGAATATAGAAATCCATTGTATTTAACCATGTTTTGTAGCTGGGGTCTCTGACACTACAAAAAGTAAATGCCTATTTTCTGTAGTGGACTTCTGAAGTAATGTTAAAGGGCGGCTCCATCTGCGTTCTTTTCTGGGTTTTTCATATTGAAACGCCCACTCATAGCTTACCAAAGTAAGCTAATCAATAAGGTTATGAATAATGTGGACGCTAGCACTAGCTGAGTCAATGTAAATAACTCAAAGGGTTAGTTTGGATGTTTAATCCCGTGTTCTATGAGGTAAAATTACTGTTTTTGTGAATGGAGTCTGGTGGATTTGAAGAGGGATATACAGTATAATGGCTTCAGTTTCTGTCGGAAAGGGTTGTCTGATGGCGAGTTAAAGCGGCTGTTGACGGGAGCAGCAGAAAAACTATAATATTTATTTTAGCCACCTAAAAAGAATCAATATCAGTTTAAATGAAAAGATAAGATTTGCTCTATGAGGACCTAAGGATAATTTTAGCAGTGTATGGCAATCTTTCATTACATATCTGCTTGAGCAGCAGTGAGATTGTAGTATGGTTTGTTTTCATCATTTGCTACAGAAGTTTACTCTAAACCGCCACGCACACTTACAAACACGCACACACCTTGTCTATTGTTTTTGTTGTTTTTTGTCTGTTTTTTAAAAATATTATTATTATTATTATATGGGAATTATCTCATTATACTTGTTTGTCTGTTTGTTTCCTTAACACTAAAAAAGAAGATGAAAAATGTTTTCCTGTTCTTTGTATACAAAATGTTTTCTTTTTTTACGTGAAAACTAAAATACAAAGTGGGAAAAAAATAATATTTTCCGGTGGGGAACTAAAGCTGTTATCTATGCTCATTTCAAAGCCACCCGACTCCATTGAAAAAAACAGTATTTTTACGTCGCAGAACACAGGTGTTGCTGGTTCACCGCTGCTTCGATCGGTTAGTTTGTCTGTGTTATTGTGTGACTTTCGGATCTGAACTAACGTGGCGTCCACCGCAGCATTGTTTAGCTCCCGTGCCGGTGGTACTCCTGTCTGCTTCTCCAAACTGGGAGCGTGCCCACCGCCATCTAAGCTACTGTAGGTAATACACTAACTATGGATAAGGATATATGTATGTATATATGTAGAATGTCCTCATGCAGAAACCTACAGTATGTCAGGTGGGAAAAAGTATTTAGAAGGGCTTGGGAAAATAGCATTTTGATGCTAAAACATGCATACTTTGACCAAACTTTGAATGTTTGGATTTGAATACATAAGGAACACCACAGGGAGGCTACAGAATTATATAAAAACCTCATAATACCGAAACATAATGGACAAATTTTGAAGCGAGTTTCAAGTGGAGTGGACACACAAGCATCTGTACAGCAACATCTCCAGCAGCCATCTGATTCTGGCTCTGCACCGGTCAACACATACTCTAGATGTGACAACCTACAGGTTCATACAGCACAAGTTCCCATTTTAGAAACTCTTGCCCACACATATTCCTCCGCCCTTTTTCCCACACCCATAACCTCTGTTTTCTGTCTTTCACTCTGTCTGTCAGCTCTCTCCCTCAAGCCTCTCTCTCTCTCTCTCTTGAACACACATATATACACAGAACTTTTCCTGTGCTCAACTCCCCTTCCCAGCAGAGTGATGCAGCTTTGCTTTTATGAGATACCAGAGTCGGGCTTGCGGCAGGATGACTGACTGGCTTGTAGAGAGGACAGAGGAACCATTTTGTGCCCCGCCGCCTCGCTGAATCCCTTTTTAAAATATTCATTCATAAACTCCCGGAGCCTTTTACTCCACATCAAACAGTAGACTCATAGGAAAAGCACTGAGCTGATGCATCCAGAGAGGAAAACAAAAATACAGGGTAAACAGGACCACGGGTGAAGACCACAATTAATCTAAATATTTATGCGCTAAATATACTCTGATATATTCATTGTGTTTTTAGGGAAATGATTTGGACCAAAAGTGAGTCAACAGGATTTGAATTTGGGAAAATATGCAAAAGCTGTTAAGAAACTGCTTACTCATTTTGCAGAGCAGCTGTGTTCTCTGGGAAATTGTCCAAAATAATGAGTTTTTATTTATTTATTTATTACTTTTTTTTTAGATGAAATGATGATAAATTTGTGCATATCAAGAAATAAAGTATTGCTATCTGTTTTGATGAAATTGAGGTGATGAGACATCGTTTTCATCATCAGGATTCAAATCCATCACTGAGTTTGTGCATAAAGTTTGTAGTAACACTTCAAAACTAGTGATTTACTAAAATGGGTTGCACCATTAAAACGTATCTTAGCCGATGAAGACCTCGGAAACATCTGTACTATCCAATCAAAGGCAATCAACTATGTAAACAGGAAGTCACTATAGCATCACAAACTGTAGCGTAACTTCCAAAAAAGTACAGTTTTGAGGTCTTTAAACACCAGGGGGGCGTTTTTAAGTGTGATTAATTTGCACGCCAATCTGTTGTTTTTGTCATGAATACTTTCACACAGAGCGTGAATATTATGTGGCAAAAAACTGGCATCATTTTTTTTTCCAGAACGAGGTCGATTTTCTGAGCTTTCGCACCGTGAATAAAGGCATCAACCAATCACGTTGTACGGAACGGGTTGAGGTGCGCCTATATTTATGAAACAACAACACAGACGGCAAACTGTATTACTCCTTTTAACCTTGACAAAGGCAGCACAGATCAAACCCAAACCCAACTAAATTCCCTTTCATGCATGCATTGAACTGGTGTGCTGTGTGTGCAGCCATTTCAGCTTCACTGTAGTAGCCTAGAGCTTTAACTAGATGACAAGCAAAGTAAAAGCTACAACACCCGCTATCTTTTAAATACAGAACTGCAGTATTTAATCTTTTTTTGTCTCCCCACAAATGACTCCTCTTTACAGAAGCTTCTCTGACATCTCACAAGTCACCCAAACCAACTCCTCGGCTGTGCGAGTACAGAGTGCCTGGGCGGCGGTATCTCGTCACAGAAAATATTACGATATCTGTGCTGAATGTCACAGCTAATAGACCTCGGCGTGACAGATTTATGAGCATGAGAGCGGGCCAGACAGAGGAAAGAAAGGAGGAAATGGAGAGGAAATCAGGGGTGATTGTGATTAAAGCGAGGCCCAAGATGAAAGGAAGTAATGCATGAGAGGGGAGCGCAGTAGGGGGGCAGTGAACCTCACTCAGTTTTAAGCAATTAAATGTAGTGTGTAACAGCTTGTGTATCTAAATAAGTTTTAAATTGGCTGCGCATGTGATGGAGACTTGTTTAGAAGTAAATGTTATTTGTAGTCGTATATGAGAAGAGAAAAGGGGGGAGGCGGTAAAAGAAAAGTGGGATGTAGCCTCTGTAAAATCTTTGTTTCTTCACAGTTCCCTGTTCCTGAAAGCACCTTGGCCTATTTTTTATCCACGGCGTCAACACAGTTTGTCACGGCAGGGGCACCAAACATGCAGGCTGCCAAAACATCCCATTCTGGATGGGGTGTTAGATGGCTCCCCCCCCCTCCTCTCTCACCCTTCCTCCTTCCTCCTCCTCCCTCCTGCAGACACCATAAATCAGCCGATGTCTCTTCGAGGTTGACCTGCTGATGAACCACTCGCTTTTAAAAAAGCCATTTAAATAGCTAAAGCATGGGACCACACGCACATACGAGCAATGCACTTCTGTGAGGACAGAAGTTTAATATTTAATACCTTACTACTGTACTTTTGCAGCTACTTGAATAGAAGCAAATAAATTCTGGCAACAGCGATGAGCGGTGATGAAAATAAAGTGCTCAAAGGAATGTAGTTCATACGGAAGCCCTGAAAGGCAAGTGAGATTTTTTTTTTTCTGGTGATCCATTTTCTAAGTCTGATCTGAATTGTTTTATCTCCTGTGTGTTTGACTTGAGAACAGGTAAAAAAAAAATGCTTTTGCCAGGATAATCTTTCTAAGTTCCTTGTTTTCTGTGAAACAGGTGGAAAATATTTTTTTCAGGCTGAGTTTTTGAAGTTACTTTTTTTTTTCCTGTGTGAAAACAAACACTTAAAAATTCTTCCACCTGTTTTCACCTGTTTTTTTTTTTTTCACCTGTTTTCACACAGAGGCAAAAAAAGTAACTTAAAACAATTAACCTAAAAAGGTGTTTTTTTTTCAACCTGTTTTATCACAGAGACAAAAAAAGTAAGTTAGAAAAAATAGCCTAAAATAGTTTTTTGTTTCACCTGTTTTCACATAGAGGCAAAAAAAAGCAACTTCAAAGTTAGCCTAAAAAGTTTTTGTTTTTTTCTCGCTTGTTTTTACACAGGAAAAAAGTGACTTTGAGAAATCAGCCTGATTTTATCCTCCCCGTTTCACTGAAAAAAAGGAACTTAGAAAGCTCATCCTGGCAAAACTGTGTCATAAACACAAGAGAGAAAATAATCTAGATCAGACTTAGAAAATGAATCACCAGAAAAAAAAAAAAATCTCGTTTGCCCTTTAGGGCTTCCATAAATTCATATTCCAATCAAAAAGTCATTTTGCCATGCTCGCTTATGGAGACAATGTCTCATCAAATGCTACTTTATATTCAGCTTTCCTTTTCTTACATTCGCCTGTGAGGGATTGTTTTGTTCTGGCAGACAGGAGAGATCTGGGGAGTTCAGGTGGGTCAGCGTCAGGTCATAGCAGAGAGAGGAAGGTAGAAACAACAGTGAGTAAAAGTCAGAAAAACAGGCACAGCAAGAGACACACATAGAGAAACAAACACCCAGAGAGAAAAAGGAGCAGGAATAGAAAACCAGAGGAGTGAAAAAGCAGACAAAAGTGTCCCGGGGCGAGGCCTGCAGGAAATGAAGTCAACAGTCTCAAAGAAATGAGAATGGGAAAAGCAGCTGTGGGGCCGCCGTCCTCTGCTCCCCCAATCTGCAAGGCCTCTGAGGGCGAACTAACACCACATGGTTAATGAGTAGAACCAGAAAATGACACCGTAGTTGATGACAGACTGTAATTAAATGCTGATTAGAGTGTGATTCTAGCTTTGCTTTGCCACAAGTGCTATAAACTGTCGCAATAGAAACTCAAACAATACCAACGTCAAGTACTGCAAGGTGCTCATTGTGATTTATGCCAACTTCCTATGGGAAATTTTAAAATAGAAGCTTACAAGAATGGAAATAAGTGTGGAAAAAAAATAGATGTGCCCGCATTGCTGGCTGGGATAATTGGATTATTAGACTTTGTAGCAGTAAATCCCAGCTTAAGAGTTTTCATTAATCACATTTTGAGGTAAACACTTATGCAAACGTCAAATGTTTTCATACTAGATTACAGTGAAACGGGGTGGCGTCCTGCAAATGGATTTATGTTTGCAACATTCTCTGCCCTTGATTCATTCAATGTCCACAATCCAAAGAGGATTAAAGACACAGTTTGAAACAAAAAAAGTCCCGACAAAGAGTTGGAAGAATGGAAGGGATGGTTAGGGTCTTTTGGGTTGAAGATGAGCCCACACAGATGGTGCTGGGACAGAGGGAGGACTGATTAATGATTAATCTGCCTTGGCCACAGCAGAGAAGATGCAAACACGGCCCAGGAGGAGAGCCACTTCAAACTCTGGCAGAGAAAAGGAGAAACACAGGCGAATGTGCCATCATTCAGCATGCTCACTGGACCTCGTGCACATTGTATCCTTAAGTGATGGACCAGTGAAAGAGAGAGAGAGCTATTTAAGGCCTTACAGGGGCCATGCTTAAAGTGAGCGAGTGGGTGGTGTGTGTGTGTGTGTGTGTGTGTGTGTGTGCGTGCGTGTGTGTGTTTGTGTGTGAAGGAGACGGAGAAAGAAATAGTAGTTACTTGAATGTAACTCCAGTTCTATGAGTATGTGTGTAGCCTTCCGACGGGCTCCGCTATTGATAGTTAATGGGAACACACATAACAAAGGAAGAACTACCTGGCTGTAAATGAAAAAATAATTTCAATAAACTTTTCAGATATCTTGATATGAGAAAATTATGTTTTTTATCTTTTTACTTAAAGCTACTATAAGGAACTTTAATTTTCTGTTGATTTTGGCGGTTCCTGTGGACAAAAGTGGTAGTGTTTCCGAGCACCAGAGTCCCTTTAGAAAACTTCTTATTCTACTGCAGCAGGGTTTGACACTCTGCCCCGCACAGTCCTGGTTCTGGTTCTCCCGTGCCTCCTTTCCCCCCAGCGGACCCAGCAATACGGCCTGCGCCTCCAGCAGCGTGGTGTCGGTGTTGGCTCCCAGCGGGAACCGGCGGAGCAGCGAGGCGAAGCTCTGCTCCTGGCTGGCGGAGGAGCCACTTCCGTCGTGCGTGGAGCCCCCGACCTCCCGGAGCTCCCACTGCACCGAAGGCAGCAGTGAAGCGGGATCTGGGTCTGTCCATGGCTTGCTGATCGCTGCCGGACGCCCCGCTGGAGTCTGAGCTAAAGGAGTTTCTGGTGAACCTGCATGATTTTGTGCAGAATCCAACCCGGTGGCACCGATGATAAGCATTCAGAATATCTATTTAGAAATAGCCAATCTTCTCGCTGATCTCGTCTTGTTTACTATGTCGGTCACATAGAGGCATCAGTATTTAATGAGACTGTTTCATAACAAGTCCAATAATGCCAATAATAAATATAGACGTACAGTTGCATAAAGCAGCATATTTGCCAACTCCCATGTTGATAAGAGTATTAAATACTTGATAAATCTCCGTTTAAAGTACATTTTGAACAGATAAAAAATTGCGATTATTTGTGATTAACTATAGCCAATGGACAAGAAAATCCACATCCCTTGTGCTATACAGTCCTGCAGCATTGCTGGTGACTAAAGAAGATATTTCAAAGAGAAACCGTAGCTCAGTCACATCAAGCATCCAAGGTTGTTGTTTCAGTTTTACATCCACAAATAATCGAAGAGACACATCTGCCTATTTTCCTCAAAGAGTAAAATCCAATGCCTAAAGCAGCGGAGGTGAAAGGCTCCTACTTCAGTTGTAGGATAATGAAGCCACTGTGGATTTTTCTTGTTACTGCTTCTGTATCATTCATCCGACAGCAGGGTTTGCTACGGCACAGCTGAGGTGATTACTTCTCTAGGAGACGGACAAATACTGAGAAGGGATCATGATGTGGCCGGGCCAGGTGAGGATAGCAATTCAGTCTGGTGGGAGGGAGAGGAAGACGGAGGCAGAGCGTGCGGCGGCGGGGATATGAGGGCGTTTGTGTACGTTTGTGTTTATGTGTGGTGGTGGTAGTGGGGGGGAGGCTTTCATATAACAGATTAAAATCAAAACAGAAAGACATTCAAAATGAAGCCGAAAGGATCAGACTCCAGCCGGCGTTTGATGGACTGTCAAAACACTTTTCCTGAGATTACCCACCTGTCACAGGAATGCTGTCGTGGACGTTACACAACACTGATAACATAATAGGATTCCTGTTATGAATTTTAGCTTAAAAAAAAACGAAAAAGAAAGATACGTTTCACTACTATTTAGCTCTGTGTGTGTCTTAAGTGCACCTGCCAAAGCCCTCGGTGTGCAGCCCTGTCAGGACAAGCAGCAGCTGAGCCTCTCCCTGCTTACAGGCATGAATCCCAACAAATTGCAGTCTATTTATGCTGATTTATTACACCTTTCCACCGCTTATTAGATCACCACAGCTCTCAAAATATTACTGCAGTCTTTTTTTTCCTCCTCTCTCTCGGTCTCCTTCCTTCTCCCTTTCCATCTGTTCTCACCGGTGGCTTTTGATCAAACGGAAGGAAAAGCTGCTAAAACCAATATACTCGCTCTGTCAGCCCAGCGTGGAAAATGCCAGACGCCGGCATCTCAGCTCTCTTTCGTGTGAGCATTGCAAACGAAAGTCAGTCATAGTAATTTTACCTCCTAACGTTTAGAGAGGCAGATGCAAAAACAGCTGATGTAAAATGTGTGCAGTTTTATGGTACTTAGAAAAGAGTAAACTGAGCTTAGTCATCCATTACCAACTAGAAAACAGCATTTTGATTTTTGATTAATTTTTTGCTCTTGATTCCTCAATCTTGTAGCCAATAACCTGAACTTACATCCCAGTACACTCTGGCCAAAATGAACGAAGCAGACTCTGTGTTTCCCAAGATTGAGGTGACCGAGGTCATTGTTTTGCAAGTCACAAGTAAGTCACACGTCTTTGACCTCAAGTCAAGACAGAAAAGTCCTGAGTCAAGTCCCAAATCAAGTCTGACAAGTCCCAAATCAAATCCCAAAACAAGTCCCCAATCAAGACTGACTAGTCCCAAGTCAAGTCCCAAAACAAGTCCCAAATCAAGACTGACTAGTCCCAAGTCAAGCCCCAAATCAAGTCCCAAATCAACACTGACAAGTCCCAAGTCAAGTCCCAAAACAAGTCCCAAATCAAGACTGACTAGTCCCAAATCAAGACCCAAAACAAGTCCCAAATCAAGACTGAATAGTCCCAAGTCAAGTCCCAAATCAAGTCTGACAAGTCCCAAGTCAAGTCCCAAAACAAGTCCCAAATCAAGACTGACTAGTCCCAAGTCAAGTCCCAAATCAAGTCCCAAATCAACACTGACAAGTCCCAAGTCAAGTCCCAAAACAAGTCCCAAATCAAGACTGACTAGTCCCAAGTCAAGTCCCAAATCAAATCCCAAATCAACACCGACAAGTCCCAAGTCAAGTCCCAAGTCCTAAACTCTGAGTTTTGAGTCGTAAACAAGTCATAATGCTCTCTTCACTAAATATAAAGCCACTTCAACATCAGAGTAACTGGCGCCAACTGGCGCTCAGTAACGTAACGTTAGTTCTTCGTGGTTTTCTCCTGCAACTTGATGCTGTCATGAACTGAAAACACACTGTGAAAGGGTTAAAGTTGTAAGACAGAAACACAGACAACATCCAGACCGAAGATAACAGGAGTGCTGTCGAAGATACCTACATCGTAGGTTTTGTTAATAGTTCAGGATTTCATTTGATCGCACCACAGCAACACCAGATGGATATATCGTACATGATCTGGCTGTATTGTGCTGTAATTTATTCCTCACGGTAACTGCTGGCTGTGTTTTTGCAGTGAATTTATTAGATTACCTGAAAAGGAGCCTCTGGCCTTTAAACCATCCTGAGCACCAGCAGGCATCATTTTTGGGCTCTCAGCTTGTTATCTTTCAGTCTTCATGTTAACTCATTATCCCTGGGTCCAAGTGTGTTCTGTGAGGTTCCCATTGGACGCAGCGGGTGCTTTCTCATTTCTCTGCTGCTCAGCAGTTCAGATCCTCCGCCTGCACCTTGTTACCAGTTATCCGTTTACCTGTTAATGATGTCCTTCCTTGTCTGAAAATTCATGTTCACTAATTTGGTTTTAGGGCCTCATTTCTGCTACCAGTAAGATGATTGATGAAGTATGTATGATGATGTATGTACGTGAGTTTATTACGCTGTATACGAGTATTTTCAGATGAAAAATCATGTTATTGTCTAACCTAAAATATATATTTTTGTTTGTACTATGAACACTTTATGTGATCTTGAATCAGTTGCTTTCGCTACCACTATCTTGTAAGCCACGGGGCACATTGGTGTTCATACAGACTCCTTCTCGTCTGCGCTGTATCTGTAAGCAGGCAGGAAATTGGAAGCGACAGAAAGGTGTGTTTGAGTGACTGCAGGTCATTTTATCGATGTCACACATGGAATGAATGAATAGGGAGGCTTACATAGGCCCCTTGGGATCCCTTTTTTGTGGAGTCGATTGGAGGAAGAGGCGTACGGCAGATCTATACAGCAATACTGGACAAGTGTGTGTGTGTTTGTGTGTGAGTGTGTAGGAAACAAAGTTAAGTTAAACTCAAAAGCCTCTGCGCTCCCATGGGGTCTGAGGGATCAGACAAAGGAAACCAATGGGGACCCAGGAGGCTCTAATAAAGCCCCATTTCAAGCACACACACACATAGTACTGACAGTAGAGTGTAGACTCAGACTAGCTGCCGCACATACAGACACACACACCTTCGCCTCACTGTACACTGGGGCGTGCAAGGGTGCTGGAAATAGACATGTTGTGCCTGGAGTTCTGCTTTTTTATGACCGGTACACTGTGACATACATCCTCCTTTTCAGGGCCATTACTGTGAGAACACACACACACACACACACACACACGCACACACGCACACACACACATACACACACGAACACACTGAGAAACTACTGACTGAAGTACTCAGACTGAAGTCTCAAACTTTAAGTACCTCAGTATAATAATCGACTCACAACTAACCTTTAAAAGACAGGTGAAAAAGGGTCATCCGTACGATGACAGATGTTGCTAAGTTGTACGTGCACGCTATGAATTTCCCACACCTGTCATATTGTATCACCACTTGGTCCCAAGCAGGAAAAAACATTCTTAGGCCCATGCACAATTTATACAAAAAAACTAGAGCTGTCAATTGATTAAAATATTTAATCGTGATTAATCGCACATTTTTTATCTGTTTAAAATGTACCTTAAAGGGAGATTTATCAAGTATTTAATACTCATATCAACATGGGAGTGGGCAAATATGCTGCTTTATGCAAATGTATGTATATATTTATTATTGAAAATCAATTAACAACACAAAAAAATTACAAATATTGTCCATAAACCCTCACAGGTACTGCATTTAGCATACAGAAATATGCTCAAATCATAACATGGCAAACTGCAGCCCAACAGGCAACAACAGCTGTCAGTGTGTCAGTGTGCTGACTTGACTATGACTTGCCCCAAACTGCATGTGATTATCATAAAATGGGCATGTCTGTAAAGGGGAGACTCGTGGGTACCCATAGAACCCATTTTAGTTCACATATCTTAAGGTCATGCCAGTTTTTCCTCGCCAAAATTAAGCGCAAGTTTGGAGCGTTATTTAGCCTAGCGCTACAACCTAGTATGACATGGTTGGTACCAATGGATTCCTTAGATTTTCTTGTTTCATATGATGACAGTTGATTCACTGTTATGTAGACAAAACTCTTCATCTTCATCATCTCTTCATCCTCACATCTAGCTTTGAAACTGAGCCTGCTACAATCTCCGAAAGATCGAATAGCGGCCGGGCCCGACGGCATCAGACAGCCCTTTCCTTCTCCTTTCCGACAGGGAACTGAACTAAAAGTGAAACTTATCTACGCTCTCTTTTAATGTCTGAAATATGAGGCTTTTGAAATGACAGCAGTGCCATACTCAGACTCCACACTCACCCTCTGAAGACCACCTCATATTAGCGTATTGCAAACACAAAAGCCAATTGTATGACTCGAGGACAATGCCCGCCATGTGGTGAACTCGTAAGCCAAAACCTCTCCCGCTGCAATAAGCCCACATCCCACTGTGGCATGTGGCGGCAGCACACAGATCAAATGGGGGGTTCTCCGTATTGAAATTCATAGAATGGGTATTTCCTTTTCTCTCCATGCTGCACTAATATAAATACACTTTAATCAAAATAAGACGCGTTAAGCTTCCCATTGCGACACACGGAGGAGAAGAAGGAAAAAATCTGATAATAGAAAGCTGCCTTGTAGTGAAGCAGTAAGTCGATGAGTCATGGGTCTGGGAGATTAGACGCGAGGTTCTGTGCTGCTTCAGAGGGGATTATAGAGCATACATTACAGGTTCGATGATTAGAAACCAGTGATCATGTATGAAGCGTCTGAGACAGACACTCAGGCCTCTTCACTTTCCTCTCCTTCATGACCCTCGGTGCTGTTCGAAGTGTCACCTTCCTGGCAGCAGTCACCCCTCTATGTGATTTACCTCACTCACCAAAACGTATTACACTGCAAAGTTCAACTGGTGAAATTCAATCCTGCAAATCTCCCCTCTCCTCAGCTGCGCCGGGACACCGATACGCATGTTAGACACGTATGCAAACAACCACGGATGCACACATGTATGTGCACACGAGTGCTTCACACACACCTTTTCCATTTCAATCCCACGCACCCCGTCTCTTTCAATGTATAAGCAGCTTTCACACCGCTACTTATGCAAGCCGAATGTTTGCGTCTGATATTCAGATTAGCGGCGTTGCTAAATGCGCTACCGTTGGCCTATTCTTGGTGGATGCACGTCTCTGTTTTCATCCACCAGCAGCCAGCCAACGGTGGGCAGACAGCTCAGAGACAAAACAATCCACTGTTATTAATGAGGACACTTTTCACCTCACTTAGAGAGGTAAATATACCCTCTGAATGTTAAGCCATGTGGGCTGCTTCAGAGACGCCAGATCAAAGAGGATTCAGTGATTCGGTTTGACATCAGGACAGCCCTGAAATAACATCGATCAGACAGCGAATAACCATCCACAAATTGTACTTGACTCTGTCTGGTTAACAGATATCCCTATGGTAGCTGCTAAACTATGAGACTCTTATCAAAGGGAGCACTTGATGGTGTTAAGCAAACAAACTAGCACTTAATATCATCACATTGTGACTTTTATGTCCTTTATTTTTTATGCATGGAGTAATTGGTTCTTAGCTCATTTATTCAGGCAATATGGTGGGTCGATGTTTATACTTTTATCATCAGTTTATATTATTTTATGAGCAATCTTGTTAAAGAGGATCTATTATACTTATTTTCAGGTGCATACTTGTAATTTGGGTTTCTACTAGAACATGTTTACATGCTTTAATGCTCAAAACATGTTTTATTTTTATCATACCGGCTGTGTTGCAGCGCCTCTTTTATCACCCTCTGTCTGAAACGCTCTGTTTAAGCTCCTGCTCCTCCGAAAAGCCCAGTTTGCTCTGATTGGTCAGCTGGCCCACTCTGTTGTGATTGGTCAACAGAACCAAACTCTTCGGACTCCGCTCCAGCTCCGCTCTAACTAGCTTAGTTTCAAGGCGTGCCAAACTAGCCGCTGGGCTGGTATTATGCAAATGTGTTACTTGGTGACATCACCACGTTACGGAGAAAAAAAAGGCAGGACTTCAAGGTCATGTCTAGAAGAAGAAATCTGATCTGAGATCTGCAAAAACTTGCAAAAACTCTTGCGAGACTCGCTGCCCGACAACCTATCCTAACCTTAACTATTGGAGATCAATGCCTAACTATATAACACACTACAGGAAATGGAAAAAGCACAAAAGCACAATAGGTCCTCTTTAAGATACCTGTCTTATTCCAATATTAGAGAAATATTGGCAATAGAATATTGACATTTTGGGAAATATGCTTTCCTGCTGAGAGTTGACGCCAGGGTGTGCTCGAAAATAAGTAGTCCAAACGCAATGTCATCCGACCACGACCAAAAGCAGAAGTGTTTATTGCTGTTCATGTATGTGTGGTAAGCTTTCTGGTTTCCTGGCAACCTCACTGTGACAACAAGACTCCAGGAGGTCACTGCACCTGGCCACAAGAAATAGTCTGTTGACGTTTTTATATTTCTGTTTATGAAACCTACAGATATAACCATAGAAATAGAATAGGAATAGAACGGACAGTGAGCTGTTTTCTTTAGTCATTCGACTGGTACAAAAGAGAATGGCGTTTGTTGTTGGTTGTTATGGTGACAAGACACATCAGGTAGACTAGAGATTCCCGTGTTCTGTGAGGTAAAATCAGTTTTTTCAATGCAGTCTGGTGGCTTTGGCGAGAGCATAGATGACATCTTCAGTTCCCCATCGGAAACACAGACTGTATTGCTGTCTCACGGTAGCTATCTGTACTGATATTCATTTCTTTTTAGGTGAGGCTTTCTTTTAGGTGTCTACAATACGTTTTGCTGCCAGCCCCGTCCACAGCAGTACATTGCTTTGCTTCCGTGCAGTAACTCCTGTCTGTTTCTCCAAACTGGGGGCGTGCCGACTGTCATCTACTGTTGGTAATACACTGACTATTGATAAGTACCTCATACAACCCCACTTTAAAACACCCGAACTATCCCTTTAACTTACTGGTGAAGTACTTGAAAGTCTCATACTTGCCAGCAAAAGAGGACATCCTTTAGACTCCACCTCATGCCTTTACAATATTGATCATGTATGATTTTTTAATTTTTACAGCAACCACACGCACACACACACACTGAACCCACACAAACCATTACACACACACACACCTGAACTCATGCAACCTCACATACAAACCAGCTACTCTTACACACACACACATAAACACACAATGTACTCTAACCCAATGTTCTGCACTGAGCTGACAGTCCAGTGTCTCGAGGGACAGTAGCAGCACGCCCCAACATTTGACATTGCGTGAGGCACTGACTGCACACTTGGCTGCATCTGGTATTTCTGTTAAACCCAGAGACCCCAGTGCCGGGACTATACAGTTTCAAATTCAGCTCTTTATTGTCTATTGGATTTCCATGAAACACACGTTCATCGTAGAAATATGTCTCTCAGTAAAATATAAAATACAGACACCAGCGGCGAAATATCACAAAAATCGATCTGAAACACAATAAAAAGAGAAAAAGATATTTTGCCAGAAGTCATAAGGTGACTTAACTGACTGTTGACAGTGGACCTAAAGTCCTCAAAACCCTGTCAAAACTCTGCAAAGAAAGATGCAAGGTGGTGACAAGGTCATTTGCTTCGCTGCACAAGTTAGCAGAAAAAAAAAGCATGGATCGATTAAGAGTTGTCATACTTGTATTCTCTTAGGCTACTCCAAATGGCTCGCAGTTTGTCAAGGGCAGCAACACATTTAGGTAGCATGTAGCCTAGTTCTCCTCTGCTGAGTGCTTTGAAGGATCGCAAACAGCTCGAAGCACAATGCTCTATGAGAATGTGCCTTATGGAGAGAGCCATTATATCATGTTTCAACAGAGCACAAAGATATGAATGAAAACCTGCCAATAAATCGCATTCCTGTTATTTTTTGATGATGCTATTGGATTTGACATGTAGACTGCAGCCCTTAGCTTGCAAAATGAATATATATACACATAAAAAACATAGTTTTGAATTACTCCTAGTGATGTCAGTTCCCACCTGTGGGTAGAAAGTGAAAGCTGAGATCGCACAGTGCAGCTCCAGGCCACGGTGACATTTTCACAGACGCACGTTAGAAGATTATATTAACAGCCCGCATCGACCAGATCCATCTTTAAACCAGCCCACCATCCCCACTAGCCCGAGGCCACATGGCTTCCTAACAATGGGAGGCCTATTACAGTACAGGGATGGTAATAAAACCGTCACGGCTGTTAAATAGCCGAAGCAAGGAAGAATAAATGTTGAGTAAAAAGCTGGTAATGATGATGGTTTTCGCTGTTTTTATTATGTGCTCCAATAAGTCCTTGTAAATTGAATCAATTGAATTTGACAGTTGTGGACAATTACGTCAATGAGTATTCCAGTAAAAAATGCTGATGGAAAAGATACGCGGAAAAAACGCTGCGAGGAGAGTTGGAGTCGGATCTGTGCGGTTCGAGGAAGAGATGATGTTTCTGGTTGCTGTGAACTTGGAATTTGAAAATGTAGATGTATATGACAGAATGGGTTGCTTTTCAGTGCCTTCCCAAATAGCCCAGAAACTGTCCTGTTGCACCTATATGGTAAAGCACTAATCAATATTTTTATATCAACAACTAGAGCTGTCAAAGTTAAGGTGATAATAATGCGTTTTAACGCCACTAATTTCTTTAACACATTGACGCAACTTGCTATTTTTAGGTTGTAGCGGGACTCAGTTTTAAAGCTAGAATGAAGATGCTGGCATCATATCAAACTAGAAAACCTAAGGGATCCATTGGTACCAACCATGAGGCTAAACAACGCTCCAAACTTATGCTAAATTTTGGTGAGGAAAAACTGGTATGGCCATTTTCAAAGGGGTCCCTTGACCTCTGACCTCAAGATATGTGAATGAAAATGGGTTCTATGGGTACCCACGAGTCTCCCCTTTACAGACATGCCCTCTTTATGATAATCACATGCAGTTTTGGTATCAGAATAACTCTAAAAAACAAACTACCAATGCTGTTGTTTTTCTGATGGCAAGTCTCATTTAGGTTCACCTGTTTTTAGACATGTGATCCAGGTAATTCAAGTTGAAGAGAAGATCTGAGAATCTGAAGATTTCACAGACACCAAAATGCACAGACAGGATTTTGCAACTCTGGAGAATTATCACAAGAAGTAAACAGTATAAATACCTGTTTGTGTGACACAGTAATCTACCTGGAATGTGCTCTGACACTTATTTGATTGGCCACTGCAGCGCCTTGCAGAACGACGTCTTGTTGCAGTGGGATCTACTTTTTCGCTGAAGCCCCGCTGGGTCCATGGACTGAGCTCATTTAAATAAATTTCCCATCTGTCTGAAAGTGGCGGTCATGACAGGAGGCTGAGTAATACATCACAGAGACAGACACAATCCAAATAGCCCTCTTTCTGCTTTCCGTCTTAGTCCGTCTCTCTCTCTCATGATCAAACAGAACCAAACTCCTCTCCTTGCAGGTGATAAATATTTACACCAGCAGCTGGTACCGACACAGTCAACCACGACGTCACAGAGGTCAGAGTTCAAACAGGCTGGAGCCACGGAGACACAAGCGGAGCCTGGGTCATCATTCGTCACAGCGCAGGAAGAACCAATCGACATTAGCGAGTCATTAGTCGCTCTTTCAAGACGGGGTTATTCGAGGGTAAACTAGTTAAAGGCAGGATTGTGAACACAGTGATTTAAAATGATGACAGCTCACAGTCAGCCACACGATGATGTCATTCCTCTAGTGTAAAATAAATGTGTTATTAAGGCTATTTTCTTCAAAGAGTGAAACATTCTTCGCTTCATAAAAGTTTCAGGATGTTGCCACAAACAGCCTTTTGTAGTCGGGGCCCAACTTCCGTGTTGCAATGATTTGTAAGTTATTTTTGGGGTGTTATGGTTAAAAATACCATCAACGACAGACGCTCTCCTTCACTGTCTGAAGATGTGCCACAGCAAATCCAGTAACCTCTTCTTCTCCCAAGGCGCCACCACGAGTTATGTTTAGATCTTGAGTTGAAGTCACACAGAGGTCGCGACCCCGGGCAGACGGAGGGGTCACAGCCTGACTGACCTGTCTACATTTCCTCCGTATATACATGTTATTATTCAGGTATGCAGGGAGGAGATGGGGATCAGGTTACTACCCATTCATCAAGGCAGGCAATGAAAAGAGAGATAGAGAGCGATGGAGACAGAGCGACCACAGGATGATAAATATCAGCAGGAGCCATCTACGAACCACAATAGCAGCGGAGACCCAAAATCCACAATATTAAACACACAGAGAGGGAGGGAAAGGAATATGACGAAAAGTACAAGGAAATGAGAGAGCGATGTGGTGAAGAAAAGACACGGATACCCAGCAGAGAGCCTGTCGGACCGGAGACTTATTGGCACAAATCAGTGGCCGTCAGCCCCCTGGCTTAGCCGACCACAAGACCTGCAAGCTAATTTATAGATCGGTTTAGGTTTTCCGTGGCTGCCTGGAACCTCTCGCTCCATTATGAAACCCTTTGTGGAAAGGAGCAGTTGTGACTGGAAAGTTATCAGCCCATTCTTTTTTGCCATCTGGGTTGTAACCCTAACCCTTCTGCATGGTATTCATATTGAAAAGGCTTTATCGTCCCAGCCACTATATATATGTATAAGTGAGAAAACCCATCCTTAACTAAGTGGCGGTTTATCTGTAATGATCTCATGAAAATGCATGTCTGGAGCAGTTTGGCAGTAATGCCTTGTTTATTCTGCTCCTTACATACATTCTGCTCCTCTGAAAAGCTCCCAAGCTGCAGATTTAGTTGCAGGTATATGAATATTCAAGATGCGAACAATTTAAGTACTTTGTGAATAATGCCGGCCGTATACAAAGCCCTTTTTCCTGACTCATGGGCCATTTGTCATACCCCCTCTGCAGAGTTCCCTCCCCATCTGCCTGTAGGGCACATCCAGACGACGGCTTCTTCAGGAAGAGAATAGACAGATTTAAACACCGTTCACTGTGCTGGCTAAGTGCCCAAGCACCGGGATGACTTCAGGGGCTGGAATTTAAAAATCCCAGGATAAAGACAGAGAGGGAGAGAGAAAGGGAGGAGGGATTAATGTCAGGTGAGTTACGAGGTAACGACAAAGACGAGACGTACAGTAGCAAGACGGATGACGAAGAGCGGAAACGAGGGAGAAAGAGTCTAAAAGTACTCAGTACTGTCGGTACTCGAGTCAGTACAGAGACTCGTGGGTACACATAGAACCCATTTTCATTCACATATCTTGAGGTCAAAGATCAAGGGACCCCTTTGAAAATGACAGGTTTTCCTTGCCAAAATTTTGCGCAAGTTTGGAGCGTTATTTAGCATCTGTCTCAACAAGCTATGACATGATTGGTACCAATGGATTCCTTAGGTTTTCTAGTTTCATATGATGCCAGTATCTTCACTCAAGCTTTAAAACTGAGCCCGCTACAACCTAAAAATCACAAATTGCATTAATGCCCTAAAGAAATTATGGTTCCTTTTTTTATTTTGCATTAACATGTTATCGTGTTTACTAATAGTTATACTATATTGAAAATAAAATCAACCTTAACCCTTTAGTTAAATTCATTATTTCCGTGGGCTTGAAGTCATTGTTTTATTTGACAGCCATGCTCTGGCTCATTTGACCCTGCTGCCCCCAAGAAATTGACAACACCAAAGGCCAAGTGACCCCTAAAATAATGAAATTCCAGGCCAGGTAGTATGTGGTGTCACTCCACTTTAAAGGGGAACTACCATTTAAAAAATTCATACATGTTATTCCTATGGTTTAAGAGAGTCCAAAAATAGTAGTAAACATTAACAACTCTTTCCCAAATCCAAAAACTAGAGTGCTGAAACTCAAGCTTGTGATGTCATCGGGTATAAAGTATGGAGCTGCTACATAGACAATGAATGGGAGAGATGTTATAGACGACACAGAGAGCACTCAGGGGAATGTTCTGAGTATATGGAAACATGTTCTGTTTCACAACTACAACACTACAACAGAATAAAGCTCATTTGGGTTTTAAAAGGAAAACAAACATTCTGTAGGTCCATAAAAATCAGTCACCCGTTCATCGTCTATGGAGCAGCTCCAGACTTTATACCCGATCACATCACAAGTTTGAGACATACTTCTCTGGTTCCTGGCTTTGAGAGAGAGGAGCTCATGTTCACAAATGATTGATAACATATTGGAATTCTTGATTTAGATGGTGCCCATGTTATTCTGGATAATCCTCAAAACACATTTTTATAGGAACTATTTCTTCGGTAGAAAATCGTTCCAAGTATTTTGGGTGAACCCACCGTTTTAAAATTGACCTCAGATGGAGTTTACGGCTCCATTTCCATCTCCACTTTCACATACTGCACTAACAAATGCACAGACATACTGTGATATACACTGTACATGCATACACATATGATGCACAGCACTACAAAGAAACAGAGACATACAGACTGACAAGCAAGGGGAAGCAGAATTTCAAGGCATGTTTACCTCGCACAAAAAGTGATTACCAGTGTACGATGCTGTTTCCCTTTAGAATAACATAAAGCACATGTGCTTGTTGTTCTTGCAAGTGCAGCATCATGTTCTCATTTAGATGGTTCAGCTCTGGGATGATAGTATTTACACCGTGTACTCACCTGCTGTATGAATTCTACAGCAGAATACTTTGCGGTAACTCTGCACAAACAAGCGTCGCTATAGTGATGTGCACGCAGCGGTGAGTAATTATCCATTGGAGGAATTATATATGCCCTTAACGAATGTCTCCGTGTGTGTGCGTGTGTGTGTGTGTGTGTGTGTGTGTGCTGTCTCTAGGTAGACTCTCTCCGGCTAGTGGTCCCTTGCAGTCTCATTAAATGCGGTCTCTGGCAGAGAGTGTAGCGCTGCACATTCTCAGGGTGTGGTGGTGCTGGCTTAAATTTCACATTTCTATCTGCGTGCATGTGTGTGTGTGTGTGTGTGTGTGTGCAGACGTGTGTGTGCGACTGTGTGTGCGCGCACGTGTTTGACTGCTTATTAGCCGTAGATGCCGTTCTGCGCTCTGATTGATCCCATAACCTTCCACCAAACACATACTCTGGTTTTAATAACCTCGACAGACAGAACCCATTTTTTTTTCTGTTTTAAACTGCGTGCATGTGTCCACATGAGTGTGTATGTGTTTATTGTATATGTGTGTGCAGCAGAGGCAGGTCTTTAAATAAAAAATGACTGAACAGCACGCTGAAAAGGAGCCTGGACATTAAACGTAAAGCAATGCCGCGGCGAAGAAATTGAAAAAAAGCAGCCAAGGTAATTTGAGTTTGGAAGTGAAATATTGGCAAGTGGGGAATTATTTTATACAATCCTCTTCCTGCTTCCAGTCTCTATCCCCATGCTTTCTTCTTCTGTTATTTTCCTGCTTGTGTCTGTTGAAAACCTTTCCTTCGCCTCTTCTATCTCTTTGTGTCCTCCCTCCCTCCTTCCCTCCCTCACTCTCTCCCTCTCTCCCTCCTTCCCGGCTCCTCTCTTCATCTCTCCCTCTCCGTCTGGCTCACCTCAGTAGAACTTTTTCATGTGTCGGTGTGGAGACTGCCACTCTGGCGCTACTTGTTGGGAGCATCTGACAAATTAGAGCCACAGCCGTGGGTGTCAAGGGCCTGTGATGTCTGAAGCAGCAGCAGAGTATAAAGCTCTCGGAGAGCAGGAACTAGTTTGGCCCGTGACACACGCACACACACACACACACACACACACACACACACACACACACACACACTGTTTAGATGAGACAAAGTGACAAGAAATATTAAGAGGAAGTCAAAAAGTCACAGCTCAGACTGTCTCTGAAGAAAGTTTGTCACTTTAGTCTGGAGCCGTGAAGCAAGAGGAAGGTTTATATGAGTGATATAACAGGCAGCAGAAGTACTGAACCTCCCCTTCTTAAGTATCATTGAGCAAGATGTTGAATCCCTGCCAGCGGCCCGCGCTCTAACCTCAAGCAAGCATATGAATAATAAGGATATATTTTCTACCCTACAATAAAAGTATCACATCTTACCAGAATTATTACATTATTTTTGGAAGAGTTTAACATGAACTTGTTAAAATCGGTGTTCCATAACACAAAGTCAGAACAAATTGCATAACCCTTTTTAAAAAATGAGCAATGCTAAATTTAACGAGGAGTGTCTTTAAATGGAAGAATATCTTCATATCCACATACCCTTCTCATTAAATCTGAACATGCTCACAGTAATGCTTCTAGCACATGCATAACAGAGATGCTCATATGTAATAGAACACTGTATTGTGCAAAGTGCAGTTGCTCCCAAACCTTTTTGACCTGTGAACCATAGACTGTATATAAGAAGTGGATGTAGTCATCTTGTTTTTTTGGAACCGGAAGTGACACAAGAGGGTGGAGTTAAGAAGACGCTGAATAAGGCACCCTAAAAGGTTATATTTAAGTTTCATGAACTGAAAATACACTGTGAAAGAGTTAAAGTTCTAAGACGAAAACGCAGACCTGTCAATCACAAGGTAGCCACGCCCTAAAGCATATCCTGCTTTATGGTCTGATTTACTCTAAATGGGACCATAATTTACCAAATGAACATCATGCTGTATTGAAGAAGACTTAAAACTAGCGATTGAGACCATAAGAGAGATTTATCTTGTAAACCCTGGAGGGGATTTCTCCTGAGTTGAGAATGAATGGTAATAACGGATAAATTCCTTTACAGTATATTGCAAAATATATATGAATGTATGTCTATATTAAGATAATATATTGATATACATAATAAAATATTTGCAATATGTGGTCAATACTGTGCACTAGAAATATTATTTTGAAGATTACACCATTGATTGCTGCATTTTCATTTATTGACCATATAGATCTGAATATAAACTTGTGTTGTTCTTGACAAAGTATTGGCATGTATTGTAAAACATAAATGTTGTCTTTCCACATATCTGTAATAAACAGAATTTCATTATAAGTCAAGTATGCTGAACGATAGTACACTTATTGAGTATGTAGTGCATAGCATTCGATTTTGGACGAAGCCTACGTGAACAACATAAGCTTAAGGGAAGTAAACATGGACCCAAGCTGTTGCCTAGCAATGCAATTACGTTGAAACGGTCTATATGCTGTATAATTTATTGTGGGCGGTATGTGCTGCTGTTTGCACCCTTGAACTAATATACAGATACATTAATGGATACGATCCGTTTGAGGTAGAGCAGAGAACTGTCTGTATTGAGTCTTGTGTTTATTGAGGAAGAAGCAGCTTGAATGACACGCCTATAATAGCAGCCAATTAATAAAATACATTCGGACCTCCAAACAAGCTGGATTTGATTCTGACCAAAGAGCTGATGACATACTGTAGGTCATACTAGAGGAACAGATAGATAGAAGTGGACTGCAGGAGCACAGGCGTGTTTTTTGAATAGTTTCTATTGACATTTATTCAAGATGACGCCCATTCTCTTTGAAGAAGCAACTTGTTTTTGATCCTCAAAAGACAGATTTTGGGGGGCGTATCACTGCAAAAGGATTCAAATGTCATACAATTCAATGTGTATGTATCACTTCTATCCAAAAGTACACTAAGGTGCCACTTTATTAGGTACACTTAGCTGAAACTAATGCAGTCAAATACCACCGAGCAGCAATAAATCCTGCCTTCATGACCCATTGATTTAAATGGGATGGACAAAATATTAGAAGCCCTTCACATTATAACAACACAGTTTAACAGCACCACAACCAACAGGCTACAAATTGATCAAGTTGAATAAAAACCCCTCTAAACCAGAGACTGAGCATTATAACCTTCATGAAGGTATGACTTATTGCAGGACTTTTTCTGAAGTGTGTTTTAACAAGAAGGCTTTTCACACTGCATGTTCTCAGCTCAGGGCTAAGAGTTGACCCTGGGATAACTTCACACACACAATGACTACGTTTACATGAACAAAATATTCAGTTTTTAGCCCTTATTCCGAAAAAGACAATAATCCTACTAAGCTGTTTACATGGCCAATGAAAATGAATATTCCTCTAATATTCCTGTTTACTTGCAGCCGTGTATACTCTGATTAACGTAACCGGTGGCAGACTTGTTGGACCGTGCGAACACAGCCTCCCTGTTGGCGTTGTGATATTTGAGCATGTCTTTAATCACGTTTAAAAGTAGATGTGTTTCTCCTTCCGACCAGAAATGTGGGCTTTTCCTTTGGATGCATGCATCACTGCAAACTGTCAGCTGTTTGGTTTGTGTACAACGATGCACAGAGCTGAACGTAAACAGGCTTTCTTGACTTGCAAAATTATGTTTTGAATTGCCAAACATCATATGTGTGATTCATGGTGCGATTCAAACAGGATTAAAAAAAGTTATTTGTCTCTCGCCGTTGACTACCGTTCATATTTTTTTCAAAATAAGGTCCAGTGGAGGTCCAGCGGAAGGGGCGGGACTTTGCTTCTCTATATGTATTTCCTCTCAGTCCTCACTATCTACGTGCATCTATGGTATTATGACATTAAGATAGATACAGTTTGTGTGCGGCAGGAAGTGCAGCCCAGGTGAGTTGAGAGGTGCAGACAAGGTCAGTGTAAACAACCAGCGAGCAGCTGTGGCAAAAAGCTAACATGACTAAGAAGGTGAGGCAGTGATGTAGTGAGGCGACAGTAACAGGGCACACACACACACATATATAAATGGCCACTCTAACCCTCACAACCACACGTACGTAAGCATGCACACACACACTTACAGTACCAGGTGTGCACTTGACACATGGTGATAATGGCATGCAGGCATGACTAATACGCAGAGCCTTACTGGTGAGAATAGGGGTAAGCCTGAGCATATGGAGATCATCACTCACACCTAGAGAGCGAGCGATATGGTGGTGGGAGAAGATCTATGGTTTACAATGAGGGCCTGTGCTCTGGCCTCTCAGTGCCAGAGCACATTACAGGCAATCACTCACTCTAAATAAGCACACCAAGAGCTGATTAAAGGAGAGAGATTGAGAGAGAAAAAAAAACTCAGATGGATGTCTGTGAGCGAGAGAGAGGGAGTTAAAACTACATGAATCACTGTGAGGATTGAGAGGAAAAGTAACATCGCCCCTTCGTTAGTGGTCGCTTGCTCGTCTGAACCGGGGGGAATGGAAACGAAGCAGGTAGCAGTCTGATGGGACCGGAGAGGTGTCGCCCCAATTTATTTGACAGCGCCTCGGCTGAGTCACCGGCGTTTTAAACTCGCCTTTTATCTCCAGATCCGTCCTTTCCACAAAAGGGTCCCATCGCTCAGCGACCTCCCTGAATAAGATAAGCAAGGAAGATCAGAGTGAGATGAGCAGAGGAGAGGAGAGGATGAAAGGATTAAAGGAGGGGAAGTGTTAGATCTATCTGTATAGGAGAGGTGCTGTCATTACACGACGACCCCTGTTAGGAATATTCAGGGTGAAGCGGCTCTTGCACCGCAGAGCCGTACAGGTCTAGCTTTGATTTGAAGGTATGAGATATAACACATTTTAACAAGCGCTCCATCTGTGGGATCGTTATTTGTTCACTCGTCACACATGGCAGCGTTATGGTGCCGATCCCAGCTGACATTGGGAGAAGGCGGGGTACACCCTGGACAGGTCGCCAGACTATCAAAGGGACAGACAATCTTTTACGCTCGCATTCACACCTACGGGCAATTTAGAGAACAATTAACCTAACCGGCATGTCTTTGGACTGTGGGAGGAAACCGGAGAACCCGGAGAAAACCCACGCTAACACGGGGGGGACATGCAAACTCCACACAGAAGGGCCCCAAGCCGGGTATGACCTGCAACTCTCTTACTGTGAGTTAGCAATGCACCACCATGCAGCCTCCATTCCTAACGTTCACAATAAAAGCCCAAGACATATTATATTTGCAGGCGAGTATTTTGCATTTTCATATCGTTATTCTTCACGCCTGTCATATATATATTTAGCTGTGGGCGAAATATCATGTTGATTGTTCTATGAATGGAAATGCCAGTCTGTTTGTCAGTCAGTCCACCACTTTGGTCTAGACTGATACATGTATATCTCAACAACTATGTGATGGATTTACGATTAGATTGTTTGCAGACAGTCATGGTCACCAAAGGATTAAACCTCCCTGACTTTGGTGATCCCCCTGACTTTACGTCTAGCGCCACCATGAGGTTAACATTTGTGTTTTTTAGTGAAACATCTTCAAAACTATTAGATGGATGACCATGAAATCTGGTACAGGTATCCATGTGTTTGGTGATCCCCTGACTTGCTAACATGCTAATCTAAGATGATGAGTATGGTAAACATTATAGCTGTTAAACATCAGCATGTTAGTGTTGTCATAGTGAGCCATAGTTAGCATTTAGATCACGTACAGCCTCACAGAACAACTAGCATGGCTGTAGACTCTTAAGTCTTATGATGTTTTGTTAATTTCCCCCCAATAAAGCTGCACAGTGTGAAGGCTACAGTAAGCCTACATTAAAATTGCTATGCACTATGCTTGGCAGCAGAATAGCTCTGTTTGTATAAAATATGACCTGCGTCACAGGTTTTTCTTTAATATTTTGTATCGTATGCCGTGGTATTTTGGATGAGAGGAATGTCACTGTGGATCTGTTGTGGCAGGAAGGTTTTTGAAGAGACAGCCTCTCTTCATCCCCAGCATAAACAAAATAGTTCCAACCAACGTCAGAACTTTTGAGACAAGGTAAACCTGCAAAACACCTCAGAAAATAACATGCAGAGCCACTGCAAACAGTGTGTGGGGGCGGGGCGTACGCGTCTGTGCCCAGGGGCCCCATGTTTTTTCTGCAGATAGAACTTATCTGTAAAAAGTTCAAAATGACGTGACATGTCATGACACCTCACGTCCTCACACAAAACAGACTGAGTCACATGCTTCACCCTAACAGTACTGAACTCTTGGGTCATTTGCGGTCAAGCTACTGAGGGTCATAAAGTGGGCGATTCACTGTTTCCTCATTATCCATTTAGCATTCTGCTAGCGCTAATCTAATAGCACCGGCTTGTAAATTGGATCGGAACAAACTCCATTGCTTTAGTGCACATGACACACATCATTTTTCCTCGTGGGTGACACACACTCTTTGATTCGTGCCATGAAGCAGATTTTAATTTGCAGGGTAAACCTGAGGTTGTCATGGGAGCGGCATAACAAGCCCCGAGACGACGGCAGTCCTAATAGGAAACATCATTCTCCATCCCCGTGTTCAAGGGTATGGCCTTTGTGAGCCAGTCGGGCCTAATGCGGTAATTGCATTGCTATGATTCTCTCTGTAATCAAGGAGTGGAATGACTCAAAAAGCTGCTCTATTTACAGCACAAAACAACGGTGTTGTCAGTACTTATGATTAAATCCCTTCTCCTTTTGTGAGTGTAGAGTATGAAAGGGGAAAAAAAATGTTTGTGCACTAATAGCTGCTGATTCCATCATTTGTAGTGAGGCATTATTGAGACGTCAATTGAACCTATCACGATGAACAGAAATCAACAGCTTGTTTATGTGTTTCCCTCAGCCTCGAACGTAATAAAGAATATGAATGTGCTGCTTTGTTGTACTGTATTTTTATATCTCCGCCTTCTTATATGAGGATGCTGTAATGGCATACTTCTGGTAATGATGTACCTGGTGATGAGGGTAAACAAAGTGTTTCTTTTTCACAGTACACCCACCTCCATGCAGTATATATATACACAAAGAGATGCAAGTTCAGAGGGGGAAAATGTATTAATTCTGCACTGAATAATCGTACAATAACAAACAAATTAAGGTGTTTTTCTTTTCACATACTGTATAAATATTTCTGGCATTGCCATTACCATGGTAGCTGCACATCTCTACAGAGTTAGTAAGTTTCCTTACTCCTTATAGCTCTTCTACTCTTACTTGGTTTAACATTAAGTGAACTGAATCTCCCGACAGAACAACACCACGGTTGAATTTCAGCCTACAGGCACGTTTTGTTCAACTCAACATCGTTGAATCAGAGCAGCTGATATTGGTAGCGAGAGCAACATGGTAGCGGGACTCCTGAGTGTCGTCTCTCAGCTCCGCTCACGGACGTGTCCAAAGCTTTAGATCTTTACCAATGAAGACTCTGTAGTCTAACAATGGCACGTTTAAATTGAAAGTCAAATCGAATCGTGGATTTGGAGAATGAAAGTCCATAATTATTTTGCTGGCACACTCTGAACTCCATACATAATCTGTACCATGCTTCCTCTCCAGTGTGCAAACCTCCACAACCTGCAGCCACATTACTGAGTCACCCTTCAGGATTAAGCGGCTGTTAACCTATAGGCAGGATAATCGGCAGGATTATGTCTGTTTCCCTGCTGCATTAATTCAAATGTTAAAGAAGTCAAACCTCAGGGAAAAATGTTTCCAGGGAGTTAGTCATCTATACGAAACATCCAATGATTACATTCTAATTCCAGTAGGTCTGACAGTTATATCGGTTTCTACAGGTTTATCACTGCAAACAGGGAGAGAGGGGAGATGGGGTGCGGTGGTGGGGATTAATGTGCTCATTATGGGGAGGTTTCAGTTTATTACAGTTTTGACGCTGATACATGTAATCCAGCATTCTGGTAATGAAGCTACAACCGCCCTGATTGGCTGTTTTTAATTGCTCTGACAGAACAGAGCAAGTACAACAGTCGTGTCTTAAAGCTTAGGTGCTGTGTGACAGTCCATATCCAGCATCTGTAAACATTTAGCTATGAATTCAATGTGTTTACTGCTGACAAAAGACAATTAATGGGATTAGTTGCAGGACATTTTGGGCAGTAATGGAATGATTGGGGTCGATTTATGGTCAGAGGTTTAGTTTAAAAGGAGGGAGAAGGAACATTATAAGGGTTGGTTGTTGGCCAACAACAAGCCGCGAGTCATAGTCTAGACAGTTGATCACTTTGTTTCACTTAATTTAACTGTTAGTTAATGTTGGTTTATTTGTTTATTGGTAACATAATAAACAGAAGGGCAATAGAAAGTATACAGTAAACACATGTAAGGCCGCCTGGTGTCACTCCCAGGGCGTCAAATACTGATGCTTGGGCAGTAGCCCTCGGCGTCTTGATGCACAAGGCACCCTTTAGCGTCTGAATGAGACGCACCGGGCTTTCAACTAACTCCAACGTAAACCAATCCGCACCATTATTAGATGCTCAGAGCAACTGACGTAGTATTAAGAGAGAGAAAGTCCACTAAGGGTCAGAGGGAGAGGTGGTCAAACAAACACAGGACTTTCACCCGGCGTGAAACCAAATGTTGAGTTATTTTTACTGACGTTACGACACATGACATAATATACGTAGCTTACGTAACAGATGAGCTTATTTTAAGACAAAACATGATCTTTTTTGTAACGCTAAAGTAGTTTTGTTACCTAAACCTAACCGTGACCGTTTCAGAACGTTAACCACATGCAAACCTTCTGCGTCAAGATACTACGCAAAAGGCTGCAGACGCCGGGGGCTTCTGCCCAAGCGGCAAAATATGAGGAATATGGGTGAGATCACATCGTGTAAGGAGACCTGTAAGAACCAGGAGGAACTTTTCAACCCTTAAAAAACTAGCGTAGCATCGACACGTTTCTACAAAACATTAAATTGAAACAGTTTATGAAAGAGGAGACGAGAATGTCAGCTTGTGAGTCTGTGTGTGTGTGAGTCATCATGGCAACACCTACTGTACCAGGTGTTTATATGTCTGTCTGTCCGTCTGTGTGTCCGTCTGTCTCTGGACAGATTTTGTGACCTTGATAACATCGCAACTGTGCAAGATGCAGTCACAAAACTTTACAGGTGTGTAGTTGAATTCAAAATTAGATAGAGTTCGAAGATGGGCGTGGTCAGAGCAAGAAGGGCAAAGGGGCCATTGGCTCCCCCATTTTACGCCCCCACTGTACGCCGCTGGCCCTGATTTAGTGTCATGAAACTGAACAGGCGTGTAGGTGAGATCAAAATGAAGGTCAAGTTTGAAGATGGGTGTGGTCCGAGCAAAGACACCAGAAGTAGAGGAGTAGGAAGTTGGGAAGAGGCCATTGGCCCTGGCCCGATCTGGAGTCGCGGCTGGAGTCTAACTCGCTGGTTGAATATAGTTATTTAACACAAGCTTTTTTTTTTACTGGGTGTTTTTGTTATGTTTTATGTGAAATATGGTTTGCTCACACGACGGTAAAGCATGATGCTGACTTTACCCTGCACCAGAAAGAAAGGGGAGGTTCCCCTGAATCATATGATGTATACTACTTCATGCTGACTGAAAGAATAAGCTCAGAATTGGCAAAAATATAAAACTATGTCGAGGCGTTTGTTGTCTTTGGAATCTTATAAGGAAAAAATACCCCAAAATAGCACTTTTATCATATTATCACGATATCATCTTAAAAAGAATGAATCACTGACGGTTACATTGGCTACACACACAAAAACAAATGCTAAGGCAAAAAGAAAGAGAAGAGAAAGTGCTGCTGCAGCATGTCACATCTGGTAATGCCCTCATGGTGCAGTTTAACAGCAGGGTGATAACAGGGGTGACTGTGGTGAAGAGGAGAGCAGGCAGTAGTTTATCAAGAGGTTGAGGGGGAACAGCGGCGGTGATACAGAGGTGGTGGCGAGATTTGGAGGACAGAGGAAGCAGGAGGAGTAAATGTACTTCGGGAGGAGGAGGAGGTGAGGGAGTGTGTTGAGATAACAGCGGTGATGGTGGTACGGTGGGAGCAAGAGAGGAGCTTATCCCAGCCGCTGAATGTCCTCCATTGTTGAGGTCCCGGCTCGCTGGCCTCCACGCAGATGTGCTTCAGAGGACAGAAGGGGGGATAGGGGAGGAATTTGACAATCTGCAACGCTATCTCTCAATCTTCACCCGCAGCTGCTACCGACCGACAGCCCTCCTCCTCCTCCTCCCTTCACTCTCTTGGAGTCTGTGAAGCCATTTGAAGTGTCACTCAATTGACGTAGTTGGAACAAAAGCACACACAAACATGCTCGGAGTGGGGAGTATTTGTATTTCTATCTGTTTTTTTGAGACAGCTAAACATGTATTATAAGTCATCCTATTGTAAAAGGTTTATGAGTTGTAAATAATGTCTTTATTAATGTCAGTAAGTCATTAATTACTGTTTTATGGGTCCATTATGAGCCATTAACAATAACATCTTTTGGGTTGCCAGGTTGTGAAAAAGCTCTGGCTGGTATGAGAGTAATAATGCAATCATAAATATTATTAATTCGTATAAAAACTATTGGGCTTCTCACGTTCTGATAGCCATCAATTCTGAATTTACAAATGCTAATAAGTATTTAATAAAGGGTTTTTGTTATCCATCAAGTGTGTAGTTGAAAATGTTAATATGTTGTCGAGCCATAGAAAAATTTCTCATTCATAAATTGTAATAAATGGATTTTGTAATGGACAATTGGGAGCATTTCAATTGCCTTAGAAAGTAGGATACCACTCTCATGTCCGTGTACTAAGTATGGAGTTCAACCGGTTGGCATAAAACCGGTGTAAGCTCGTACCGGACCGGCAAAACCGTAAAGTCATCCCAACTCTACAGCCGACTGTCATCATATCTCTGATATCTCACCAGCACATGAACACAACATAAATCAGCAGACTTTTCAAGAACTGCATTACCACTACTGATACAATCTCAAATTCAATTCAATATGTGGTTGGCACTATGTGGTTTCTGTTCAAAAAGAAGATAACGATTGGAAAAAAAATGAAGCTTTATGTTCGGATTGAGCATCAGGAAAAAAAACAATTCTGTAATGGACGAAAAGAAAACTCTCATTCCCTAAAATTGACAGCCTCAACCTCTGACTTCCTGTACCTTCTGTGCTGTCAACCTATTTGGAATAGGATATGACAAATCTCATTGAGAACCACCTGCCAGCTGAGCCCCCTGTCCTATAATAAGTAACTTATTTTGTCCAGTTGGACACAGATGGCACAGAGCGAGGCGGTGGTAATAGACAGAGGAGGTCGGTGGGAGTGGGAATCTGTATGTGTGGATAAAAGGCCTGTTACTGTGACATTGCGGCCACTGCTCTGGCTGGCTGCAGGTAACAAACAGCAAACATACAACACAATGTCACATGCATATTGAAAAGGGGGAGCAAAAAAAAATAAATCCATCATCATAACCAGAAAAGAAATCTTTAATAAACAAGTACAAAAAATGCACAGGAATTTGACTTTGAGTCATGAGAGCTTAAATCACAGTAGGAAAGGGAAAGTCACAGACAGGCTATCCACACAACAAAAAAATGTAATTACAGTTTCTTACAACCTTATTTTGGCTTTAATGCATATTGGTAATAATGAGATTGTACTCACCACATTATTTAAACAAACTCACAGGTCTTATTTGGAAAAGAAAATGAAGGAAAATAAATATCCAAATCATTCGTTGTAGATTAAATCAAGACTTTTATTTTGAAGGGTGCATGGTAACACTTTTAGATTTGTATTTCCTAGTTTCGTTAAGATATTTTAAAGGGGACATACTATGAAAAACGTACGTTTTCAGTGCTTGTGCTCATACATTTGGGTATCTGGAGTGCCTACCAACCCACAGACTGTGAAATAAGACAACCCAGTCAGTTTTTATGGGCTGTCTAGATCAGAAAACATGTGATTCAACAAGTCATTCCGATTTTGGCTCCCCATCCTATGTCACATGCAGGCTCATTAGAATATACCGCCCACAGCTTGAGAACTACCTTTGCAAAGGTGCACCATATTTTTCTCGCAACCCAATCAGAGCAGACTGGGCTTTTTTGCGGGAGGGGGTCTTAAAGAGACAGGCGATAAAACGGAGCGTTTCAGACAGAGGGTGAATACAGGTTTATTCAGACAGACGGTATGAGAAAAATAATGTATTTTTTGAACATTAAAGCATGTAAACATGTTCTAGTAGAAACCCAAAATACAAGTATGAAGCTGAAAATGAGTTGTTAATATATTTTTACACAATGAAAGACTCAGAAAGTCCTTGGATCACCACACATGTTGGGTGGACTGACTTGGCAAATAAACTGGTTTAGATAATCTGGTTGCACTGTTGCCTTGTTTAAATTACAGCCTGTCTGATCGTCTGCACGCCCGTGTTTCGTGCCTTGTAGGACTTTGTTGTAGTGTTGTTGTCGTGTTTGCAGATCTCAGCAATTACTTTGGTGAATACAAGGCTATTATCAAAAGTTATCCAAATAGGGATAAACTGGAATTTTCCTTAAAATCTGCCAAGCATTTGAGAGACTGTCTCCTTGACAACGCTATACAGCACCTCTGGTAAACAAAAAGATATATAAGGGATCCATAGGCAACTGTGAGCAGCCATCGGGAAATCATACTAGTTTTTTTTTTGTTTGTTTTATCTCTTTTGGTCCCTGTCACCTGCAATATCTTTTATATCTTTTAATTACCACGGGCTAACTAGGTGTGTGTCACCCCCTGAGAAATAATAAATTCACCGCCCACAGTACGCCGTGAGCAATTAATATAATGAATAAATGACACTTAATGTTCCCATGCTAGGAGATTTCATTATTTTGTATCAACTTTGGCACATATACCAGTTAATTGCTGATGACTTGTTTCGCAAGTTGTGTTTCTTTTAATTGTGTTATGTCTATTGTTTTTTTTACCTATTCTCTATTGTCTATTCTGAGCTTGATGTTCATCCACTCTGTACAGGATACAGTGCGGTTACAGCTGTAGAGGAAGCATCCTGCTCACTATACCGTGACGTACTTATAAAACTGGAGGAAATGTTTGAAATAAATTAAGCATTATAGAACCATCTAGGTGTCAGAGAGAGTTATACTGCCGGGATGATAGCGCCTCTCCTCTCTATTATAGATCTGAAGTGCTGCTGAGGGGGGTGGAGAGAAATGAACAAGCCTAATGGCACAGAGAGAGAGTATTGCTGTTAAATATAAAAAAAACAAAGAAATTAATGTACATGTAGGTAGGGATAGGTACCGAAACCAGTGCTAAATTATCAAAGACCTGAGTATTGATAAGCTCCGACGTTATTACTTTAATCTGTACTTTTTAACGTTTTGGTGTAAGTTATTATCACGCTGCAGCACTCATCTCCTCTGCCACCCGATTTGACTGTTATTAGGCCATTAAATAGGCGTTATCAGTCACTATGAGCACCATAGATGGGGATCATTAGGGGCCTACTACGTTGTAAAAGTGAATGGAATGTTTTGAACACCAAAAAAAAGGCTTCTTTATGTTTAGGCAAAAAAACTACAACTTCTTTAGGTTTAGGCAAAAAAATTACAACGTCTTTAGGTTTAGGCAACAAAACTACAACTTCTTTATGTTTAGGCAACAAAACTACAACTTCTTTAGGTTTAGGCAAAAAAAACTACAACTTCTTTAGGTTTAGGCAACCAAACTAAAACTTCTTTAGGTTTAGACAACCAAACTACAACTTCTTTATGTTTAGGCAACAAAACTACAACTTCTTTCGGTTTTGACAACAAAATTACAACGTCTTCAGGTTTAGGCAACAAAACTACAACTTCTTTATGTTTAGGCAACAAAACTACAACTTCTTTAGGTTTAGGCAAAAAAAACTACAACTTCTTTAGGTTTAGGCAACCAAACTAAAACTTCTTTAGGTTTAGACAACCAAACTACAACTTCTTTAGGTTTAGGCAACAAAACTAAAACTTCTTTAGGTTTAGGCAACAAAACTACAACTTCTTTAGGTTTAGACAACCAAACTACAACTTCTTTAGGTTTAGGCAACAAAACTACAACTTCTTTAGGTTTAGGCAAAACAACTACAACGTCTTTTACGTTTTGACAACAAAACTACAACTTCTTTATGTTAAGGCAACAAATCTATAACTTATTTATGTTTAGGCAACACAACTACAACTTCTTCAGGTTTAGACAACAAAACTACAAACAAGCTAAAACAAAAGCTGTCTGTCATGTCGTCTAACTGTTTAGCCACGTATCGTAAATATCCTTTTAAAACTAACTTATCTGCTGGCTGAGACAAAGCAGAACCGATGAGCATGTGTGCATGCGTGAACATTTGTACCGGTGGTCCATGTAGTGAGACCAACTGCTTGAGGAGACAATTTGCCCCTTGTGCTCAAAATGGAGGCATTGTTCCTGAACTATCCGCCGTGATTTCAATGTAAACCAGGAAGCGCTGGTGTTTCCTTGGTCCTGTGAGCCAGTCACATGGTGAGCACAGTTGTTCCGTTTACACGCTGTGGCCTCAGCGGAGGATTAGCTGTACAATAACAGACCCTGTGTTACGCACACACACATATACACACACACACGCACACACACATAAGCATATCCTATAATGAGAGGAAAGGACAGATGAAGTGTTACCACCTGTTAAAGATCATTTCCAGTCAGAGTCTCACTCTCCCCGTCAGCGTCTCTTCTTCCTCCCTCTTCACGTGGAGAAAAACAACCATTACCACGTCACCTTGAGCTCTGACACTTTCATAGACTGCCACCTCTTCTCCTGTGATGTCAACTCTGACCTCCTGACAGCGCGGCTACTGTTAAACTAACCACACAAGCAGGCATGTGGCGTCCATACAGGACAATCGCATAACATCCCCGCCAGCTGTCATGTCGCTTTCACCTTCACAGCTGCTAAACCTTGGTGTGTGCATTACATTTGGCTAAGCCATGTGAAGCACTGTGCTTATGTTTGTGTGAACATATAGGCCTATGCACAGCCATGTGTGTGTGTGTGTGTGTGTGTGTGTGTGTATTGTGCCAGTGGCACATGTTCTTTAGCCTCTTTGCCACAGCTATCCACAGCAGATTTAGCCTTTGACTGCTGCGGTGAGGGGGAAGCATGTGAGAGGAGATCGCTTGCAGCACCCACACACATAAGATACACACTGACCACACACACCAACAGTTAAAAGTGAAGAAATCGAGGAAGATATGGAACAAAAAGAGGAGCAGATTGGGTGCCGTGGCAGAGAGGAGTGGGCTCGCTAAGCTAAGCCACGCCACTCGGCTCGGCTCTTTAAGGGCTGTGGAAATGAATATGAGTCTGCCACGTAATCAGCTTATCCCGGGACCTTGCTCGGGCGCCTCGCTTACGCAACGCTCACACCATCTGAGAGCCTTTCATTTAGTTTTCATTCAGCGGGCTGAGAGGCTGATATACCACATCCACTGGCTGGCTGGCTCGCCACAGCTGGGCTCAGCCGCATACATCCTGCTCTAATCACGCTGTAGAACTGTGCGTGTGTGGGTGGATTTGAGCCAGGCGAGGGGTTGAGAGGTTGTGTGTGTGTGTGTGAAATTTTGCTTTATTGTTCATCTGTTCATTTGTGTGTGTGTGTGCGTGCATGCTGCATGTGTGCTGCCTCAGCTGCATCCTGCTGCTACACACACGAGCACATCTTTCCACCTTCTTGTAAGGACTGAAATGCTACATGTTCCTTTGGACTGCTTCAATGCGTCACTGACTCGCTGTTTTAATAAATAACTGATGATCTCAGTCTTTCGGACTCTGCATTAAAGCAGCAGTGGGCAGAAATGGAGCAAATGTTATTTTAAAAGGTTATTTTTATAAAACGGTCACTATATCCTGACAGTAGTGCATGAGACAGGTAATCTGAAAAAAATCATGTGCCTCTGTGTCCTCCGGTGCTCCTAACGGCATCTGCAATATTTAACAGACCGGAGGAAGACAACCAATCAGAGCTGATCTGGAGTCTTGCCGTCTCTGAGCAGCTGTCAATCACTCGCGAACTCCAATCAAACGGTCAAACTAGGCAGCGCTGATTAGCTGTTAAATGAGAAAGTTTGTGAGATCAGTTGAGGAAATACCAAGCACCGCCCACCAGCCGGAGCGAACTTTTTCATTTTACAGCTAAACAGTACACTAGCACTACACAGATGTTTCTGAAAACATTTTATGCAAGATAATAGGCATTACTGTAACAGAATATTGATTCATATTTGATCAGCGCTGACTAGTTTGACCGTTTGATTGGAGTTCGCGAGTGATTGACAGCTGCCTGCGTTGAATGAACAGCCAATCTGTCTCTGAAATGACCTGTGATTGGCCAAAGTTTCCAGTCACAGGATAGATTTTCTAAAGCATGAAAACAGAACCATGAGGAGGTGCAGAAGTCTAGTTATCTCTCAGAACACTTGCAATATGCTGAAAGGTTATTTTTGCTCAATAATGCCCAAAAAATTCTGCCTACTGCCACTTTAATGCATTTTATTTATTAAAAACAATGGCATGTTTTACACCAACCTTTGAAAAAACAGAAAATGGATCACAAGCATGCAAAAAAAACTATTAATTAAACTATTAAATGTCATTCAGCAGCCGTCAGATTTTCCCAAAGTTTCCCATGTTGTTATGATGTATAACTGGAAGTCACAAGACATTATAATGCTGCATTTCATGTCTTGCTAAACCTTAATAAGAAGCGGTTCGTACTGACTTTGTGACTGTCCACCCATCACTTCTTTTTGGCAGCAGCATGGGTAAAAACCACTCTCTTGGGATTCGATTTATTCTTAGCTCCAGCTGCCTTTTTCACTTTACTTTTTAATGAATTTAACATTGCAGATACACGGTTTGCTCCTTAACCCACTGAGCGACCATGATGCTTTGCTGCAGCTGCTTTTATGAAACTACTTAAAGCCCATCTCTTCCAGAATGAGCACTTCTTCTGCCCATCTTTTACAAAACTTGTTCGGCAAAGCGCTGTCAACACTTGTCATTTCAACGGTGAACAGCAGAAGTAAATCAGAACAGTTACAGCGGAGCAAAGCCGCATGTCTGGGTTAACTCAACACCACTGGCTTCTTTTCTTCTTTTTTTTATTTGGTTTGGAAGGGACCAACCAAGTCTTAAAAGGTTACAGTAAACATTTTAACTTCATAAGAAAATGCATGGCATTTAAAAATAGGATTTATTCAACTTATGCAGAAATATTTTACAGCACAATGAACGTATATGCTAGGCCTCTGAGATGCAGTAGTAAAAACAAAGATGTTTCTGTTGTGGCACAGGCCGTAAAACAAGTCTCGAATGAGAAAGCCACGTTTGTGGTAAATGCTGGAATGGATAGGCAGCATGCTGACGGGGGGGAAAAAAACACCTAACCTGTATTTATCCAGTTAAAACGTCTGAGTACACATGCTCCTTCTTAGCAATGCCCTGATTCATCATTTAATACCAGCTGCCTTGTACAACCACTGTGTTCTCCACTGAAGCAAGTCAAGGTTAGTGTTTTGTTTGGTGGCATTAAAGCGTGACTGTGTCTTTTTGAAAAACGCAATAACCCAATCTTTCTCAGATGAAAAGTTGAATTGATAAGCAATAAAACGCAGCCCTTGCTCATTGAAATACACTCAAACATTTTGCTGATACAGTCTTTGGTACAGGTTTGGTCTGACCAGTAGCTTATGATGGCTAATGTTAGAAAACTTAAGATAGATATTGCTGTGAAAGTGACTATCCCTTTATTCTCACTCAGTGGCTACTGTTCAGCTCAAATTACAAAGTCTCGCTTTAAATATTGGCGAAAAAGATGAACCACCCAATGTATTTAATCACAAGTATTGCAACCCCATCTCAGAGAAACTACATTTATATATTTTGACAAACCAGTGTGTGGTTAGATTTAGGCAACAAAAGCACTTTGCTTTCAAGGTTAAGGTTATGGTTGATGATTATGGACAGATCGTTTAGTATTGGTTAATTGTTAATAAGCATGTCGGGTCTCAAGGCATGGTGGACTTTCTCTACATTAAACCATGAGCTTTACCTAAATATTGTATTGCAAGATCCGATATTTTGGCAGAAAACGAAATTAAAAAGTAATGTCTATAAACATTTTACTGATATCATCAACATTTTTTGCAACTTGCATTCTGGGTTTCTACCAGAACATGTTTACAAGCTTTAATGTTCAAAAAACACATTATTTTTTGTATATATAATCTGTCTGAATGTACCTGTTTTCACCCGTGGAAATCATCAAGACTCATAAAATCAGCTTTCTGCAACATTTTTGAATATTTAGCGCCTATTTGGCAGCTATTTTGAAAAAATGGCACCCACGGCCCTCAGGGGCCAAATTTGCAGAGCCCTGATATCTATATCTTTTCATAACATGTAAACCTATGTCTGTGCCAAATGTGTTGCTTTTATCACAAAATGCACAATTGTTATGAATATTTCAGCTTAGCTGCCCCACAATAAGAAACTGACTGGGTTGTCTTATTTCAGTTCGTGGGTTGGAAGGCATCCCAGATACCCAAGTGTAGCACAAGCACTGAAAAAGTGAGTTTTTCTACAATATGTCCCCTTTAAAACAACTATATTTTCCTCATTATGTTAAATATAAATCTAATTACTGCGAGACAGGGTTGTCGTCTGCACGGTGTGATGAAACACATAACGAGATAATTATTCTTTATTTAGTACATTCTTTGCTACTGATCTTTTGTGGCTTCACATCTCTTGGCTGACAATTCACTTAATCACTTCAATCATTATATTCCTGTTCATGTAAGCGTCTATGACAATGTCACTGCCAATAAAACTAACTTCTCCAACCCAACTCTGCATACATATATACATAGTTATAGTAGTTTGAAAGTTATTCACAGCAGGATTAAGCCCCCGAGCAAAAATGAGCCGTGAGCCCAATTTGTAATTTAGCCCTGTTTTTGTGGCTTTAAGCGAGGGGAGAGAACTTTCTAACCACTTTCTCCAGACAGTGAGGACATTCGAACCTGCATCCTTTTTGCAGCAACCGTGCTTCTTTAACAACTGTATCAGGCTGTTCGGAGCTATGTATACCTACAAAAAGAATGCACTCATGAAAGAATGCAATTCATATATATCCAACGAAATCAATTTGAATGTAATTTACGTAATTGTGAATCAGGAAATATAAATAGCAGCAAACGTCACGTGGGGAAGAGGTCGGGGTGGATGGATGTGTCGCACCGAACTTTCGCCCAGGAGACCGGTGTTCGTACGCCGTCTGAAACCAGAAGTCAACGTTGATTTATTTGTCACCTATGTACTTAAGTTACACCACTTCCGGAGTTAAATCAAGCCAAACCACAATCTTTTCCAAAGCCTAAGTAAGTAGTTTTGCTGCCTAAACCTAAGGAAGTTGTTTCCTGTGAAGACTGAATTTTATTTTGAAAAGACTGTATGTATATAACGAGCGGATATTGACACATCCTGCTGGACATTCGTAGGAAAACAAACCAAAAAAGGATGAATAACTTTTTTGAAAGATGCCATACGAACCATTGTATGAGGATACGTTGACTGTAGGCCAAACTCCACTTTCAGGTACACCTACACTACTATGTAATGTATTTACAATTTGAGATGATTAGTATATTGTAGGAGTTATTTTTGGGGTGTGCATGATGAAGGTAATGTTTCCTGGTGCACCCACTTTCCCTCGACCCACCAGACCCCATCTACTTCTACTTAAAGTTACATTTAGCCTCATTTCCTAAAATGACTGTTGAGAGTCCCGAGAGACGGGGTGTGAACTCACTGCTTTCAATGAAACGTGGACGTAAGTATAGCCAGCTTACAATGCTCCTACCTCAACACCATACATAGGCTAGACACAGACACACTGCATTATGGTCAATTACAGCTGCTGTCAGCAGATATTTTGGTCTCCGCTGCCACTAAAGCAGGGGGGGCCAAAACGTGAACTCAATGGTGGGCCACGGCCAAAAGTGAACCAAATGATACCAGGATCCCAAGTTCCCCTCATTGAATATTATTTTAGGTTTTACATATTAACCTTTAAAACCCACCTGCTGAATACAATTGGGCTTATTTCCAGTCATCCCCAATGTATACATTTCCAAGACTGTTTAGAGTCTTGAGGTCAGAGGTCAAGCGGACCCTGTGAAAACGGCCATGCCAGTTTTTCCTCGCCATACTTTGGAGCGTATTTTGCGCTCTTTTTTCTGTTTCCCGGCATGGACGTTCTAAAACAATTAAGGTTTATTCCTCCATGGCTTATTTTGGACTTACAGTTGTGACAACCTACAGCTTTATGTCTCCCTCACTCACGCTGAAGAACTTCCACACTGACAACATGTTGTGTATGTGTGTGTGTGCGACGTTACTGACTATGCCGCTGTGTGCCGACGTAAAACCATCATGTGGCGGCTGCACATGTGTGTCTGACCGGCAAAAAAATGTATATATGAGCATATGAGACTGCTGAAAACGAGCCGGCTTCGATCGGCTGCTGATTGACGGTGCATCTCCTGCTGTTAGTTAAGGAAGCGCTTGATTTATGCAGCAGAGTTTTCTATGAGCCGAGCACGTATTATAAACGTCATTATCGCGGCGATCATGTTCATTTAATTGTGGGAAGCCAAAATTGTGATAGTGATTAATATTTGATTAATTGTGTAGCCCTAACATATACACCTAAGCAAGCGTAAGATATTTTGTAAAATAAAGGTTGTGTGGACAGATTTTCTTTTTTTAAACGGAGGGGAAAATATCAATTTAAAAAAATATCTGTATATGCGTAGACAGGGTTTAAATCACTAACATCTGGTGGGCCAAATTGAACCTGATGGTGGGCCACTTTAGGCAGCCCTGCTCGAAAGTATGATGTACTTCCTCTTAAAAACAAGTGCATACGTGTGAAGCATTTGATTGAGGAACTGAAAACCTCTTACAGTATTTTAGATAAGTGTACAGTACAATGCAGTACGAGTTCTAATGCAGCTGCAATGAAGATTTGTCAACTTGTCAGTCAAAAACATACACCAAAACACTCCAATAATCCCATAAATGTGTGGGCACTAGTGCTAAACAGACTCAGCGTACCCTTGGTAGGGAAGAGTGGGGTGTAGTATTGTAAAAGCAGCTGAAGTTAGTAGACAAAGAGGGGAAAGGGAATTTTAAGGACATCCTTTGTACGCGTAAAGTCCAAAAATAACCACACAGATTTGATTTTGCTGATGTCAGACTTCATTAGTCTTGTGTATTTCCATTTGATCCAAGGCGCGATCACATCCGTCCTCATTAGAAAGCGTCTCTGTGTGACATAACACATGTCGCAAATCTGCTGCCCTAGCCCTGCCTGTCACACAGCAGCAGTGATTACAAAATGCTGAGAGTCCACAGAGATCTATGTGTGTATTTGTACACCATCGTGTGTGTGTGTGTGTGTGTGTGCACTCTATGTTCCTCTTGATTAATGTGTATCCCATCCTCACATACAGTCATGAACACCAGCGACTCAATTACACAGTTGGAACTCTTCCCTATTACCCGATGTGAAAACACAGCTGTATTTTATGTGACAGTATGCAGATAGATCACATAATCCGGTGGTCGGCGTGACGCCTCCTCTGCCGCAAGCCGTTATCACACCTCTCTTCCAGTAAATGAAGCTATAGCATTTACCATAGGAGGTGTATTGCATGTGTATAGCTTACAGCACTTTCCTCTTAGATAGTAATCTCACTCTCTGCACACGAAGGCGCTGACGTAAACACACAGATGAAAGAGGATTAATTTGAGTGGAATCTCCCTTTTTAAACTAGAAGCAGAGACTCATCCTCCGTCCTCCTCTTCTCCGCACAAGTGTGTCTGAAGAACACCCTCATGGTATGTTGATTGGGTGTAACACAAAACCTGAGAGCTTTATTAGGGTCTGTTGGGTGTGCAGCCCAGACAAGGAGTGCTTCAAGTGATGGCGCAACCACGTCTCTCGTCTAGAGGAGAAACAAAGGCGCCTTTCTGCTCCCTGGGCAGTTTTCCCCACTCTGGTAACAATAGACCCCGGTCCTCGTCTGTGTGTTTATATGAGGCCTGTCTCTCAGCAGTGGGCCTCAGACACCTGGTTGAAATGCATAAGGTAAGGTTAGCAGCTACGTCTACCAAAGAAGCAACAAGACAACAAAGTAGCTGAGGTCAAATTAATAAATATGTAGTCGTATTTTTAGGTTTGTATTAACATCCTGCTGGTTTGTTTGTGCATTCATGGAATGGAGGTTAAAGTACATTGTTATTGGTGTTCTAACACCAGGGTGTTTCTTTGGAAAGCAAACAGGTTGAAGGTTGTGTTTGTTTGAGAGATCAAAGTACCTGTGACAGATTTTTTTTTTCCAATACCAGGAGAAGTCAGAGTAAGAAATATCTTTTCATTTGACTTATCCCTGAAAACTGCACTAAAAAATACCAATCTTATCAAGTAATGTGTTTAGCTATTAAGCCATTAAAGTTATAATCCTTACGATTTTCATGAAGTCAAAACCAGTTTTTGACACTATTTATGGTTACCATTTTTTTCAGCAATAACCATTCAGAGTCTTTATATTTATGTTACCTATTATATATTGTTAGTGGCGGAGTCCGCCATTCCAGCAGAGGATTCAAGTTGCCTTCACACGCAAAGGGGATTTACAGGCAATGATGCAGCATGTAATCGAGCATTACTGTTTGTAATTTTATCTCACTGATAAAAATGCCCCCAGAATTGCAGTAATGGGAATTGCCAAGTCAACCAAGACTACAATTTTTAAGGCTTTTTTTTTAATTGAAAAAATCTGTGTGGTAAGATTATTTCAACAAGTTTAAAATAAAAAAAAATTCTCCTGCATCTTCATCATCATCTTGATCTGCAATACCTGAAAGTAGAGAGCAAGTGCATACTGATTTTTGTTACTTTGACTCATTCATCATTTAATACGCTATATACAGGCGCACAAAGATCTCTTTTTCTGTATAAAAGTTTCCAATACAAATCAATAATTCAAAATGTGTTGGCATTAACTAGGAAAAATGAAGAGTAAGGCTAATTACTAAGGCATATTTTCTAAATGTGAAATAGACTTTTAGGACCAGTAGACAAAAAGGACTTTGTGAGATTAAGATTTTTACAGTGTGTGACGATCAAAATAAAAATAAAAGTGCACTCAGTATGGTGCAGATCTTACCCCTTACGAAACAGGGATTTATTCATCTTGTATCGTGCCTAATTTCAGTGGATCATAACGTATCAGGTATGGAATTAATCTGCAAATGCTCTGGTTCAAAATGAGACCAAACTTTACTATGGATGTCAGTTTTTTGAGCTACGACAAAGGCCAAAATGTGTGACAAGTAAGGTTAGTTTTTAGCCTAGCCGATTGCAAGGAAATCCATTTTGCTACTGAAGCAGTTGTTGATCACTTGCGGCCCCTATCGGCTGGTTAAGACGAGTCAGCAGTCAACAACGGCATAAAACAGTCAATAAGAAAGGTTTTTCAATAATTGTGATTCACCGCTACCAGGTGACTCCTTGAGCACACAGTCATAAATGAGCACAGAAAATATTAGGATGATGGGTCCAGTAGTATGTGAGATTAGCCGTGGACAGACAGATGCACACACGACTGAACACATGATCTCCTCACAGGCTTACGCGTGGCGGAGATAATAAACAAAAGCTTCTGGAAAGGTTTTACTATTTTTCCTTTGGAGCCAGATTTACACCAACACATTATCTGAAGGCCTGTAGGCACAGTTTGATAAATTATACAGACGAGGTTGTCATCATGTGTATAAGTTGGACCAGTCAAGGGTGGGCGTCGAGAGCGAAAGCAAGGCCGAAGATGGAGATGAATATCAATTAATCAAAAACCATCGGGATGGCGACAGAGTGGACGGATGAAGGTGAAGATGGATGGAAATAAAAAGAAACAAATTTCAGTACAAACACCACCATGTTGTGTGACCACCATTTACCTGCCTCTAAATATCAGCTAGACGTGCCAAAACTAAACGGGTGCACGGCCTCCCCATTTCATAACACTGTGTAAAAACCTAATTTGGTGCTAATAGGCCACTGTCTGTTTTTATAAGCAGTTGCTTGCAACCACTATAACTTTACAAGGGAGTGGTTTTCTCTAAGTGCCTTTTGCAAGAAATGCAATTTTCTCTAAGAAGGGTATAGTTAGATGGATGTGAAGGCGGTGGGGGTGAGGGTGAGGTGATTTGGTGCTATGGTTCAGGGTGGAGTCACGGTCCAAACATAACAACTGGAGCAATTCTTCACTGAAAACAAACAGTAATCTGTAACTAGGCCCAAACATAACATTTGAGAACATAAATGGAAAGGTTGAGCTCAGAATAGTCATTGTGTGGCGTGACTTCAGCATTACAGTACCATGAAATGCTACGTTTCAGATACAACACTGTAGTTGTCCTGTGTGTTACAGCAGACTTTCTAGAACAAAACAAGGCTGACGAAGCAAATAGTGACGTAAAAACTGTCATGCCTTTTACTTAAACTTGCAATAATGGGTTTTTTTTTGGGCAGCAGATAAAAGCTAGCAACATTAGCACTCATTCGGGGTCATGTTTGCGTCCACCTGGCAAATTTGAGTCCAATATTCACTCTTCTTTAGGTCTATTTTGTCCTCTGCCATCTCCTGAGGGAAATATCTTGCTTTTAAGCTGCTAAGTGCTCTATCGTGTTCACCTGCTAGTCGCCAACTACGTCTGTCTGCTGTGTGGTGATGGGCGGGTCACGTACAGTGGCTTTTTAGAGCTCTTTTTTTTGCTGGAAACGGCTGCCTTCTATGGCCAAGAGAGTGATGTGAACCAGATCAGTAAAGTTGTGGGCTGGAAACCAAAACAATGAATGAATATTGGTGTATTGGTTATAAGGACACCATAGGTTCCAATTACAACGAGTTTAAAACTGTACCCGTCTACTGTTTTATATCTATGGATTTCACTAACAGTAGCCCATTTTACATTTAAGTCATTTAATCTATTGTTAAAATAAAAATATAGATTAGATCAGCTTTAAACATAAAAAGAGGATTTTGTGATTGCAGTATTTGTCGCTTGCCTTTTGTTAGAGAATCTCATAACAGTATTGTGAACATTGCTGGTGAGGAAACAGCTGTAGTGCAATCACCAAATAATGAATCACACTGCTGTGATATCACACCAGTAGCTCCTCTTTTCCTGACAGCTCAGGCTGCTGCTGCTGCTGGAAGGATTATGGTAAACCAGTCAGTCATTTATAGTGAGATGTTGGCACAGATAGATAATGCAACGATATTACTTTCCTTATCCATCTATGGTTGCGTACCTAAAACCTTATGAGTTGATCAAAAATGAAATTTATGACTGCTGCGGTTTACCCTCTTGGAGAACAATCTGGATTTCGATGTTCTGAACTATGCCGCACAATCTACTGCCAATAAGAGGCTGACGTAACAAGCGAGAGGTCTCTAGAGCGCCGATCTTTTCTTTGAACAACTTGGCATACTAATATAGATGCATGTGACGAGTATTAGACTTGCTTATTCTGCCTTGATTTTACAACTATGGAGAGAAGGAGTGGAGGGAGGCAGGGGAAGAGACAAAGACGGAGGCAGAGCATTAGAAGAGTATCTGATAAAAAATATATTCATATTTTCACAAAAGCAGAGGAATAAAAGATTATTCACATTGTAACACCCACTCTTCCCCGCACTACAAATGTGATTTACAGTCAGTCATTACCGCTAGCTTCGGGTAATAAGAGAACTGGGGAGCTCAGAAATGCATTATCATAAATAGAAAAGCGCTCAGTACCTGAAAACACAGAAAAAGTGCCATTAAAGAGCGTGTGAAGTCTACGACGTATCTGAATAACCAGCAATAGAGAAGCCGGGAGCACAATCAAATCTCATTCCTCTTCTTTATGAAATGTGTCATTGCGTACGATTACTGCCGCTCGTCAAAGTAATCGTTGAGAAAAAAGGAGTTATATACTCCGACGAGAGGAGAAGTGTGCGGAGCCCATCTTCAGCTCTCTGGATTATCAGCAGTTTCGGTCTTGCGCAAGAGGTGCATGCATTTATTTTTCATGATGTTTTGGAGGTGAAAAGTGCATTGCAAAGCAATAAGTCAAAACAGGAAAACAGCAGTGTCTGGCAGTGGGCGTTGGGGTGTGTTTGGGTATATGTGGTTCCTCGGGTGACGTTCAGCTCCTTCCTTTGCTTCTTTTCCTCCCTCTTCATCTGTGAAATAGGGCCTTGCTTCATGTAGCATCTTAAATCTAAGATGCTTGGAAAAATCCATTTTTATTAATCTTAAGATGTGTTTCTAAAAGCATAATAGTTTAAGACACAATGATGGCAGTATAACAAGTATCGACTCATGGGAGGATAAGGGCGTGTTAAGAGAGAGGAGGGCATGCTTCAGAATCAGCAGGAAAATATGTAAATAACATGCCACTAAAATCTGCATTGTTTTTGTTCAGAATTAAAGGAACATTGAGTAACATTTAGGTGGATCTATCGGCAAAAATGGAATATAATATTAATAAGTATGTTTTCTTTGTTGTATAATCATCTGGAAATAAGAATCATTGTGTTTTCGTTAGCTTAGAATGAGCCGTTTATATCTACATAGGGAGGGGGTCCCTCTATGTTCACGTTTTTGCGTCAGCCACCGTAGTCCTCCTACACGCTTCACACACAGGAGAAGTTTCAGTTCAGCTGGATGCCACCAGATCCTACACACTGAACCTTTAAGTCCATACTTTTATCATGAACACTGATGTTCTATGCTAATTGAAAATGTATGTAAAATGAATGATGTTTAAATGACAAAATAGGATAACAAAACTAAAACCGAAAAACAAATTCATTGAACAATTGATCTGCCAGTTTCTTACATTATCATCCTCTCCAGTACGTCGGTGGAAAGAGCCATTTTGATGCAACACTTCCCAATATTTCCCCAAATCATTACATGACTCATAATTGGAGTACTTCTACAGCTTGAATGGGCATGAAACTATCCCAAATGAAACGAAACAAGCCAATTGCTTGGCCCCCGGAAGTGCTACTTGCAGCGCTCATCGTTTGTTGACTCCAGGGAAGTGAAGAAGACTTCAATTGTAACGTTAGTATACCTTGCATCCAGCAGCAAAAATTAAGTGCAATGGAAATATCAAATTCCATTGCGATCCATCCAAATGTATCGCAAATTTTAATCGAATTTCAAGAAAATCGGCAAAAGAAAATGCAAATGAATGATCGTTTCCATGCACTATCATTGTGCGATTATTAGGAATCAGTAGATGATATAAATTCTCTAGTCAGAAAACGATTGTACCACTGCAGAAGAAGAGAGCGCATAAAGATGACGTAAAACGTCACGACGTGGTGAAAAACAATATAGAAAACTGGATGTAAATATGCAATTTCTGTTTGTTTCAGGTATTAATGTGAGGAAGGTGGTATCAGATCTGTGTGGAGCCATGAGGAGACTGTTTTAATCTGACACTATTTTCATTCTCTTGAGCGGAGCAGAAGCGTCAGTGAATGTAAATGCTTTATGAACGTCATTATTTATTCATTAAATCTGTTTCATTGCAGTGTGTCACATTTTGGTTTTATTGATACACTAACTTTTCCACCTCAAAAACACGTAAAAAACATTTTTTAGTGATATTTCATGATATCTTTCCATTTTCAGCATTTCCTCTCAGGTTTTTTATGCATCTAAACAGGTGGATGGAAATGGCCGCGGCCTGTACTCAGTCTGTAGAGCCCTGAAGCCCCGCTTCCACTGCTGCACAGAGCGCGGTTTACTTGTTTATTCAAAGTTTATTGATATTGAACGTGTCACAGCATGTCCAAATTGCACCAAATCTGACAAAGCACGTCCTTGGGTCCCCAGCAATACACCCGCCAAGTGTGAAGTAGATGGGATGAACGGTTCTCTAGATATGCGAAGAACACACACACATATGTGCATACAGACAGACATAGATTCCTTGCTTTATAGTTAGATTAGATATAGAAAGGCTTACATGCAGTTACGCCACATTACATTAACGTGTATCCAGCTGACGTTAAGCAGCTCTTTACTGCATGCATTCGCACGCAGTCTTATGTAATGCTTAGGGAAACATAAAAAAATGTGAAAATTCGATTACTTTAAATGTCTAAGATTAATCTGTTTCAGGGAAAGGAGCACAGGTAAAATCTGAAAATCAATCAAAAAGCTAAAAAGCCATGGCTTCTGTTTGGACAGGAGCGGTTCATTAACCTTCCCTCTTACACTAATCATCAGTCTTTCATTGCAACATAAAGCCTTTTACATGGAGACCCTGCCCCAAACTCTTTATAAAGACACAAAAGACGGGTTCCCCGCTAAGATGTCAAATGTAACACTTGCCTTTTTCAGAGTGAAGCTCTAAATACGAAAACCCACTTCTCCATCTGTATCATGAATCGTTTTTCTCCTCACACAGACATCCAATTACCGTAAAACGTGACTGAATGGCTTCTCTTTGTCTTACAGGTCTCCACATGTTTGGGAGTGTGTGCACATGTGTATGTATGTGTGTGTGCAAGGCAGGTAATTGTGTTGTTTGTGCAGAAAGTGCTCTGTTTGACGTCTGACTTCAGTGTGGTCCATAGTTCTGGTGACAGGTACATTAGTGCCCACAGACTGGCTCCAGGGTGGGAAACTAAACAAGGAACAGATCAATCATTTTGGTCCTTTTGTGTGGAGCTTTGGAGAAATGGTGTTTCTCAAGTCATCTTACCTTTGTAGTTTTATCCCGTAAACTGCCTATTTCTCGTGTTTTCCTAAGAGAAACTTCCTGTCAAGATCATGTTAGGTCAGATTCTAACAACGTTGATACGAGGCGTTTTATCCCCTTTTTCCAACGAGGTCAAACAGTGTATAAAGGAAATGGACATAGTCACCGTGACGTCACCCATTGGTCTGTGGAGTGCCATTCTGAAGCCTCGAGTTTGCCATCTTGTTTTTTTGCAACCGGAACTGACACGAGAGGTCTAAGACGAAAACACGGAAAAGACCCAGACCGGGCAATGCCGTGGTAGACGTCAATCACAAGGTAGGCACGCCCTAAAGCATCCCCCGTTCTATGGTCTAGTTGACTGTAAATGGGACCATAATTTACTAAATGAACATCATGCTGTATTGAAGAAGACGTGAAACTAGAGATTGAGACCATAAACTCATGTTTACAATGTTTACTGAGGTAATAAATCAAGTGAGAAGTAGGCTCATTTTCTCATAGACTTCTATACAATCAGACTTCTTTTTGCAACCAGAGGAGTCGCCCCCTGCTGGAAAGAATGCAAGTTTAAGGCACTTCCACATTGGCTTCACTTTTCAAACCCGGCGGTTGCCCACTGGGGAGGACTTATTGTGCTGTTAGGTTTGTATGCCACTTGGATAGTAAAGTAGTACGCTAGACTAACTAGCTTCAGTTCAGACCATGGATGTATCACGGAGAACTAGATACCATTGTTCAAAAATGGTGCCAGAAAAAGCCTCAATGGGCTTCTTCACGCTTCGGCATTATTGGTTCTATAGAGCAGCGGACACTTGTTAACCTTTTCATTCATTTATACATGATATTACAACTCATTGGCAACACCATATTTTACAAAGTAGGGAAGTCTAGCTAGCATTAGCTCTCTTTCATGGGTCCATGTTGTGATGATAGCAAATGAGCAGACTTTTAGCACTCATGGTGGTGAGTTTTTAAAACTCAGAGTACTCATGTATCTTTGTACATTACCCCTTGTGTCAATCCACAACACAGAGCAACGTACGGAAAGATTTGATAACAGATGGGACTACTGTACACAATGGCTAATGTCAGCCACCGAACTGGTTAAGTGCCTGTGTGGCAGTTGGAATTACTATTTTTAGTGCCTTCCCACACTGATATTCCACTAATAGAATTACTGCTGAGTAAACTTCGGTCAACTTCAGTTTCAACAAAATCCAGCCATGAAACAGACAACATTACCACTCAAATCCCTTATTTGAACCCCCCTGCCTTCTAAAGGATTAGCCAAAACCAAGGCAGTAAAATAAATATTTTAAAGCATTTTAAAGCACCCGAAGTTAAAATCTCACAGACATATTCATGCCAACTCGATTATGGACACATACTGAACAGCTCACTTGATAAATACATCATTCAAACCGGCTCCAGCCTAAAAATATGGCTCAGTGAATCATTTATGGGTTAACAATCAAAGTTGTTCTGCAGGCATGAGGCAGCACGGCAGGACTCAAAACCTCAGACAACCGCCTCGGTGAGCAGCTGAGAGAGAAGAGACAGAGAACATAAAAAGAAAGAAGCATTACAAAAATCTACAGACAGCCTGGAGACAGTTTTTTTACTCCCTGTGCAGTGGTTTTGCAATTCAGGGTATTACTGACCTGGTGTCTCGTGATCTGAGACAATTTAGGTACCGGTTATACAAACGATAACGCCAGATAACACCTCAAATTGGTGTCATTAACAGATTTGCAAGTAGAAAGAGCTTTAATACTTTTTTAGAGAAGAATTTCTATTGCTTTGATTTGACTATTGGTTGCATAACTTTGACTATTCATGCAAAATTCAATGTCAAATAGTAGGATTAGCTTCACATTAAGTAGCAAGACCCGGAGCGGTTGTGATTAAGACATCCTTCCAAGATCTCCTTCACACGAAAAGACAGGTTCATGCAGAGTTTCTGAACTCAGGGTAAAAAAAGGAGATGGAGTAAGAGAGAGAGGAGAAAAGAGCGAGGGCGGCACGCTCAAGCAGGCAGAATCAGAGAGGTGAGCATGAACCATAGCGCTGCGCTAATGTTTTCTTTCAACCCATTAATCTCTCACTGGCCACGCCGCAAAAACAGGGCCTGGATGAGAAGGGGGCTGTAATCACACAGACTAAGCTCGCCAGTGGCTGACTGACCGTCCCCGGCCTCCTGTCCGCTCCACGAAATCCAGAGTTAAATTCACGCATGCCAGCCCCGGCCCCGACGAACACAACAGCACATGACTGAAAGTTTCTTTCTAAACTAATGGCGTGAGGCAGAACTGTAGGTTTCTTTTAAAACTTTGACGTGAAATACATTTGAATTTAAAAACACTGTGGAGTTTTTTTATAAACAAACAAATGTTTACATTCAGAGTTTCCATTGGTGGAATTTAACTAAGTACATTTCCTCTATACTTAGAGTTACTGGAACTTTTAACTGGGTATGAAGCCGTCTCAATTTAATACTGATGCCTCTATATGACCTACATAGGTAAACAAGATCATCAGCGAGAAGATTGGCTATTTCTATACAGTTATTCTCAATATTTGTCATCGATGCCGGCGGGTCGGCTCCAGCGGGGCCTCCAGCAGTGACCAGCCCGCCGCAGACAGACCCAGATCCGGCTTCGATGCCGCCTTCTATCTGCAGTCGGAGCTCCGGCGGGAGGTGGAGAGCTCCGCACCAGGTAGCAGCAGCTCCTCCTCCGTCCAGGATCAGAGCTTCGCCTCGCTGCTCCGCCAGTCACCGCTGGGAGCCAACAGAGACACCATGCTGTTGGAGACCCAAGCCGTATTGCTGGGCCCACTGGAGAGAAGGGAGGTACGGGAGAACCAGAACCAGGACTGAGCAGGGCAGACTGTCAGACCCTGCTGCAGTAAAATGAGAGGTTTTCTAAAGGGAGTCTAGTGCTCTGAAACACTACCGCTTTTGTCCACAGGGACTCTGTGTAGTAGATTGAAGTAACATTTTCAATGCAGGACTTTTACTTGCAATGGAATCTTTTATAGTGGGGTATTGCTGCTTTTACTTAAGTCAAATATAAGTGAATACTTTTTCCATCACTGAGTGTTTCTCAAAAAAACACATCCTTGAGGTCTAACCAGCAATTGCAAAGACGTTTTTTGTTGTTTACGTCTATGTTCCCTAGCTATCCGTCTTTTCTTTTTGCGGGCTCATTGCTACATTTCTTGGCATATTACTGCCACCAGCTGTCAATCAGTGGAATGGTGTATGACATCATAGAACAATAGTTTACCACACACTCTGAAAGTATTGCAGTCTGAAGTTCACTTCCCCTCGGTTCAAATGCAAACCATGTGCAGCGCAGTATATATATTCCTTTTGATAACACATGGCCTTAATAGATAGCTTCGGGCGGGAGTCGTAGATTGTGTATGGCAGGAGCCCACCACGGTGGAATATAGATCAATTAGCTGGGGGAGGGGTAAATGGAGAGGCTCTGTAAAGGAGAAAGCAAAGAGATGAGGATGACCTGCAGGAAGAAGAGGAGGAAGAGCGTAGGAGGGTTGGATTGATGGGTGGACGGCGGCGGAGTCGCCCACGGAGCCACTTTGTTGAGATAACAGAGTGGTATCAGTGCCGGGGGATGATGGGAAGGGGAATCACTATCTCTTCCTGAATGCTGTGGGCATGCATGCGTGTTTCTGAATGTGTGTCTTTGATACATATAGATGCATGTACCTAGGCAACCGCGGCGTAACACACATGCAAGCACACCAAACTCATTTCTTCTTTTCGTACATCCCTCCCGTCCAGCAGTCACGGGCTTCAAAGTCCTGAAGCTAACGGGATGGGACCACCACGGTTAGTTAAGTAGAGACATGATCCATGTCCTGATCACAGAGGAGGACAGGAGGTGACGGGGGGTTGGTGAAAGGGGAGGTGGTGGTAAAAAGGAGGCAGTTGCAGCAGAGAGGAGAAAGAGGAGGTGAAGATCTCACATGGAATTGACAGAGACAAAAGAAGGGGAAATCAAGAGGGAGAGATGGAAGGGAGAGGAAACGACGGCATGTCTTCGGAGAGATGTTGGTCCCTTTTGAAGAGGACACGGGTGCTGCTCAATCACAGCAAACTTCAAAGGCTCTTCATTAAAGCCTTGCCTGGAGACGGGAGCCCACCCCTCTCCTCTCCTCTCTCCTCTCTCCCCTCCATCCTCATCCTCCTCTTCTTCACTGTCTGTCTCACTCACTCTCTCTTCCTCCCCCTGCCTCCACTCACTCAGCCATTAAAAACAGCAGGTAGAGAAGCAAGTGAAAGAGAAGAAGAGACAAAAGAACACAAAAGGGAGAAAGATCAGCCATGCGGGCGACAGAGAGCCCCGTCTGTAGAAGTCGAACGGGCAATGTCTTTTCTTAGAATCTATCTCCCTTTGTTGCTGCTCGAGCTCAATCAGCGATGTTGTCTTGCGCTCTTCTTCTTTCTTTTTACGGCTTGAATGGTTGAGTCGGAGACAGATGAAAAGGTGTGCGCAGGCTTGAGTGAAGAATCAGAATAGAAACAGAGGCGAATGCTTCGCAGCGTTTGAAGCCCGCCGTGGCAGGGTGATGTGTCACATAACTTATCAGCTGTCACATGAAAAGGCGGTGTTCCCAAAAAGTCAATCTCGGGACTTAAGAGTTGTGAAATTGATGTGAAACTTAAAAACAATCCAAACTAATAAAAAGTGCTGCGTACAATAGTGTCGTCACATTACCAAAATTATGACTTTGATACGATACCCTGCCTAAATATCTCGATACCGATAACGATACCACGGAAAAATCTAAAACATCAAGAAAACTAGTGGAATAATAGATGACAAAACATGGAACTTACATTTTTTTTATTAATTAGAAATGTTAAAAAGTAAAAACGTATTAATTAAAACAATTAAATGGGTATGCAGTAAACTGATGTCACTTATACTTGAGTTTGTGATTTCTTTGATATTTAAAGTCATTTTTTGAATAAATTTTTTGCATTTATATTTGATAATGTGCACACAATCACTGTATATTTTAACTCTATTCTTATTTCTAGTTTTCTTATAACTTCTCTATGTTTATATACTGTATATTTTTATTCTAAAATGAAACAACATTTCACCCCGGGGATCAATAATGTATTTCTGATTCTGATATCACTCATTAATTAGCGTTTATTGAACACTTTTGTTATGTAAAATAGTGCCACCGCCACAGTTTTAGTAACAGTTAAGGTGGAGAGTGGTACTGCAGCACGTTAGACAGCGAGAGGCTTCCTAAACAAAAACACGCAAAACGATAATAAATTCAGATGAGTTTGTGTCAGAAGTTGATGAGGGAATAGCTGCTAAAATCAGGACACCACAGTAACTCTAAAGCAGAACGCTGCACACACACACACACACACACACACACACGGCCCCGCGGTCGCACATCAACGCAACTCACGGCTCGTAATAAAGGGACTATTTGTAACTTTCAGAAATGCTTCTTAACAGCGACACCTGTGGCCGTGAAATCAACGAAAGTCAGCGTCGAGCTCGCGCTTGCTCGCTCTCAATATACCTGAACGAGCATCACTCAAAACAGTGAGGCGACACACGTCAGCTAAAACCACAATATCACTCTATATTTCAGCTGCTTGGCAGTAATGTTAGCTGACCAGACGAAGGTCTCTCCATGAACGTGATTTAGATCTGATCCTAGTGTTGGCTTTTCCTGCCTAAGTGCAGACTGATGCAGCGGGGCTCTGCAGCGTGTCTCCCTGCTCTCTCCGCCCGCAGCCAGAGAGAGCAGAGGAGACACCGGCACCCGGTCGGTAACGAGAAGACAACATAAATCTCTGTAGAGCTCTGTCACTTCACAAGACACGGAAAACCTCTGTTGGTCTGGAGGAGCTGCAGCAGTTATTTCTGCACAAACGTCCCCTGTACATTCACTAGATATTCTCAGAGCTAAACTAACTCTCCTGCAGTGTGGAGTGAACGCGCGTTCACGTCTAGAGGTGGAGCGAGCTGAGCTGTCTGAGTGAAGGCGAGCAGGCAGAGGAGGAGGGTACAGCGGCTACACGCGAACGCACATATGCGAGCGCGCATGTGTGACGACCCGCTACATTTATGCGCGTACAAAGTTACAAATAGTCCCTTTAAAGTATCGGTACTAATAAAATGGGGTATTGTATAGTTTTTAACGACAGGGTGTTGCGATACCTTTCTAGTATCGGTATACCGTGCAACACTAGTGTACAATGTTAATAGCCATGTTTAAAAATTCTCGGACCGGGCTGTCAATTAATAATCCCCTGTTTTTGCATTTTGAATACATGACCAGCTTGAAATTAAATGATATGTGTTTGTTTCTGCTGATACGTCTGATTCCTGCTTTCATACATGCACTGAACAAATCAGGTCCAATCAATGTCATGATGAAATAAAAACCAATGTCGAGGAAAAAAACTCAGGAAGCAGCACAGCTGATCATTAGCAGGATGAAGACTATACACACACAAAGTGCAATCCTCCTGAGAGCGCACACTTCAGTCTACAGATAGCGAATCAAAGCAAAAAGAAAAGTGTCTGATTGGACATGCTAGCGTGAACATCTGTCAGGCGGAATAACAAAAAAACAACAAGCTTCCTGTGCAGGCAGAGACCCTGTCTGTCACAAATGATGAAAATGCATCAGTAGCCATGATGGAAGGGCTGACAGAGATGTAAAAGCGGAGACAGGACCTAATGAGAGAATAGCTGTATTGCCAGGAGCCAATTTTTTGCATCACTACTTGAATGTTTGCTCAGGCTCTCCTGTCATCGGTAGCATCTTGGATATACGATTCAAGAGCTTGTTGTCAGCTCCACTAATCACAAGTACGGGAACGCTGGCATCAAAGCTGGTTGGCAACATATATTATTGATGTAATGCATTACAGTTGCTTCAGGTAACAATTTTGATTAAAAGATATACACTTTATTATCAGCTCGGGGCTACAAACACAGCTTTTCAGTAGTTCAGGCACAGAAGTTGTTTTATACTTATACTCACATGTTTACACATAGTTTACAGTCTAATCAAAGACTTTGACTTTACCTGCTATTACGGCCTGGCCAGACTGCCCGTGTGAGCAGTGTCCATGTTAACAGGTTAGAGCAGCCACATTGCCCGTGTGAGACACGCAGCTAACGTGCGGCTCGGCTGCTTGTCAGCTGCTTCTCTTCTAGAGATTTGAGGTGCCGCGTGTGGTCCACAGCAACAACAAGACAGCGAAAATGATCGTTTGACAGTATATTGACATCATATCAGCAAGATTACTACAGTTTCAATGTCTAGACATCTGTAGAATATGTCACGGACATGAAAAAAGTAAAGATTTATTTATCAAAACTTCCTGCTTTCATTTCAAAATAAAAGCCCTCAAGTATTTTTTTCTGTAGACAGCATTCCTTCATTTGTTAACACAAGGCTTTTATTCTGAAATATGAACAGGGCAGTGTTGTAGAACATGCAGTGACTTGCAGGGCTCCATGAATGAATATATTACGGGTTTTGATTGTGGATTATTACTATTATTTACAAATTACCACACGGTTCTTAACCTGTTTCTGTCTAAAAAAAATATAAATGACATTTATAATGAAATAAAATGGCCATTATGAAAGGCAAATTCTATGTAGAAAGAAAAGGCTGACAGCAAAGTTAAATTGTAGAAAATCGACTAGTTTACGCGACTATTAAAAAAATCTATATTTCTCTTGTATTAACCGTCGCAGGCGCTGGTAGTAACGTTGGTAAAACGTGTGTGGCATGTTCAGTTCAGCTCTTTTCTGCCAGCGCAGATGTGTGTGTGTGTGTTTGTGTGTGTGTGTGTGTGCCGCACCCCTCATAGTTTCAGCAGGTAGATCAGCTGTTCGAGAAGCGGAACATATGGTCAGCTGAAGCTGGATATGTCACATGAGCGTGCAGGGCGGTGCAGTCCTGTGGGTCTGATGCACGTTCATTATGCCGAGGAAAATAACTCTGGATTCAGCTATTAGTTAATTTTACAATTTTTACGACATAATGATTTAAATGAGGGCTATTAAAGGGTTCGTACTGGGAAGTTGATTTACCTAAAAAAAAAAGTATTCTCTGATTTACAGACGTCTCTTTATACATCCATGGCTATGGACTCATTGGCTTTTTCAGTCCAAAATGGCAGCAGCGCTAACATAGCACCAAAAAAAAGCACCGGAGTTTCATCTCTTTGCTTCTATATTCTTCGATAGCATATCCACATACTGAAGCCCAAATGTGGCTCATTATGTCTGGATGCAGATGCTCATCAGGTGGTAGTCTGTATGTAGACATGACGTCAGCCATGGTAGTTTGAATGCTGTGGACACCTGTGGACAGAGCTCAGCATCTCCACAGCTCCACAGGTTCTCTGCAGCTTTTAACCACAGGGAGGACGGACCAGATCATTAACAGAGAGGGGCGGGGGGGAGCCCCGGCTGTTAATGATCTGTCCATTCTGTCTTCGCCAAAAACATCCTCGCCTCACAGTAGTGGCTTGCAGTGTCGGACACGCATCACTGCATCCATCACCGGCAGATTAATGTGACGGGGACTCCTCCGGAGCACAGCTGCCACCGACTGCTGCCATCAGGACGGTTTCTTCCCATCGCTACGAATAAGTGATTAACAAAGTATTTTAAGCATTAACAAATAGTTTGTCTGTCTACTACGCTAGTGTACATCACTCCCTGCTTTGACTTCAAAGACACATCCCCCTTCCTTGCCCCCTTAACATCCTCGAAAGCTGATTTATTTGGAGATATGAGGCTTTCATCATACAGCGCTGCAATGATTAGGAGAACAAAGGCAGCAGTGCAAAGCCAGGTCTTCGAAAAGGTCTGCCAGAGTTCAGCGACTGAAAAGTAGACACTTTCTGTGATGAATATATCATCAAACAATAAAAAGAGACAAAATAAGATGGGATCAGCATGTTGTGACTTTACTGAACTTTCCCATTGAAATGTATGTGTGTTTTATTATAATGCTAATCATGCATTTCAACGTGAAAACTCAACCTTTCCTCTTCAGCTTTGATCTTTACAGGAACCGTATGGAAATGTGTCTGAAATCATTCACTGTACTGCGTAGATTCTGCCACACTGAATACTCAATTTAGTGAAAAGTGAATGAGTGCAGATGCCGTCTAGGTTACGCGGCCTTAGCACTACTAAAAAACGTAATTCAAACCATCACCAGGGTAAGTATTCCAGTCCCAGAAAACTGAGCTTTCCCCATGGGCTCCGAGCACAAATCCATATGACTTTTCCTCCCCGTGGCTTCAGATCTAATTAGTATATAATGGTTATAAACGTTCCCATCACGGGCGCTCTAATCAAAAACAAAACTTCTATTTTCCTCTCAATGGACCTCCGAGGAGCGGGCTGCATTTAAATGAAATGATGGTAATATCATGTTGCAGGCTATAGCTGGGGAAGATGAGAAGTGTGAGTGTGTGTGTGCGTGTGCGTGTGCGTGTGTGTGTGTGTGTGTGTGTGTGTGTGTGTGTGTGTGTGTGTGCGTGTGTGTGCGTGTGCGTGTGTGTGTGTGTGTGTGTGTTCATATGAGAGTGCTAAGGGAATGGCGTGATTTCCAAATCCTATCAAGAGGAAGTAAGGTGGCGCATTGGCATTCATTATCAGTCAGCGTTTAATCAAGAAACTCTGTGATTAAGTGGCAAAGTGAGCAGCTTGTCGTTTCCCGAAATTGAGTTTGTCGTGAGTGTGGAAGGTTATATTAGCCGTTTTTAAATTGTACCAGTCAGAGTTTTGTATCACGCGGTATCTCACCAGCAATTCCACAGTTTTTTATAGCGATCCTCTTTTGTTTCTGGTGGTTTGTGAGAGTCTCAAAAACTATTGGATGGATTGATATGAAATTTGGTTCAAACGTTCATGTTCCCACACAGGATGAATTGTAATAACTTTGGTGAACTAAGATGAACACGATAAACATTCTACCTGCTAAACATCACCATGTTAGCTCTGCCACTGAGAGCATGTCAGCATGCTGACATTTAGCTCAAAGTACTGCCTCTCAGAGATGCTTGCATGGCTGTACATGAGTGCCAAAATGAGATATTTCAGATGATTAGAGGTTTAATATGTCCTCATTTTTATGTTCTGCCGGTTTGTGATTAATGGTACAAGAGCTGAGTATTTGTTGGGATCTTTTCCACATTCAGAGTCTGTGTAGTTGCACCTCTGACTCATGCCAATAATTCTAAATCATGTCAGGAGAAGTGGGACAGCTGGAGGTTTTGGAGCAGAATGTTTAGATTTTATTGGCTCACAATTTTACGAACATTGTTGAAAACGATACTTCAGCTTTGTTTGAACAACCGAGCAGAACATGTTTTGTCAGAGCTAGGGAGCGGCCTTCCTTTGGGGTGAAACACACTATTATGTGCTCACAATACGCTTTGCGTGCTCACAAGATGTAAAACTATAGCGTTTACCTTGACAAATTCATCTTAATCATTTCATTACTCCTTATCAAAAGGCTGATTCAGTGTCTTGTGTCAACAAAATACAAGGTTATTAAAATAAATCGGTGCAATCATGAAATTTAATTGTGTATGACGTGGGAGGCATCAGTTTTAATTTTACAGAATAAGATTTTAAAAAATAAATGCATAAAAAAAAGGACATGAGGTCAATCTTGTGAGCTCTCAATACCATCTCGTTCCTTCAATCCTTCATCTAGCCTGTTAAATTACATCGACCTTCATGAAAGTGGACTGAAAATTGGATGAAACTGAATCAAGACGTAATTCTGCTCTTTGAAAAGTGTCCTTATTCAACATTAAGCTGCCTGTGTTCCATTACAAATGAGAGGGAAATCTATTATCAGTCTGTCTTGTGTCAGAAACAGTGTAGCAGACAAAAACCTTGATAGTGGCAGGGGCGAAAATCACAGCGTGGGAGGGCACAGAGAAAATCAGGTGGGCCTTGCCCATCCAAGACCAATCCTAGGTTACTTAATAGGTTCTGAAACGCACTTGCCTGAATGCACCACAGTTTCACCATATGCCCCTTTCACACTGAGGGCTTAACCAGGGTTGAACCAGCATTGATTGGGTGTTTAAAAGGGTTAAGCCGCATTGACCGAATCGGCTTTGCGACCCAGGTTGAGAGGTGGGTCGGACCAGGGTCGATTTCAATGTGGACGGCAGGCACCGGTGTCGCTAACAACTTGGGCGGGACAAACCTATTTGGTTGCAAAAGGGAGGCGCACAGTCGTAACGCAATTGTCACAGGTCGCCGTACCTCCAACAAACGGCAGCAGAGATGTTTTCAGATACATTGGAGGTGAACGACGGACAATTTTAACATGATGAATGTGTGGCAAGACATCGAGGTGCGGGATGCTCCTGGCCGTTCACGGTGAGGAAGAAGTTAAACGGTAGATGACGGGACGGTGAGGGACAACATAGTGTATATGAACAAAACAAGGCTGCTGAATGGGAGAGGCATCCGCCCGCTGCACACAGAAACAGAAACACACCTTGCAAGCCGACCACCTTGCGGTACCGCCAGCTGTGAGCACATCTGTTTTTAAAAGCATGTTAGCACATTTTCTATTTGTAACGTTACCTCGTTTAACTTTTTTAATTTTCCAAATAAACCTGCAAAAAAGATCCATCTGTCGCCCGTCCCATCTGTTATAAAGTAACAAACCCAGTCCTAGTTCATTACATTATCAAGCAATTGGCAAACTAAATGAAATATAAACTCATTTGATTACATTTGGACAAGCTCTTCCATTATCCAACAGTTGCTACATGCCCAGCAGAAATAACTTTAATAGCCCTACTATACGAAGCAAATCTTTGCTGGGATGGTGGAGTGAGTGAAATATACATTTACATATACTTCAGAATTTCTATAATCAACCATTTTTAAATGCATATTATCATATTGGAGAGCACAGTGTAGTCTAATATATGATAAATGGGTGCTATAGATAGACAGAGGGGAAAAAAAAGATACTAACTCTGTATGTTGTCTGTATGGTTTTGCACACATTAGGTACAGCTCCATGTAACACAGTATGATATAGAGTAGTATACAATTTTACAAAGGTAAAAATGCTGTATGTCCTATATTTACACTACATTATTCCAAAAACATGCATCATTCTGTGACATTTTACGTGTTGGCACACATTGATCTACCATAACACTATCATGTCAAACCGTCAATCCATTATCCGTAACCGCTTATCCCATTCGGGGTCGCGGGGGTGCTGGAGCCGATCCCAGCTGACAGGGCGAAGGCGGGTCGCCAGACTATCACAGGGCTGACAACAATGAACCTAACCTGCATGTCTTTGGACTGTGAGAGGAAGCTGGAGAACCTGGAGAAAACCCACGATAACTCGGGGAGAACATGCAAACTCCATACAGAAGGGCCCCAAGCAGGATTCGAACCTGCGACCCTCTTGCTGTGAGGCGACAGTGGCTCACACCTCGCACCACCGTGCGGCACCACTCACTATCATCTCCTCTCTCTGTAATCCTCTAGACCTGTAACCCCCCCCCCCCCCGCCCATTTACAGTACCTCAGCTAATTGGTATGCATTGCTCACGGGTTGTGATTGTGACCCAGATCGTATCTGAATTGTCATGACCAGGGATTAACCTGGGTTGATTTGACAAAAGAAGGGTTCAACATGGGTCAGATAACCCTCATCCAACCCTGGTCATTGGTGTGAAAGAGGTGATACAAGCCTTATACATCATCATCATCATCATCATCATCAGAGGTAATGTTACAGGCACCAACAGGACGAACATTATCAGCATCACATAGCCTGGATAGAGGTAGGATACACTGGCACCAACATGCCCAGTAATGTTAAAAATGACACTTGAACATAGCCTGGCACTGCAGCCACATAATACACACACACACAGCTGACAGACCAACAGCATCAATAGCATGGATAGTGGTAGGATACACCGGCACCAACATACCATACCATACGATACCATACCATACCATACAACTTTCTTGTCAGTTTGCACTGAAATTAATTTTGCATCCATAGGCAGCTCAGTTTTAAGACATACAATAGACATACTGTTACCATAGACAGACAGACAAGTAAGATCCATCAGACAAAACACAAAACACATCACCATTATTCATACATAACCCATTACAAAATGACCATCTCTCCTCTGGATTTACATGTCTTTAGCAGCACATTAATTATTATTCAGCAACAAGATGGACTGATGGACAAAAGCAAAACATGTTTAAAAATGACACTTGAACATAGCCTGGCACAGCGGCCACATAAACCACACACACACACACACACACACACACACACACACACACACACAGAGCAGCAATCAGCATTACCATCCAATTGAACACTCAACACAATTCCTACTAATATTGAAATAGGCCACTACAGTAGAAAAATGGTAAATGAGCTTACTCTGTGATGATTCCAGCAGCAGGAGACTGAGACCTGAGGCTTTGGTGTTGAAGGACTGAAGTGATTTCATTATGGTCTCTTTCTAAAGGAGAGCAGGGCCAAAGAGTTCAGTCTGTGTGATGATGCTCTGATTCCAGCTTTCATCCCACTGACAGTTGAAAATAGTCTTTAAACAGTTCAGCTTGTTGTGAGTAAAGTGACGACCTCCACACAAGGACATGTCGTTAGAAAGACACAACAACTAACCTTAATATCTCTAAAACTACATTTATGATACAATGTACAAGTTCTATTACACTCCGGTGACAGTTGTGGAAAATTAAAGATACATTTCTTCTCTGTAAAACTCCAGTGGCTCCAGCTTGTGACGACTTCAATTAGAGCAGCTGTCAATCACAGCTGTCACTCATCATCTTCTTCTTCTTTGGTGTTTATTGGCGGTCGACAAACCAGCTTAAAGGTGCATTACTGCCACCCGCTGGACTGGAGTGTGGAGCAGGAGATTGGCAGGAAAATAAACAAATAGGCCTAAATAAAAATTAATAAAACTAAAAAAAAAATTTCTATTAGCTGTCAATCATGACGTCTCACCCCTTATTTATAATATCAAATAACTTATTAACTCCAAACTTATCAGAAAAATTAACATTTGAACTAAATAATAAACACAAGAAAGGCACTTTATAGATAAATATAGATACATTTTTTCACTATGTTATTTTGACACATACATAGTACACACAGGCCCGAAATACACACACATGCACAAACAGGACCTAAATACATGCATTAAAGGCTGCCCCTGACAGGCGCCCCAAGCAGTTGGGTGTTTGGTGCCTTGCTCAAGGGCACCACCTCGGCGGTGCCCAAGAAGCAAACTGGCATCTCTCCAGCTACCAGTTCACACACAGTACTTGGTCCATGCCGGGACTTGAACCGGCTACCCTCCAGTTCCCAAGCCAAGTCCCTATGGGCTGAGCTACTGCCACCCACATAAAGTAAAAAGCAAGGCTTTCTGTTTGTGTGTTTCAACAGCTGAGACACCAATTAACACTGTCACTTGTTAAGGCGAAACACCGGCTGTATACTACACTGAGTGAAAGAGGAGGAGCTGCTCGCAATGTGGAATTTGCAAAATTGCATTGCCACTCAAAAAATCTGACTTATCAGGTAGCCTAAAAAAGAAGCAAGAAAAATTGTTTTATTTTTATTGGTCTTAGTCAGATAATTGACACAGCTTCATTGACTGCTATTCACTTGAGGATCAAGCAAAAAAAGAAGCCTTCTATTTGAGTGCCAAGCAGATCACCACATAAACAGTATGTTTTCATCAGTGGGCAACCTCCCGTGTCTGAAAAATGAAGCCAATGCTGAAGTGCCTTAAACTTGCATTCTTTCTAATAACCAGCAGGGGGCGACTCCTCTGGTTGCAAAATGTAGTCTGATTGTATAGAGAAAATGAGCCTACTTCTCACCTGATTTATTACCTCAGTAAACATAGTAAACATGAGTTTATGGTCTCAATCGCTAGTTTCAAGTCTTCTTCAATACAACATGATGTTCATTTAGTAAATTATGGTCCCGTTTAGAGTCAAATAGACCATAAGGCAGGGGATGCTTTAGGGTGTGGCTACCTTTTGATTGACAGGTCGCTACCATGGCGTTGTCCGTGTTTTTGTCTTGGAACTTTAACCCTTTCAAAGTGTGTTGTCAGTTCAAGATGGCAATGGCTAAAAAATAAGAGGGCGACGGCCGAACGCTTCAAAACGGCAGTCCACAAACCAATGGGTGACGTCACAGCTCCTTATATACAGTCTATTGTTTTCATGAACAAAAGTAGTAGTAGATTAATCATGTTTCTCAAACATGTTGTTTTGTGGATTTTTGATTAGTTTCTGCATCATGTTAGTTTTTATTTTGCTGGAACAGAGTGCTGCAAAACCTCTTTTCTCATTATCTGAATGTGTTACTTAGCACTAGTCATTACATTCTTCTTCCATCCCAAATGTGCCGTTCTTTATGCGGCAATGATGACTTAATTGCTTAATGTTTGAAACAACCTCAACGAACAACTTACAACAACAGCCGGGGCGTTGCGCTCCCAACCTGGACCGTCTCTGTTTATACTCTCAACCAAGGAATTCAAATTGTTCAAATTCCCCGGTGGATCATCCAAACTAAGCAAAATTGTTGCTTAATTAGTTTATGCTTCCCTGCCTAATGTAAAAAGCATCATTAAGCTTTAAAACCTCCAGACCCAAATTACCCTTTTTTATACATGACTCGGAGCTTTTTAAAGAGTGGGATGATAATATTGGAGATGGAGATTAGGCCCACACAAAATTGGTACAGATTCTCAACATTTAGACATGATTTACCTCCCTGAGCATCTTTAGGCACTAAGACCTCTGATCCCAAGGAGTACTCAGCTGAGAGGGGTGAGTTACACTAGCTCTAATTAGCTCTCGGATTCCTTCTCATTCATTTGATCTTCTTTGAAATGATAATTGGACGTCCCCCAACCTCTACCGATCAATCCAATCTGTGGAAACACACCTATTTACAGTAACTGTTTCAGACACTGTGCTGAAACGGCTACAACATATAAGATGTCCCCAGATGATGAATCCTACTGACTTTTCCTCTTGCTCCAGCATGAGGTTGACATTTGAAGTTCAGAGTGAAATACCTCACTAACTACTGAATGGATTACTCAGACATTTGGTGCAGACGTTCATGTCCTCCTCAAGATGAGTTATAATAACTCTGGTGACCCCTTCACTTTCCATATATCATCACCATCAGGTCAAAACATTTGTTGTCCAATACTTTATGACCGCAAAAACGCATTCCCATCAGCTTCTGCTGTACTTTGTGTTTAGTGCTGATTGGCAAATGTTAGTATGCTAACACACTAAACTATGACGATGAGCACGGTAAACATTATATCTGCTAAACACAGCCCGTTCGTCATCATCAAATACGACAGCTTGGTCAGTGGCCCTACGCATCAAACTATGATGCTCTACGTGGTGGGAGTAAAGAAGAAAGTTAGATGACGTAGCATAAAGAGTGATAAAAACACAGGACTTTCATCCAGGAGGCCGGAGTTCGTCAACGTTGACTTATTATGTACAGAAGTTAAGTAACGTTACATAGGTAAGATTTTAGTTGATTTAGAATTTCTCTTTGAATTGAAAACGATAGCATTGTGCTCAGAGTTTAGCTGTCTGGAGTATTTTTGTTGATTCGTGAGTTTCAAGTTCTCAGAATTGTGTGCATAGTTCAATTTTGTGTATATACAATGCAGAAAAACTGTCATACAACATTTTTTTTTCCAGCAATGTCACCACACCTTGTTTGTGATACTGCAAATACATAAATATTGCAATACTTTCATCAGTGGGCCATAGGCTCAAGCGTTAGATAGAGTCTTTTAGCAGACATTTATTTAAATGAAGATCTTCAAGCTTGCCACTTTAACTATGTAACAAGCATATTTTTTTCCTTGGTTAGCTCTTTTCCTAAACCTAACCAAATCGTTTTTGCCGCCTAAACCTAACCAAGTTGTTTCCTGTAAACACGGAAGATTATTTTGAAAAAAGAAAGAGTATGCACATAACAAGCATAAATTTACGTGCAAAACTGACGCTAGAGGGTTATGTAGAGGCGCAGGGCCGTTGACCAAGCTGACGTATTTGACGAGTGGGAAGTGTGAACGTGTTAGCTGAACATCAGCATGTTATTGTTGTCATAGTGAGCATGTGAACATGCAGACGTGAGAAAATCAGCAGCACCTTTGTTGGGTTTCACACATTATTCTGTGGTGTGTTGCAATTTTCCTTTTCCACCACAAGACACTCACACAGGAAGTTAAATCTCATTTAATGTGACCTTGCTTCTGTCTCCTCTGCCTGCTGTCTGCTTTGATACCTATAGATACCTCACTTTCACTTTAATGCACTGCGAGTCAGAGCAATTGCTTTGTTTGAAGCTGCACAACACCGTGCAGAAGTGGCTGCAGCTGGTAGAGCTGAGACTGAGGCTTTGTGGCAATGACAACTACGACCGACGCCAGGCAAGAATACAGACTTGAGGTCAGAGCTTGGACTAAAACTTTAACTTCATCACACTGTAATTATCACAGTTACGGTTGCCAGGCTTTGGGCTTGTGCTTTGGCTTGGTGCAGTGCAGTGTTGTGTCTGCTTGCTTGCTTGCTATGCCGCTGCAGCTCTGTGTTTGGGTCAGCGAGGTGCAACGTGTCCACCCTAGTCGGGCCCAGGCTTAGTCTCCAGCCATGAGCTCTTATGAGGCCTGACAGCCTGTTTACCTTGGACGCCATTTCCTTGACGTTTCTGCATGGTTTGGCGCTGACTACCAGTTGATGGCCGACAGCTTTATTGAATTAGCTCCGCGGCTACAAAGGCGGAGAAAGAAAAAAAAAAGAGACAAAGGGAAAGATAAAGCAAAAAGAGTGAAAGAAAGAAGAAAAGGTTAGTCTAAAAGCACCTTTATCTTCACTAAGTGTGGTTTACATTTACTCTCTCTTTCCCTCTCCTGACATAAACACATACTGGGCCCCTCACATTAACCTAAACGCAACACAAGCAGCATATAAATCGTGGTTGACACAAACTGGAGGCTAAAAAAGGGCAAACACGTGCAACATAGCTGCGCAGAGTGGAAGAGACAGATTGGGAAATGTTGGTTACTGCATCAGCTTCGATATAAAAGGCTTCTCCTATTGGTTGCCTACTGCACCACCCCCCCTGAATGGGCTCTATATCCTGGTGGGATGCCTTGTACAAACTGCCTCTGGGCAAATATCACACACCATACTGGAACATAGTGACCCGATTCCTTAGAAAAGGAGTAGAAAGAGGAGTATTCACTTAAAACAACATATCAAGGAACCAGAGGTGGCTTTATCCCGATCCCAATGATCCGCCTCCCCTCAGGTTAGATACGAGAGGAGATGGACACAGTTAGTTACGCTAACACACTCGTGCAGACACACACACACTTTGCACATTATGCACTGATGCACGCATGTTCCTCTCCTCCTTTCTCATCAAAGAGAACATCACATGGTGTTTTTTGAACACATCCTGTATAATCCTGAATCAGAATGGATCAAATGTTTAAAAAAGAGCAGATATTTTATCAAGAGGACATCTTATGCTTATTTTCAGGTTCATACTTGTATTTTGGGTTTCTACTAGAACATGTTCACAATCTTAAATGTTCAAAAAACTCTTTATTTTTCTCATAATGGCTGTGCTTCAGCACCTCTTTTCACCCTCTGGCCCTGCTCAGACCTGGTATTAACATGCGTCCTGAGTGATTGGATCACAGGTGGAGAGCTCTAAGTACAGGTGAGAATGCACTCAAGACACTTTGAGGATGCATAGACATCTGATCACTCAGACCACATTCAGAGGTGGTCTGGACCACATGTGGACACATTCTTTTGGCAGTGAGTAGGCAATTGTGTTCTGGGCCACTCTAATGACCGCCTACTCAGCTGACGTCCTGCTGGGATCCACAGGTCACTGCGAGCGCTTCTCTGCCTCGCGGTTAGGAAACGGGTTCTATGCATTACTATATTCTGTCAGTACAACTGTATGTTATTGAAATATATCTTATCTATAGGTTACATATCTACAGACTATCAGACTAGGCATGCAAAGTGCATTATTATCATTCTGTTGGAGATGTGTCGGTGTTTTGGTTGTGGTGCTTTGCACGGAGCTGAGACCTGCCCGCTCGCTCGCTCCCATCCCCGGCTCTCTGAAGCTCTGTGTGCGGCTGTTGATTCAAACCCAGTTTGCTCTGACTGGTCAGCTGACCCACTCTGTTGTGATTGGTCAACCGAACCAAACTCTTCGGATTCCGCTCCAGCTCAGCTCTAATTACTTTGTTTGAGGGCGTGCCAAACTAGCCGTTATGCAAATGCATTACTTGGTGACATCACCATGTTACGGAAGAAAAGGCGGGACTTCAAGCGAGGCGTTTCAGGTAGTTCAGGAGCAGTGTTTCTGTGGTGGAGAGTAACTCCCTTTGGTGTGAACTTTGGGCTTTGTAACTTTACAGACCTTTTACATGCACTAAAAAACTATATATATATATAACTGTAAAGAAAAAAGGAAATAAAAGCATAATAGGTCCCTTTTAACCAGCAGCGGATCCACTCCTGAGAGGGATAAACACGCCGCCTTCATCAGCGCATTAGGGTACAAGCCCTGGTGTGATGGCTCTAAATGAATAAACCCGTTAATGAGAATAAACTCGCCCCCTCGAGAGAGCTTCGTGTCAGCCTCACTGGTTTCTCATTCCACTCAAGACGTGCAATCCTGCGCGAGATTAATCCCCGCCGTTACTCTAATCTCCCTCTGTAACGGGGTGAGATTAGGGCACTAAAATGATATGGTGGAGCACATAACCACATAAAGATTACTCATCTGCACATTGATAATCCCCTCAGACTTTAAGTAATGTTAAGAGAGTGAATGTGCTGCAGAGTATTAAAGGCAGCCCTACATTTTAAATGTCCCGTCTACTATTTATAGATACCGAGAGGCCCCTCTATTTCTGAGGGCAGTTCTGCTCTGGGGTGTTTTGGGCTTTAGGGTAACCATAGTAAGAAAGGCTTGCTTTTAAATAATTAACCAAATGAGCACTTTGTTGGAGACGTTTTTTTAAAAGCAGTTAATGAGCCGTAAAGCAAGGCGTCTGCTTTCAATTTCTCAGACAAAAACACTCAGTAATAGAGGGGAAATATTTGCCTCAATGTATTTATAATGGAATAGAAAACATATACGTTTAATGTCCCAAACTCACAGTAATTTAAACAGAACAGCATGATACACATATTTCAAATGATAAATGAAGATTTAATGAAATGCATTTATTCACTTTCCTGCAGAGATTTAGATGAGAAGATTGATACCACTCTGTGAAGTCTGGAGCCGGAGCCAGGAGGCGATTAGCTTAGTTTAGTTTAGCATACAGACTGGAAGCAAGGGGAGACAGCCAGCTGTCCAAAGTTTAAACAATCTGCAGACCAACATCTCTAAAGCTTAATTAACATGTTTCTTGTTTGCCTAACCTGTACACAACAGAAGAGTAAAGTTGTTAATGAACCACGGAGCAAGCGGTGTCTACAAAACACTCGCTAACAGGTCCCACGACTCTTTTCTCAAAAGTAGTACAGAAAATAGACCTATACAGTATAAACTAAAAGCCAATTTAACTACAACAGAACAGCATGACTGATACAGTTTTTGATAGTCATAACCGACTTATGACAGTGTTTTAGACATGTTTGGAGAAATGCTTTTTGGCTTTCTTGCTAAGAGTTAGCTTAGATGTGAAGAGTTATATCACTCTCATGTCTGTACGTTAAGAGCTGCGGGTCATGTTCCCGATGCTCTTGATAAGAAACTAGCATTGTAAAAGATTGGTAAGGGCTATCTTCGCAGTTCAAATTACTAACGAAAATGAAGGGAGATGGACGTTAAGTATTTTTCAGATACTACTATTTTGTGCATGTAAAAGGTCTGCAAAGTTACAAAGTCCAGGCCAAAGGGAGTTCCTCTCCCCCACAGAAACATTGCTCCTTAACTGCCTGAAACGCCTTGATGGAAGTCCCGCCTTTTCTTCCGTAACGTGGTGATGTCACCAAGTAACACATTTGCATAACACCTGCCTAGTGGCTAGTTTGGCACGCCCTCAAACAAAACTAGTTAGAGCGGAGTTGGAGCGGAGTCCGAAGAGTTTGGTTCAGTTGACCAATCACAATAGAGTGGGCCAGCTGATAAATCAGAGCAGACTGGGCTTTTCGGGGGGCTCAAACAGAGCGTTTCAGACAGAGGGTGAAAAAGAGGTGCTACAACACAGCCGGTATGAAAAAATAAAGCATTTTTTTTTTACATTAAAGCATGTTAACATGTTCTAGTAGAAACCCAAAATACAAGTATGCACCTGAAAATAAACATAATAGATCCTCTTTAATGTCAGAAAATAGAGAAAAAAGTTGACATCTTAAACTTGTGTTTTGTTTGACCGCTATATTCAATTTACAATTATCTAAGACAGACAAAAGCAGCAAACCATCATATACAGTATGAGAAGCTGCTGCGAAGGAACTTTAAGCATTTTTTTGCTTACACCCGGACCCCTGAACTCACACTGGGACAACAAACTGCAAAAGACCTGATGAAAGACCCCTAATTAAAGTCACAACAGAAGTGATTCATGCTTCAAGCTCTGTGTGATTCAATCTGTCGATACTTTTAATGGATTAAATATCTTTGTAAATCAACAATCCACAGATCCGGGGGGGAAAAAAAAAATGTGCGTTTTCAAAATAAGACGGCACAAGCAGTTGGATATTAGGCCACAATGTTTATTCAGTAGTGTTGTTTCAACTTATAGGTACAATACTGTCAGCTTTTGTAAGACTAAAAAAAAGTTACCATTACAGTCATCCATGCTCACAGAATGCCAGTCAAGTCGTTTACACCCCTCCTTTGTGTACACGCCCGCTCACCTTGAGCAAGCACATTTCCAAATGGTAGGCACTTTGAAGGTTTAAAACATTTGTGAATATACATTTATATATATTTATATATCTTTTCATATACTAATAAGCAATTGGACTCAAAGGTCAGGTCTCTAATAGAGAGAGAAAAGAAAAAAAAGAACTAAAAGTGAAGAAAAAGAGAATGAGGAAACAACATGATGTGGCCATGATGGAGGGGATGGAGGGTGGGGGTCTGAGAGGATGGATGGTGGGAGTAGAAATACTGTGAGTCTTTGGGTTTTTCAGTATAGTTCAGTACCTTTAGGTGCTATGTGACAAAAGCGGACGACAGATGGGGAGAAGAGGATGGCGGCGGACGACAAAAAGGATCGGAGGCAGAAAGCGGAGGGGTGGAGACGTCGAGGGATGAACGGCTTCGCGTGGGACGATGTGACTACTGCATCTACTTCACATTACTGTACAGCTGAAAAAAGGCAACTTCACAAACCCGCCGGACAAAACACGTGCGTCTCTTTAGAGCATGTAACATAAGAATAAAAAAAAAAAAGACTGTTTGTTGCCATGTGGCTGTAACATGTGTTTTCATTTGACGTAGCTACGTGGCTATTTTGCGACCTAAAACTCAGGTTTTGAACCTGGTAAACAACCTCATCTCTCAACAGAAGCTCCTTTGAAATGCCAGCGCTGACCGAAAAACACGAGTAGCCCTCAACGTGAATGTCTTGTAAAAGACTATTCAGACACAACACTGGAGTCTCACATTTTCGGTGCAGCCTTATTTATCAAATCCCTCTGAGAGAAAATAGGTTTCCAGAGGGGGGTTTTTCGGGTGCAGAGGTATGTGCTCTGCATGTGGGGATCGGGCCCTGGACTGGTGGGTTTGCGTCCAAGCGGTAGCAGGCCCTTCAGTGAGCACCAACACTGGGGACAGGGACAATAACACCAGGCTACACGGGTGGCACCATGTAGCTGAGAAAGAGAGTGAAGGGGGGGTTGACAACTCAACTGGCTGTGCTCCAATCTGATTAAAAAGAAGGTGGGAGTGAGGGAGGTTAGGGCAAACAGAGAGAGAGAGAGAGAGAGAGAGGGGGAGGAGATGTTAGGGTGCTAGCGGGTAAAGTTATTAAACTCAGGGGACACATTGGAGAGGAAGGTGGGTGGCTACGGGGGAAAATAAACACAAGCCACGGAGAAGAAACTTCACCCCAAAACACGCTCAAAGCTGCACGGCGGCAGCGGGGAAGCGAAAAGCAGTGAATGTGCAATGCGAAAAAAGAACGCATTTAAATAGAAAGATCAGCGAGACACAAAACAGAAGCGAGATTTGTGATTTTTCTCGAGCCCTGACGCGCTTATTTAAAAAAAAAAAAAAAAAAAAAATCTTTTAAAGACCTGTTCCTGGTATGGAAGTAAAACGCTGTTGAAAAGAAGAAAGAAGAAAAAAAGGCTACACTGAGAACAAACAAATAAACAAGACATAATGAAACGCTCACGTTTGACTAAAAAAAAAAAAAAACTGATGTGAGAGCAAATAATAAACATTGTAACCTGAAGGGAGGACATTTACATTGACCGTTAAACAGCGTTAATATGAAGACCAAAGAGCTTCATCAAAACTACAAAGGCATTTTTTTTTTTTAAACATCAGAGAAAAGATAAATTAATGTAATACACCTTTTAGAGATCAACAACAGACATGCTAGGACAAAATAAAAAGAAAAAAAAATGAAAGTAGGATTGATACAGAATAATTATATTCAATTATTTCCACTTTTAAATTGTTTTTTTCTTTACAAATAACATACTGCTACAGTTAAAAGTAGTCAGCGACTAGAAACCGCTCCTTTGACAGAAGACAGATGCGATTAGTTTCCTCGCCTTTACAGATCCTGTTTTTCATTTTTTCAGCCTTTTCAAATAATACACAAAATGTTTAAATACACTGAGATTTGCCATAAAATGAGAAATGCTTGGTTTTCATTTTTTTTTTTAAAAAGAAGAAAGAAAAGGTCTTAATTACAATACTCTATGCAAAAGCTTTCCTTTATGCTATTTTTCCTTAATCATCTTGAAAAACATTTTGTTGTTGTGTTTGAACAGGTTTGCTGTTTGTCGTGGACTGCGTGTTTTTTTGACAGTCACTTCTTCGATTTGCTGATCTGATGACGGGATGGTTTTATGCATAAAACTCCTTGGTTGGGGCCTTCTGGTAGGCTGCGCCGGAGGGTTTCCTCTCTCCCAGGTCGTAGCTGCCCTCGTCCTTCTTCCTCATGCGGTAGACCAGGAGGAGGATGAGGAAGATGGCGAACAGGAAGCCGATCACGCCGCCTGCGATGACAGCTGAGAGAGGCGGAGACAGAAAGGGAAGGTAACGGTCAATGCTCGGAAAGTTAACTCAACTGCAGCCCAACAGGCAACAACAGCTGTCAGTGTGTCAGTGTGCTGACTTGACTATGACTTTCCCCAAACTGCATGTGATTATCATAAAGTGGGCATGTCTGTAAAGGGGAGACTTGTGGGTACCCATAGAACCCATTTTCATTCACATATCTTGAGGTCAGAGGTCAAGGGACCCCTTTGAAAATGGCCATACCAGTTTTTCCTCGCCAAAATTTAGCGTAAATTTGGAGCGTTATTTAACCTCCTTTCCGACAAGCTAGTATGAAATGGTTGGTATCAATGGATTACTTAGGTTTTCTCGTTTCATATGAAGCAAGTATCTTCGCTCTAACTAAACTAAGTTGCGTTAAAGAAATTAGTGGCGTTAAAACAAAATTGCGTTAACGTGTTATTATCGCGTTGACAGCTCTAATCAAAATGCTCAATCCACAGAAAAATGCACACAGCTCATATTCAGAAACTGTGGCTTTAAACGAGCAGTTGTGATGTCACAACTATACAGTCACTGGTAAAAGTGCGGAGAAAAATAATAATATGTGTAATAAATGTGTTTTTTTTTAACATTAAAGCCTGTAAACATGTTTTTTAGGTTTCTACTAGAACAAGTAAAAACCTGAAAATGAGCACGATATGGCCCCTTTAAAGCACTCCTCATGAACTGAGCCGCCTCCTTACAGTCTGAGATGAACTGTGTCTTGTGCAATCAATTACGACACAGTTAATTATAGCAACCGTATCAGCTATTGTTGCAACACGTTTCAATACTAATGCAATGCCCCAGAAAATTACCAATATTGAGCGCTTTAATGTGGCGAAACCCAAGTGGCAACCGTCCCAGCCGAATGTTGAAATCAATGCAGTTACTTCATGTCAATGGAAAAAACCCTCAATTTGTCTCAAGAGATACAAAGTCAGTTATTCTCTGTGGTTCATTTCACTTCTCCTAATGTGTGTCCTGTTGGTGAGTTTAAAAGTTAGTGTTCCATTTAGGGGATATTAAGTCTCCGATCGTTGATTGGTACACAGAGCCGTGGCCTGTGTTGTCCCAATGGTGGTTGATTGGACACGGTCTGTATTCCAATCAGTGACTGCCGACTGGGGCTTAAGAGGAAGAAGCTGATGATGGAATTGGTTCCATCGCTTAACAGTCGGGCAAATAAATCCAAAGGGGACAAACAAACAACAATCAGTCCAGCATGGCTTGAACTAAATCCTATATCTACCCCATTGTAAGACTAAAATATTGACGTAAAAACAGCCAAAAGGTCCTTCATTTCTGAGTTCTTCTGGTTGTAACGTTCAAAAAATGCTTTATTTCCTTCCCAAAAAGCCCAGTCTGTTCTGATTGGTCAACTGAACCAAACTCTTCGGACTCCACTCCAGCTCCGCTCTAACTAGCTTTGTTTGAGGGCTTGTCAAACTAGCCGTTACACAGGTATTATGCAAATGTGTTACTTGGTGACATCACCAAGTTACGGAAGTAAAAGCAGGACTTCAAGCGAGGCGTTTCAGGCAGTTCAGGAGTAGTGTTTCAGTGGGGGAGTGTAACTCCAATTGCAGACCTTTTACACGCACAAAAAAACAATATAACACACTAAAGGAAAGGGAGAAAGCACACAATCATAATAGGTCCTCTTTAAGGGGGGACACCAGAAGAGCAACGGATGAAATGTTGAGGTGTGCCACGACTGAGCTGTTTGATTTGTTGTTTTGGACTCTTGTAACAACTTGTTTTGTTATGTTGAAGGTTATTTGACAATGCCTGACAAAAGGTCTCCGTTAGATCGAAGCCTCGCTCTGTTAAATTGAATTTGCTCGAGGCTATCGGTACAGTGTGCAGACCTTTCCTCTGACTTTTGCCTTCAGTTTGTTTTTCCAGCAACGGTAGAATTTTTTTGGATGTGGATGTCTAATCTTCCTGTAAAGACACATTGTAAACTAATGGGCCAACATCAGGAGAAATCTGAATAAAATCCGCCCAGGCTTGTATTAAGAAACGCCGCCAACCCCCCTCCAGCTATGACCCTGACTCTCCTCACTAATGCTCCTAACTCGCCACGTGGGTTTATTTCACTCTCCCTCCCAATTATGTCTCTATGAGGTTCTTTATAGCATCCTAATCTGTTTAGGGTCTCTCCTGGTGCTACAATCTGCCCTCTGCTCCACTTTAGGTTGCCACATGTTGACTGGCCCCTCGGCCCCATGGGTAAAGATCATGACACACAACCAGCTGCTGAGCTCCAGGAAGCAGTAACTTAATGCAGAGCGAATTAAAATTAGATTATGGGCAATTATTTTTATAGAAGTCATACGGGAGATGAAGAGTAATGGCTATAATCTAGAAGAAGGGTAAAGCAATTGAGGTAGACGAGGCAAGAAGAGAGAGATGAGCGGTGACCTAGGTGTAATATACTTTTAAAGGCCTTTTTCTTTTACTGGCAATGTTCTTTTTCTCTTTCACAATCCTAGAACAATGTGCAAAAGATGAAATGAGAGCATCAATAGCTTAGAGAGATGTGAGCCGAGTTCTCGTCTAACTGATGCTGTCCTGATTTGTCCTTGTTGATGCCGTTTTCTGCATATTGCCGACACCAGATGGATATCACAACAAAGTAAAAGTGAGGTGCCAATCAATGTTCGCTTCAGACGCGTAGGGGAAGAGAGACGGCTTCAGAGAGCGCAGTGATTTCGAGTCGGATAATTTCCCCTTCCGCCCCTCTTTCATGTATTCAAAGCGAGACACACACACATACGCTTGAAACACCCAGAATGCTGTGAACTCTGCGAGGTCCCACAGAGGAATGCAGACGGAGTTTATTAAAAATAATTATTTTGGGAAGTGCATTAGGTGGGAGACATTAGGGAAAATATTTCCTGGACTTTTTCAAGTTTACCAGAAAATATGCTGACATGTTGTGAGAATTTGAGAAACATTAGATGGCAAATTAAATAAACGCTCCCAAAATGCATCAGGGAATCTACTGGTGGAGCGTCAAACTGAAAGGCTAATTTCATTACGGGCTGAAATATTAAAGGAATAGTTTGACATTTGGTAAATAAGCTTTCTTGTTGAGAGTTAAAGATTAGCTTAGCATAAAGGCTGGAAACAGGAGGAAAGAGATAGCCTGGCTCCGTCCAAAAGTAACATGTGACATGCCTAGCAGCACCTCTAAAGCTCACTAACTGAGTGGTATCAATCTTTTCAACAGGACGGGAACAGCGTAAACAGAAGAAGCTGAAACATGTCTCCAAACTTCTACTTTACACAAACCGCTAGTAATAATAACGCTATGCTGAAGAGTTGCTGTGTAGTTGGTTGCACAAACAATAATCCAAAAATGCTGGTCTCTGATTTGTTCCCCTGCCGTGTCCTAAAAAAGATCTAATAGAGGGACTTTATGGCTCCATGCTATAGACCAGACCAGCATGGCGTCATCACCGAGGCTGCGCTCCCTTTTCGGGGAAAGAAACTCGCCGTCACAGGAGAGAAAAAGATGAAAAGCTGTTGTGTAGCGGGTTAACCGAGGCTTTCACACTGAGATTCGAGGCACATACGATACGTTAATATTCACTGTCAGAGTGGTAAATCACTAAATGATGCTGGTACCGTTATAGCAGCATCAGACTGTCGTCTCAGACTAAATCTCAGCCTATAGATCAAACAGTTGGCTATTAACACATCGGTTATTTACAGACAACACTTAGCCTGACGTGATTCAATCAAATATGTAGAGATGTCTGGATAAGCGATATCCGGCCACTGTGTTGGACGAGGGAAGACTGAAGGGACATGGCGGCGATCAATTAGACATGTGTATGAAACAAACGTTTGTATAACAAGAGATGAATGCGTACGAATTTGTCAGAATTACAATCCAAACATACGTGAAATTGCATTGAAGTCTATGGGATCTTTGTTTTTTTTTGTGAAGTACCCGGTCTGATGTATAAGCACATTTCACAAAATTTGGAACTATTATTAAGATAGCCACTCATCATCTCTGGTCTCAGCTTCACATAAAACAGATCTCAGCATCACCTCTGATGGAAAAGAAGACTATTCCATCAAACCAATTTCCGAACCTCATTTAGAACTCAAACTGGAGTTAAATTAATAGTACATTACATACCGATATATCTTTCTTTGTACATTTTATGTTTCCAATGTGGTTTGATGTCTGTTGCGGTTTATTATGACACATACCTGCCAACACCTCTGTCCTCTGGAAGAGGTTTTCAGTGCGGACCTCGATGGCCTCCCCTGGTGAGCCGGGGGCACTAGTCGTACTAGTCATCTGGTTCCGCTGCATGTCCTCTGTAACTGGCACTGGTGCCTGAATGAGGAGAAGAAAAAACAAGATGGTTAGAAGACAAAATTGCTTTATTGACAGCTGACTTTCAAATTCTGTTCTTCTGATATTCCTTTTCTGTGTGTTAAGAGGACTTGTGTTCATTCAGGTGTTATGGCATAATCACTATACTGTTAATATTATATATTAAAGAGCTAGATGAGAAGATTGATACCACTCTCATATCCAGATCTGTCAGGCTAACAGGAAATTACAGCCAGCAGCCGGTTATCTTAGCTTAGCATAAAGAGTGCAAACAGCTAGCCTGGCTCTGTCCAAAGGGAACAAAGTCTGCCCACCTACCAGCACCTCTAAAACTCACTTATTAACACCTTATATCTCGTTTGTACAAAAACTGATGTTTAAAAATGACAATTCATGGTTTTACAGGGGGTTATGTGCGGGACTGTTTCACCGCACCCGGACAAAAAATAGTCCCACAACAAACAAGATATAAACAACTGAGATATGATATGTTAATTAGTTATCTTTAAAGGTGCTGGTAGGTGGATTTTGTTATGTTTTGACAGAGCCAGGATAGCCGTTCCCTCGTTTCCAGTCTGGAAACTGCTGGTTCTAGCTTTATATTGAACGTACAAATGTGTGACGAGTATCAATCTTCTAATCTAACTCTTGGCAAGAAAGCAAATCAAAAAATGTTTAATTATTCCTTTAAGAAAAAAGTGAGGGTTTCACAAGTCCACTTAGCATGACAGTCCAGTCAAAGGAGAAGGGAAACCAAAATGGTACCTTGCCAGTGAAACCTATAGAGGCCGGCCAGAGAATAAAACAAAGGAACAAATCCAGATTGCCCAAAAAGATTAGTGCAAGGCTCAAAAAAAAGTAGGCAATGAAAACAGAGCCAGTGGATCTGAGGTTTTTCTGGGAGTCAAGGAAAAGAAGCAAAGTATCCGGAATGGATCTGGGCCCATGTGGCCCATGCCTTTTTCCAATAACACTAGAAAAGGGGGCAAAAGACCAGAATGGAACTGGGCCAGTGCATTTGGCTAAGAGGAGCAGAGACAGAGGCAATAGAGGGAAAAAAGTGGAAGTGGGCCAGGTAGGTTTGGCTTAAGGGGGTTGAGACCTTGACGACTAATCCCAAACAGATGTAGTATCCAGAACGGTACAGTAAGAGTGCATCCCACACAAGTGAGATCTAGGATGGTTCCAGAATATGTGATTATGTCCGAGAGAGATGTAATCCTCCATAATTTGCAATGGAGCGAAAACACAGAGAACTGACGTGAGCACTTGATCTCTATCCTGAATGCAACCTCATGGCTCCTGGTATTACAGGGGATTTGATGACATACTGGGTCAGATGAAGACATACTGAGGTAATGTGTCGCTCTCTGTTGAGTCAGGATATTTACAAATGAGTCACCATGAATAAATAAATGACTAAGTTGTATTACGTCTTAATATCATTTACCTAAAGCATATGGCAGGAGTTGGAAATGTTTATGGATGTGATGACGTAATAAGTTTCAGATACTTTTCAGGGCTGTCAAAGTTAACGCGATAACGCTTTAACACAAATTCGTTTTTAACAAAATCAATATTTCGGAGGTTGTAGCAGGCTCAGTTTTAAAGCTAGAGTGAAGATACTGGCATCATATGAAACTAAAAAAAAAAAACGAATCCACTGGTATCAACCGTGTCATACTCGCTTGTCACAAAGGAGGCTAAATAATGCTCCAAACTTACACTAAATTTTGGCGAGGAAAAACTGGCATGGCCATTTTCAAAGGGGTCCCTTGACCTCTGACCTCAAGATATGCAAATAAAAATGGGTTCTCTGGGTACCCACGAGTCTCCCCTTTACAGACATGCCCACTTTATGATAATCACAAGCAGTTTGGGGCAAGTCATAGTCAAGTCAGCACACTGACACACTGACAGCTGTCGTTGTCTGTTGGGCTGCAGTTTGCCATGTTACGATTTGAGCATATTTTTTTATGTTAAATGCAGTACCTGTGAGGGTTTCTGTACAATATGTGTCATTGTTTTGTGTTGTTAATTGATTTCCAGTAATAAATATATACATACATACATTTGCATAAAGAAGAATATTTGTCCACTCTCATATTGATAAGAGTATTTAATACCTGAAAAATCTCCCTTTAAGGTACATTTTGAGCAGATTAAAAAATGTGTGATTCATTTGCGATTAACTATGGACAATCATGCAATTATTTTTGAATACTTTAATCAATTGACAGCCCTATTTAAAACACTATTCACTATTATGTAGTTTGTCCACCAGAGAGTAGTGACAAGTTTATTTTTCAGCTGTATGAATTTAAGGGAACATTATCAAATATGTTTATATTACGGGTTGTGTGAAGAACATTTTTATCGCACGATATATCATTAACTCCATAGCGATATCAGACTTAAAAACCCAGCATCAGTCAGGCTGTGCTTCTTACCTCTGTTCTGAATGGTTTCCTGGGTGTGCTGTCCCTGGCCTTTTCTCTGACCGTGGCTGTCTCCACCCTGGGGGTGAAATCTTTGGTGGAGTCCTGGGTGGGTTCTGCTGCATTGGGCTCGATATAAACCATACTGACAGTCACTGTTTCCACCACCGCTTCTTCACCTCCACCTGGGAGAAAGAGGGTGACATAATGTCTCCATTAAAAGGCAGAGCGTAAAATGTCTAACACGTTTGCTCTGTAAATATATTACAGTACATGTGTAGGGACAATACTTGTCTGTGTTTATGCAAATATGTAAAATATGAGCATGCATGATATCAATATTTCATGCTCATAGTCATATAGTTTGTCTCACTTAACTTCACGCTCTGTGGATTTCATTTGAATGCATTATTTACAGTTTGAATCTCCTACAGCAAACAGAGTGGCAGTGTAATAGGGTTTACGTACAGTATTGGAAGGGCTATTGATCACAGCCCTGTCTCCTTTTACCTAGCACGACCTCCTCTCACTGCAGTTCTACAACTCTCTCTCAGAAAGAAGACTTACTTTTGACCAATGAATGAGGCTTGTAAAGGTGCTTAAAGCAAGTAGAGCAGAGGAGCTAATAAAAAAAGACATGTAAAATTTGCACACTTGCCCACGGCGGTCTGGGGTGACAAGGCAATCTCGAATCGAGTGAGAGAAAGAGAGAGGCGGTGAAAGGGAGACTAGACAAAGGGAATAAGAGAAAGGGGGAGAGATAAAGAGAGAGGAGCGAGGAGGTGCAACTTTAGTATGCCGGTGAAAGAACTGTTCACAAAATTCACCTGCGGCAGACTTGAAAATTAATGTCATCACGCCTCTGGGTAATTGCCTGCTGAGCTTGCAAGTGTGCGTGTTTCTCCACCCAAGTCTGTGAGTGTATGTATGAATGTGTCTTACCTGAGCCAGACCCTGAGTTAAAGTCATCATCATCTTCAGGGTAGTAACCTCCTGAGCCTGTGTCATCCAGGTACAAGTCATCAGCCTGAGAGGAAGTCTTGGCCGCGTCTGCTATCTGAAAAAAAAAACAAGATAACAAGGTTTTGAGGACAAATTTTTTCAAATCACAGCAACAAAGTAAAGACCTTGACTATTTCCTGTTGGCATTCTACCACCAGCAGCTAAACATGAATCAAAAAGTCCAGAGGCTAAGTTTTTATTTGGGCTTTTAAATCATTAATCAAAACCTTTTTGCTTTGAGAACCAACACTTCACTCTGTGATTAATTCTTTAATCAGCAAACATCAAATCATCTCCGGTAGCAATCTACAGCTCATATCATTAGACCGCAATGTGCAGTCAACACAGTCTAAATAACAACCTGTCTCTTGTATTTTCTATAAAGTAAGCAATAGTGTACAGTGCAGACACAAAATGTTCAGCTGAGTGTATGCCTAAGAGGTGGTTAGTATCAACACATCACTCTGTGTTTTACATCTGAGCTATGAAAGCTCCCTTTTAATCAAGACAAAGAGTCTGCAGCCATGCGAGGCTGTACTTAAAAAAGGTGCTAAATGCGAGATTGGGAGCATTTCTATTGCCTCCGCATGGCTCTCAACATGGCAACAACTGAGCCGGCGACTCGTAGCGGAAGGTGCTAACAGCGCTAAACGTGATAACAATGGCAACACTGCTGACAGAGCTAGCAGTGTTAACCTAGGGGTGAACTGGAGGGTGGCTGCTTTGCTTCCGCAACGGCGCCGTCGGTTGGGACGGCGTTATCAGCTGTAACCGCCGTACGAGAGTCGTGCAAACTCTATGGCTATGTCAACAAAGCACAGAGAAGCTCGGATTACAACACACACAGAGGGAGAGTGACTTCATTCTCTGCTCAGGTAGACATTACTCCTCTATATCTTTACATAGACAATAGTTGATTGCTGCTATATTAATGCTCTGGATATCATATGGAGAGCTTTTAAGCATGGTTTATGCTAGTTTGTGTGCCAGAAAATGACGTCATCACGGCTTTGACGTTGAGCGCAAATGCATCAGGAGCGCAAATACATGAGGATTTATCCTCTGGAGACCGTGAATGACTGTAGTAAACTTCATGGCAATGCATCCAATAGTTGTTGAGATATTTCAGTCTGTACCAAAAGCTCTGAACAGACCAACAGATCAACATTGCTACCCCCAGAGCCACGCTGCCAGAGTGGATAAAAACATGTCACCATTTGATGACTTGAAATGAAGCACAGGTGACCGTCCAATCACAGCGTGTAGCCCCTCCCACGGCATCGTTGTCTGGGCAACAAGCCCGAGTGGTGGGAATGTTTGTGTTCCGGCTTAATTGAATGATTGGCTGAAAAGACCGCAGCTTTAACAGTGCCTGTTTGTTTAAAAAGCACCTCCTCTCACGGTGTGGAAGTTGAGATTTTAACAGCAAATAAAATAAGAAAATTGAGTTTTCACTCAAAAGTGGCTTTGCAGAGCCTGATGTATGTTGGACACTTAATAATATGACAGCTGTTATACAAAGCGTTAATGTGGTACACGTAACTATTTATATGCTGTGTTGAGTGTGTGTGACTGGAATAGCTATAAATGCGTCCATGGCAACATCTATTCAACTCCTGTTGGCCAATCTGTGGTCAGCTGTACTGCCCCTTCTATACTGATAGTGCTGCTTTAGAAAAAAAGAAAGACCCCACAATAGTATATCATCCCTGTGTGTGTGTGTGTGTGTGTGTGTGTGTCTATTGCACCCATTAAGCCGGCTGCTACAGTTCCAGGTCTGCTGTGAGGATGTTGTGCTGATAAACCCGGGGCTGAATGAAGTTGATTTGGAGGAAATAATCAATTAGCTTGACAGGAAATAAGTGTTTTTTTTTTCTTTTGTTAACAGCATATAATAGGCAGGCTGTGAGAAAGCTAAGGAAATGGGTAAAGAGAAATTAAGAAAGATTATGTTTTCGACATTCTTTGTTAAGACAGGGAAAAAACAAGTTTACATTATTGAATAGTCTTAGTCAATTCATTTCTGCAAGTCAGTAAATGATGAAAACGGTCTGCGGCTTTCAGCATTCCCGTTTCCCCCCGGCTGCAATTTAAGATGTAAAAAAAGAGTCAGACAGAAAGCCCAGTAAAAAAATCCCATCACAATTTCCCAGAGATGCTTGATTTGTCTGACCAGCAGTCCAAAACCCAAATATAGTCAATTTATAGAGATATCAAACATAAAAGCAGCAAATTTTGACATTTGGGAAGCTGGAACAAGCAAGTTTTTGGGCAATTTTGCTTGATAAATGACTTCAATAATGAATAATACGAATTGTTGCAGATAGGGATGCACTGATCCAATACTAATATTGAGCCAAGACTGACTGGATCGGGTCCATCTATTCAATTCAATTCTATGTTTACATCTGATTACACGTGAGTGTACTACATCACGCATCAGCAGCACACCGTTAGGCCGCATAGCTGCCATCTTTTCCTAGACCTAACTAAGTAGTTTTGTTACCTGAACCTAACGAATGTGTATCCTGTGAAGACGGAAGTTTATTTTGAAAAGACTGTACGCATGTAACGAGCGAAAAGTGTCCCGTGTTGCCGGACATTTGTAGGAAAACACAAGCTATCATAAGAACCGTTGTATGAGGATACGTTGCTGGGGAAGCTAACAGCAAACATGTCTGCTGTTTGGAGGTATTTCACGCATTCACGCTATGCCAACGACTTCTACTGCAACATCTGCAAAGTCGATGTTTCGAGGGTTGGCAGTAGCCCCAAAGAAGGTACAGTACATTGCCTGGAAGTAAAAGTCAATTGTTTGTTCCATTGCAACAGCAGCGCCCAGCAACAGAGCTATTTGGACTGAAACGACTACCGGACGCCAGTAAAACGTCGGCCTACAAAGTGTCGTACAAACGTGAAACAAAATAATTTCTAGTCTATTCTCATATTCTACCAAAATGGCCTGTGTTGAACATTACATTATTCTAAATATAAGAAGCATTATCAGTCCAAAATGGCGGCAGCGGCTGTTGTCAAAAAAAAAAAACACAGGAGTTTCGTCTCTTTGCTTCTATACTCTTTGGTAGCACTGCAAAATATAACACAGCCAACTTAATCAGGCACCTCCAGAAGCATCATGCCGAAGAATTTGACGAGTCCAACCGATCATTATCTTAGCTTAATTAAACACTGGTATCGGAACAGTATTTGGTATCAGCCGATACCAAAAGCCCAGGTATCGGGACTTAAAAAAGTTGGATTGGTGCATCCTTAGTCACGGATTAGTTTTCTGTCCAATCCCTCGATGAAGCAACAAATCATTTTAGCACTAAAAGCAAGAAGAGAGAAAATGCCTTCTTTCAGTTGCTGCATCTCAGCATTTCCAATTACACTCGGTATTCTAATGCGAGTGTGTTCAGTAATGCTTTTAAGTCATTGTATGGGCATAATGTCTGTTTGTGTGGAGTAATGAAAGAGAGGCCTGGCACTCTCCATAACAAAGAGGGAAGGGAGTACACACAGCTACCAACAGTGTGAAAGAGCAAAATAAAAAAAGACAGACGGGAGTCGAGATGAAACGCAACAATACGTATCTCCATCTCTCCTCTCTCAACTGCCTCTGACTTCTGGAAGAAAGGCCTTTCACCGCTGAGCCGCCTGATCAAAGACAGAATTTGTTCAAAGCAACTTTATCTTAACCTTTCTTGCCTTCTTCTCCTCCAAACACAACCCCCCCTCCCAACCCCTCTACTGCAATAGCCTGGCAAACCAATTCACCGGCCCACAGGTCTTTATGCGTTGCCGATATGAGCACAATGGAGCAAAAGGAGGCAGGCCACAGATCAAATGGTGACAAAGGCCACTAATGAGATAGAGGCCACACACACACACATGCATGAGTGGACATGTTTTACAAATGTCTGCAAGCATTCACCGATTCATTGATTATACATACATTAGAGTGAGCAATTGAGCATATAACATGACACCACACACACACACACACACACACATATGCATGGGAACGTGTGAAGAAATCCATAAAGAGCTAAAAGTATGAACAATGAAGCTCTAACTCCCCTCGGGCCCATTAAACTAAAGATTTCAAAGACATTATAATTATAATGAAAACACTTTCACCTGACTTGTTAAATGAATAAATGGATGATGATATATGCATAGTGATGCACAAGCAGATATTTAATTATAGTTTTATTCTTACTTTCTTTAACCAGGAATCCCTTAAAGGAACAGTGTGTAGCATTTAGAGGGGTCTACTGGCAGAAATGGAATATAATAAGTATGTTTTCTTTAGTGTATAATCACCCGAAACCAAGAATCGTTGTGTTTTTGTTACCTTAGAATGAGCTGTTTATATCTACATAGGGAGCGGGTCCTCTTCACGGAACCGGCTGAAAACAAACACTGGCTCTAGACAGGGCCATTTGCATTTTCACGTTTTCATATCGGCCACATTCTCCAACACCCTCGGCTCACAGGAGAAGTTTCAGTTGGTTGCAATCTGCAACCTCACTGCTAGATGCAGTACCTGTGAGGGTTTCTGGACAATATCTGTCATTGTTTTGTGTTTGTAATCGATTTCCAATAATAAATATATACATACATTTGCATGAAGCAAAAAAATGTGTTACCTTAATTCTGCCGTAAAGGTAACAAAACTCACCTACCAGCACCTCTAAAGCTCATCCATTAACAGGTATATTACCCTTGGAAAGAGTCAGGCTAGCTGTTTCCATCTGTTTTCAGTCTTTGTGCTGAGCTAAGCTAACCGGATCTTTCGATTTACTATAGAGACACGAGAGTGGTATCAATCTTCTCATCTAACTCTCAGCAAGACAGCGAATAAGCGTGTTTCCCACCATGTCAATGATAATAACGCCAAATCCAACCGAGAGTTACCTTTCAGATGAGCTCTGAGGCACACAGGCCCTGTTTATTTCAGACTTGCAGGTACTCAACCCCGCTGACTCCTCTGTAATCTTCATGTTTCAACAATTTGAACAAAGCATTTGGATTAGAGAGGTTCAACTGTACGAGCTAAGCCGCAACACCAAATCAGTGCAGACCTGAGAGGAGGAAATGGTCTGTTTGACCTCGATAAACTTCGCCGACTTTATCTGACTCACAACCTAGCGAGTGTGTACACAATGCAGACTTGATAAAGCTGACTTTCTCTGTCACTTACACACACACACGCGTGCATGTGTGCACAGACACGGCAGCCCTGATAAACTTTTCCCTCTTTATCAATCCAGTGACATTTACAGGTAGTCTCTGCTTCCAGCCCTTATCAGACTCTGAGCTGAACCAGACATCAATACGCCGACAAGTAAAGCAGAGTGGACGCTGAAAAGCAGTTAGCTGACGGATGCAGCCTTGCAGAAGTTTGCTCAACTATGGCACAGCTGCTGTAGTCAAAAGAAGCAATTATTTGAAAAAATCCTGCAGTGTACAAGAGATTCAGGGCAGGAAGCTTGAAAAATGGATCCAGTTGGAAATATCGAATTTAGCGACTTGTCTTTTTTTTTTGTTGGGCTATCAATTTCTGAATCCCATGTATTATACAGCAAAAGTCTATTGACTCTTCACTCTTTCACTCGACACACTGCTACTGCTACGTTCACAGCTATAACGCCACCGACAACACCACACTCACCGCCGCCACACACACACACAATCTGTTGGACACTCGCTAAAGTTACACCGTGCTCACTGAGTACACCATGCAGACAAACAACTGACAACCTTGCACTTAAATGATGTGGTAGAGACTTACTGGAACAATACACGCAGCAGCGTGGCGGCTACAGTAACTCTCCCGGACGGATGAACCGGGGACTGAGTTGTCTGTTTTGCTCACATACACTGCAGCTGGTGATAAATGATGGATTCAACCCGTTTGTGCATCAGCTTTTCGTTGCAGCTGGGCGGCTCGTTAGGCACTGAAAATAGCACCGCTGCGTGAACCGCAATAATCTTGTCAGTTAACGGTTAATAATCGGTTAACAAAGGTCGGTTATCGGTTAAAAAGAAATTCTAAATTAGCATCCCCAATGCTCACTTTATGATAATCACATGCAGTTTGGGGCAAGTCATAGTCAAGTCAGCACACTGACACATTGACAGCTGTTGTTGCCTGTTGGGCTGCAGTTTGCCATGCTATGATTTGAGCATATTGTTTTATGCTAAATGCAGTACCTGTGAGGATTTCTGGACAATATTTCTCATTATTTAATGTTGATAATTGATTTCTAATGATAATTATATGCATGCATTTACATAAAGCAGCATATTTGCCCACTCCCATGTTGATAAGAGTATTAAATACTTGACAAATCTCCCTTTAAGGTACATTTTAAACAGATTAATCGTGATTAACTATGCAAAATCATGCGTTTAAATATTTCAATCGCTACTATAAACCAAACTGTATTAGTTAAACAAGCACATAGAAATCAATAACTATCCACTGTTTGATTTTCACTGGTTTGCCTCCGTGTTAAATCATCTAAAACCCGCAGAGCAGAGTAGTAGAGGCTCACAAAAACTTCTAGGAATTACACACATCAAAGACAAACTCAGTTGCTCTTCATAAATGAGGCTTAATTTGTCCTGCTTTGACACGTGTCATTCTCTGAGCTCAAACTGTACACCTCGCAGTGGGTTAACAAAAAAGATCACGCTTCAGAAAGAGGAGGCCTTGGAGCACTGTGGCAGAGGGAGGAGGAGGAGACAAACATCAATGCTCCGGAGTAACAGTCTGTGTGCAGCACAGCATACACACATACACAAAGGCACGCGTTCTCAATGCGACATGTCGCCTTTGTGTGCAGCAACATGCTGGAATAGCAGTATCTGAAAATAACAAGCCTGAGCAGGCACTGACTGACCGTGGGCCTGATTCCATGGGCCACATTTCACACTTTAAACCCTGTATGAAAAAACAAAGCGTGCTCATTCGGTTGAACGAGGCCACCGCCTGAACGTTCGCCACAACGTGATGCGACGTCACTCGTCGAGGCGCTGTGTTGGCCAACCAAACAGGTAGATCACTCTGTAATGAGAACACCCTATTTCTTATTACCTTAAAGTAAGACGTAGTAAAACCTGACTCTTAGACTTTATTTAAAATGTGTATTCTAGTTCCAGTCGGCTTTGGCATGGCCTTATTGGAGCTATCCGACTCTTTTCATCATCTGGGTGAATAACTGGTGAATCCTTTCATGCACAACGACACATGTGGGTATTTGCACACACGCATACTACTCACACAAAGATGGCCTCATTTGGACACCTCGACAAGCATTTCCTACATAGTCTGACTAAGCTTAGAGAGCGAGCAAGGAGGAGGGCGAGCTGCCATAATGAGCTAGTGGCTAGCGATGTGTGCCCTCTATTAGCTGTGCGAGGAAGCTGCTGCTACTGTCATGTCTACCTGCTAATGAACTAATGAGGCAGCAGGAGGGCAGCTTCCTTCCACTCTGTCTGTCTGTCTGTCTGTCTGTCTGGGTCTCCCCGTCACTCTCTCTGTTTGACGTGAAGAGCTGCAGACCGAAGATTGGACAAAACATAAGATGACAAAGAGGCCGAGGCTGAGGAGGGGAGAGTGTGAGATAAAAGAGAGAGTGGGGGTGGACAAAAAAGTAGGATGAGAAAATAGAGGAGAGGGAAGGCGAGGAGGAAGAGGAGGGGAATAACCCACTGCTGCAGACAATCCTGTAGCCTGGAGGTTGCTCCGCTAAAAGCCTGTCAAAATCACCATGTCCATGCCTAGCGGAGCTTGAAAGGCGCTGGCTCTGTGTGTACTTACAGTGTGTGATTGTGTGTGTGTGTGCGTGTCAGTGTAATATTTGCATCCCCTCGCTTCTTTCTATAAGAGATGGATGGAGGTGATGACGGGATACATATGGAGGAAAATGGAGTCATCTGGACTAACCCTGGTCTCCTGTTGACACACCGCTCGCACTTCTAACACAACAAATATTAGCTCAGCTCCAAGTCGGGCCGGGGGAAATAGTGTTCCTCAAAGGAATGCACACACACACACTCCGAACATCTGCGTGTCCATGAAAGCACCCACGGGACACACACACACACACACACACACACACACACACACACACACACCCTTATTCAGCTCTCACATCTCAAAAGGCGTGAGACGAATACACACATCATAACACCGACTTCAGAGAGGAGAAAAAAGGGGAAAATAAGTGCAGGGAGGCTGGCAGACAGACAGCGTCTCAGATCCTCCCTCGTTGGTCTGCTGTCGTCTCTGGTTCTTAACTCTTTCCTTAAGTCGATACCTCAGAACTGCAATGAGCTTAGAGAGAACCACAGCAGAGACAAACAACTCCCCTCTCTCTGTTTTCCAGGCATTGTGCCTCACGACAACCCCTGCCCCTTCTCTATATGTATATCTGCAGTAAATTAGCCATTTCACTAGAAAACACGCCTCCTCTTTAATCAAACACACTTCCACCACCCTAATTGACTGTATTAATCAATATGACAGTAATTCAGCTACAATTTTCATAATTGATTTGTTACTTGACTCATTTATCAAACAAAAAATGCCAAACATTCTCCTGTTCCAGATTCATAAAGAGGACCTGTTATGCTTATTTTCAGGTGCATACTTGTAGTTTATGCTTCTATTAGATTAGAACATGTTTACATGCTTTAATGTTCAAAAAAGAATTTATTTTTCTTATACCTAATCTGCTGTGATTGGTCCCACCCAACCCAACCAAACTCTTCGGACTCCGCTCCAGCTCCGCTCTAACTAGTTTTCTTTGAGGGCGTGCCAAACTAACCGCTAGAGCAGATATTATGCAAATGTGTTACTTGGTGACATCACCATGTTACGGAAGAAAAGGCATGACTCCCTTTGGCATGGACTTTGGGCTTTGTAACTTTGCAGACCATTTACCAAAGAGTATAGAAGCAATAGACGATAACAATAGAAGAGAAATAATTTCGTTTTACTTTTGTACAGCACTTTTTAGGCGGATGGTTTACTGGCGACGGGTAGTTGCTTTCAGTCCAAAATGGCGGAAACCTAGCTTTGCTGCTGGGTGCTGATGCTGCAATGGAACGATCAATTGACTTTCGCTTCTTGGCAATATACGCTCTTTGTTATTATATGCACAAAAAACTATATATAAACACATTAAAGGAAAGGGGAAAAGCACAAAATCATGATAGGTCCTCTTTAAAGGAGTAGGTCAACATTTTGAGAGATATGCTTACTCTCCTTCTTATTGAGAGTTACCGTAGATGATGATTGATACCACTCTTATATCTGTACGATAAGTATGAAGCTAAAGCCAGGAGACGATTAGCTTAGCTTAGCACAAAGACAAAACAAGTTATTTGAAGATGTTACTTTGACAAAATGATGAATTGATAACCAACTATCGTTTTCCCTGGTTGTCCTAGTTTACTGCAGTCATTTTCATTTTCAGAGGCACGTTTTTGCTCAGGTGTATTAACTTTCACAATATCAAGGTTCTTCACATGCATGCTGTGAAAAACAGCAGTCTGTGGAGTGTATTGTCTGCTTTGTTCTGTCCTGTGAAAGAAATCAGTTCTCATTATCACATCCAGGAAAACAAATATCTGCATCTATGAGAGAACTCAATAATATGTGAAGGGGAGGGTTGTGTGAGAAAGAGACAGAGACAGCCTGTTAATCCCTAATTAACAAAGTAAAGGTGGCAGATTAGCCTGCTGTCTTTCACTTTATCTGTTCCACTTGGCCTGCCACAGATCCATACCCAAGGTCAATACAGCAACACAGTCTAGCAACTAGCAGCAACTGTGCTCTCTGCACTGTTTCTCTCTGCTGCCGACAAACCAAACTCCCTCTACAAGCCCACTCCATTCCTCCTCCCATGACCTCCTTTGGACTTTATCACTGCACAGACAGTTTGCACTCAAAAACAGCAGAAAAGAAAAAGGAATATGGGCGGAGAGCCCTTCTATATGCCTGAGAGGGCATTAGGGATGTCCCACTACTCCAGCTGGAGGGACAAGAAGAAGAAAAGGGACAGAAAGAGACAGAGTGAAGTAAAGTTGAGACATGGAGTTGCCAAGTGGGCTGAGCAAACTCCACGTCTGAAAAGTGAAGCCAATGCTGAAGTGCCTTAAACTTGCATTCTTTCTAACAGCCAGCAGGGGGCGACTCCTCTGGTTGCAAAAAGAAGTCTGATTGTATAGAAGTCTACGAGAAAATGAGCCTACTTCTCACTTGATTTATTACCTCAGTAAACATTGTAAACATGAGTTTATGGTCTGAAACGGTAGTTCCAAGTCTTCTTCAATACAGCATGATGTTCATTTAGTAAATTATGGTCCCATTTAGAGACAAATAGACCATAAAGCAGGGGATGCTTTAGGGTGTGGCTACCTTGTGATTGACAGGTCGCAACCACGGCGTTGTCCGGTCTGGGAGTTGCCTGTATTTTCATCTCAAAACTTATAATAATTATAATAATATCATGTTACACAACATAGAAACTAGGGGTGTTGCGATATAACGGTATTGACAATAACCGTGATATAAAAAAAAAATGAAATATTGATCATGTTAATAATGCACTTATGATGATATTGTGTAAATAATCCAGCGCCTCTTAAATCACTGTTTCGTACACTTATGGTTACAGACTCTCCCTTCACCTACCTATATGTTATACCATTTGCCAAAAAAGAGACAAAACGCACGATAAACAAAGTTAAAGACGGATTCGACTGACAGCATTATTATTTGAATTTTTTCCAAATTTTCTACAGATAATATTGTTGTCGTAAATTCTTTTAGCCACGATAATCGTGCAGTGAAAATCTGATATTGTTACAGCCCTATTAGAAACACAGGACTCTCCAAGATAATGTATTGATCCTGTAGGTGTGTGTTATTGTCACCAGTTTTGATTTTTTTAAACTTAGTTTCCAAGATATCTTTTTATTTTCATCAGTTTATTGTGGCAGCAATACTACATTACCCACTCTGTAGACACATTCAGGAGTTTAAATCAATTAAATGTCAGATTCTTAGTTAATGTTAGATAAATGTAGAGATGCTGTATTTTGTTACCAATTGCACTGACTAAGTGTTCAGTCTTCATGTGGCTGGCTTCTTCCCCATAACCGAGGCTCATTAGTATGACATTTAGAGCGACCTACCAAGCCACACTGATAATTAAAAATGATGGACACATAGAGCGACATTAAATGATCCTGTGTTTTTATGTCGAGGAATACTGAGTATATCATTTATGACAAAATCTTTCAAATGCGATTTTTTTTAAGTGGTTTGCAACTCCATTGTGCCTCCCTGATGTTTGGAGAGGCGGACAGTAGGAGAGAAGACGAGTCCAGGAGAGTTTGGTGGCTATATAGGGCGACAAATTGGCTCCCCTGACTTCATGCAGCATCGGCCAGCCATCAACAGAGCAGACAGCTGCTGCTGCCTTCATGAGAGAAGTATGAATAACAGCTGGAAACATGATGATGTTATTAGAGACAGAGAGAGAAAAAACAGGACAGGAGGAGTTGGCAACATCCAAACATTAGATTTGTCCCACGACACAATGCTGATGACTGAAAAAAAACTAGTGGCAAGATGGACAGAACAAAAAGGTCCCTGCTGTGAGTCACGTATGTGGGTGGTGAGCGCTGTTTGGAAGCGGAGGAGAGGAAAGTAGGAGAGGATGTCCAAACTGTAACTCCAACAGGGCCAGAAAAGGTTAGTGTGAGTGTGTGAGTGTGTCTGGCTTTGTGCTCTTTGAACCCACTCTAACTTTTATTGCCCTCCCAGGGATCATAATAAGGAACTAATTGATAGTCTTTGAGCCGCGGGCTGAGGAGAGAGGGGGAGTTCCTGCAGGAAGTCAACACAAATCAAACTCTCTCGGAGCCCTCAAGGTCTGGAGCGACTCCAGCTGAGATGTGGTGGGTTAACAGTCGCTGTGTGCACGGCTGTGTGTGTCTGTGTGTGTGTGTGTGTGTGTGTGGGTGGGAGAGAGACACAGACGGAGAGCAGCAGAGAGGAAGTGCGAAAAGAGAGCGCGACTGAGATGAAGAGAGAAGCCGTAGTCTGGAGTTGACATTTACGGTTTACACACCTACTTCTCCTGGATGTCGCCTCCTCACTTAACCACGTGAGTTTACGCTTTTGACCTATTAACTCCAGAAAGTTCAACTAGTGCATTTCAGGCTATAGAAGACAACAGCAATATCCTGACTGTAAACCTGCAGCTATTCCTCTAAACTCACAGAAGGAAACACGCTGCATAAAGTCGACACAAAACGACAGCTTTACATAAATTTGTGACTCAACACTATACAATATATCCTATGGAAATTTCCTCCTACCTCCCCCCCTCCTCCCTGACTCTTTTCATTTTCTCCCGGCTCCTAAAGGATTAGATCACGTTGCCTCTGTAGGTGAAAGCCCCCCCCTCCTCCCCTCCATCACCTCTCCAGCTGAGCGTGTGGGTGCATTCGGCTCAGATTCATATCGTCTCCTATTCCAAAACAAACGGCCGTCTGACATAGAAAGCCATACGCCACATTCCACAGGGCTCAAGCCCCTCCATAAGGGGGCTGGCAGGAGAGCCGGAGGGGTTTCCAGCTCAAACATCCAGGGGCGTCTGAACACCATACTCTGCTGTGTGCAACTTCGGGCCTTCCTAAAACTGAAGGTGGACCGCCATAGAGTGATCCAGGGGTGACGTATTTTTGTAGTCTAACCAGGAACTTAGCATCGCCCTGGGTTTGATTATTGCAGAAAATAAGCTCTGTGGCAAACAAACGTTTATGATACTTTTATGTTTTGTTTAGTAAGACAATCACAAATGAACAAATTCATTTTTTAAGCGTAAATGCAATCGGCAGTAGTAAAAAGCTGATATTAGGCTATAAACAAACTACACCACTGTCGCACGAGCGCGAATATACACAACGAGGCTGTAAAGGCGAACGAGTGATGACGTTTAAACCCGACGACCATAAACCCATTCAAAAACCCATTGACTTCCAGACGAGGGAACCAAAAGTGCTAAAATGCCAACTCATTTCCAGGTTTAGGACTCATTCCTGTAGCACTCGACTAGAGATGTGCGCAATTAAAAGACAAGTCCTGTGATATTCTATATTCATGTTGTTGTCAGCGAATCAAAACCAAAGAGAACACACAGAGCGCCTGTGTTGCCAAAGGCTGATGTAGCTTATTCCTCTGTACCACAGGAACTATTACAAACACATCAATGAACCACACATTACAATAAACATGGGCTCTGTAGTTTATTCTGAGTCAATCCCACACGCAGCATCCTGCTGCTGGAAATACTCACTAGTGCATGTGTTTTTATCCGCAGCTGAGCACCATATGCGTATTTATCCGCAGCTGAAAATAGTCCCCGACAAAAACACTGTCTTGAAATGTTTTTTCTAAAAACTACAGCGAACAGCTGTGTAAGGAAAGACTTTTAAAAATAATAAAAGTATATGTTCTTGACCAGTTTTAATGAGCTTGGGGCTGAGAACCACAGCCAGGGGGGAAGTCTTAAGAGACAAACTAACGAGAACGTCACAAACGTTCAGTATTAGATCAACTTCTTTTGGCTGAAATGTTCCCAAACACTGGCTCAGTGTTACTCAAAACATCCATCACACACAGGAGAACGTGGGCTTCCTGTAGGAATCCTCTTTTATTTCCTGTCAAAAGCAAATCCAATAACAACTTAGCTCTAGTTTAGTCTGCCAACTCCTGAGGAAAAACATCTGGGTCTGTTGACTCGCTATAGATGTTTCAATATCTTCACCAGCTACTAAGATACATGGACTCCCACGCTGTTTTGCACTGAGCAGGTGGAGTACGGTCAGCTTGCATGTTGGAAGCGGTAGTTTTACCAAAGAACGTATATATTGCCAAGAAGTGAAAGTCAATTGTTTATTCCAGTTGCAACATCAGCGCCCAGCAGCAAACCTACGCTTCCAACCTTTTTGTACTGAAAGCGACTACTAGACAGCAATAAAACATCCGCCTATAAAGTGCCGTAAAAGAAGAAAACAAAATTATTTCTATTCTATTGTCATATTCTACTGAAATGGCCTGTGTTGAACAATAAAATATTGTAAATATAATAAGCGAATTCAGTCCAAAATGGCAGCAAAGAGTTTCATCTCTTTCCTTCTTTACTCTGGTTTTACACCACAGGGTCAGGGACAGCTGTTGTGAATGCAAATTACTATCAATTATTCCTCATAATCAATTAATTCAACTATATAAAATGAGAATGATGAGCCATGACGTTTCTCTTTTTCCAAATATCATTTAGAAACTCTCCAAGATAAATCCTGAACATTAAACTTTTGTATGGGTGAAAGGTGAAAAGACGATTTACCCTTTTGTTCTTCTGACACTGCCCTGCACACTATTATTAAAAGGATGAGAGCAGCCTTTTTACGGGTGCATTGGCGCAACTTTATGTTCCCATGAAAGATTAAGTAAACGGTCTGAGACTGCGGGACAATCAAATGCAGCAGACATTTCTCTGCGAGTGCTGCTGCTCAACGGACGTGTCGGCTGACTGCCTGAGCTATTACACCGGCTTTCTGAAATATGTGAAAGATCAGCGACATCCTCACTGCGAGAACATTTTCTGCCCTTAGAGAGCGTATCGAGAACTAGAACTGGTGGCTGTCGGGGGGACTCTTGGTCAATGGACAGGGTCGATTCTTTCTAGCTTTAGGAGTGGACTGGGGATTTACATTTTTACTTCAGAGCGAACAGACGAGTAAAAACGGCTCACTGAGATATCTTTAGTTGTATATTACTCTAACTCTAGGGCTGCACCCTCTTAGTTGATTTGTCGACTAATTGGTCGTTTTGGTCGATTAGTCATTTTTTAATGCTTTTTCATACTAAATTACTTGTTTCAAAGTAACTTATCTGTAACATCTCTGGTAAACAAGATTTAAACTGTTAAGCCCTATCCCTCGGAAAAAAATGCCTAAATTAACACAGGAAGTGCTCCTCAACCATAAGGCTTACATGCATATATCTGTTCTCATTTGAAAGTTAAGAAGCTAAGGAATATGAATCCATTGTAAGTAAACTAAACTCTATTACCATTCCAGAGAAAATGGAGATGCAATAAAGGTAAAACATGCATATCTTCAATAAATAGATCATCGCCCATCGTGACTTTTTGTCACTATACGCCACAGGGTACGGCCCGTTCGACCGTGTACCGTAGGGCTGGGACGATACACCTATCTCAATACTTGGGTGCCGATTTGATATGTATTTTTCCCCCCGTTATTACGATTTATTGCTATTTTTGTTAAGTTTTTTTAACACTAGACCATGGGGAAAAGTTGAATCATACAGGTCTAGGGACTTTTACTTTGGAAAATGTCTAAATTGATACAGTAAAACTGTTTGATTTTCAGTGTGTTAGTAGTCAGAGATGTCCTGAAGTCAAATATATCAGTCATTGTCAGGCATTATTTATGGCATTTTTTCCAGCAACCCAAAAATCAAAGACATTTCCCTCACATATTAGTAGTATTTTCTTTTTAATTTATAAGGGACATGCTTATATGCATATGCATATATATATATATATATATATATATGTATATATATATATATAAATATATAAATATATATATATATAAGATATAAGATATATGGGGAGAATGGTAACCCTGCCTATCATAGCGTGCTGCTTTTGAACCAGCGCCACACGCTCCTCTGTTGTTTCCTTCCCACAGGCCGGTGACACACAACAAGGAGAGGCTATGATTTCCTCCCATGCAGTATTGCTTCCCAACAGGATGAAAGTCAATTTCATGGCTTCCAAGAAAAACAGACACATGCTGACAGACCGCTGACGGGCGACAGAGGAACAATGGAGCTCGGCCTCCCTCTCACCCCTACCTGTGCAGTTGCGTTTAGAAGCTAATGGAGGCGACAATGGAATACACAAACACCACTGAAGCTGTGAAAATATAGTAAAAAAACAAAACGTATCTCATAGCAGCTTTGTATTTTCTCTGAGAGAGCGTCTGCAACACATTGCAGCTGATTTACTTCATCTCAGACCACTAAATATTTCACCGCTCTAATTAAAGGCTGTCTGATTCTGTCAAGTGGCTCTCTGGAGGCCTCCGATGAGATTTAACGTAAAGTTAATGTAAACCTTCTCACTGTGAAATTTCTCCCTCAGCGCTGCCAGGACTCATAAAGAGACGGAACAATGTGGAGCTCATGTGGCTTCAACATGGCCCTATTTAGAGAATACCTCAGTGCTGTGGTATCCAGCCTGGTGGACCGTAACTGGCTTTCTTTCTGCAGAAGGAGCTCTGCGGATTCCCAGGCCCAGCGCGAGCTCTGCTTGCTCCCCTTTGCACGAATCCCTCCCCTCTTCTCCTCCCTCCTGCAACGCCTCCCTGCTTTGCCCGTCCACAGGTTGGGAATTGGGGAAATTCCTCCGCTCCGTTAAACGGCCTCTGATACGCACGGGAAAGCCTAGATTCTTTGTCAGCTCAGAAACTCTAGACACTGGGAAATGGGCTTCACCTTCCAGTCATCTGTGGTGCTGAGGAAGAGGAAGGGGGGAAACAGAACGATTTGCTGCAGCTTTCTCCCCTCCAGACAGGACAGAAATATGAAGCTTAAGAGGAAAGCTTGGAAGAGCAAACGCGGTAAGAGAGAGAGAGAGATTTAAGTGCGTTATATAAAACAGGTTTCATATTCGGTATCTCAAAGACTCCAATAACCCGAAAGCACTAAGGCGCAGCATGGGAACGATCTGGAGTTTCTCCATTTAGCAGGAAGTGATAGCGCAACCCATATCATGAATACCACATATCAGAGGCTCGAACCACTCGCGGGGACTCAAAATGGAGTCGAGTCATGTGCACACGGATGTGAGAGCAGCTGTATGAATAAGAAACAGCGCTTGTTTAACAAGAGCTGATAAAACGGAGAGAAGTTTTACAAACAGTTCAACACTCTGCTGGAAGTAGAGAAGATCCCTCCCTGGTTCCCGAACTGAACAATCACTGGTTGAATCTTAAATAACCCTTCCTCTGTTCTACACTAGGTACAAGCTCAGTGTCTTATTATCCTGAAAGTAACTCTTTAATTCAACAAATCATTTTCATATCAAGCCTCTTAACTACACCTGAAGGCCTTGGCCTCTTCAAACCTGCTATAAGTCATATTTCTTTGGCCTAAAGGCATAAATATATTATGTTACAATGAAATAAAAGAAGGAGAAAATCATTTGAGAAGCTTGAGCCTGATAATATTTTGCTTTTTTTTTTACCATTGTTGCTTGCAAAATGACTGAAACAATTCAATTGTCACATTAGTTGCAGATTACTTTTCTGTCAATCAACTAATCGATTAATCGACTAAACATTTCAGCTCTAATTCAGTTTACTTTCATGTAAAACAAATAAAGCTAGAACTAGGTAATGTTTTCATGAAAACATGACTTAATCCATTAACAAAATATTGGCCTTAAAAGGTACAGTGTGTAAGATCTGGAGGCATTTAGCGGTGAGGTTGCAAATTGCAACCGACTGAAACTTCTCTGTGCCAAGCGTGTAGGAGAACAACATTGTTTGACGTAAAAACGTGAAAACACGAATGGTCCTATCAAGAGCGATTCTAACTTACTGGTTGGCCTACAAAAATACATCACCCCTGGAGCGCTCTATATTCTAACGAGCCTGCATGTGACATAGGAAGGGGAGCGAAATCTGAACGGCTTGTTGAATCACATGTTTTGTGATCTAGGCAGCCCACAAAACACTGATTGGGTTGTCTTATTTCACAGTTTGTGGGATGGTAGGCACTCCAGATACTCAAATATATATGCAAAAGCACTGACTGGAAAAAGTGAGTTTTTCATGATATGTCCCCTTTAAGTTTAAAGGACTTCGAGGGCCAAAGGGAACCTGTGTTTATATGTCATTCTTAAAAGCAGAGCACAGACGGATGAAGAAAAGCTAGCAACAAAAAGAGTGGACGTCTGAAAGAACCTCAGGTAAAAACAATCACAGCTGACACAAAACACGCAAACGCACTCTGAGACAGAACGGTCGTAGACATCATCACTTTAATTAATAGCCACCTCTGGCTCCCATGGCAACCTTTAGCTGGACTAAAGAGGTCCTCTGTTTCGTGCTCTTTCACATCCCACTAAATCGTGGCTGACAAATGACAAAGCCCGCAGTGCCCACTTAACCTGGGGAGAACATTAGCATTGTGACAAAAGCTTGTTCTGTCAAAAAGGTCTCGGTGACCCTACTCCATTCACTCACTCTTAATAATAACGCCAAACTAAGCGGGCATCTGGCCCCTCTGACGGAGCGGCGTTCTCGTTTCTGTCTCAGCCCCCCAAAAGAGCACAGCTTCAGCCCTTCACCTGCATCACATTAATACTCACTTAGCTTCACTTTTGGCCCACAGGTGCACATTTATACGAGACCCCTAGCCTTTCGTCTACGCAAGAGCAGGAAATGAATAGTTGTGCTTGTGTAGCTGCCTGTACAAGACTCCTCATCTTTCAGGCCTGCTATGTAATACTCCTGCTCAGTGGGCAGGAATGTGTGCATTTACATCCACCTCCATTTAAATGCATGTGTGACCGTTATCTGCCTCTCTGCGCCAACAGGCTGCTCGCATCGCTCCCTTGATGCGAGGCATACGGGGGTTTGGTTGAGTAGCATGTGGCCCAGAACTGAAGCTCTGCTGTGCTCAGCTGCTGTCAGCGGCCGACGCACAGACAGGCAGACTCTCATGGTTTTAAAAAAGCTGGGAAGGAGGAATACTTAGAGAGGGTGCCAAGACCATCTGTAAGGGAGTGCGAGAGAGAAAACAGGTCTCTCTTTATCTCATGTCCTTGGACCGGGCCTGCTAAGAGGACAGGGGGGGTGGATGGATGGAAAAGCTCTCAACAATTATTTGGGGAAGCTTAACCTCGAGCCTACGGTACAGTAATATACTGTGGGAATACTGAGTCATGTTAGGTTTTCTTATTAGTCAATCAATCAACAAATAATTGACATTTTAATCAATAATGAGCTGCAGCCCTCTGTCATAGAGGTGGATAAAGTAAGCAAAGGTTAAGAGGAGTATTTCATCAACCTTGTTCGTAGCTATACCTACGAAAAGCTATGCACTGTAACTTGCATATATCCCACAAAATCAATTTGTATGTAATCCACATAATCGTGAACCAGGAAGTATATGGAGTGACAAACACTGCGTAGGGAGGAGGTAAGGGTGGATGTGTGGGTCAAAAAACACGCCGAGGAGACCGCTGTTCGTACTTAAGTTACGCCATTTCTTGATTTATTTTAACCCAAAGCACGATCTTTTCCTAAACCTAACTAAGTTGTTTTTTTTGCCTAAACCTAACCAAGTTGTTTCCTGTGAAGACTGAAGTTTATTTTGAAAAGACTGCATGCATGTAACGAGTGTAAATTGACATGTGCGTCTTGTGTTGCTGGACGCAGGAAAGGAAAACGCAGCCAAAAATGAGGAATAACTTAAGGTAAGATATCATATGAACCGCTATATGAGGTTAAAATATTTGAGTGCAACACCCTACAGTAAATGTTAGGATGCAGAAATGCCAGGAGTCTCATTTATATACATTGTTTTTGCACATAAAAAAGCTATTTCAACTGCAAAAAATGTGATTGTATTTAAACAAAGTTGACAAGTAAACGTGCATATACCTCCACAATAACCTTGAGCTGATGTATACAAACACTTCACTGTGGGAATAAATAAAGCCATAGATCACATTTCACAGCATTCTTCAAAACACATATCTAGAGAGACGCTGCATGGAAATGATAAATAGCCAATGAAATGTGTGTAAAAGTGTTTTAGTGACGCAGAGATCTGTGTCTCCTGCTGATGTGGAAGTCTCCAATTATAAACGCCAGACACCTCGTGGCCTCTGACCCCCACCCGTGACAGAGAGGCTTCGCTGGTGGACGTGTCTGCACTTGTTGGCATTTGACTTTGAGATCTGACCACTTCATTTACTGGAAATGTTCAGCATAAACTACCGCTGCTGTATCATACTTCCCCTTTAATAGTCACACCAAAACCATGAACGCCAAATATAAAGCATCCCGCCTCGACCTTATTTCACACTGCAGTTTCTTTTTCGGATTTGTGGTGTGACTTTTTTGCCACCAGACTTCTTTTGCCAACAAACAACTGAATGACTGGATGATTTATATCCATGTAAATAATCAAAATGGCCATTTTATTAAGCGTTTTTAACTAACTGTGGGAGGTAAAAAAAAAAGAAAAAGGCTGGAATCCTGCTCCATCACTGTTTTTCGATGCTTTAACAAATCAGGATATCACATGGATTGACAGATTAGGCAAATGATATTGTATTCACATTGAACACAATCCTAAATAAATATAGCCACCATTATTCAAAGCTCCTCGGGGCTCCCACCTGAGATCTATCACGCTGTGTGTTATGTAAACCTCTGCTGTGCATACATACACCTGTGCCACAGGCAACACACACATATTCAGTACAGTGCCTTGGGTACAGAAACACACACACACACACACACACCTCAGATATACATGAGCATGAGCTGCCACATGTTCATGAACACACAAACTATAGACTGGCTAGCTTTGACCTGTGCATTGACCCGACATCATACAGTTTGCACATACACGCCGCCCCACCCCCCCTCTCTCTCAAACACACACACACACACATACACACACACAGTTCCTCCATCAGGTTGTCAGTGTGTCAGTCAGTGCTCTGGAAAGGGATGAATGCAGTCTTTCAAGCTGCAGCAGGCCTGCAATATCAACCATTCCTGCACTAACACAGGTGCTGCTGCTGGACGAGTCAATTGAAATGAATATTTGTGTGCACATGCAAATATAGTAGCTATATGAGTGTGTGTGTGTGTGTGTGTGTGTGTGTGTGGGGGGGGGGGGGGGCGGGGTGGGGGTGGGGGTTGGTAATCTCTCTATGCTACACATTATATACGGAACAAGAATATAAATGCAATCCTTTCGTTTCCACAAGTTGAAATAAAAGACTTTCTATGCACACAAAAGGGTTATCTCTCAAACTTTGTTTACAAATTTGTTAAAAATCCGTGTTAAGGCTGGCCCACACTAAAAGATGTTTCAAATCTCAACAGATGTTGAAAATGTGAGAGACCCCACACATAACGACATGTTGTGATAAATTTAACAGTTTGGTTCTTATAGTGTGGTGAGCAACGATTTGGCCAAAGCAGCACAACACACACCAACAGATTCCATTCATGAACAGAGACGAGAGTCACAAGTGTCATGAGAGTCACAAAATCTCTGACGATCAAACGTGACTTTAGTGTAAACAAACATGGCGGATGACGGGCAGGAAGAATTAGCAATGTTCGTTTTTACTTTGTACTGAAAATTCACAAAGGATGGATGGATGGCGTCATGGAGACACATTAAATAAACACTCACGTTGTTGCCACAAATCAACAAATTGGTCCTCCGTTTCTGAGCTCCATCTTACTACTACTTTATGCTTCAATCCATCCACCTGGCAGGTGTGGCATATCAAGATGCTGATTAAAGAGCATGATCACAGGTGTGCCTCGGGCTGGTCACAGTAAAAGGTCATTTTAAAATGATTTGCAGTTTTATCTTATAAAAATATAAAAAAATAGAAAGAAATATATTTATGAGGCACTCTGAACTCTGGATTTCACATGACTAGTAGGGCTGTGTATTGGCAAGAATCTGCCGATATGATATGTATCATGATACAGGGCTTATAAATCAATATATTGCGATATTATAAGCAACTATTCTTTGCACCCTTTGTATTGTTTACACTTGACTCGCACATAGACATTTTTCTTTTATTTCTTATTTCATTGTGGTCATTGTAGCTTTATATATATATATTTATATACACATACACCTCTTTCTTTCACTACTTGTGTACATAACAGTGTACTGTCTATTACTCACCTATGTTTGTTCAGCTTTGTTGTCCTTGTCCATAGCTGTTATTTCTGTTCTGTGTAAGTACGCTTAGAGAGATGCATGAGTCAAATTCCTTGTATGCATGTACTTGGCGAATAAAACCAATTCTGATTCTGAAGGCAATATATTGCAAGTTTACTTTTTTACGCAATCAGAACAGTGAGAATTGATACAGTGTCACAAAATATAATATTGCAATACTCATGTTTATCGATATTTTCTTACATCCCTAATAACTTGGGAAACAGATATGTATGTTTTAGTACCACAGAATTAATCCGTGAAAAGAACACCTCTCCAAAGTACCAGACGACATCGAAGGTGAGCATTTACCTGCTACAAGTCTGTTACGATGACATTGGAGACGGCCTACGGTAATGAATTGAACATTTAACTCACTGGACAACAGCTCTGGTGGAAATTCCTGCAGTCAGCATGCCAATGGCTCCCTCAAAACCTGTGACATCTGTGGCATTGTGTTGTGTGATAAAACTGCACATTTTAGAGTGGCCGTTTATTGGGACCAGCCCGAGGCACACCTGTGTAACAATCATGCTGTTTAATCAGCATCTTGATATGCCACACCTGCCAAGGTGGATGGATTATCTTGGCAAAGGAGGAGTTGTCAGTAACACAGATTTTTAACAAATTTGTCAACAAAATCTGAGACAAATAACCCCTTAGTGTGCATAGAAAAAGTCATAGATGTTTTATCTCAACTCATGGAAAATGGGAGCGGAAACAAAAATGTTGCATTTATGTTTTTGCTCAGTGCCCAGTATAACACAGTATAAGTATCATAATCACCCGAGGCCCATGGGGTCAGTCAGAGTCCCGTGTTCTGCACCGCTGACTGAACTATTGTCAACAAAGCACACACACATGCACGCACGCACGCACGCACACGCACGCACGCACGCACTCTCACACACACACACACACACACACACACACACACGACTGGAATGTGTGTGTTGTTTGAACCCTATCACTATAATTAGGCTTTGTGTATGTGTGTGCATTTGTTCCACGCTGCCTGTGTGGATGCTTTGTACTTGCACTCTTTGTTCTTGAACTGAACAGTTGTTCAAGTATTGCCAAATGCTGGTCGTGCAAATTACATGCTGAGGGCTGCTGCGTACGTCAAACGTCTTGGTGCTCTTGGGTTCAGTTTGATGGAAAACAAAATACACCGTCGTACTTTATACTTTGTCAAGCTTTGGCCAAATCAAATCGAGTCAATTTTATTTGTATAGCTCGATATCACAAATTTGCCTCAGGGGGCTTTACAATCTGTACAGGATAAGACGCCCTCCGTCCTTCACAGTACGACTCTCACATCATATGAGGAAAAACTCCCCCCATAAAAAACCTTTTCAGCAACGGAGGAGGGATCCCTCGACCAACGTATCCTCATACAATGGGGTCGTATGATATCTTACGAAAAGTTATTCCTCATTTTTCGTGCGTTTTTCCTACAAATGTCCAGCGAGACGTATCAATTTCCACTTGTTACATGCATACAATCTTTTCAAAAGAAACTTCCGTCTTCACAGGAAAAAACTTGGTTAGGTTTAGGCAACAAAACTATTTAGTTATGTTTAGGGCCCTGACACACCAAGCCTGTTTTTTTCAGTGTGTCCCGCATCGTCGGCTCTAGTCCACCTCTGTCAGAGTTTTTTCGGCCGATTCAGGATGTTGCCTGTTTATTGCCTGTTGCCAATTTTTCATCTTAATCTCATCTGATCATTCCAATACATGGATATTTTCGTAACGACACAGCCATCACATGAATGAAGCGAAGTGGTGAGAGAGAGAGTTGTGTGGAAATGGTCGGCAAACGCCGCTTTATTTCATATACGTATCATAACAACGGCTTGTATATCCACCGTCCTCGGAGTTATTTCATCTCACGCAGAATGTACGTTGTAGTTGGCTGTTGGCTGTAGTCCTCGCGGTGTGTTCGAATGCAACTTTTTGACCGAGACAAAAGCAAAGTGAGGTGACGCAACTAGTGGCCTTTCAGCGCCTCTAGTGCTTTGATGTCGGCTTGTTGTGTTCCCAGTTTTAGGAAAGAATCAATTCGGTTAGTTTTGGGCAACGAAACTACTTAGTGCGGTTTAAGAAAAGATCTTGGTTTGACTTAAAATAACTACGGAAGTGGCGTAACTTATGTACGGAAGTTACGTGACAAATAATTCAACGTTGGGCGAAAATCCTGTGTTTCTTTACCCACCCATCCACCCAGATTTCCTCCCTACATGGCGTTTGTCACTCTTTATACTTCCTGGTTCACAATTACATGGATACAAATTGATTTTGTGGGATATATACAAATTACTGTTGGTGTATAAGAACAGCCTGAGCTGCTTTACCTCTGGAATTCACATCATGCCTAACATAAAAGGGGGACCGATAAGTGTTTTAAACTCAATGCCCTTAATCTTTGAAACAATGGCATGCACATAGTTTAAGGATCAAGAGGAGGTCATTAATCACTGATCATGTGCTCCAGACTAAGAGCTAAGCTAATCAACTTGTCTTTTAAACAATCAAGGCACGGGGTCAATTCACTTTTAGCTCAGTCAGAAGACGGTGTAACAGTTCGTTCCATACAAGAGAGGCCAATTAGTCAATCACTTCAATAACAAAGATAGCCTGCTATGTTTTTGGAGTAGATGGATTGTCAGCAGTTTCTTGTTAAGAGTCCCTCTAGTGCTACTCGGTGTCACAAAACAAGTCTCTCACACCTCACACAGTCTGGTTCTCTCTGTCACTCTGTCAATGGAAGGGCATGGTTTCCATCAACTCTGCCTTTTAAAAGCTCGTATGTTTCACTGGTGTTATAAAACCCCCCAGGGCAAGGTGTGTGTGTGCGTGTGTGTGTGTGTGTGTGTGTGTGTGTTCAGCATCATGTGTCTGCAGCGTTTGTGCTCCCATACAGTACGTACACAGTACATGAGTGTGTGCGCACGCGTTTGCTCGGTGGATGAACTATGTAACCAGTTTCAAATTTAATATAGTCCAGCAGCTATTCCCCCCCCCCCACATTTTATTTCAGCGTCTCTTAGTCTATGTATGTGTGTCTCTAACCGATCTGTTGCCAGAAAAAAGAAAAGAGAAACCCTGAGCTCTTCGTTGCCAGATCATTAACACCACAACATGAAAGCTCTCTCTCGGACTGGAGGGGTCAAAGTTCACCACGTCTTGCTCACCACATAAAATACAACGGATATAGAGGATGGATTGGAGAAGGTAGTACGGTGGCTCTGAAAAGCTCTACATACTGAAAACATGCACCATTTAGAAGAAAAAGAGGGAAAGAAAAGACAACCGAATACAGAAACAGAAACTACAGCATTCCTCCTCTAAATGCTGTGCATGTGTTGTCAAATTGATGCAGATGCTCTCTTCAATTTTGCTTGTGTTTTGTATATTTGCATGAGTGTTCTTAAAGGGACAGTTCACCCCAAAATCAAAAATACATATATATATAAAAATTAGGGCTGTCAAGGCAATAATAACGCGTTAACGCAAATTCGTTTAAAAGCCACTAATTTCTTTAACTCATTAACACAACTTTTGGTTGGTTTAGGTTGTAGCGGGCTCAGTTCTAAAGCTATAGTGAAGATGCTGGCATCATATGAAATAACGCTCCAAACTTACGCTACATTTTGGCGAGGAAAAACTGGCATGGCCATTTTCAAAGGGGTCCCTTGACCTCTGACCTCAAGATATGTGAATGAAAATGGGTTCTATGGGTACCCACGAGTCTCCCCTTTACAGACATGCCCACTTTATGATAATCACATGCAGTTTGGGGCAAGTCATAGTCAAGTCAGCACACTGACACACTGACAGCTGTTGTTGCCTGTTGGGCTGCAGTTTGCCATGTTACGATTTGAGCATATTTGTTTATGCTAAATGCAGTACCTGTGAGGGTTTCTGGACAATACCTGTCATTGTTTTGTGTTGTTAATTGATTTCCAATAAAAATTATATACATACATTGCATAAAGCAGCATATTTGAGTATTAAATACTCAAACAAATCTCCCTTTAAGGTGCATTTTGAACAGATAATAATGTGCGATTAATTTGCGATTAACTATGGACAATCATGTGATTAATTGCGATTAAATATTTCAATCGATTGACAGCCCTAGTATTTTTGATTTTGGGGTGAACTGTCCCTTTAAGGTATAGTATGTTGAGCACTCAGGGGCCACCGTAAGAAGGAGAAGGTGAAAGACAAGCTGGGAGTTTGAAGTCAGACAAATTTTTTCCGGTTTATTTGAATTTAACCAAAAGAAAACTTGAAACTGTTTGCCTGTTACCAGTTACAATCTGATCTTATCAATTTACCTCATGTATTTTAGCTGACATGAATATATGTTTGGAGTGGAAATCCAGATAACCAAACCATATTTCCATGTCTGTCACTACTGTACATGTGGCTATTTATGCACTTATCAGGATGCAAGGTGAAAAAATAATGATGATGTGCCACATTCCTCCATCCAGGACGCCAATCTCTGACTGCTGCCAGCTCTGACAAATAGGCCTTTATCACCTGAGATGAAAGCCAGATGGGAGAGAGAGAGAGAGAAAGGGAGAAAGAGGCAGATGGGACAGAGGCATGCGAGGAGGGAGGGGGGGGGAAAGAGGGAGGAGAGCGCTTTTGCTGCTTTGTTGGCTGATCTGGTTCAATCCTTGTGGCGCTGCGATTGAATTCCCATCCAAGCCTTTTCCTTAAGAGGATTGATTTGGAATCAAGCGAGTCGGCAGGCCACCGGGCTACAGTGTGAAGGGGAGGAACCCGTGGAAGAGATGGAGGATGGAGGAGAAAGGCATGGGTGCTATAGGAAGAAAGACTGGGAAATTGCAGAAAAATAAATAAGAACCAGAAAGGTAAAAGTCAAGGATAAATCCTGCTCTCAGTCGAGGAGAACGTGTTATCACTTCCATGGCGGGGATAATGTGTTAGCTATTTAAAGACGGAGAGGAGGCAGAGATGGCGAGAGAGGTTAATGAAAGGAGTCACACACATTAGAACTGTCAGAAAGAGAGGGAGCGTGAAAGAGGAAGGGGACAGCGATGATTTAAGGAACGGATAAACAGGAGGAAGGTTGGAAGGATGAGATGACGGGAGGGGAGCGGCAGGTGGTGATCTCTGATCCCATTATCCAGGGCTAATCCCGACCAGCAGTGAGCGTGCCCTGTTTGCACGCGTGGCGGTGTATACATGTATGTTTGTTGTTGGCGTGACAGTCACTGAAGCAGTCAGTCTACCTGTAGCCAGATTTGAGTGAGATCTGTGTAACTTTGTTCTGGGTTCATTTAAAAAAAGGCTGAAATAGAACACGTCCAAAAAGTTTTGGAACATCCGTCACTACAGCAACCTCAGTGAGACAAATTAGCGATTTAGTTCAACCAATACTGTGCATCTTGACATAAGTTTGACTATTGTTTTCGTACAGCATATGCCATGTTTTAACAATTTGTCATATCGTGCTACTATTTTTCTCTCGCGTCTGTCTGCGCTCCATCTCGCCCCCCGCTCACAAAAGCAACCGACTCCCGACAGCTCGCTTGCCTGTCAGATGAAACCGAGTACGTCTCGGCTTTCGTCCACAAAATAATAATAATAAAAAACCTGGGGTGTAATCTTTTCAGAGTTTGAGAAACAGCAGATACAGTGTGATTGGGTGAGTTGAGAGTGAGTGAGAGTTGGCAGCGAGTCCAACGTTTCCGTCACCTTCAGCACAGTATGCACGGGTGGTATATTAATAGTCAGCTAGCCAGTATGTCTGGGGCACAATGTGTTTGTGTGACTAAATGTACTGAGGCTGATTTATAAACACACAGGTGAAAGTTGAGTTGTTTTGCATGATGTTTGCATGAATAATAACCACAGAATTACAGTCTAAATCATTAAATTCTAGATTAAATTGTATCTTTCCTTTTATACTATGATCACAATAAAACAAACAGTTACAGAAGTAAAAACTAGGGCTGTCAATCGATTCTAATATTTAATCGCAATTAATCGCACCATTGTTTATCTGTTCTAAATGTACCTTAAAGGGAGATTTGTCAAGTATTTAATACTCTTATCAACATGGGAGTGGACAAATATGCTTGCTTTTCGCAAATATATGTTTATATTTATTATTGGAAATCAATTAACAACACAAAACAATGACAAATATTGTCCAGAAACCCTCACAGGTACTGCATTTAGCATAAAACAATGCTTAAATCATAACATGGCAAACTGCAGCCCAACAGGCAACAACAGCTGTCAGTGTGTCAGTGTGCTGACTTGACTATGACTTGCCCCAAACTGCATGTGATTATCATAAAGTGGGCATGTCTGTAAAGGGGAGACTCGTGGGTACCCAGGGAACCCATTTTCATTCACATATCTTGAGGTCAGAGGTCAAGGGACCCCTTTGAAAATGGCTATGCCAGTTTTTCCTCTCTAAAATTTTGCGTAAGTTTGGAGCGTTATTTAGCCTCCTTCATGACAAGCTAGTATGACATGGTTGGAACCAATGGATTCCTTAGGTTTTGTAGTTTCATATGATACCAGTATCTTCACTCTAGCCTTAAAATCGAGCCCGCTACAACCTAAAAATCACAAGTAATGCGTTAAAGAAATTAGTGGCGTTAAAACACATCTGTGTTAACGTGTTATCATCGCATTAACTTTGACAGCCCTATAACGTACGTAACCCCGCGCCTTATTTTAACCCAAACTATGATCTTTTCCTAAACCTAACCAAGTAATCTTGTTGCCTAAACCTAACCACACTGCAACTTTCACAACGATTGACTACATGTTTAAAACGGCGACCAGTACGTTTAGGTATGAGGAGGTGTTGACCTCCTGCCACCGGTAAGGCTGCTAATTTAGGAAACGCTCCAGTGGGTCGTATTAAAGGGCAGGAACAAACGACCTGCGTGGTCGTATGAGTTGGAGGACTATTCTGTAAAGTGCTATAATTAAAAGCCAGGAGCTACCTTGAGCTCATTTCCAAGTCTGCACGACAGACAACACATTATGAATTCTTCATTTATTCTTTGTCAAAAGCTGCCAGTGCAGAGGTGAAACAGGCTTTGAACGCTCCTGTGGTCTGACGCTCTGAATATAAGCAGTGTTGTAATGTCTTGACACATGCTGGAGGTGCTAAATGGTGTTATAGCCCCCCAAAATAGTTTGGATGTCCTCAATGATCCTGAAACAACAGGCATGCAGACTTCAAGGCTCAAGCGGTGTTTAACTTATTTCAGGGTCTACTTAAAGGAACAGTTCGGGTGTTTTGAAGTGGGGTTGTATGAGGTACTTATTCATAATCAGTGTATTTCCTATTATTTTTTTTGGTTGAGCCTTTCCTTTAGATGTCTAAAATCATTTTGCTGCAGGGCCGGGCTTTGCTCTTTGCTGTTTCTCCAAATTAGGGGCGTGCCGACCGTCATCTACTGTAGTTAATACACCGACTATGGATAAGTACCTCATACAACCCCCACTTCAAAACACCCAAACTATCTCTTTAACCCTTTTAGTCTTTAGAAATGTAGCCTCAGATCGTTTTAAAGTCAGACTCAGCATATAATTGAGCGTTTCCATGGCAGGAAATCTCTCTGTAAAGATGGGCGAGTTGAAAATCATGACAGAAAAAGGGCAGCTCTCAGTGGACTCCAGTGGGAACAGTGACTACACAACGTGGGCTAAGCATGACTCATGTAATTGCACATTAATGATGTCTAATTATGGGTGCGTGAGCTTCGCTGCGTGCCAGGACTCAGTGTAGGGTCCGCACAACCACACAGGTTTTTTAAATCTCTAGTCTGCATCAATACGAAAACTTCGGCCTAAAATATCTTCAAAAGCAGACAAAGGAATTCCTCTCAGTGGAATGTTTTTCTTGGCAGTATTACCGGAGAGTACGTTTAATTCCTGCAGTGAGTTGTGAGTACTGTAAGGCCCACCAACACAGAGCCAAATAGGTCCGTTATTGCAGTAATAATGTGCACCCATACATCTGTTGAACCTTGTAAAACCAAGATTAGCTTAAACAATATGGTCATTGACACTTCATTTAAAGCACTAATGGTATAGTTACACTAATGTACTGAGAAGAGCTTCACATTTCAGCCACAAAGCGTGAATCCACCTGTGTGGATTAACACAGTGTTGAAGAGTCACCCGAGGTTCAGCTGGCAGATGCTGCAGATTAGCCGGGACCTCAGACCTCTTAGCAGCGTAGTCCAAACTTAATCGAACTTGGCGTGCAAACACTGGCTGCAACACGGGGCCTGTTTGTTTAATGGTGTCAATACCAGTTTAACTTGCTTGCGAGTTACAGAAGGAGCAGACGGTAAAAGTTAGTAGTAGTAGTTCCGGTAGTAGTTTGTGATGATTTGCGACAACTTTGATAACGGATTTCGCGTTTCAGTTATTTTACGAGCAAAAATGTGATGATTTCCTGCTTTTATTTGTCATATATTATTAAGAATTGACTTTTGATCAGAAAAAACAAGCAATCTGAAGATGTCACATTGGAGTCTGAGAAATTGTGATGAATATTTTAAACAATTAAAGAGGACCTATTATGCTTTTGTGCTTTTTCCCCTTTCCTTTAGTGTGTTATATAGTTTTTTGTGCATGTTAAAGGTCTGCAAAGTTACAAAGCCCAAAGTCCACGGCAAGGAAAGAAACACTGCTTCTGAACTAACTGAAACACCTTGCTTGAAGTCCCGCCTTTTCTTCCGTAACGCGGTGATGTCACCAAGTAACACATTTGCATAATACCTGCCTTGCAGCTAGTTTGGCACGCCCTCAAACAAAGCTAGTTAGAGCGGAGCTGGAGCGGAGTCAGAAGAGTTTAGTCGGTTTTCCAATCACAACAGAGAGGACAAGCTGACCAATCAGGGCAGACTGGGCTTTTTGGAGGGCGGGGCCAGGAGCTCAAACAGAGCGTTTCAGACAGAGGGTGAAAAGAGGTGCTGCTGCATAGCCGGTATGAGAAAAATAACGCGTTTTTTGAACATTAAAACATGCAAACATGTTCTAGTAGAAACTCAAAATACAAGTATGCACCTGAAAATAAGCATAATAGGTCCTCTTTAATCAACTAGTCAAAAAATAATTGGCAGATTAATCAAAAATAAAAATAGTTGCCAGTTTCAGCCCCCTTTTTCAAAAGAAGTAGTAAACATATACTAAAAATAGTACAACAATGTTGACAAGATTACAGATTATAATGGTGTTGGTGAACAAGAAGTTTATGTAACTGCACATGTTACAGCAATCTAGACAAAACTGAAGCACTTCCTTTCGCTCATGAACCTAAAAAAATTTGTGAAATAACCAATGTGATTTTGTTAGGAGAATACAGCCCGCCTTAGGGATCAAACACCAATCACACAAAGATGAAGCCATTGTAATGTACATCTGTGTGTCTGAGTGATGTTTGACAGAAACACCACAGCTCCGTCCGCTCCGTTTCCGCGCTTGTTGAAACAAACAACGAGAAAGGAAAAAACGCTTCCATGTTCTACACATGCGGGCCAGCTGCTTGATGCTAAATGCATTCTTGTCTTATCAACCAAACAACAGAGAGCCCACAAGTAAGCTCAAGAAATACGAGTCAACAGCTGACATCATTCTGGGCGATATCCTCCAGGGGTGCGTTAACATGTTGCATTTCAGCTTTGATTAGCTGGGAAGACTTCTGAGGAGTGCCTGCTCTTTGTATGTTATCAAGTTAAAAGACGTTCACACTCTCACACTTTTAAGGATGAGGTGTGCATCCGTAACCATCACGCCTTGGTTTCTTGGGGATATTTTGTGTGACTTTTTGTTCTAGCCTCTGGCTCATGCTTAGAAAATGATGGGGCGAAATTCTTATTTATGTTCCATCCAATGTAAATAATTGAATTCTGGCAACCTAAATAGGCCCAGTGCTCCAACCACAGCTCGGCTGCGTTTTCAATCTTTAATGACTTTGTGGATGAATAAGCTGGGACTTTGAAATAGTGCCAATTTATCAAGAACAGAAAACACACTTTCAACTGAGAGCACACACACACAATTAGCAATCTTTCACAGAAGTGAGGTTTTTTTTTTTTTTCGCTTTCAGGACAGATCTCAGAAACAAAACTCCTGCAGCTAAAAGTGGATTTTAATGCGTCTGCCAAACCTCCCATGCTCCACTACATAGCCTTTCCCCAATTCTTTCCCTGTGCTGTAATTCTGCAAGAATGTGTGGTTTCTGGAGACTGGAGTCTGGCTTTCCTGAAAAGGTCCTGAAACAACACAAGATGCTGGCCGACTGGCGCTCCACCCTGTGCTCCAGGTTTTACTTTACCGCCTCCTAAACTGATGGGCTGAGCATGCTGGGGTCTCAGGAGAGCCGTCACGTGTGGTTGTAAGAAAAAAATATATATCAAAAGACATGTGAAGAGATGGCATTTTTGGTCACACTTTATTATAACCATCATTTATAAATAGTAAATTGATAATTAAACTTAGTTAATAGTTATTTTACTGTTAACAAACAATGAAATGATTTCATTAATTATTAATAATGCTATAATTTATTTTAACAGTTTATTATTGCACATATGTTACATTTTATATACTATATATATATAATTGTTTGTTAATGATTAAGGTATTATTTGTAAACCTTAAAGAAATTGCTTGTAAAACATCTATAAACATTACATAGATGGATATTTGTAACACATTTGTAACAATTACTAATAATTAGAGAACATTATTAAATGTCATTTAATGGTAAAATAACTATTTACTAAGTTTAATCAACTATCAATTTATCATTTATAAATGATGGGTATTATAAAGAGTTACCGCATTAAAAGAAAAACGAAGAGAGATGAAGCACTGAGCTCAACTTGATGGTATGTGCATTAAACTTTGAAGACTGATCTCTCAAGTAAAAACAGACAGAGATATGCTGTGAAAGCTCGTGGGGGCACATCCCACACTAAAAGAGGAGCCGCTATCAAAAACCCACCAGGCAACAGATGTTTGCAGAAGCTTTTTTCGCGCTGCAGATCTAACAAAACGTGTCATAAAGCCTCTCGCGGTCACCAAGTCACACATAGCGCGGTGCGACCACAATAAACAAAAGCAGAGGCTGCAACGGTAAGCAATCATCTTCAAAAAGGCATCTTCAATAGACTTCTTCAGAGCCACGCGTTCGATGCAGAGAATGTGTAGGCAGCTCCGTCTGTCGCACGCAGATGTGGCGAGGTCGGCGTAGTTCACGAGATGCACACACTGTAAAAGCGGGACGCCATAACGTCACTATAAAAAGGGACTCGAAAGCGAGAGAGAGCTGACGTAACCACGGTTATAGCTATTGCTCTCATCATATGGCAAATGTAGCCTTGATCGTAGGGTGTAAGAGAGACCTTATAGTTTAAAGGAGTATTTTATTATCCCACTTTAAAACATTTGGGAGGACTCATAAGATAAAGATTTACAGTCAAGTCGAAGCACCTGAGGCTGCGTTTTCTTCCCATGATGCAACTCAATAGTTTTGTTAGACTTTCTCCTGCCTGGCAAACTCATACAGTACGTCTCTTTCTCCATGCCCCCCAGTCTGTAAAGCAGGCTTTCCAAGCCCAAGCTGAGTCACTGCAGACATTATACAACTATTTTCCTAGTTGCCCTAAGCCTCTTTTCCATACACAAGTGCTGGCTTGGCTTGACTCGGTCTGACTCGCGCAGTGTGAGCCATGGCCGTGACTAGTAGTTAAAGGAGCGGCTGTAAAACGGTGGATGAATACATTGCGTTTCCTATATTCTTCACAATAAAAGTCCCCGGTTATTTTTGCTGCTCGTACTCTTCCTCCCTGAAGTATTTGTTTAACAAAGCTCCGCTAATTCAGTGATAAACACATTTCATTAACTATAAATTCTTCCCGATAAAAGTCCCCCGTTATTTTGTTATTTAAAAGCTTTTATTATGAAATCAGGAAATGACGTGTTTTCATCAGCTGCAACTGAACACGAGACCTATAGAGTGCTCCAGGGATGACGTATTTTTGTAGGCCAGGAAGTTAGCGTCGCCCTGGGTTCCCTCGACATAAAGCCAATGGGATTTCTCCATTGGGTTTTGGATTATTGCAGAAAATAAGCTCTGTGGCAAACACACGTTTATGATACTTACACGTTTTGTTCAGCAAAGTAATCTTCACAAACGAACAGCACGTTTATGATTTTTGAAGTGTAAATGCAATCGGTAGAGGTAAAAAGCAAACGTTAGGCTATAAACGAACTACACCGCGGTCGGATGAGCACAACGAGGCTGTAAAGGCGGACGAGTCGGCGTGATGACGTTTAGTAGTCTCATTTAGCCACTTGTTAGCAACCGCCTTTTTAAAGACACGTACATGCTTCAAAATTCAGTGGGTTATTTTTTTATGTATTTTATGTTGTAGGACAAAACGTTAAAATCTCTTAAGCTTGTGTTAACCACAGACCTCATTTCAGACATTCAAAAAACCCATTGACTTCCAGACATGGGAACCGGAAGAGCTTAAATGCTAACTCATTTACGGGTTTTAGGACTCACTCCTGCAGCACTCTATATGGCATGAAAACAAAACGAAGTAAAAAAAAAAAAAGATATCTGAAAGTACAAACAGGGCACCTTTTGGCCCGACTCAAGAGATGGTCCATCTTGGGCAAATTAGCAAATCAGCGAGGCATGGTTTGACTCGGTGCGGCCAAAAGTGCCAATTGAAAAGCCGTACTAGTGTGTCTTCATGACACACTTAACAGGGACCCAATCATAAAAACAATGTCTCCTTACGAGTGGTCAAAAACTCTATAGTGTGCCTTTAAGTTTGGCTGGAGTTCAATGATGACACTGAGAAAGATGAAAAAAGTTGCTCCTAAAAACTGTTTCAAGGGTTAATTGTGCGGCACTGCTGTTGTTAAATGTTAAATGTTCTGAGGCTGAAAGCTGTTTAAAGCTTCTGAAGATCCCTCATTCTCTTCATATCCACTATTTAATTCTTTGTGATGAATCTGAAAAGCCCTGCAGAGAGTGTGCCGGGGAAGCCAGGGAGACTCCCGGACAGAAAGGATATCCTGCTGAGTCTGGAGGATAGCGGTCATGCAGCCATTCCACTCACCCACCCACCCAATCACTTGATTAAACAAATTATCATCATTCTTTTTTCAAAGTAATCAAGCTTTGCACCCTGCCTGATTCATTACACCATGAAAACCGGTTTAAGCATGGCATGGAAACGATACGGATTATAAGTGAAGCTATGACCTTGGCTGATGTCGCTGTCAAAGGGGCTTATATATTTTTTTTTTTGGTGGGGTGGCGGGGGGGTGGAAGTAAGACGGAGATAGCCGGAGAGGATGGGTGGAAGCAGGAGACAGGCCAAGATAGAGAAATCCAAAAAGAGAGAGACGGAGTGTCAATGAGGACGGCGTAAAAGCTGCTTCATGTCCTCAAATTTCCATAGTTTTTTTTTTACTTGAAACTAATATGTGTTTAAAATTTGGGGGAATATTTTGTTTCAAATTTCAAACCCCTAGCACGATAAACCCCTAAACACAGTCAACCATGCATAAATAGCTTTCCAGTAAAGAGGTCAAAGGGTCAAGCGAGTACCTGACTGTGGACATGACACATTCTGCCTGGCAGCCTCTGTTTGTTTAGAGACCTCTCCCTGTAATTTTCCACCCATCAAGAGTGCTGTGTGGTCTCACCCCGCGAGGAGAGCGCCGGCAACGAGCGTGTCAGCGGTATTTGCATTTAAAATCAAAATGGATTCCATCTGACACGGTTTCTCTGGTCCAAAGCCTCTCCGGGCTGAATAATAAACCCCAATCCCTTGGCGTAATGGAGGAGTGACTGCTGGGGCGCCGAACGCAGCATCATGCTCCGCTGAAAGGGTTTACAGTCGCAGTTGAGATCACAGATGGCTGTTAACAGAATGCATTAGTAAAGATTAACTCGCCTGGTAGAATCGCCACATTAGTGCCTCTGATCATGTTAACAGCCGCGGCAGAGAGACAGTGTGTGGTATGATAAGGCATGCAATTTGACCTGGGGCTGCACGCTTAATTGTGTGTGTCAAATTTACTGACGGAAATTTTTTTTTTTTTTTAATATTGGCAAGATTGAAATGCCATACAATGGTAATATCCAACAGAGAGGCAAACAGCAGCCAAGATGTTGAAAAGATGCCAACTGTGCAGGCAAGTAATGTTACTCTGAAGGGGGTATAATAAAGCGTCTATATGTTTTAGCCCATTAAGTCACACATGTTATACTTTATTACTCATTTTCCATTCCTGTAAGACAACAACAGCTCGAATAATTAAATAATTAAAGTGACAACAGAGAGTGAGACTTTCGCAATTTGTGCTTTACCTTCTAAACACGACCGTATTATTGATGCCGCCGCCGCCACTGTCGCAGAGACAACCGGATCAGGTAATACAATAAAGTATTTAAAGTTAACCAATGCTCATTTTAGAAAGGCCATTGCAAGTGTTCTTTGTTTAGATTATGTTTGTTTCTGGCTGCTAGTGTTGGCGTTAGCTAGCGTTTGCAACATGGCTAATACTAGCAGCCAGAAACAAACATAGATGTAGATGTTCTGCCAGCGGTAGCTAACGGTAGCGTTAGCAACATGCCTACATATTTTGCAGCGGTGGCCCTTGAACCTTAATTTTCCTGTGAGATCGCGACCAGGTGGCAGACAGAATTGCAAGGTTAATAGGGAACCAATGCCAATGGTGTCATTCTATAGCTATTAGCTACATTGTGCAACCAACATTTAATTCATGATAAGTTTAGCAAAAAAAATGGTCTATTGCCACTTTAACCAATCCACAGAAAATTAATCGCAAACAAGTTTTACAGTTGATTGACTTTTTTTTGGCAATAATGCCAAACATTTGATGGTTTCAACTTCTGCAATGTAAAGATTTGCTGTTTTTCTTAATATGATAGTAAACAGAATATAACCTATTTAGGTTTTTGGAGTGTTAGTCCGGCAAGCAAAACATTTGGATTTTTCACTTTCACACAAAACATCAATCGATTAGTCGAGAAAATAATTGGAAGTAATTGCCACTTGCAAAAAGTAACATAAGCTCACTTAAAGGATGTTTCATATCAAGTCTGATATTTTTGTGAAAAAAATAAATAGTATTTCATAAAAAAGCAACAAGCAAATAAAAAAGAAAAAACATTCATATGCATGATATATTGCACATATATATCTTAACTGTGTATTTAAACTTTTTGGTGACCAATGACAGAAAGCAGCAGAAAATAATAAAGGAATAGAAACAACATAAAGACTATAGAGTTTCTGGCTCCGTTCATCACAGGATGAGCTGTTCACAGTCTTTACTGTTTTCCACTGCAAATCATTTTTGGGAAAAAAAAGATTCATGTAAGTAAAAATCACACCTGACTTGGCGTGAAAAGGCTTTCAGTTTGATCCCTCAGTAGCAAATGAAACTCCACTCCCAAGTATTTTCTTTTAATTTAGTGCCCGGCGATGTCCGTTTCTATATTTGCCTTCTTTTTCACCACAGTTAGCTCATTCAGTCTCACAGCGTGAGTCACTGTCTGGACCGGTTAGCTGATGTGGTCACAGTTTAGACTTCCAAACATCGGATGTCTGCCACAACAGTACACACACTGGATGCACTGGTCTCGACATCAATTGGATCCTCCAAATCAAAATAAGGAAATGAAGCAAACCTCACCGGCGCTGCCTTTGAAAATCAAACTAGGATTCAGAACTAGGACATGAAAGCGCTGCTGAAGACTCACATGCTTGTTTTTGCCAAGAATATGGAGTGTTGGAGACGGATGCACATTTTTCTAAGCATGATTGGGTTATTATTAAATTACAGGTTATGTGCTCATAAGGATATTATTAAAAGCTGGAAGCATTCAGGAGTCTCCTGAGACTACCCACGTGGAGACAGGGATGGAAACACATCTACTTCCTCTCGTTTTGTGCTCCATTACAATGACGAACATCCCCAGTAATGAATATTCATGAGTGTTCAATTGTAGCCTTTAGAGACGCTGCTTTTCACTAAAAACCCGATGAGTTTACACAGCAGCGTGCGTTTAGAGGAAGATGTGCTATGTGGGGAGTTCACTAATGAATTCTCCCTCTCCAGCTCATCACTTTCCACAAATACCCTCTGGAGTCTCAGAGTTTTTCTCATGAAAACAGCTCTAAATTAAGTGACTGCATGGAGTATAATTTGCGGTTGGTGATACACACCCTGCGTAGAAAGCATGATTTACACGCTTTGGCTCATTCTGTGCTGTTTTGATTTCGAGACGGGGGTGAAATAATGGAAACACCAGACATTAGAAGTGCATTTTTTTTCTCTTTCTGCTCGGAGGAACGCCAGCGCAGATATCAATTTGGCGCCTTTTAGAGACGATAAAGCGCGCTCGTAAATATGGGTGAGAGCACAGATGTGTTAAATGTGCCGTGCCGTTGTTCCACAGCAATCTCGGGAGTTGGGTGGAAAAACCTAGCTGACGTCATGGCTTCAAATATCTGCCGTCTTTTTGGGAGGGGGGGGGGGATAGTATACAGATGGAACACATTTGGCCCTTTAAGATCATTGTCTATTCAGCTGAGCAAAGTCCACCAAGAAAGTTTCACAAGCAGCGTTTCATTTCACTTCAGCCTTTAACGAGCCGGCCAACAAAACCTGAACTGACCACAAACTACGCTAATGATATTTAATATAACTTTAAAGGGTTTTTTCTTAGATGGAATAAAAAAATGTATAATAAAACAGTTAGTTGCAGCGACTCCCCAATATGATTATGATGATTTTTATGTGCTTTGGACACTATAAAGCTCACCTAACACCATTGCAATAAGGTGTGAGATTGAACAAAGCAGAGCTGAAATGAATGCTTGGCATTGCTTTGCAAAATGCAACGCCGAACATTTGCTTTTCAAATGTGAGGATTTGTGTCACATATTAGGGGTGTGAGAAAATATGGCGAGGAAAAACTGGCATGGTCATTTTCAAAAGGGGTCCCTTGACCTCTGACCTCAAGATATGTGAATGAAAATGGGTTCTCTGGGTACCCACGAGTCTCCCCTTTACAGACATGTCCACTTTATGATAATCACATGCAGTTTGGAGCAAGTCATAGTCAAGTCAGCACACTGACACACTGACAGCTGTTGTTGCCTGTTGGGCTGCAGTTTGCCATGTTATGATCTGAGCATATTTTTTATGCTAAATGCAGTACCTGTGAGTGTTAATGGACAATATTTGTCATTGTTTTGTGTTGTTAATTGATTTCCAATACTAAATATATACATACATTTGCATAAAGCAGCATATTTGCCCACTCCCATGTTGATAAGAGTATTAAATACTTGACAAATCTCCCTTTAATGTTTTCAACAGATAAAAAATGTGTGATTAATTTGCGATTAATCGCAATTAACTATGGACAATCAGGCGATTAATCGCAATTAAATATTTGAATCAATTAAAACAGCCCTAATTGTAACCCCTGTATCATGATACAGCCCTATCTTATAGTAGAGTAAGCTGAATATCTTTGGTCCCTTTTTAAAATCACATAAGAAAAAAGATGAGAGCACAATTGCAGTCATTAGAAAGTGAACAGTGTGGGCAATTTCCTAAAACTCTTACATACTGTTACCAAAGCAGACTAGTAGTCACACAACAAAACTGTTTTTACCACCTGGGTTTGTCTCTTTCATTTCACCCCCTGCCGAGTTAGACACTTTTCACACCTCGCACAGCAAAGCTCCAGACAGGTCTCGGGGAAAACCTGAACACCAAAAGGGGAGGCAGGGTTCGCACTCTTCCCCCAAACTCCCTTTCTCCTTCATCTCCCTCTTCTTTTTCCTCCTACCGCCTGAAACTGGAAAGGAGCAGGCAGTAAAAAAAAAAAAAAGAGAATGAAAGAGAGGAAGAAAACAGACATCCTGACACAGGGTTTTCCCCATTTCTCTTTGTCACACACCACAATCCCCCTCAACTACAGTCCTGCCAAGGAAGTTTCCATTTGCTAAGCTAATTAAATAGAAGAAAGAGGGGGAAGACAGAGGGTGGGAACAGAGAAAGAGTAATGCTCCAGGTCTACTGTGTCTAAATATTTTCATCCAGAATTGCCACAAACACACGCAGGGGCTTCTTATTGTCCGATGTTGCAGCCTCTGATAGTTCCCTACAGCTACGGTGGCTGCGGCCCAACATAAACCGGCGCTGCCGTCGCTGCCTGTTTTTGCTGCAGCCACATCTCCCTAATGTGTTTTCCCTATGCCTTGGTGGCTGGGATGACAGTGTATTTTAAACACGTGGCTATAAACTCACACACACACACATACCCGGAGGGACATAAAAAGATGCACAAACCGCCAGCGCACACACACACACACACAAACACATGCACAGTCAACAGAGTATGGCTATTTGTGAGTCTTTACTAGTATGCACAAGGAAGTCCCTGCCAAAGTAAGAGCCTCTTCCAAATCGTCGACAAGAGGAGGAGGAGAGGAGGAGGAGGAGAGAGGGGAGAGGAGAGCAGCTCCTTTCAAACATACGACCTGCAGATGTTGGCAAATTCAATGCAAGCACTCACATCTTATGGGAAGGGAAAAAGGGGGGTGTATCTTGTGTGAAAAAATATACTCTTTCCCTTCATTCCTTCCAGATGCCTGAGAGGGAAATATAATGCCACTGTGTTCAGTCTCATCCAAGACACTGTGGTAATGACGTGGAGGCATCTTAACCATGCTGGCAGACAGGTGGAAAAAAAAAATCGATCCACCTATGTATCGCGATTTCTTTTTTCTTTTTACGATTTTTAAATCGATTTTTTACAGCCAGAATCGATATATTTGCTTCATTTGAGTCTATGCGAAGTAGAAGGAAGTTACCGCTTTTATTGTTGTAGTCTGAGTAACGTGACGTCATATCTATTCCGTATCCGTCAACCAAAACAAACCGCAGCGACAATATAGAAAACGGCGGAGGATCCGCGTGGATACAACCTGCACCCTCCCATTTTAAATCCAGCGTGGTAAACACTACACATACAGTAAAGTATGGAAACACTTTGGGTTTCACACATTGACAGGAAAGGCAGAGCTAGACATCACGGCTAAAGCTGCATGCTAACTCTGTCATGGACAGGAAACGTTATCGTACTGCGGTATAGTTCGGCCAAGCCAGCCGTCACTCTCATCTCCGAGGTCAAATGGGCCGACGCTACAACTGTAGAGCACCCATATACTGACATTTATGTTAAATGCATTCTAACGGCCCCGATGGAGCTGACCATGAATGTATAAAGAGAACGGAGCTGACGGTAAGAGCTAGTGACGCACTTGGAGAAGTTAGAGGAAGTATACACATGTGACTACGTCTGGTACTAACTGTATATACAGAATACATATATGGAAATAAGATTGATTGGATTATATTCACCAGAAGTATAAAACATGACATGTCCCTTATGAATTAAATAGAAAAATACCACTAATGTGTGAGGGAAATGTCTTAATTCTTTAATTTTTGGGTTGCTGGAATGAATGTAATAAATAATGCCTGACAATGACTGATATATTTGACTTCAGGACATGAAAATCAAACATTTTAATGTATTAATTTAGATATTTTACAAATTTAAAGTCCCTAGAAGTGTATGATTCAACGTTTCCCCCATGGTCTAGTGTTAAAAAAAGTTAACAAAAATCGCAATAAATCGTAATATCGAATCGCAATGCTTAAAAATCCCAATACATCTCAAATCGGCACCTAAGTACCGTGATAGTATCGAATGGGGAGATAGATGTATCGTCCCAGCCCTGGTGGCAGAGAGATGTAGCAATGTAGAGAGGGACGGAGAAAAAACAACATGGGGGGAGGCCATGCGTGCGAATGTGTGTTTACCTACTTGTGTGTGTGTGTGTGTGTGTGTGTGTGTGCCTGCTTGGTGACAAAACAGGAGTTCATGCGTGGACACAGATGGATTCAAGGGAAAAAAGGGGGAGTTGGTGGTGGTTGTGCTTTCAGTGGTCCGGCAGCCCCAGCCTCCTGCCTTCTGTAGAGTCCATTAGCGATTGCATAATGCTTGGCAGACAGGGACCGGGTGAATGCACCCCCCTGAAGGGTCGGACACCAACCGAGAGGTAGGGTAGGTCGCTCTGCAGAGCAAGAAACTCCGTGTTCCCATGTATGTCAGCGGTGGATTTATCACAAAAATAAAAAAAGAGGAAGCTTTTTTCACAGTCAGACAGAACACAAGCATGCTGGGGGAGCTAGCTGCGTCTCCAGTTTGAAGAATTCTAGGTTAATGCAAAATAAAAGAGCATCATTAAATATACAGCAGGAGAGTCGCAGCGCAGCATCTGGCCTCTGCTTCTGTGTGGCACCGCATCCTTTCATTTCTCTGCTCCGTCATTACCCTCTTCTGCCTCGACCTTTATTACAGCCATTTGTATCCTCGCGTATTATTCCCAGCTGTGCTGTTTTTTATTTCCTCTTCTTTGAATACAGAAGAGGGTAAATATTTTGTCCACACACAAACGCAGGCAGGCGTTTTACTTATTCATCATGAAGTGCATTGGAAATGAAGTGCTTATGATGAAGCATATTGCTTTTATCACCGCAGAATGAAGGGGAGATTTCCCAATGTACACACACACCCCATTCAGACTCTGAGGGCCTTGTGATGTGGAACAAACAGCGACGGGTTTGCATTCAGTTCAGCAGCCTTGGAGAGGGTGTCAGGTGGATTAAGAGGAAAATAACATGCTTTTAGGGATTCATATAGCCTTCAGATCAATCGAAATGGAATAGTAGTGTGGGTTATTTGTTGGAGTGAATGATGTGTTGAGTATCTGTCTGGAAAAAATGCACTTAAATTGAGAGATAAGGTCAGCGTGTGCGTCGGTGCTGTTCATTTCATTACCACCAAATCAGCAGAAAACTACCATTCAAGCCAGAAAATGAAACAGGAAATCGCTTTAGGTCTGAGATAATACATCCCTCACAATAATACACAGCCGTGCACCTTTTCCCCTGACTCGAAAAAGCCATCAAAGGCTTCAAGTTGAAGTCTTGCATTTACAGCCTTGGCCTTTTCACCCTTGAAAATACTACAAGGGATTTTCTCAGGCTTGGCATTTCTTTTCTTTTTGACCATTTGTGGGTAGTTTATCATAGCGATGTGACCTCACTTGCCCTTTTGAGAACAGACTAAAGACGTCTTTCACCCTACATCATCGTCATGAATGGTATCAGTCCATAACAAATGCCCAGGAGTAAGAAAAAAAAAACTGAAATGTGAAACATTCCATGTAATTCTGAATCCGTTTCTCCTCCATCCTCTCTTCCGCCACAACCAAATCCTCCTCTGAAGGGATCCTTTTTGAGTCCAGCATCTGAGACAGCACTCAGAACCCCCTTGTAAATCACAGATGTAAAAGGGAGGTGAGCAACACCCGCGCTTCCCACCAAAACATGACACAAATTACAGACCACAACATCTGGTGAGTGGCGTGCACCAAAACACGGCGGGGTGGGCCGACTTGAGCGCACACACAAAGCCGGGCTTAGCTCAGCCAAACTCTTCCTCCTCGTTCACAAAAACGTCTTGGAAGCAGAGGGAAGTGGAAAACATGACAAAAAAACTATCTGAGAGAGAAGAGTTGCAGAAGAGAGAGGAGCGTTACAGTTCCACGTTGACCTCATCTAATGAGACGTATGATAACAACACACCAGCGTGGCTCCACCGTGCTTTCCTTGCATCATGCAAAAACAGTCTTTTTCCTTCAACTATAGAGGCTTCACCATGTGAAGAGACCTCACATGTTGCATTACTGGTATTACTTGCTAAGTAAGCTGGTAAGCAGTGAGGAACATAAATGGATTCTAGCCAAGAGCACAACTGTTTTATATAACCATATAGGATTGTGGGCGACATAAAAATCAGTTTCTCAGTGATGAAATACAGTAATTAGTTTTCAAAGCCAGGAGCAGTGAGTTTGATCTGACTGTTTAAGCAGCTGAGTGTAATACTGTACCCCTGTGATGTGACGGGGTGATTAAAACACAGACAGATGTGCCTAAAGCAGGTTATCAACCACTTGTCAACACCAGTGCCAATATTGAGAATCAATGACACATGTCAAGTTCCAGTGAGGCCTTCAGGGGACACAGATAACAGGGAGGTAGGTATTGATTAGGTTAAAGTCTGTGTGTGTGATCTGTCTGTGTAAACTCATCTAGATCAGTGGTTCCCAACCAGGGGCCCCCAGGGGTCCTTGAGGGAGTTCCAGGTCCGTAGGCCGGTACGGTCCGTTACGCCGTACCACTAAAAGATTCAGTGCCGGTACGCAGCTGCCTGCCAAAACCCACATACAACCCTTCACTCAAAATCAGCATTTCCAACCAGTAAACACATCTGCTAACATCAGGTCAACATACAGTTAGTTAATTCCGCCAAGTAGGTTCTGTTTTCGGGTCGGTTTGTCCGTTTGTACGCTCATTAAAGTCTCGCTTCCCAGCATTGGACGCTTGATGGGCTGCCACTAGACACAAGGCACCCGATTGGACGAACGCTTTCCCTCCTGGGCTGCTGCTCCCAGCTTTCAAACTGGAACCAACATGGCAGCTCTGTTTGGAAACTTTCTTCTCTTATGTCATGAAAATAGTTCATAGTTTCCAGAGGCGGCGAGTCATTTCGGACGCCCTTGATTTGTATAAAGTAGCCGAGACCTCAACTTCATGCAACTTCATTGCACGGCTGCTTACATAGATAATGAATGGGAAGCGTAGAACGAACGGAGGCTGTGGACACGTACCATCAAGCAGACAAGCGTCCCGCGAGTACACGCCAGGCGCTATGCGTGGCAACCATGGAAATGGCATCTGTGCACAACTGTAGTCTGCGTATCCCTGCTGGTACAACTGTGTGGTGCATCAAATATCCCTAAACACAGCTCGATTGGTTGACACATGGCGATGCTGTTTCACTTTCATTAACATTGCCAGATAGGGCATTTGTGCTGCATTCATGTGGTGTCGGAATAATCGGAAATACGAGTTCCCAACTGGTAAAATTCACGTGAATTAAGTTGGAACAACAACTCAAAACTTGAGAAGGTCCCTGAAGCAAAATCCTATCAAACAGGGTTCCAATGAGCATCGATTTAGGGGTCCTTGACACTAAAAAGGTTGAGAACCACTAATCAAGATGATGATGGCCATGCATGTCAATCCTGCCACATTCTTGTAATGGAATACATCATATTTTGCAAAACTATGTTGGATTTGTTGACCACAACATGCTCTATGTGACCAGGAAAGTATCACCATATACATTGTGTTGCAATCTAATGTAGTATTGCAATAAGCCTTGGTGAGACTTTTAATTGTTGTGGACACTGTGTCGTAAAAGTACTGTACTTTTATATTTCCCATTTTATGGTCACTCTGTGTATATAGGGCCATTCCATATGCACGATTATGTTAAAGTTCAATAAAGAACTTAATTGTTATGTACAGAAAAACCTCCCTGGTGTACAAAAGAAGAAGAGAAAACATTTAAAAAAAAAAAAAAAAAACCTGTACTCTGATGACCTCGTGCAACACAATGAGTCATTAAAACAACAGTGTCTGAATCAGCTAATCATCAGCAGCTCTAACAGTGGAGGAGGCACTGCGCCAAGCGACAAGTCGCAGCCCACAGAGAAACAACAGGAGGGGACAATAATGACAGGGGCTGCACATGAAAAGTGCCAAAATCTGTCATTCCAGCAGACCCGGCCAATTTGCAGGGTGATGCAGGCTCAGTGAGGAGGCACAACAGTGACTTGAACCTGAAACTGGATCAAGGAAACAACAGCAATATGTGGGATTAAATCTACATTGAGAATAAAAAAGGAAAATTGAGAATAAAAGTTAGGATATTGCCATATTATTTAAAATATCACAATGCTTAGTTGCCACCAAAAGATAAAAAAAACAAAAGTTTCTGTCTAGTCAGCTGGTTGGTTCCAATAATGACATTTTCTCAATAATGCATCCATTTCAGTGAGTATGGACCTGTCATAGGAGTCAACATTATCACAACAAATCACTGCAATACAGCCATAATGCTCATGCAGATGCACTCTGTGTTCCCTAATGATCATATCCTTCATTTCACATCATCATATAGTCTTTAAAGTGCCCATATTTCTAAAAAAACATCCCTCTAACATGTGTCTTTACTGGTTTGCTTACGTCACAGCTCTAAAAGAGACGTTTAAGGAACAAATAAAAAGCTCATTGAATAAAGTTTATCCACTTAAGTCCCTTTAAATTGTTGCTCAGTGTTACAAAAAAAAAAAACTGAAGTTGAAGTTACCAGAAAAATATTGACCTCTACATGCTTAGTTGCCACCAAAAGGAAAGTAAGCTGGATGGCTCCAATAATGACATTTTCTCTCAATAATGCATCCATTTCAGTGAGTAAATACCTGTCATAGGAGTCAACATCATAACAACAAATCACTGCAATACAGCTATAATGCTCCTACAGAGGCACTCTGTGTTCCCTAATGATCATATCCTTCATGTCACATCATCATATAAAAAAAAAAGCATCCCTCTTAAATGTGTCTTTACTGGTTTGCCTACGTCACAGCTCCGAAAGAGACGTTTAAGGAACAATTAAAAAGCTCGTTGAATAAAGTTTATCCACTTAAGTCCCTTTAAAGTGTTGCTCAGTGTTACAAAAAAAAAAAAAATAAATAAAGTTGAAGTTAAGAGACAAATATTGACCTCTGCAGGCTATATTTCAGCTTGTCATGCGTAATTTCAGCATCTAATATGATTTAGTAGAACATATTCTAGGCTAGAGTCGTGTGTGCAAAGTGGCAGCGAATAGCTCAGCCTGTCTGCAGAGATTCAATGAACAAACCGACTCACTTCTCTGCAAACTACACAGAAAAACGCTCTTATTCCATCTTATTATAGCAGCACAACATGGAAGAAAACACACATTATTCTCTCAAACTAACTGCAAAAAAAACAAGCAGTGAGTGGACCTGAGTTGCTTTTCTCTCCCCCTCCACACAACACACACAAGCTATCACCCCTCGTTTGAAGTGAACTTACCCTTTCCACGGAGAGGAAGACGCTCAGCCCGAGGGTCAAAATTATCCAAACGTTCCTCATTATTCCTCTTTTATTATTATTATTCACGTTGTTAACGAGCGAAAATGTCAAATCTTTTTCCCCCTTTTCTTCTTCTTTCCTTCTTTCTTCCTTTCCTTTCCTTGCACCCTTCAGCTCCAACTCCTGCCGCTTCTCTCTCTCAGGAGTGGGATCCCACCGGATACGTGTTGCGTTTTTGGTTATTCCTCTTCCTCCCTCTTCCTCCTCTCTCTCTCTTTACCCTCTCTCTCTCTCTTTCTCTCTCTCTCTCTCTCTCCAGGCACTTCTTGTTTTTCTGTGAAAATAAATTAAAATAGATATAAACACAAGGTTTTAATTGCAAAGTCCCTCCGCGCACCTTGTGTCCACACAAATCCTCTGCAAGAGACACCTTATAGCTCTCTCTCTCCCTCAGCTCAGCTCAGCAGCGCTCACTTCAAATAACGAGGACAAAGCGGTGGAAGCGCGCACACGCGGCTGACGCGTCTGGTGAGAGAGAGAGAGAGAGAGTTTTTTTTTTTTTTTTACATTTATCCTTTCATATTGCAATATATTGTTATTAATTGTTTTGTATTTGTTTGTTTGTTTTATTGACACAACAAACATTAATTACTTCTTTATTGTTTTCTTCCATTTACATGCATGTTCTTTTTAAATATCTATATATTGTAATTTGCTCAATGAATTGTATATATATGTTTTTGTTTCTATTTTGTTCTTTTTTATTTTTATTTATTATTGAATTGACGCTTTGGCAATATTGTTCACCTGACAGTCATGATCAATAAAGCAAATTGAATTGACAGGGGTTCTCAGTAATCCCAGCTGTAAAACATGGTTGAATACAATGGATTTTGCATGTTCTTTTTAAAGGGACTGTTTGTAACTTTTTACACGTAGAAATCTACCGAGTCAGGATCCCATGCGCGCTCGCGTGTGGCTACGCTGTTCAGACTGCTCCTCTGCCTGCTTGCCTTCACTCACAAAACGCGCGCGTTCTCGCTCCACTCTCACGTTCATGCGCGCACACTACATACTGCAGAAGAGTTAGTAGCTCTGAGAATATCTAGTGAATGTACAGTGGACGTTTGTGCAGAAATAAATGCTGCAGCTCCTCCAGACCAACAGAGGTTTCCCGTGTTTTGTGAAGTGATGGAGCTCCGCAGAGAGACACGTTATCGTCTCTGACCGGGTGCCGGTGTATATTCCTGCGCGCACGCTCGGAGACGATAACGTTTCTCTTCCTGCTTCAGCCTCTGGGGCTGAAGCAGGAAAAGCCAACACTAGGATCAGCATTGATTCATGGAGAGACCTTCGTCTGGTCAGCTAACATTACTGCCAAGCAGCTGAAATATAGTGATATTGTGGTTTTAGCTGACGTGTGTCGCCTCACTGTTTTGAGCGATGCTCGTTCATATCTATGTAGAGCGAGCAAGCGCGAGCCCGACGCTGACTTTCGTTGACTTAACGGCCACAGGTGTCGCTGTTAACAAGCATTTCTGAAAGTTGCAAATAGTCCCTTTAAATATCTGTATATTGTAATTTGCTTAATGAATTGTATATATGTATATATATGTTTTTGTTTTTATTTATTATTGAATTGACGCTTTAGCAATATTGTTCACCTGACAGTCATGATCAATAAAGCAAATTGAATTGAACTGAATTGAGAGAGTGAACTTGCGACAAAAGCAACCCAAAAAAAGCAAGACAATAAATAATCATAACAAACCTAATTATGTTGTGTATTGACGCGCTGTAAGAAATGACTATTAATTACTGTATTTTGATTCTAATGGCGGGGGATGTCAGATAACAGACTAATTGATACGTTTATCTCCACGTCTAATAGATAACCATCATTAATTGCACCCTAATGAGGAGTTTGCAATTCCACTCAGTCACTTCCACTAAATTATAATAACGCCTTGTGTTTATAATGCAGCCGCAGGATTATGATCATCTGATGATTAGTCGTCAATTTGCTGCTGTGTCTATAGGCGTGACATGAAATCAATGCAGCAGTATGTATATATATGATTAAAAAAGGCAGACATCATCCTCCCTATAAATAAACAATAGAGTTTAACACTGAGAAGAGTTACATCAGTTTTATGACTAGGAAGCCCCCCCACAGTCCCACTCTGTTCACACATTTATGGGCAAAGTCTCCCCCTGCTGGTGTAAATGAATATAACTACCCCCCATAATATACATAATATTACATCATTTAAAAACCTGTAATCTTAGTTTGAATTTATTTGTTTTTATTTTCTTGTAAAATATTAGTTTGTGTCTGCAAGCTAGCTACACACTTTATACTCAGGTCTGTGCATGCAGGATTAGTTTTACCCTGATTTGTCAAGTTCGTGCCTTCAGTTTTAAATGTTTACGTTCTGGCCATCTTTAATATCAGTTTTTAGGGTTTCTACTGAAGCACATTCTTTGGAGGAGGGGAAAAATAAATAAATTAAAATAAATAATTAATGCAAACATAAATAAATAAATTTAAAAATAAATTTAAATAAATACATAAATATATTAAAGGGACAATTAAACAGAAGAGTAAATAAATAAGGGAATTAATAAAAAAAGAGAAATAAATCAAGAAGCAAATTAAAACAGAAATATCAATTTGTCACATTTTATCAATGAATTAATGGCTACATATATTTGTAATATTATTTTTGCTGCATTTAATGAGCCATTAATTAATTGATAAAATGTGACATAAATTCATATTTATGTTTTAATTTTCTTTTTTATTTATCTTTTATTAATTCCCTCATTCATTTACTCTTCTGTTTAATTTTCCCTTTTTTATATGTTTGTATTAATTCCCTCATTTTATTTACACTTCTGTTTATTTATTTAATTGTATTCATTTTTAAATGTATTTATTTTTTGCTATTATTTTTATGTATTTATTTTATTTTTATGTATTTATTTATTTTTGCATTTAATTTTGATTTTGGCAGATTCCATCCTCCATAGGATATTTAGATATTTATATACTTACTTATTTTTTTCTTATTTTTTATTTTTTTCTTGTTGTCTGTGGGTTTATGTCTTGTTTTGTTTTGTTTAGTTTTCTTTTCAAGGCAATGGTGATATGTATATAGTCTGTGTTAAAAGCTGTTTGTATGTGCAAGAATCCTTGTCTATGGTACCTTGTGTACAACGATTTTCATTTGACAAACTCAATAAAAAGTAAACAAACTTCCCCTCACAGCTCGCTGTCTCACTGTTACTGTCCTACTCTCTCTTCTTCTCTTAAGAATCCCCTGTTTGCTTTGTAAAGCTTTGTGTACAAAATCTATAAAAGTCTGCACACACACATAACCCCTTTATGCTTCACAGTTTAAATCAGCTTTAAAACATGCAACTAATGTATGATTTGAGAGGCAATTTTGTAATTATTCAATTAATTAAAAAAGAAAAGGTGGGACTTTTCCAGCCTTTAAATGGTCTACTGACGACAAACTCGCCGGCACAATCTTCCACCTCACAGTGAAATTCTTTCCAGATCACTAAAATCCATTCAGAACAGTGCAAACAGCGTTTTCCCAGAACCTTTAGAAAACCACTAATCCCACCCGATAACAGTCTGCCCTTTGTGCACACAGTGAACCCTACAACTCCCCTGATCACAAGTACTGCCAGACTAAATTCCTTAGCCACACATATTGCAAGTCTGCAGATACAAGGTGACTTCCTTCAAATACAGAGGCCAAAGACCTACTCTATAGATGTGTGTAACACACAGATAATTGTGCATTGGTGGTGCTAAAATCTTACAGTGTTCATAATAATTTATCTCAATTGTGAATATACTCTATTTGCCTTGATGTTAGACGCAAGTGTATGTTGTTATATCTGGAAACACAAACGTTCTGCTCAACTGAACTGCTGAATTCAACCAAATGATATCACACACACACACAGATGTGAGTCACAGCCAAATTAGAAAGCTTTACTAATTAGTGCCACTGCTGGAAAAAGGAAAAAGAACTTTCAGGAATTCTGAAACGCAACTAAAATCATTCTGGCTGATTAACAAAAATATTATGTATGCAATGAATCATCATAGTGCAGCTTTTGGAAGGGTATATTGAGAGTTTACTGGAATCATCCTGCTGTATTTACTGATGAAGAGAGCAGTAGTGCGTTTTCTTTTCGAGAGATCTACACCACTACAACTACTACTACACAATTGTAAATACAGAGCTATCCAAATGGTAACTCTATATAGTTAAAAAGAATGGTTCCACATGCACTCTGGAAAATATGCTTATTCGCTTTCTTGGCAAGAGTTAGATGAGAAGCTGGATATCATTCTCACATTAGTTTGGTAGATATGTGACTTTTAGGTTGTAGACAGTTTTAAAGCTAATGTCATACTAGCTTGTCGCAAAGGAGGCTAAATAACGCTTCAAAATTATGCAAAATATTGTCGAGGAAAAACTGGCATGACCATTTTCAAAGGGGTCCCTTGACCTCTGACCTCAACATATGTGAATGAAAATGGGTTCTATGGGTACCCACGAGTCTCCCCTTTACAGACATGCCCACTTTATGACAATCACATGCAGTTTTGGGCAAGTTATAGTCAAGTCAGCACACTGACACACTGACAGCTGTTGTTGTCTGTTGGGCTGCAGTTTGCCATGTTAGGATTTGAGCATATTTTTATGTTAAATGCAGTACCTGTGAGGGTTTCTGGACAATATCTGTCATTGCTTTGTGTTGTTAATAGATTTTCAATAATAAATATATACATGCATTTGCATATAGCAAGCATATGTGCCCACTCCCATGTTGATAAGAGTATTAAATACTTGACAAATCTCCCTTTAAGGTACATTTTGAACAGATAAAAGAAATGTGATTAATTGCGATTAACTATGGACAATCATGCGATTAATCACAATTAAATATTTGAATCGATTGACAGCCCTTCTTTGGACAAAGCTAGGCTAGCTTTTTCCAGTCTTTTTTGCTACACTATACTAATCAGCCACAGCTATATGTTTATCATACAGACTCCTGGGTTTATCGATTTTCTCACCTAATTCTCGGCAAGGAAAATAAATGAGAGTATTTCCCGAAACACCATTGAGCTATTTCTTTAAGGTAGTAACCCAGTGATACCAGAAAGACATGGACAAAACAGGGGAGTGCTTGATTTAACAGTTTTGGGTGTGGAACGGTGTCAATTCAAACCCATGGTACTTTTTGAAACTAACTTAGAATATATCTTGTGACCCATCCCCCACTCTAATCGCAAGATTCCCAGGCCTCCTTCTCCTCCTCCTCAGAGGGCTTAACTCTACTCCTGGTGTCCCAGATTACACAGCCAATTAGGGCGAAGGCAAAGCCCCTTCTGCTACCAAGCCTGATCAGAGAGTGGTGTGTGTGTTCGAGTGTGTGTGTGTGTCATGTTACTGTCAACCTGTTGTGAGGCAGCACAAGGACACAGAATGTCTCAGTGTTCTGAAGAGGAACCTTCAATGATCTATAAATAAAAAAATGGTGAACGCTGATCAGGAGGACAAATAGACTCTGTGAAGACTGTGGAATTTAATTTACCAAATAAACTGGTAAAACAAAGTTCGGAAACTTGTGTTTGGTAGATTATTTCTCTGTTGTTACAATGCTAATGGTCATTGTATTTTACATCGTTGGAAAGCCTGTTTATTTACCTTCGTAATGATGTCACACTTGTAAGGATCATGCATTTGTGGGATGAGCAGCACAGCTGATTATGTGGGGAGCGCCCAAGAAAAATTTGCCAAAATGCTCCGTCAATGGTAAACAGTGTATTCTCCTGTTGGTGTTGACTCTTGTTTTGAGTTGTTTGGTGGATTGGATGATTGAACTCTCTATCAGTAACAAGGAACAAACAAGACATATTGGCTATTTTACACTTCATTCATTTAACACACTGTCAGGAGTCTCGGTAGCGGTGGAAGATCCATATGCAGCCACAACAGCCTGGCACCTCCTCATCATGCTGGTCACCAACCTGGTCACACGTTGCTGTGGGATGGCGTTCCATTCCTCAACCAGGATTCATTGCAGGTCAGCCAACGTGGTTGTGTTGGTCACTCTAACACGTACAGCACGCCCAAGCTGATCCTTCAAGTGTTGAATTGGGTTGAGGTCTGGACTCTTGGCAGGCCGTTCCATTGTCTCTACTCCCACATTGTGGAGGTAGTCTGTGATAACCCTGGCTCTGTGGGGGGGAGCGTTGTTTCTTGGAGGATGAAGTTAGGTCCCAGATTGTGGAGATATGGGATCGCCATTGGCTGCAGAATCTCATCCCGATATCTCACTGCATTGAGATGGCCTTCAATGATGACAAGCCTTGTTTTGCCAGTGAGGGAGATGCCGCCCCACACCATGACACTGCCCCCACAAAAAGCTGTTACTCCATCGGTGCAACAATCAGCATAGCGTTCTCCACGTCGTCTCCATACTTTGACCCTGCCATCCAACTTTGGCAGACAGAACCTGGACTCATCACTGAACATGACATTCCCCCACATGTTCAGGTTCCATTGTTTGTGTTGTCGACACCAGCACAAACGGGCCTGACGGTGAAGGGCAGTCATTGCAGGCTTCCTGGTAGCCTTATGACAATACACTGTTTACCATTGGCAGAGCATTTTGTCAAATTTTTCTTGGGCGCTACCCACATAATCAGCTGTGCTGCTCATCCCACAAATGCATGATCCTTACAAGTTGGACATCATTGCGAAGGTAAATAAACATGCTTTCCAACCATGTAAAATACAATGCCAATTAGCATTGAAACAACAGAGAAATAATTGACCAAACACAAGTTTCCAAACTTTGTTTTTCCAGTATATATATTATCCAACCTGAATTGTGCAAACAATGTGCTGGGCTTCCTTCATTTTCACATGTGAATTGAATATACTTCAGACTCTATAGGAAGCGCAGAGTTGTCAAAGTTGTTATGGATTTCATTATATTTTATTCAGCAGTACCAACAGCTGAGAAATAAGAAACTGATTTAAATTCATAAGCAAATCCCAACAAATACGGTGTGTGTGTGTGTATGTGTGTGAGATAGTCCAGGGAGGTGCTTTCTGAAAATGAGCCACACATGAGCAAAACAGAAAAAAAAACTGGAGCTCCTGCCTGAGTCTTTCTCTCTGTTGTTGACCCTGTGGGCTGTGCTGAGGAATGCATTTGGAAGACCACTGTGCGCATGCAATGTCTGCGTTATGCCAATGAAAATGCACACTCAAAACATTCTGCCACTTTCACACATACACATCATTCAGTTATCTGAGGTCACTTCCTCAACGGTAGCTGCAGAGTTTCCAGTGTTTGCGTGGGTGGTGCTGCCGTATCTGGCGAGGCCTCTGGACTTGGGTCCCGTGAAGGACGACCTGCTACCTTGTTGAACGTGGACGCCAGGAGGATCCTCGCTGTCGTTATTACCATCACTCTCTGGTTCAAGGTCGTCGTCCTCATCTCTGTTGTTTATCTGTTCTCTGTAGGGTATCAGGGTACTGCGGATGAAATGTCTATACGACTTGCCAAGAATCCCAACGCTGATTTAAGAAAGAAAGAAAGACAAGTAATTTTTTTTATGCTATCTTGGCACAAAAACCCACACATGAAATAAACACAATATATCTAAATGTGGAAAGTATTAGTCTATGAATCATTCTACTCTTTCAGTTGATTAAAGATCTGGTTACATGGCAATAAAGATTCTCATTAATTACATATGAAATCTGAGATTATTCAGTTAAAACTAGATTTAAAGAAGCACAATATGACCCCCAGGGAACACTGATAATAGAGTCATGGAGAGAGTGGATATTACTCCACATAATGACAATAGTGTTAAATTTTTCATACTATTTACCAATTTCTAAGAAGCTGAAACAAAACAAGCAGGAGAAAAAATAAGTGTTTCTTATGTGAAGTGTGGCTCGCCGCAATAATCACACTTTTCTGCGGCCAGGAGGCGTGCTCATGTGTGTCAGGCGGGAAGAAATTCTTTGTAACATAGGTCAACATGTCACAGGAGTCACATGACTTTGTTTACTTAATGGCTGCGGGTGCTCTCTGGCCGTACTCCGCTGCTAAAAGTTAAACTTATACCAACTTTTGTTTGGCCGCAGCTCGCTGAGCTCGGGAGTGGCTGCGGCACCTTTTTATAGACATTGCATAGCAGCTCGCCGCAGGCCGCACTTTGCCACTACTCTGGTGGGAATTCGGTGTTGGGAGTTGGTGAACCAAACCAGAACTAAATTGCCAAAAACACGACACCAATTGCATCCTCATGTGGCTCTGTATGCTGGATGACTAAGTAGATAACTATTTGCTAACAAGTTAGCTAATAGTTCATCAGTGGTGTGTTTCCGTGAGTTTTTTTAGGAATATTTCTGGGACCCTAGTGGTCACAAGTCACTTTATGTCTCTGACATCATTGTACACATGGCAGTAATCGTTATATGGCAGTAAGGAAACAAATCCCATCCTCCTGAGTGTAATATGTGACATATTGTGTGATGTTTTACACCACCTGACATTGGCCAGCTGCTGGTTGAGCTCCTCCGCCAGGGCCTTGGTGTCACAGTGCTTGGCCAACGGCGGGCTCTGCCTCCCGGCCCGGCTGCCGAGGAACAGATGGGGTGACCGTTCTTTGGGCGAGGGCAGCAGACATACCATCAGTGGGGATCGCTGATTAACTATGCTGCTGAGAGCTGGACGCCTCTGGGACGTTCTGGGGGGGAAAAAGTCAGATCACAGAGCGGGGCGAAGAAATTTGCATGAATTTATTGTATATTAACACCCAAAGAGAAACATGCATATGTAAAAAAATATGTATTTGGGGAAACCATAGACTGTATGGAGATGGATGACATGACAGCTCCAATTTCTCTCTAATACTCACTCGACAGGAAGTATAAAATAAGAGAATACACTTATGAACTTTCACTGTACATCTTTTAAACCGTTAATTAAACCAAATATTATAAAAGATCTGTCTTCATAGTAGACATGCACAGACAGCAGCTGTATAAGCATTTTAAAAAGGAGACATTCCTCACGTGTTCCATTGTGTCATACATACTTACTGTAGAGTACCCATGGTGGAAAGTTAAACAAAACCCAAACTAATTAATCAGGGAAGCTGCTGTGGTAGCTAAATTCTCAATATCCAGGTGCAAATACAAAAAAAAATATACAGTGTAATGTTTTTTATTTTCTTTTCAATGTCTGCAAGGCAGCTGGAAGCCGTGTCGACGTTCCTCCAAATCATGTTGTGTGCATCCACCCTCAGGAGGGGAGCGAGCTTCAAGCTCAGCTTTTTGATTGTTTGGTCTCAACCTGACAGCAGGAAAGAGCACCGGGCCTCTGACACCTTACACAACTGCCAATCTCGTGTCAGACACAGCAAAGCAACATAAAAAACAGGCTGTCAGACAGTCCCTCCTATCGGACAGAGCTGTGAATCTGTCTACATCAATCATCATATTCCAGTTAGAGGTCTGACACGACATCCGTCAAACAGACAACTTTACTGCCGGAGCCATTCACTTATTTACGCTGTAAAATGTCGAATCAGGGTCAGGCTGGTGGAACATATGGATGGTTAGACAATAGATCATATTAGTTAAAGAGTCTTTAATCAATATTTTTTTCTTTGCGCACAATTCTTATTTCTCTCAAATTTTGTTTACAAATTTGTTAAAAATCTGTGTTAGTGAGCACATGTCCTTTACCAAAATAATCCATCCACCTGACAGGTGTGGCATTTCACCTGGATGTGCCAGATGCTATTGAAGGTACCACTCAAGTCGGTTAAGACGGCGGACCGCGTCAGGTCAAGACCCCGGTGGGGACGACGAGCACACAGATTCCCCCAGATGGTTCCTTACAGTGTGTGCAGAAAGTCTTTGGTTGTGCAAACCAACTGTTCAGCTGTCCAGGTGGCTGTTCTCAGACGACCTTGCAGGTGAAGAATCCAGATGTGGAAGACCTGCGTTGGCATGGTTACTATGGCTGTCGTGGTAAAGGAATTTCCCCTGCGGTGATAATGATAACAGCTTCCTCCCACAGTCCAAAGACGTGGTCTGCGGTTGTGAGGCCAGTTGAATGTACTGCCAAATTCTCGGAAACGACACTGGAGACGGCTCATAGTAGTAAAATGAACATTCAATTCACGGGCAACAGCTCTGGTGGACATTCCTGTAGTCATCATGCCAATGGCTCCCTCAAGACCTGTGACATCTGTAGCATTGTGTTGTGTGATAAAACTGCACATTTTAGAGTGGCCTTTTATTGAGACCAGCCCGAGGCACACCTGTGTAACAATCACGCTGTTTAATGAGCATCTTGATATGCCACACCTGCCAGGTGGATGGATTATCTTGGCAAAGGAGAAGTGCTCACTAATGCCTAGTTCACACTACACGACTTTAACACAAAAGCCCCTGATCAGAGGCAAATCGCCGTTGGCTCCCTGCTCGCACACTGGCGCTGGAACACCATGTGTGAACTGTTCAAAGACATGAACCGAGAGGCTCGCCGATGCCTCGCAGACACATTCCAGATATCCAGCAAGCTAAATATCTGGACCTGTCGGAGACTCCGGCCACGAGCTACAGCCAATGAGAGCGTGAGACACGGGTTGAGGGAAAACCTGTGGGAGGAGGGCTCGCCTGTAACAATGGGAACTTTACTGTATGTGTTGCATATGCAACACGGAGCAAAGTTGTTGTTGCACCTACAGTAGGGGAATAAATAGTTAAAAAGAGTGTGGAAACAGGATATTTTGTGAACACACGTATCAACAACAACATCAGAAGTGTGACTCGCATATGGTATCACATCATTTACCATGTATTTCTTGTGTGTATTTTCTTGACAAAACGTAGTTGGAGACCTCATCAGGGATTCCTCCTGGTGAAAGATCTGTGTGATCTGTAGTGTGCGACCTTCTGCCAGTCATGTAGTGTGAAAACCACAACGATTTAAAGCCTCACGATTACAAGACAGCAAGTTGTGTAGTGTGAACAGTACAGCGATCTGACCATTTTGAAAGTCGTGTTGTGTGAACTTGGCTTTACATGGATTTTAACAAATTTGTGAACAACATTTGAGAGATAAGCCATGAAAATGGGAGCAAAAAGCGTTTTATGTTTTTGTTCAGTGTATATTAAATTTGTCGCTGGCAACGATGAACCCACAGAGAATTATCACCTGACTCTGAAGTTACCCTCAGGTCTACGGAGGTTTATAGCTTTGTTTAGCTTTTTGTTTTGGTTGTCAGGCCTTCAACTTTACTGTTTAGGTTCACCACTCTCATCAGAAATGTTTTCGGCAGCAGCCAGGCAGCTGTTTTTTAGCAACAACAAAAAAAAGACCACTGTATGCCACCTGTCCTCAACCCAACCTTTACTCCACTTTAACTTACCTGTGCTTGAATGCGCCACTACATCCCGTCTCCTTGGGGTCAGCTTCTCCCGTCTTCACTGAACCATTAACGCTGGCGAAGGCCATTCCTGAGTCTCTCTCAGTCCTATTCCTCATTGCCGTGTTGAAGGTGTCAGAGTACAAAAGACGCCCCACCTCCTCTTGGATGTCCCTCAGGTCCTTCCTGCCAAACGTCACCCAGGCCACAAAACAGAAGAAGCTGTACAAGCACTAGAAACGGAGGGCAAAAAATAGTGAAGTGTCACTCAGAGTTCTTTATACTCAAATCAATTCTTTCCTTAATGCAATAGCTAGTTTGGTTCAAGGATAAATTGAATAGATATTCAACATGCTTTCTTTCTCACGGCCACTTACTCTTCCGTGTTTTTAAAAAGGTCACTACAGCTATTTCTGTCCTCATAAAAAGGTCACATACAGAGCAGGCAATAAGCTGCTGCTGTTAGCGTGATATTTCCCTCCCTGTCCACCCACCTGGCTAAATACTGGGGAGAGCCTGTCCAAGCAAAGCACCTGTGTTGAGTCAACATCTCCTCCCACTAACTAATTCATTACGGCCACCAGGCATAACCAGCACTCAATGTCGTTCTGTTCTGCTCGCTGCCGTCTGTATTCACAGATGGTGAACCGGCCTTCACTTCACTCTGACCAGTTGAAGGCTTCGGGTTTTTTTTCTGTGCAGATGAGGCAATATAGTTTCGGATGTTTCAACATGCTGCTTTTGCAAGGGAAGACATTTCAGGTCAGTTTCGAGTCAAAAAGTTTTCTAAAAAATGAGAGGAATGCTAAGTGGATTAATTGGAGCGGCCCATTTGCATTTAAGGTGATTAGTACGTTTGTAGCACATTGTAGGATTCTTATGGCGCCTACCGCATGCAGCAGCCATCGTGTGCTGTTTGACGACATCCAGCCCCTGGAAAAACACACATAAGAGCTTGTTGTGACAAACTGGTTGGCTTCTATTCATGGATGATATGATCATTTTAGCACTGGGGTCTAACATTTTGGTCAAGAATCTGTTTGTTGCATTACTATATTTCTAGCAGATAACTATATTTCAATAACTTTATTGAGAGCAAAACTTTTTCAAGAGAGACCTGAGAACAAAGAACAACACTTAAATGTCAGACCTGAGATACAACTGCACAACTAGAAGTGTACAAGAAACCATGCACACGCTTGATCAAATATGAGTAACTTAATCAAGAAACAAAATAAACAATAAAAAGAATTGCAAGAGTCATAAAGAGCATTGGATAATAAAGCTCCAAAACTAATGAAGGAGTCGAGCGTGAGACTTGTTTGCTGTTCAGTTCAATTAAGTTAAGCTACCTCTTTTTCTTACCGTCTCTCAACTGTATTAGTGTTATATACATATATATTAGGGCTGTCAATCGATTAAAATATTTAATCCCATGATTGTCCATAGTTAATGCCGATTAATCGCAAATGAATAACACATTTTTTATCTGTTCAAAATCTACCTTAAAGGGAGATTTGTCAAGTATTTAATACTCTTATCAACATGGGAGTGGACAAATATGCTTGCTATATGCAAATATATATATACATGTATATGAATATTTGTGCTATTAATGAAAATACACTTTATCTACACAACGTAAATAAAATGTATGAGATGGTTCCTCGCAGATCTTACTTTGGGCTAGAATGACAGCTGAGTGTTGGTGATGGCTTTTGTGCCTTATCCCATTCAGATGATCACTTCAAAGCCTACATATCATAAAGATTTCCCCAAATGAACCTAATCTAATTCATATAAATCCTACCCGTATTTGTGATTTTCAGCATAAATGTCATCTCCATCCTGGTAAATATACAACCGAGTGAAAACATAGCAGAGGGAATAGTACTTCCTCTGTCTACCACCTGTTCTGAAACTGAACAAATACTCACTTGTGATATGATGGTGTGTCCAGGTCCATGATTAGGTTGAAGTAGCGGACAGCCAGCTTCTTTTGTACTATCTCCTTTTTGGCCAAAGTCTCTGCCTTCATCTTGTGCTCGGTGAAGAGGTCTACACTGGCAGGTTAGGAAGGGAGTGAGGGTGTAAAAATACAGGACAGAGAAGAGACCATATGGGATTGGAAGAAGAAAAACATATAAAGAAATAGAGGTCACAGACATTGGTGGAACTGTGATATAAAAACATACCACAACATTAAAGTGGCACTAAAGACAACACTCTTCCATTCTTAGCATACTTACGTCATGAAAGACTTAGATGATTTCTCCAGAGAATTGTGTTCAAAGAAAAAAGACAGGTAAAGGAGAAGGGCAGCCAGGACTTCATCAAGCTCTTTACTCCTGGACACAGACGAGCAATTAGCATCAGTGTAGGACATCTCTAGTCATACAGTGTACAACAGTGGAAACCGTGTGCGTATATAAAATTGTGGCTGCGGTCGGAAAGTAAAACAATTGCATCCTAATGTCTTTTCCTAACCACTTTTCCTTGACCTCGATGGAAAACATCATGAGGTCATGGAAAGATGTGAAGGAGAATTCATAAGGACTTGGGAAAAAGACAACCGTGGTGTTAGGAAAATCCGATTGCACTTCACTAGGCTCCATAATGATGATGCGACGGCGGCGGATGTCGTAAAGCTGTAATTCAAGAGATCTGTAATTCTATTTGGACTAGTACGATTCAAACTACTCTTGCCATTCATGTGTATGGGGTTTCTCATCACAGATATCTACAATTTAGTTGCAGATATCCGCATTGTGAATTACGGATATCCGCAACTGAATTATGACTAGCCGTAATTCCAGTTTCAGATATCTACAATTTAATTCTGACAAGTCAGAATTCCAGTCCAAGATATCTTTAATTCCAGTCCAATATATCTACGTTGTCCTTTTTAGATATCTTGAATTAAGTTTTAACTAGTCAGAAATACATTGTAGATATATTGAACTGGAATTATGACTAGTCAGAATAATATATATATATAGACAAATCATAAGAAAAAAGAAAAAGTGGGTAGGGAGAGGGCTTAAGGGGTGGTTTGGAATTGGGCCTTAGAGAATTCGACCAGCTCTTTAAGTTTAAGTCTTATCATTAGATACTTCCGGGTCATTTCACTCTGTTAGGAACCTTCCTTAGCA